>NC_090922.1:899472754-900097754 GCF_040938575.1 Ambystoma mexicanum
GGCTGGTGTGTAGAGCCGCTCACCTCGGGACACAAGAATGGACAGAAGGGGGCCACCTCTCTCACCCGTAGTGCACCACATTTTTGTGGGGAACCTGGTGCTAAATCATTCGTAGACGACCTGGTTCTGAGTCAGGGTTTCATATGTAGCAGAGCAGCTACCTCACTGAGATCTATTGAAAGTTATCCTCTGAGCCGCGGGGGTGTTTGGGCTGGGCGGGGAGCACCCTTCTCACCTTTCCCAGTCAGCCTGCCGGACCAGATGGCCTCGGCCCCAGGCCGTCGTCGAAATGGTGCCTTAAGCCCCCCCCGGACAGGCTGGGGGAAGAGAGTCTGCCAGCCACGCCAGGGCGCTTGGTGCCTTAAGCCTGTGCCTCCCGGACGGTGGGGTCGGGGAAGGCACGGCTGATGGGGTGCCAAGTCAGCTGGTCCGGGGAGCAGGACCAGATGGCCTGAGTCGTGGCCGGCGGACCAGATGGCCCAAGCAGCGGCTGGTGCGGCTGACGCCTGGATTTTTCTCTGGTCGGGATCCTAAAGCCCCCGCTGCAGCCCCTCCCAGATAACATGCCCAGCCATTTCTCAGCTTAGCTCTAGTTAATAGATTTGTCACCTGAAGTGTGATCCGGAATTCCTCCATTTTCTTGGCAACATCTAAAAAAATTATAGTTTGATCTATTTAATTTATTTTATTTAATACAACAACCTTTTTACATTTCATCCCTGAAGTCGTGACCACAATGACATTATTAGAAATTAGGCCTAGTTACTGAATAACTTCCATGCACTTTGTTTCAAATAATTGAAAATAATTTGTAAGGGCATAATTCATTTATTTAAACTGAATTGAACCAGATGTGATATAGACACAGATCAGAGGGTTATCTGCATATACCTGACATGGCCAAACAGTAGGTCAGGCAAACAAGTAGCATGAATAGAAAGTTAGAGATTCCTAATAAAAGAACACTGAATTATACTATATTGATGAAGCAGTTATTGTTGCGCCTAGGATGCCAAAAGAGGGAAGAATAGAAGACAGAGTGAAGTACTATTTGGACGTCTTGTTTGCAGCAGTACTGACGTTTTTAGTAAAGAGTTGATCAGATTCAACTGTGCAAGCAGATTGATTGGCAAACTAGAAGAGGGAAAGAAGAGAGCTCAAATCGAGCAAGGATATTGAAGGTTGATGAGAGGTAAAGATAATGTTTTTTTTGGTGCAATTGGTAACCTGTGTCATATGGGGCCTCCATGTAGAGCAATATTTCTATTTCCATTGCAGCCATGATTTTATTTAAAATGTAGACTCCGTAGGCTGTGTCCTTGCCACGGCTAGGGTTTTCTGAAATGCAACTATCCATTACCAGTTGAGATGTTGACCCCTCTGTGCTAATACACAGCTCATTGTGCAATACTGGGGTAATGGCCCAGGTATATCCTTCAGAATCGGATATTATTGCTTAAATCTGGCTACAATTCCATTCATAGCAGTGGGCTCATTTAATATCTTTTAGAGTTACGGTTTGTGTTGGAAAGGGAAGTGACAGAAGGCCTTTTTCATCATTACTGGTCAGGGTTTTCCCCATAACGAATAAGCCAAGACCACTATCATCCATGATATTGAGCATCATATCCAATTAAAGGATACTGGCAAATGGCCATGTTGATCATCCTCAACATATCATAACATTTGATTTATGGCCACATTTGACACCATTTTGATTCTCTTAAAGTATTTGGAGTACTGTTTGGAGTCACTGAAATGTCACAATGCAAAATCTGGGCTTTCATGAAGACAGCAAGTTAGACTTGGATGGAGGCTTAAGAAGTGACCTTTGGATGCTCAGTGCCCTTTCCATCACTGAACTGTTCTTCAACATCCATATCTCCTGGCACATTGAGAAACCCATCCCAATCCACTGGCATGCCTCACTCAGTAATCATCTCATATAACCTTCTGCTCCATTATTTCTCTGTGTTTATATGAATGCATGTATGCTTTCTCTACTTAACTACCCCTAACTCTTCCACTCTTTTCGATTAATAGCCTCCTCCTTAATGATCATTTGAAACATCATTCTTTGCATCTTCTCTCCATCTGCTTCCCGCTCTCAGCTTTGTTGTAAATTCAAAACACACACACCAAGACAATCTAAGCAGCATGATATCTGCTTCTGCTCCTCCTTGAAGTTAAGCCTTTCCTACCGGCACAGGTTTTAAAACAGTTGTCCAAGATCTGGTCATGCCCCATCAGCCAGTGGCAATGCACTAATCACAGGAGGTCTGGATGCTACCTTGGCATCTCTGAAAGCCTACCAGCATGTTGTGGCATTCCTCATGAAAGGGCTAAGAAAATGTGACCACCTCATGCCCATCCATGCAGAGATGAACTGGATAGTCCTTTATGTACAGATCATGTTGAAGACCACCTGCATCACCTATAAAGTAGTAACAAGCAAAACACCACTCTGCTTGACTGAAGGGCAGTGGCCAGTGCTACCACCATAATCCACAACATTGCCAGGATGGAAACACAGAACAGACATTTTTCTGCAATGCACCTTATCTCTGTAACAGGTTTGCTATGCAGACATACCTAGTTCCCTCAATCCTAAACTTCAGGAAGGAGCTGAAAATTGTACTTGTCAAAGAATATCTCACCAAACATTCCAGCTCCTCTGCTATCCCTACATCCTACTTGCAAACCCTTGGTTCTTCACCTTTGTACAACACTCCATTGTCTCCTGCTAGGTTTGCACTTCCTATACACATATGCATATACATACATTTTTGACTGCCCACCAAAGTGTACCTTAAGCTAAAACTTCCAGACTTCTTCTCCCTTTCTCATTCGCGTCCTTACTCCATCTCTTCCATTTGACTCACCACTATGGCTTGCCATACATTTATTTTTTCATTCCGCTAACCTTCATTTGTGTATTTGTTACTCTCTTTCTCGGCTATACATAGTCATTCTTCATAATGAGGCTTGCCTCCTACCACTGCCTAGTTGCTTCCTTCTCCTGGTGACACTTCCCTTTATGGCTGTGCTAGCTGTTCACCCTCCAATTCCAATCCCTTGGCTCACTTTTGTGATCTCGATCTCACAGATTTCTACTGGTCGGTGCTTACACATCTGCCTCTGGCATTCTGCCCTTCTGCAACATTCTAAAATCACTCAATCCTTTTCACTCTTGCTCCCTTCTTTCACCTCTCTCCACATCTTTGCTCTTTCCTCATATGTTTACATGTTTCCTGCTTTCCATGTCTCACTCCTCTCATCACAATTACCTTGGCTGACCTTCACACTAATTCGTATACAGCTCTCATATGTATTCTCTAAATTTCTCCCCAGCACCAACTTCTCACTTTTGTCTCCGTCCATTCTTTTGGCTTGCACCTTGTTGTTCTCTTAAACTCTTAAATCTACTCATGTCCATGTCAATTTGTCGACCTCCCATTTCTCTACCTTTTCTCCCAGTCGCTTCCTCCTACGCGCAGTGTTTTACCTTACACAACTAAGGGCCTCATTAGGAGTGTGCCAGTCCGGAAACAACAGTGCTAGTAAGTCTACTGGCACCGTTGTTTCCAGACTGCACACTACAACTCTGTGGGCAGAACGGCACCCACCTGAAGAGTTTCACAGAAGCACTGGCACTGTTGTTAACAGTACCGGTGCTTCCGTGATCCCCATTCCCATGGACTCCTTTTGGACTCCATGGGAATGGGGATTTACAGAATTACTGGCGCCTAACTTTCCGGCCGCCGGGGTCAGAATAATCCGGTATTACCGAAGTCAGATGGCGGTAAAATTCACAAGTGGATTTACCCGCACGGTCACCACCGGGCTTGTGATGAGGCCCTATGTCTTTTTTCTGAGATTGCTGAATGTTCCTTCCTCCCTCCCTACCTAATTGACATCCCTTAGCAACACTTCTCGTAATTTTATTCTATTCTCTTCCTTATACAATGTATATCCTCATCACTCTGCTATCCGCTGACTAGCAAATCAGATCTTTCACTTTCCTCTACCTTATCTGACATTTCTATCCATAACTGACTTAATTCTTTACTCTACCTCTCTGCCATCTACCTCCCCATGCAACCACATTCTCATGCTATGAGGCTGAAATATTATTTCCCGTCTACCAAAAGTGTATACTCCAACTACTCTACAGGGGCAAAGTGGTACCGACTCTGACGTAGGGAATGGACACCACGATTACTATGCTGCCATCGATATGGTCCAAACTGGAAGGATACCTGTGGAGATCAGTGCTC
Source organism: Ambystoma mexicanum (assembly GCF_040938575.1). NCBI lineage: Eukaryota > Metazoa > Chordata > Amphibia > Caudata > Ambystomatidae > Ambystoma > Ambystoma mexicanum. Next base: position 899,477,032 of record NC_090922.1, read on the forward strand.
GTCCTCCCGAATTCGGCCTCGATGGCTACCCTTAGACAAGAACTCGGTCTACTGTCCCTATAGCAACAGTAGAGCTTCGTTCCATCCAACTCTACAGGAAAACTCTACTTCAAGACTGCCTCCCTATATACAGGTTCATCGACGAAGAAATAAAAAAGAACAAATGCAAAATATTAAATACGTGGGCAGAGGAACAGAAAATCAAACTAACCGACTTGGCGTGCACCCCAGAAGACCTTAAAGTAAATCCACAAAGAGTCATTTTCAAATTGAAATGTCGAAATGAAAACCGGGGATAAAGCGGCAACCAACAAACTGCTAAAACATCTCCCGCCGACTTTCTACAAACTAAAATCCCCCCTGCCTTACTGTTTGAAATTTACAGACGAACAACTACAAAAAACCTTCTTAAGAGCTTGCCTAAATCTCTTGCATACTCGGGAGATTCTAGCAATAAGAATGCAGTCAAATACGAATAGTTGCAGACTGTGGGAGGAACCGGACCAAGCGGAAACTGTTCGACACTTGCTCCTCAACTGCCCTAAATTTAGACAAGAATGTACAGCATGTCTTACTCTGTTATGGGCCGACTTAGATATGGCTGAAGAAGAAACCTGGTGGGTCTGCTTGATCGTTGGGGAAAACTCAAAATGTTCAGTTGCAACTGCTAAGCTACTCGAAGTGGCCTTCAAAAAGATCAACTCCTTGCAGCCTTCCGCGACCTGAGCAGCGCTCAAGTGGGCATACAATACAAAACTCAAGAAAGCGCTAGCACCATGAGGTTCCCAGTTTTCATAAGACTGAAATCTCCTCCATTTATCTGCTCAACGATCTCTCAATGACATACTCTTTCAACCCATTCAACTTGGGCAGGATTTGCTAGACCTTGTAAAAGTCAATTTTTCTGTTTGACTATACACAAGTAATACAATAATATATATATATATATATATATATATATATATATATATATATATATATATATACTCCAACTACTTCCTCTTCCATGTTTTCTTGACTGCCCCATTCAGAAGGACATCTTCTGCCTTAATAATTGGGGTCAGCTTAAGCTCCACTGACCACCTTACAAGATGTTTTCACTTTCCATAATCAATGTATGCATCTCCCCACTCTCGCTGCTGCCATTCACAACACTGACACTTATCCCTCTATATAGAAGTTGTTCCTCTTGCCCATATTTTCACTACCTCTGCTACTTCTTCATGTACACTATGACTACTGTGGCTCTCCTCACTAATAGCTTTTCCATTGTCTTTCCTACTCACTGCAATAGGAAATTTGGTAAGTGTGTAATTCAGGGTTACAAGTGGCACACTCTTAAACTAATATCTCCTGTAGGCAGACCATTACAGGCATCTCCAATTTCTTCTATAATCTAAATTTGTGGAATGCTCTCATGTGCCAAACTATCCTACCCCTAGGATACATAGACCTTAACTGAGGTACAAAGCTGCATACTGCTATGGACATTCCTATGCATATTATTGCTTATTTACATGTACAATAATGGTTACTTCATGGCCCATTCTTTTCATCTTGGCCTAACCTATTGATACACCCACTCTGGATCTTAACTAGCCTGGCAATCCCAACATTCCTACTCACATTGTAAGATCTTCCAACACTGGTCATAGACTAGTTCATAGTACCACTAATCAACCTTGAGTCAAACTGGAAAAGCCCAGGCCGTTTCTTTCCATAGGCATAATGTTTGCTGATCATGTATTTAAACTTGCATCTAGGATTCATGTCCTCCTGGAAAACCTGAGATTGACTTTCTGGGTTCATGGAAATGTGGGTTCTAACAATCATATCATATTCAGACTCCTCACTCTTAACTAAAACTTGCTGCTCGTAAAAAAGTGGGCGTTACTAGCTTGACACATAGGTACCATTCCATCTTCTTTGCAACCACAGCTATCTGCAAGAGAAGAGAGTAATCTGACTTAGACCAATCAGAACTTACTATTAAAAAACATGCATAAATACATGAAGTATCACAGCTTTGCCCATACTCCTCCATTGGGTACCATCCAGTCAAATCCATAAAATAAGTGAACAGATTTACAGAAACCTCCAGAGATCCCAAAATACCCAATAGTACTTTGTAGACCCTTATCTCAAAATTAGATGTTATGTTATTTGGTATGTGTATACCACCTGCTGCCATGTGTATGGCTATGAAACTCTGTGGGGGTAGAAGGCCCTTTGGAAGACCATAGTCTGTGCAAACATTGAAATAAAAGTGAATTTCATTGCATGCAAATATTAATTAGACACAGATGACTATTCCATTACTAGCGTATATGACTAGTTTAAACATTGTGTTCAGGTCCAGAGATGACTGCTATCTCAGTGACTATGTGACAGCTAGACTGAATTTGTTGTGGGACTCATCTCTCTCTCTCTCTCGCTCTCCTATCTCTCTCTCACTCTTCGATATATTGTATCCCATGTGCAGCAACACCAGCATCTGCGAGTTGGCAGATGAGTGGCAAGGGCTAGGCAATCTGTAAACTTCAGTCACTTTCCGTAACCGATAGCTAAGGGTTATGAGAGGCAATAACCTTTGGTTCAGTGAAAAAGCTACTTGAAATTTGGGGCCACCCATTTTGCCTTGCGTAGCATGCTGGTTGGCAGGCTCAGATACATCTCAAAGGTCAATCTTCCCTGCTTAGGTGCCATGTTCAGTGGCCTGCTGGGAATTCTGCCCATCTGGCTAGTGCCCGTTTTAGGCGCAGCAATACATGCATTTTTCAGGCACTCGTCGGGCATTGCTCGTAACAGCGGCTGGAAGCCCGGATCATTTTGCCCAGAGGTCTGTCCCAAACTCTTCTTACACAGTTCAGAGTGACAATCCCCTTCCACTGCCACCGACAAACGCACCAAGTTTTAATGTAACACCAGGCCTTCAGTATCAGTGATGCTGCAACGCAGGAGATTCTTCATGATGAAACGCAGAGCACAAACGATGGAGGGAGGCGTGGGAATTGGTAACACACATAAAAAAGGGGGTGGAGAGATTTGACAACCACAGGAAGGTGAAAAGTAGTCTGTTGGCAATGACAGACAGGGGTTATGGGGCTGTGGCATATGAAGGCCTTTCCAATAAATCTGCCCTCTCGAGTTTGCAGTCTCTCAGGCTCCTTTCTATCTTAGCGTCTCAGGGGGTTTTCCTTACTTGTGCCACAGCTAAAATGATGGCATCAGGGCAAAAACAGCCATGCTTCATTCATCCCGATTCTAAGGGCTGTCCGTCCAAGGGTAGGGAGGGGTAGTCAGGGATTAGCTTATGCATAAGGTGCATATAACAAACACAGCAGTACCTTGGATAATCTATCTCCAACTATCTGCAAAAAAATGAAAACCAATTGGATGCAGAACTTGCCTTTCTAAAAAGTATAAATATTGCACTAAAAAAACATTAGAACAAAACCAGGTACCCAGAGGACATGAAGGGTTATGTCATGAGAAACACTACTATGCAGTGGTAATTCCAAAGAAGAATGCCTTTTTTTAAATGAGTGTACTGCCCAGGACAACAACCATGCAACTCCCAACTCTAGTGCACATCCTTCTCTGCTCCTTCAGAGACCATTACAGATGATCTTTCAGGCTTTGTATTTGAGAAAGATAGTAGATATCCAACAAACCATCTTTGTTCTGTCCAGAACAGCGGCATCCCAGGAAAAATGATGAAGCCAATATCCCAGCCACCTAGATTTTGAAGAAGGCAGCTATCCAGCAGCTGATGTAGTGCCGTGAATCTAACAACCTCCTACACAATCAGTATTCAGGGTTCAGTCTTTCCAGTGGCATGCAGGTATCACATTTATACATGATGGATTAAACCCTGAATCCTCTTGGCAAAATACTCCTGACATTCTAATCCTTCTTCACTTGTTTGTGGAATTTGATGCTGTTAATAATTCCATTTGGCTCAACTGTTCAAGACACACATTTGGCACTGATGGTTTGCCCCTGAAATTGATCTTTTCAGCACTGTCAGACAGAAAGTCACATATCTGCATGGGGCTCTTTCCCTCTGAAGGCATGCCTCTCATTTCTTCTTTCACTGTGTGAAGGATTGCCATCTGGCAAGGGTGTAGAAGCCCTGGCTTTTTTTTATTTTATTTATGTTCAATCTAAAATGATGCAGGTAAATCTCTCTCAGAGAAGGTGGCCTGCTGACCAGACCCTGCCTTTCCCCAAACTCGATGCCAAAAGCATAGAGTACACCTGTGCACAGCTGAGTCAGTTACCTGGTCTGCAGCCCCTGCTCTCCCATGGTACAGATCATGTTCAAGTCACAGATGCCTCTTTGACAGCTATAGTGACATCCAAGTCACTGGAGCACATGGCATGCATTTACAGTATGCACATCTATTCCAAAACACCATACTTATGAGTATAACTATCTTGGTGGTACATTCGACTTTAAATATAATCCATACCTGAGTTAGGGTGTGGTGGATGGTAACTTTCATAATGATCCAAGCCACCTTAATTTGATAACACATGTGTCAATCCTGTGAGCCAACCTCAGCTGTGGAACGGTAATGTGTATTGCCCCCAGCCAAGCTATCTCTGATGCTCCCAGCAACAGCAAGACTGTAGCCTTGGGGGTTGCATCTCTTTCATCCTTTGTGGGGGCAGGTAACACCCTGTCCAGTGAGACAGACATTCTATAGGAATGTGTCATGGGAACAGGAATCGAAGGGCACATCCGTCCCACAAGGAATAGCCTCATACCAGTATGCTGCATGTCAAATGGGCATTTCATGCTTTTTGACAAGAGAAGGGGCGGGGTTAGAGAAGATTGAGGGAGCTCCGACCAGCTGGAGGAAGGTAACAACTTATTATTTTCTCTCTTTATCTTTTTTTCCTTCTTGTCCTCCTTACATCCTTTAACACAAAACACTCTGGGTGTGATGTCAGAAGGAAAAGTCCACTTGTTCCTAGACCAAGGAATCAACCGTTACATGAGTCTTGCCTTTGTCCAATCACCTGGAGATGTTTGACTTTAAAAGAAGGGGTCACCCATTCCTCAGATTCACTTTGGATAAACACCTAAGGAAGAATTTTGTTGGACCTCTGTTGGGAGAGTTGCCTTTCCAAAACCCTCAACCAATGAGGTGATAACTGAATGTGCAACGCAGAGGCAACATCTCTTCCCTAACCATACTCAGGTCAAATTGGGAGTGACCTGCTGGTTGAACAAGACCTAAACTTCTGCCAGTCACACTGCTGCTCAGAATTTCATTGTGGTGAAGGATCCCAGAAGTGTGCACCAGCCTTTGGTAACCCAAGAACAAGGACTACGCTTGTCTCTGAGACCAAGATCACAGCACATGAGATCCAAGACAGCCAGGATTTATGTATTTCCCACCATTGAACCACTGTGAACCGTGATTCGAGCCCGTTCAAATGCATCAAACTTTCAGGACCCTCGAGAGCTGCCTTTTGTACTCACTCATTCTTCAAAGTACTGAACTGCACATTTGAAAGTGTTCGCCGCCCCACCTTGCTAGCTGGGCATATTGTTGCCTTGGCAAAACTCAAAGCCCCATGTTAAACCTGCCTCCTTTGAACTGCTGTTTGACCCACCAACATCTTCTCTGCTGATCTTCAATGCCATTTGAATGGACTCTAGTGGCCCATCGTACCACGGCCATCGGATGCGGCATCTAACTGCCCAATTTGAACTGCGCAACTAGTCACCAGCATCTTCACTGTCGAACTGACTCTGTTGGCCCTCACAATCCACCCTTCTTCAATCACTGAATTGGATCAAAACAAGCTCTAGCTCGGGCCCTGTGTGACACCCATCGCAGTCTAGAACGACGCTGCATTTGACCCACTTTGAACCACACAAACAGCACCTAGAAGCCTAATTTGCCACTGCTGAACCACCAAGATGACCAAAATGTACTATTGACTGGTAACTGCCCACTTGGTCAATTCATGGTTCCTAGAGACTGGCTAGGTCACTATGCATCACTTTTTTCTCAGCTCATATCCTTTCTACAATGAATGTGGTTCATGATTGCCCTTTCTCTCTATGCTGCATTAACTAGAGTGTTGCTTCTTCTATATTCTTCCATATTCTCTGTTCTTTCCACAGTGGTTGGTTTTGTACAATGTTTTTCTATTTACTTTGCTTGCAGATGGTGTGTTAATTGAAGAAAAATATATATATATATATATATATATATTTTTTTACTATAGAACCATGATTGGGCATTTCCTTTATTTTGGACTGTTATACTTTGAGGATTGAGTTGCTACTGAATCACATTCAGACCCTTCCCTCCGCCCACATTAACACACGAGGCAAAGGAGGTATATATTGTTACTGTGTCTGTTTTACCTTAATGATTGGGTTCACTGTTGGTTTGTAGAAGTGTGAGGGCTGAGTAAGTGGTTTCACTACGGCTCACCTTTGTGCTCCTGCAGACCAGAAGTCATAACATCACACATTGGCACTTTCCAAATATACAAAGATGATGTAATGATTAATTTCAAACTCACATGCTATTCTCTGGACTCTAGTGTCATTTTCTCCTGTCTGTGTTGCATGCTTATAAAATAATAAACGTCCATAATGAAATCCATCCACATTAATTCAAAACTCAGTTCATTATATATACACACACACATCTATCATACAAATATGGTCTGTAATGACATCTATCTATGGAATAGATTTGCATTTCTAATGATTGATTCATCTACAGAGACATATTTCTGATGAAATAACACCCAACATGATAATCATATCCCACAATCTGGGACCAGAAACAGGCTATGTTTCATCTGAATAAAGTGTTAATAAATTAAGGAATTAAATGTGGTCCCCTATATGTCATTGCTGTGGAATTCACTCTAAATATATAAAATTAATACAGGCAGCTCATCCACAGAAGAATAAATCAAATTACCGGCTTTTGTTTCACTAGTGGTTACAAACCAATTCACACCAACATACATGCCTACATATTAATAACCGTTTTAGATGTTTGTCTACTATTCTAGGTGATAGATTAAACTACCTCCTCATATAGACACACAAATTGACATTGATTGCTTGATTCAAAAATATAAGAAGTTCTCCTTATAAAATTTGGAACAAAACAATTCACTTAATTTTCTCTGAAATGTTTGACATTTTTGGAGAAAAAATAGCGGCGTGAACAAATGGTTCTCTGAATAATCGCCTAATTGGAATCGAAAATGTCGGATACTATGTTTGTTACAAACCACTGGTTCCTAGCTTGGTTATGGATGAAAAAATGTTGGACACTATCCTTGTGGTGTTGAATTGTTTGCATTTTTTCATTTAATTTGAATGCTTTACTTTATGAATTATGTTTCATTTGGAAAACAGGGACAGCAGTGCTTAAATCGTTCTCCATTCTATATGTTCAATATGTTAAGCCTTATTAAAGCAAAGCTATCCAGGGCTTACATTTTAATTATCAATCACAAAACATTTACACCTTATACTGAACCCTTTCTACATCTATTTTACTGACAGGATGAAGTATTTTCAGGGTAGCCTTTTTACAAGCTCTATCACTGACAGCAAGGTAAGTGCAAGCATGAGGGTAGTGCTGCATACATGACACTGTTGTACTGGCTACCTTTCTTTTCTGCTTTCCCAAATCTCTTTCCTTCCTGTGTGTTTGAGTTCCTCATCGAGTGATCATTTGACGCTAGCATTTTTTAATTGGACAGAGCCTTTACACTAATTCAAACCCTCTGGGGTCTTCCTCCTTGCTTCCATTTGCCCATTGAATTCTCTTTGTCATAAGGGGTTGTGTTAGCTATGAGTTATCCCTCCCCATCAGGAATAAGAAATCAATTGGACTACAATATTCATTGTTCTTAAAATGCCATGTATGCTCATGCAATTTTAATAAGAATTATATATTCAGATTTGCAAGAATGTTCTTACTCTGGAGCCAACCTTCATGTTGTGTCACTGCTTGCAAAACTGAGTTATTAAACTTTGCAAATTAAATAATAGAGCATACATTGTCATAAATAATTTTATATGCATATGATCTGAGTTTTTCCACTGAATCTAAATCTGTATTTGGGTTTTGATTAGACCAAGGTTTCCAAAATTGTAGCCAAACAATTGATTTCCTATAGAAATGCATCTCTTTTGTTTCACATTTTAAAGCCGACAGTGTACTTCTATCTGAATTGATTAGCATTTCATTTGTGTGTGGGCTACAATCAATATCTTGGGGCATTACCCCTTTGCCAAGGTCGGAGATTAGATGCTATTTGATGCATCAACTCTTCAAAATGCACATACTGATCCATGAGTAACTGAACTTGTTGACATTCCAATCAACCTAAACACAAAAGGCCATGGATTTCCACTGAATCCCTAATATAAAGCTTGCATTTAATGATGTTGATGTAACTTGGAAACACGTTATTATTTTGATTCAATTGATGTAACCCCACACTGCTTGCAAATTTATGTTCAGATCAATAAGATGCAAATACATGCATATAATTACACATACAACCACTGGTATATGCCAAAATGATATATTAGAGTTTTGGAACATAGGAAAATGCCATACTTTTCAAGTGATCACATTATTAGGACTATCCTCTGTCGAACCAGAACTGATTGCTTGTACATGTTCTTGGATTTTTTTAACATTAAGTATATTGAAAACTATCGTATTACTAATTTTTTTCTCAGCATTGAAGAGCCCAAAGTATACATCTATAGGATGGTTTACTTTAAATGTCACTTTTGATGGAGGTTTAGAGGCCAGCTAAATATTATAAACCTGGTATCATAGACATTTAGTTTTTTTTATTTGTTCGGGTTTTTCAATACAAAATGTATATTTACAGAATACGTATGTATCAATGCAAACAGGTAAAACATAGCACACAGAAGAGAGAACAAAGAAACAGAGGACAAAACAAAGGAAAAATAATAATAAAGGGTAATTTCTTATACAGATTTATAGTATACCTAAGATGAGTAATCTCGTACATTCATCAAGAATACGACAGTACCACTGCCAGCGCAGTAACAGAACTCCCCTGTTGCCTGGTTGGTCGGATTTGATCTATCACGGCCGTGTATATTTTCCAAGCAGAGATTCAACTACAAAAGCCAGATCCCGGATATCTTGTTCGGATACCTTTGCTAATTCTGAGAAAATGACCATTAACATTCTAACCAAAGTGATGATGAGTGACATTTGAGGAGTAGTCATACGTCTAGACCACAGATGCTGACTTAGGATCTGCAATGTAGAGTGTACAAATATGCAAAAGCTTCTAATTCTCATTCGTAGGAAAAACAGTCCCCGTTTGACACATTCTACAAGATCTCAAATCCTTGAGTAGTCCGAGTTTAGGACCCATATATTCCATAGTGGGAAGGCATTGTAGTTGAAACCTTAGATACCAGTGCCTACCTTTTGCAGATGGGAATTTCGGCAGGTATCCCCTCAGGGCGTTTATAGGCTGAAAGAATAGCTCCTTGCCAGAGTATGACTTTAATCTGCCTAAATCTTGTAAATCCATTATTCCATCACAGGTAGTTACCTTCCCCCTTCAATACTACTTCTGGTTCTGACCCTAGCAGTTCAAGTTCTTCCCTCATCATATTAAATCATTGTTTAGCTTTCTTTAGGTAGGGGTTTGAATCTGCTGCTATAAGAGACATAATGTAAAACCCCAGGGCAGAGTTACCTGCCTGTTCAAGGTTACCCATTAGGGATACAGTCCTTTTGGTGTATTGGGCCCACCAGGAGATAAGGCCAAGTTCTAGTCTGATGACACTGACTGGTAAAGAGACTGGATGGCCCAAAGCATGCTTAAGAATTCTGGCTTTCATGTGCATCACAAAAGTTCCTGTCCCTGATGTTTAAAGTTCATACCTGTATAAGACGATTGGTGAGACTTTAGTTTATAAAACTTGTTAAATGGAGTTAGCGAAAAGGCACATAATTTACTTTTAATGACCAGCAAACATGAAGTACATGAGTGGATTTTTTTCATCTAATCATGCGATCAAATGAACTCGATGCTTAAGTACTCAGATAGGGAATCCCAGATAACAGATTGAGTTGACACTCTTAATAGGTGTATTATTCAGTGACCAGGTAAAGTGGTTTGTCTTCGTACGGGCGGAAGCAATCATAACATATGATGTACTCTAATCTATCTGTAAATAGTTATTTTGTACGTATTTTTCTAGGTCCTCCAGTTGCCGATGTAATCCCGATTATGTGTAGTCCATCAGGATGAGATATTCCGCAAATGCTATGCACCTTAGTTTCAAATTTGGCAAACTGGCAACATACCCACCCCATTCTTTACTCTTGGCCCACCAATCTGCCAGGTATAGTTTGAATAATGTGGGAGTGAGCACGCACCCTTGGGGCACAACTCTCTTTAGAGGGATCTTACGGGATAATTCCCCCGACATATTCAGCCTTACCTTGGTCGAGTTGTCAGAATAGATAAGTTTGATCAGCGACAGGAGGCCGGATACATCCCCCACTTAACCAAATTTTGCCAGAGTATTGAGGTATTGATGTTATCAAAAGTAACTGACATGTCTATTGTGGCCACATAGAGCGATCATACCGCAGGAGTACCGATATCCGACAGACACGCTGTTAGAATCATCCTACTAACTACTGTTCTCTTCCTCTGGTGAAGGCCGTTTGTAGAGGGCTTAGGATGATGGTGCCCTCTGCCCACCCAGTGAGTTCACCCGGTAGCTATGTCGCAAAGATCTTTGATGTGGTGTTCATCAGTGAAATTGGTCTATAAGAGGAACGGTTCTCTCTCTCTCCCCTTTTGAAGATGGGAATGAGCACCGAAAAGGACCAGAAAGCAGAGCAAATACAGTCATTAAAGATGTCAATGTATAGATGGTACAAAATAACTGCCCATAAAGCAAAGTTGCTTTTAATGATACCATTAGGCACACCGTCTGGACCAGATGCACCAGAGTTCCTTAGTTTGTTACTAATAAGCTCTATATCCGTCTAATCAAAGAATGGTTCTAGGAGAAATGTCAGAGACCATTTTCCTTCTTTGGACTCTGCTCATTGCTACCAATGGCCCCATATTTGTCTGAAAAATACTCAAATCAATACCTCTCCTGATACTCCTAAAGCCTGGTGAAGGGACTGATTGTTGCTTTTGTTGTTCAAAATCCACCAGATCACACAAGTATCGTGTATAGCGATTTTCCTCAATAAATCTTGTTTTTTTGCAATGTATTTCTGAATACGATATACTCGGTACCAAGTTCTGAATTGGTGCCTCAACATTTTTCCCCCCTTTATTTGTCCTGCCACCTTTTTAATGCACATTTCATCAGCTGTCTAACTTCCCTTCTCATTTGGCATTTACTCATTTGAATTTCTCTTTTGTAGTTCTTTTTCGGTCACACTTAAAGAGATCTTAGATTGAACAGGGAGATTGCCTTGCTCCGCTTCCTTAGTCTCAAAAGGATTTCTGGAAATGTCTTTGGGTCTGAATGTATAGATCAGAATTCACTAAATTTAAATTGGCACTATAGTGAGCTACCCTGTTCCCTGTCACCAACAATGACCCAAACTTTGAAAACTCTACAGGCTCCCCAGGATACAAACAGCTCAAAGTTAAATATAGCATTGCATGGTCACTCAAAGTTGTCCTTACTATCTTAAAATGTACAGCCTCCTCCACCTCTGGATTCTTGAAGAAAATATATTCAATGATATGATATGATATGATATGATATGGTATTTGTAACGCGCCTATACACATGTGTTTCAAGGCGCGACGAGGCAGGGAGGGGGGGACAAGGGGAGACAGACAACGATCTTACTAGGCCAGGTGTCATTCAGATCGCGCAAGTGCAGGGGTGGGGGAGGGGAAAAAGTGCAAGGGGAAGGGGAGGGGGGGAAGTGCAGTACAAGGTAAGTGGCGTAACGTAATAAATAAATAAATAGGGCCAGCTGGTGGCAAGTGTGAGGTAAGTGCAGAACAAGTGCTGGGGGAGGGGGGGGCTGTAGGGATACAGAGACAGTCCCGCAGTGCAAAGGGGTTCCAGGGCATCAGTGCAAGTGGAGAGTGGCGGGGCCCAGGGCCGAGGCCATTTAGAGTGGTCCATTTGCAGGATCAGTGCAGTTTCAGTGAGGAATTAAATTAGCTGTTCAGCAGGGGAGAGGGAGAGAAAAAGCAGAAGCAAAGAGGAAGGTTTTGAGGTGCTTCCGGAACCGGAGATGGTTCTCCTCAAGTTTCAGGGAGGCAGGAAGGCTGTTCCAGAGGGAGGCCCCTGCCGCGGAGAGAGATCTACCCCCAGCTCGTTGCTTCGAGAAGCGGCTAACCCTGAGGGAATTGGAGGCGGATGAGCGAAGGGCTCGGGAAGGAAGATATTTGGGAAGAGAGAGTTGAAGGTATTTAGGACCCAGGTCCCAGAAGGCCTTGTGGACAATGCAGAGGGTTTTGAACTTTATCCTCGCAGCCACTGGGAGCCAGTGTAGCGATTTCAGTCCTGGAGAGATACGGTCCCTGGGCTTGAGGCCAAGGACAAGTCTCGCAGTTCTGTTCTGGATGAGTTGCAGAGGGCGGAGAGTGGAGGCAGGCAGATTAAGATAGAGGCTGTTACAGTAGTCCAGCTTCGAGAGAACCAGGGCTCGGGAGACAGTGAGCTTCTGGGGGAAGGAGAGGAAGGGAGGCTCGGGAAGGAAGATATTTGGGAAGAGAGAGTTGAAGGTATTTAGGACCCAGGCCCCAGAAGGCCTTGTGGACAATGCAGAGGGTTTTGAACTTTATCCTCGCAGCCACTGGGAGCCAGTGTAGCGATTTCAGTCCTGGAGAGATACTGGAGAGATAGAAGTAGCATAAGCATTAGACCAGGTGGGAATCTCTACATAGGCGCCCCACGAAGTTGATTTGATTGGACAAAAGTCAATTTAGACAGAAAGTTACACCATATTTTGCTGCATCTGACATTACTTGACAGAAGGGTAAGTGGAGTGACCCCATACATATCATATAGGTCATCCCAACATCCATCTGTGATCAGGCAATTGCAATTAAAATCCCCTGCTACAATAACTAAGCTAGTAGGGTGTTCTGAAGACCATGTTATTAGGATTTTATCCATATTATGTATAACATTTATCAATGTCCATACTGTGAAGGGTTTTGACCCATGCTGAATCAATAGACTGGGTAGATGTGGGGATGAGCTGTCGCCGCCCATCATTCCATCCCAGAGTCCAGGAGAACCACGCAGTTGTGCGCATACCAAAAGCGCCAGGGGTGAAAGGTGGTGCCAAAGGAAAAATAGCAGCACCTGTCAGAGCAAAGGCGCTTTTAAATCACCTCTGTTTCTTTGAGTGCAAGCTCCAAATGTCCATTCCAAACATTGCAATATAGCTAATACCGGAGACCTTTGTTCAAAAAATCCGTTTTACTGATGTCAAAAATTTGCTGAAATCATGGGCACAAGACCACTCTAAAGATTCAACCTTCTTGTGGGGGGGGGTTCCACATAACCACTCAAATGTAAAGATGCCCATCAAAACAATAGCAAAAATCTCCTGTCAAATTCAAGACAGATCCCAAAAATGGATGCAATACCGGTACTCACCACTATCAGAAAGCCGGCGTTTTAAAACCACCAGACCTTTGTGTAAAACTGAACATAGGAACCCAAACCAGGCCAAGGAAAGACTTGCTAAGAGGTGGATACAATGTAAAACTATATTCTGAAATGACTTGAAGGAAGTAATTATTTAATGTCTATGTAAAAATTGTAAGTTTGATTTAAACTGGGAACTAAAGTGACATTTAGCTGAATTCTGCCTGACAACTACCCCCGACAGGAGAAACCTGCTCAGCCACTCTTCCCAGGCCTAGCTGCATCCTGCTTCCCCACCAGAAGGAGATGACACCTCTCTTATTAGATTAGGGGAGGGGCACCTACAGAACTTTGGCAAGAGACACAGAACAATGCACTGTCCTGGGCTCAGGCAAATTGGGGGGTCGTAAAATAGCTTCCTCTTGGGAGAAGTGGGAGGAGAAGTGCCTCTGGGAGCCACCTGAGCTGGAGGCGGGGACAGACAGAAGCTTCCCCCATGTGCTTTGGAACCTAAACCACACCCATCTGGGCCAGAGCATAATTTTAAAAAGATGGATAATTCATAGTACGGACTTGTCAGAATTATATAAGTAATATCATTATTCTTGTGATTTTTCTGTGCATGTTTTAAGAGGCGTTAGGACCCTGTGGTGTTGCTAGCGGAAAATAGGGTCTCACTCCAAATGTCTGCATGTTGAAAATCTGACACTTCATCAATTAATGTCCATACTCCTTGCGCACATTTGTGTAATTTTTGGTAAATGTCCGATATTGGTAAACCAGTCAAAAAGCGCAAAATGTTGTCATTTTTGAATTTTTTAATGCAAGCCCCCAGGAAGATCAGAGGCGGACAAGCATGGACCATAAGGAATATATAATGTGTAATTTGTAATTTATGTAATTTCAACAAATTGTGTATCTGGGAAACATGTATTTGAATCAAATATAGATTTGTGGGCAAATTGACCAGGGGAGGATCCTCTGACCCAGAAACAGACCTCATCATGATGACAACCCATTTCCTTCCCCCAATCATGAAAGAGGGGAGAATTGGGCCAATGACAAGTAGAGAGGGGCAGGCTCAGTTGTGCCACGCACACACCCACTTCCAAAACACATAAAAAGAGACTGCTGGGACAGGCAGAGAGATTCATTTTCCATTTCTGCGGAGCATTTTGACGGCCGACATCCCATCCAGACAGAGACCAGAACCAGAGACCCATAGACTACAGAACTTTGAACCTAGAAGGCCCACTGCAAGCAAAAGTATTCTCAGCAGGCCTTCAGAATCCAGCAAACCTAACCAAACTATTCAACAGCCGGGTGAGCTGTTTGAATTCTTTGCCAAGAACTTTTGCCGGAACCACAGACCAGACCCAGACCGCTGTGAGCAGAACCAGAGATCCGGATCGCTGTGAGCAGGACCGGTGCCTGATTGACCCGCCGAGCAGAGAGAACCGCCGCAGGACGTGTTGACCAGATCCGTGACGAGGCCTATTTCAAATTTATATTGTGAGTACCTAGCAGAACTCTCTTAGTTAAAATAATCTAATTCAAGCTATTTTAACCTATTAGAACTGCCTCCTAGAATCGTGTCATTCTGTCATCTTTAAAACTGAGAACTGTCATCTGGCATTCTAAAGCTGCAAGCTGTCACCTGTCATTTGAGTTTTACTTTAAATCCGAAAATCTACCTTTATTAAATCGTCCGTATCTCTTGAACCGTTTGAGCTAGGAACAAGATTTAACTTTCATTTTAAAGCTGAGATTCTAGGCTTTCCAGGGAACATAGAACTCTTGCCGTAATCGCGATTTATGCACTTGCATAATTTACTGTGATTTGCGATTTGGCCTGATTTCGTCATCTGTAAAAAGATAGCCGCTTTTGCCTGAACTGCTAAAATTTGTTTGCAACCTAATAACCATCCCTGAACCATTGTTAGGGCTGACCTGAACTGATTTAAAGTGTCTACCACTCACCCTGAACCTCCTATAGGGAATTAAAAGCAATTTTAGCATTTTTCACTTCCTTGCCACCACATTACAAAGCACTCTTGCCTGTGTTTTAAAGAGCATACCCGTTGTCTAAGCTTGCTGGGGGGGGAACTGAATTCCGTATTCTATTTGATTGTATTCCTGAAGACTGTGTGTGTTGCTTCCATCTCCTTGCATTGCATATAGGGGGGGGGGTGAATTGCCACCGGAGGAAAAGTGAACATATTATCTCTTGTGAAACCATATCAGTTTATTTTCTGTACTGCATTTATTCCACCTTGCATTTCCTTGAAACCATAAAGCATTTCAGCTACCTCATCCTCTATACTACTTCTAAGCAACCAAATCAGTTTACCAGTAGAACATTATCCATTGTTGATCACTGTCATATTTTAAGTGTGATATCCAATATTAATTTATTATAAAAGTGTGATAGATATATATTGTTATATTTCTCAAATAAACCTTTTAATTTGCAAAACAAACCTACTTCTTGGCTTAGTGGGGTCAGGGGGATTCTAAGAGAGGGGTGTTATATAAGGGTTGTCATCCAGAGTACATGAACTGGACCTAAAAATATATCAATAAGGGTTTCCCTCAGCATCCCAGACTAGGCATTCACTTAGCTATAGTGTTGAAGTGAAGCCGCTTAACAAAGTGGGGGCTCGTAGCCGGAGATTCTGGGTTAGTTCTATCACTTGTGCAGATTAATACAGTGTGCTAACTGACAGGAGACATACATCCGGTCGGATCACCACAATGTGTTATGCTGTAAAGCACTCCTCAAAGGAACGCTCTAAGGAAACGGTCTGTTTTGCAAAAATAAAATACCAACTTCTGTAAGTCAGGAAGGCACTCAAATTCCAGAATGACAACACTGGTAGACATCAAAATAGCCAGAGAGCACTTCTTACATAAGCTATTTGTGAGAGGTGAGTGGACTCATCAGGACCGAACGGTCTAGTTGCAGGCAATCACCCAACAGGTCACTGAAACAGTGTCAGATATATGGGGAGATCAGGGTCCATTACATGTGGCCCTGAGTGAATTATATATGGCATCTAAGGCCAAAGATGAACACAATAAGATTGCCAGGATAGCGGCATATTTGTATCTATATATAGGAGCCATGCAGGACAAATGTGCTGAAGGCCAAGATCTGGCAAATAGGCAACAGATGGCATTAGAAAAGGCCCAATCTGACCTGGTCTCTTCTGAAGAGAGGCTGCAGAGGATCCAGGAGTCAGAAAATGATAGTAGGCAGTATATCATTAAAATAAAAGAGGACATGGATATACTGCAACAGGAAAAGACAGACCAGGATACCAGAATTCTGGCTTTGCAGAAGGAGCACCAAGACAGTTTGGACTCCTTACTGCAGAGCCAGAAAAAGCTGGAGCAACAGATCAATTTCAACAGGGCATGCACAGAGCAGGTAGCCACCCTGCAAATCCAACTAGACAGAGAGAAAGAGGAATGCAATACATTGATTTTGAAAGACCTGGATACCCAGGCAGAGTTTGATGAAGAATGCCAGAAAGCTGGTGCCTTTCAAAGGCAGAGGGACGACCTGGTGGCACAGATGCAGGCTCTTAGTCAGGGAAGGGATACCTTAGGCCAGGAAGTCTGCCACTTAAAAAGGAAAATGGAAGAAAATCACCTGGCCCTCCAGGGACTGGGTGACCTCCAAAAAGAACACCAGAACTTGTTAGAGCACACCAGGAGGGTGGAGGAGGCTCTGGCAGGAAAGGAGCAGGCCAGTAGGGATGGGACTCAGGAGGTAACCCTCCTGCAGCAGAGACTGGCCCAGTACTCCAGGACCAATCAGGAGGCACAGAGAGAGAATGAGGCTCTCTGCCAGCACAATGATAGGCTCCAGCAACAGGTAGCGATGCAGGAGAGACTGATAGAGTCTAGTAAGGCCTTAACTGAGGAACTGAAAGCGCAGGCTCTTGTATTGCAACAGGGAGCAGGGGCGGATAGAGATGAGGTTCGCTGGGAAAGAGAAACTCCTGAGCATAACCTCAGGAGCCCTAGTACCAGATGCCTTCATCTCTCCCAGTCCCTGGACTCTGCAACCCCCATGTCCACTCGTGCCCATGAGCCCAGGGCCACGGGGATGGCAGATTACTATCCAGCTAGAAGTATGGGGCTCATAGGCCAGTACCTCCCAGGAATGGTTGGGCGGGCATCCGGGTATGGGCACCCAAGCACAGTGCAATTTAGTGGGGAACCCCAGATGAGTAGGCCCATTAAGGGCATCCTGAAAACCTCTGCCCAGTTAGGTCAGTGGGGGGGGGTACCCATCAAATCCTGGCAGCAAGGAGGGATCTGAAGACTCCTCTGAGCATTACAGGACACAGGAGACCAGGTCCCCACATTCTGCCAGCCATTCCCAGGCTCGCAGAATCCGGGAAAACCTGGAAGATCAGACGGGCCCCTCTGGGAGCAGTGCTTTGGGGTCAGAGGATGAATGGACCAGGGTGACCCGAACCAAAAAGGCCAATAAGGCAAAAAGGGCCTTGCTTAAGGACCCATTGAAACAAATAAAGGCAATAAGGAGTGTCATCACGCCTTATCATAAGAACGCCAAGTATTCTGTTTGGGAACACTTGGAGCTCTATGAGAAAATGATGGAGACTTTCCATTTGAAGGACAGCAGTAGCCGCATCCAGTACGTCAAATGGACATTCTCCCCAGAATACTCCAGTTTCTTTACAGGGCTAGAGGACCAAAACCATTCAAGATGGTCCGCATATAGGGCGGCCATCTTGAAACATTTTTCTGTGCACAGAAATCCTCAAGAGGCTCGCAAGGCAGCCTACAATTTGCAATGTGGGGAGGATCAGGCCCCACAAGAGTTTGTGCAAGAATTAAAGCGTGCTTTTGCGCAGACCACCGGATGGGTGCGCACGGATAGCAGAGAATTTATGAATACGTTTTTCCATGCCTTACCCAAATACATAATGACCCAGCTCGTGAGAGATTTTCATGAGAAAAGATCTTTACACTGGGTCATTGAACAGGCTACCCGGATCTATGAGGTGCAGAAGCCCATCGAAAATAAAAATAATGCGTAGAAAACCCCCAAAACCAACAGCACCCCTGCTGCTGCCAAGGTGGCGGAGGTAAAGGTTGCCCCCGTTTTAGATTTGGAGATGGGGGGGCCTAAAAACCTGCCTGCACCAAATAATTCACAGCCCAGAAGGCTTGCGGTCCAGTCACAGACAGGGAGTCGAGGAGGTAGTCCCACAAATGGGGTCCCCCGCTCCCCTGACTATGTAAGGCCCCGCTACAAGGGAAACCGACCCATCCTGGGTTATGTGTGGACTCCTCCAGCCCAAGGGGGGGGATCCAGCCAAGCACCTAACTGAGGGAACTTCCCTCCCAATGTCCCCCAGGAGGGCAGAAATTCACCAAATCCTGATCAGAACTTTTTCCCCAGGTATCCACCCAATTTCCAGCCCCAAAATCATCCATCCTTCTTTCCCCAATTCCCTGAGCCCAGACAACCTAATCCGGGAGAGGGGAGGCCAAGGGTGGAGGGGTACCCAAATCTTCCCAATCCGGGGTATTACCAGAGAAGGGATAGCTACCCTTCCCAGGAACAGCCCAGGGGAGAAAATAGAGCCCCGTATCAGCCTGAGCGAGTTTCACAACTTGAGCGCCAGGTCCAAAATATGGCACGAGACCTGGGTCACATACTGAGGGCTCAACAGAACCCTCAGATGAGCATGCCACCGCAGAATGCCCCAAACTCTGGACCTGGTTCTCCAGAACAATGACGGGGACAGCACCCCGATAGCCCACCGGTTCCCAGGGAGGAGGCACAAGGGGAAGGGGGGTGTAAAGCCTTGGAGGAAGCTTCCTTCCCCACTTGTAAACAGCACCTGGAAGCCCAAGAACTGGAAACAAAATCTCCTGCCCCTGAAAGCCTGCCTCCCAAGGAGCAGAGGTGGGGTAGGAGAAACAAAGGACCCAAACAGACCCACTTTGTGGAGGAAATACAGGTCTTCCAATTTGAGGGAGAGGGATCCTCAGAAGATCCTGGGAACAGGATCTTCTCCTTCAGAGATGGGGGAACTCCTCCTAAGGAAAAATGGGTCCCAAGGGATGCCAATTCAGACTGGGGAGATGTGGAGACTGAGCTACCGCCGCCCATCATCTCATCCCAGAACCGACAATACCAAAATCCCCTGGTTCAAACCCATCCTGATGACTGCCTCCGAAAAGGGGGGGGGGTGGCCCAGAACTGGAACCAGGGGAACCCACAATGGCTCTGCTCTCCAGTTGCCAACTTTTTCTTTCAGATTCCCAAGACTCTCCACAGAATTCTGCCCAAATCTCTTCGCTAGCAATGTCCAAAACCAGAAAGTTAGCCCACCAGTTGTCCAAAAATGTGCATTATCTGTGCCCCCTTGAGGAGAAGGAGGGAAGATATTATGCCCCGGTACAAGTACAGGGGCAGGGTACAATTTCGGCACTGGTGGACACTGGATCCCAAGCTACCCTTCTGTCCAAAAGGGCCTTTGATGAACTAAATGCAGGAAGGGGGGAGAATTACTGTATTCCTCTCACCTCTCTTCCTGGACAACTGCAGAACCTTGACGGGAAGGAAATTCCTGTCGAGAGGACTGCAGATTTCAAAATTGGGCGACACAAGGTGAAACACCCGGTCATAGTAGTGACTCCAGAGGGCACCCCTTGTTTACTAGGGAATGACCTCCTGAGAAGGTTGTCACCCCTAATAGATTGCATAAACAAGGTCCTCTGGACCCAGACTAGCCGACCAATAAAATTAAAACAGAGTGTCAACCATGTTAGTTTAAACGGCACCTGCTACATGGTTGAACAAAAATCTGACCAAGTAGAATTTCACTTCCAGAACAACCAAATTCCAGACGTGACAGTAATAGCAGTAGGACAACAGACCTGTGATGGGGGGTCCTCTCTATTTCTGAAAATAAACCTTCCTTCCAGTTTAAGGTGGTATTCCACACTGGAAGGAAACACCCTGAAATTCTTTACTAATCCACAATCAGAAACTCCCACTCCTATAGTCCAGAATGATGTGAAATCAGCTCAGAGCCTGGCTGATATTCAGCAAATTGGAGAGCAGTTGTTCATCCCTGTTCAGTTAAATGATGGGAAGGACTCTGTTCTCGCTCGAGTGTGTGTGAACAACGGTAAGAGCTTCATCAGCGAAGCCATGTTCCGCCAACTCCCAAAAGATCCAGCCATTCCCACATTCAAACTGATAGGCAAATGGGAAATGGACCTGGAAGCACCTAATTCCAAACATCTCCTGCCAAGCAGGTGTATGCTCAAAATCTCCATTGGCAACAAGAGCATAGTCCATAATTGTTGGGTCGTGCGAGACGTCACTGCCGTCTTTTACTTAGGCAGTGACATTCTCAATCGCTTCGCCATTAGTTTGGACCTAATAAAATTCAAAGCTTGGTCCCGATTAGCGGATAATCCCATGGGATTTGATGATCCAGAAAAAGCATTTAGGTCAACTCAATTGCTACCTTATGCAGTTGAAATTCAGATTAAAGAGGAAGTCACCATCCCAGAAAGGACCCGACAATTCTCCCTGGAAGTGAAAGTTAAAAGAGGAGAAAAATTGAAAAACCCTGATGCTTACATACATCTAAATGCTTCTCTCCAACAGCAAGGGTTGGGGGTAAACCCAACTCCATTAGTCAACATAGAACATGATACCATTCCAATAGATGTGGATAACAGCGACTTAAAGAGTATTACTCTAGCCGCAGGCACCATTATTGGAATGGCGGTTGATGACCGACATTTTTCCATTGATCTAGGAAATTAACTGTTAGGACCAATCCTCAAGTACTGTTTTGAAAGTGACAGTGATGCCAACACAACACCAGACAGGATTTTCACCCGGCATGGGGGGAACTTCCTGGTGTACACTTCTTTCCCTTATGGTAAGGAAGATGTGACTTGTGACTTCAGGAGGGATGAGGTGATTTTCCAGGTCCATGAGGGCTGCCTTTCCCACCTGAAGCCTCCAGTCCAAATCAGCACTCTGACCAGGGACTTCTCCACCCAGCTGGAGGAGGCCGCTGAGATAGCCAAACCAGAAGTCTTTCCCGGCTTCAGGCAGATGGTGGAAGAGAGGGTCAACCTAGCTGATGCCTGCGTGACTCTGGAACAGAAGCAAAAGTTGAAACAAGTTTTCTTGGATTTCCAAGATCTCTTTGCGGTAGACTCATATGACTGTGGTCGCACCGACATCCACACAACCAAAATTCCCACAGACCCTGGCATGACTCCAGTGTTTGTGAAGCAATATCGTTTGCCTTTCGCATCCATGGAGTCCCTTACAGAAATAATTAAGAACCTTGAGTTCCGGGGAATAATCCGTCCAGTCCACAGCACTTTCAATAATCCGGTGCTGGGAATATTGAAGCCAAGCGGCCAGTGGAGACTCTGTGCCGACCTTAGAGAGCTCAACAAACGGGTCCATATTTCCCGATGGCCTCTGCCCTACATTGACCAAGGGCTGGCCCAGATTCAGGGGTCACAGGTATTCACAGCAATAGACCTGACCAATGGATACTGGACCGTGCCTGTCAGTACGGAGGACCAATACAAACTGGCTTTTACCTTCGGGGGCCAGCAGTACACATGGACCCGGACTCCCTTCGGATACCTCAACTCCGGCAATTAATTCAACATTTTCTTACATAAGGCCATGCCCGACCTGGGTGCGAGGGGTAACCTGGCTTATGTAGATGATGTCCTCATCAAAAGTTCATCTGTGGAGGAACACATAGCGGAGATCCCGTGTTAATTTCTTAGGGCATGAGATTTCTCCTCAGGGTCTCTGTCCCCAGGAAAAGAAAGTGGAAGCACTTCAGAAACTGAAAGACCCCACGACTCTGCGGGAACTAAGGAGCTTCCTTGGACTGACTAATTACAGCATAAAGTTCATTGAAGGCTACGCAGAGATCACTAGACCCCTGATTCATCTCTTGAAGGGGGGGTCAAATGGGAATGGGGTCCAGAACAATCCGAGGCAGTAAGACAACTCAAAAGAAGCCTCTCACAAGCGCCTTGCCTAGCTTACCCTGTCAGAAACAAGGAGTTATTCCTGGAGACAGGGTTTTCTAATACGTGCTTGACGGCAGTATTATACCAAAAGCATGACAAGGTCAATAAAGTAATCTCCTATGCGAGCAAACCTTTATCCTCTGTGGAGGAAAAATTCAACGATTGTGAGAAGGCACTCCTGGCAACGGTGTGGGCATTGAAGAATTACCGCCCGTTTATCCAGGGGGAACACATCATAGTGGAGACTCCACACCAGCCTCTGCAATATCTCCAGAGTGACAGAATCCGGGTCGGAAATGTGAGTAATTCCCAAATTACTTCCTGGATTCTGTCAATGCAAGGCTTTCCTGTGGAGCTCAGATATGGCCAAAACAAGAAGAGTCCCCTCGTGCAAGGTCTGGCTGACTTGCATGATTGTGCCAGAGAACATTGTCTCGAGGACGGAAGTCTAAAAATCAAGGACAACATGGAGGCATACCTTAATTCCCCACACAAAGTCTTTGAAGAAGACAAGTGTGAGGGAATGCCCACTGTCTATGTGGATGGATGCT
This sequence comes from Ambystoma mexicanum, assembly GCF_040938575.1. Classification (NCBI taxonomy): domain Eukaryota; kingdom Metazoa; phylum Chordata; class Amphibia; order Caudata; family Ambystomatidae; genus Ambystoma; species Ambystoma mexicanum. Next base: position 899,500,321 of record NC_090922.1, read on the forward strand.
CGTACCATGTTGACAACAACGGGGAGAAAGAACTGGTGGCCGGCGTATGGAATGCATGGGTGAATGTGTCCCCAGAACCCTCCGCTGGATACAAAATTGGTCCCCGAAGTAGTCAGGTGGCAGAATTGATGGCTGTGCATCAAGCCATCCTCACGGCTGTCTAACATCAACTCCACAAACTGGTCATAATCACAGATTCGGATTATGTACGGAACGGGTTCGTGGAGCACCTGGTTAATTGGAAAACCAGAGGCATGTTATGTGCTAATAACAAACCCCTGAAACATGGGAAGTTAATCCAAAACATTGATGATCTGGTCACCTCGAATGGGATGACCATCTACTGGAAGAAGATCAAGGGTCATTCCAAAGTAGAGGGACCAGACAAAACTGGAAATGACTTAGCTGATCAGCTGGCCAAAACCGGGGCCATCCAAGGGGATCTATTCGAAATAGAGTCCCTGTTGGGGGAAATCCAGGTCACTACTATCACTAGGTCCCAGACAAATGCTCACAATGATCTTTCAACTGCACAATGGAGTAAGGAGACCCCTGATGCTGATTTGATTACAGCTCAGAAGGGGAATCCAATAATTGGTAAGTTTTACCAACACATTGAGGACCCTGAGAACTTTCCCCTGACGGATACCGATTACATTGGGAAGGTGGACCTTAGAGTGTTGATGAAATGTCCAAAGATGTTCCGAATCCAAGACGGTTTGTTGGTAAGGAAATCCCAAGATGGCCATGATCAGTGGGTGGTCCCTACCTCATTCCGAAGCCCGATGTTAAGTCACTCCCATGATGCGGCCACCGCCGGTCATAGGTTGTTTCACACAACCCTAGAAATCTTAAGAGAGGTTGCATACTGGCCACACATGGGGCAGGACCTCCACCAATACTTGAAGGGGTGTCTTGTGTGTGCACAATTTCAGCCATCATCCCTCACACACCGAGCGCCTCTCCAAAACAGGGGGATGACACTGCCATGATCAGATTTGCAAATCGACTTTGTAGGCCCTGTGATTCGCTCGTCTAGAGGAAACAAGTACATGTTGACCATCACATGCTTGTTTACCAAGTGGGTGGAATGTCTCCCAGCCCCAAATTGCAAGGCAGAAACAGCAGCTGCCCTGATGATTAACCTCATCTTTCCCGTTTTGGTCTACCTCAAAGGATTGAGTCAGACAGAGGTAGCCACTTCACCAGTGAAGTAATGACAAAGATGTGGGATATATTGGGGGTCAAAAGGAAGCTACATATTGCTTACAGGTCAGCTTCTTCTGGAGCAGTAGAGAGATACAACCGAACCATTGTGAGCATCTTAAAAAAGTTTGTGGCAGATTCTGGGCCAAGTTGGGATATCCGACTACCTCTGGTCCTAATGGCCATCAGATCTACCCCTTCATCTGCAACTAAAATGTCACCATTTGAGTTGATGACCGGACGCAAGATGGTGCTTCCTCAGCATTTGCTCTACAGGACCCAAGAGCAGACACTAATAAATGCCTCCACAACCCATGATTATGTGGAGAATTTAAGGAAACTCCTTCAGCATGCTTTTGCCTATGCTCAGCGGAATCTAGAAAGATCAGCTGATAGCATGAAAACCCACTATGACCTGAAGACCACCAGGACGGAATATACAGTGGGGGACCGGGTCTATCTATACAATTTCCAAAGGAACCAGTCCAAACAGCAAAAATGTTTGCCTACATGGAAAGGACCGTTTGAAATTATAGACAAGATCTTCCCTGTTGCATACAAGATCCGCATCCCCAAAGGCAGTTTGGCAGAAGGGGAAGACAAGTGGGTCCATATTAATCAGCTAAAGTGTTGCCATCCTAGGCACACTCTGCAACAACTGGAGGAATCCTCTGGAATCCCAGAAGGGACCGCTCTAGATTAATTCAGTTCCAACCCTAAAATATCCCACATATAGTCTCTAAAATATTATGACGCTTGTAAGCCACTGTCTCTGAATTATATCTTGTTTTTCAAAATTGGAATGCTATATCTATTAAAGTATAAAATGTATATGTCGCCCCACTATATCAATAGTGGGGGAGAAATGTCTATGAATAGGTATTGCCGCTTTCCTTTGTCGTCCTAGGAGAAAGAAAACCTGGGGACTGGCCAAGGAGGCGCCCAGGGACCGGGAGTAAAGACCCGAGGGGCCGGTGGTACCGCCCAATACTCCCTTCAGGATGGCGAGGAGAACCAATCGATCCAACTGGGTGGAGGAATAGATGCTGAACTGTGCCATCTACAGAATTGGAAGAAGATAATGTGGACATACCAGCGCAAGGGCTCGAACCCTCCTTTGCACCCGACTTCCCCTCGACTTGAATCAAAGCGTAGTCGGGCGGGGGGTTTGTGAAGGGTTTTGACCCATGCTGAATCAATAGACTGGGTAGATGTGGGGATGAGCTGTCGCCGCCCATCACTCCATCCCAGAGTCCAGGAGAACCGCGCAGTTGTGCGCGTACCAAAAGCGCCAGGGGTGAAAGGTGGTGCCAAAGGAAAAATAGCAGCACCTGTCAGAGCAAAAGCACTTTTAAATCACCTCTGTTTCTTTGAGTGCAAGCTCCAAATGTCCATTCCAAACATTGCAAGATAGCTAATACCAGAGACCTGTGTTCAAAAAATCTGTTTTACTGATGTCAAAAATTTGCTGAAATCATGGGCACAAGACCACTCTAAAGATTCAACCTTCTTGTGGGGGGGTTTCACATAACCACTCAAATGTAAGGATGTCCATCAAAACAATAGCAAAAATCTCCTGTCAAATTCAAGACAGATCCCAAAAATTGATGCAATACCGGTACTCACCACTATCAGAAAGCCGGCGTTTTAAAACCACCAGACTTTTTGGTAAAACTGAACAGAGGAACCCAAACCAGGCCAAGGAAAGACTTGCTAAGAGGTGGATACAATATAAAACTATATTCCTCAATGACTTGAAGGAAGTATTTATTTCATGTATATGTAAAAATTGTAAGTTTGATTTAAACTGGGAACTAAAGTGACATTTAGCTGAATTCTGCCTGGCAACTACCCCCGACAGGAGAAACCTGCTCAGCCACTCTTCCCAGGCCTAGCTGTATCCTGCTTCCCCACCAAAAGGAGATGACACCTCTCTGATTAGGGGAGGGCCACCTACAGAACTTTGGGCAGAGACACAGAACAATGCACTGTCCTGGGCTCAGGCAAATGTTATATTGGGGGGGTCATAAAATAGCTTCCTCTTGGGAAAAGTGGGAGGAGAAGTGCCTCTGGGAGCCACCTGAGCTGGAGGCGGGGACAGACAGAAGCTTCCCCCATGTGCTTTGGAACCTAAATCACACCCATCTGGGCCGGATTTCTGCCCCATAAACAGACCTCATCATGATGACAATCCATTTCCTTCCCCCAATCATGGGAGAGGGGAGAATTGGGCCAATGACAAGTAGAGAGGGGCAGGCTCAGTTATGCCACGCACACACCCACTTCCAAAACACATAAAAAGAGACTGCTGGGACAGGTAGAGAGATTCATTTTCCATTTCTGCGGAGCATTTTGACGTCCGACATCCCATCCAGACAGAGACCAGAACCAGAGACCCATAGACTACAGAACTTTGAACCTAGAAGTCCCACTGCAAGCAAAACTATTCTCAGCAGGCCTTCAGAATCCAGCAAACCTAACCAAACTATTCAACAGCCGGGCGAGCTGTTTGAATTCTTTGCCAAGATCTTTTTCCGGAACCACAGACCAGACCAGACCCAGACCGATGTGAGCAGAACCAGAGATTAGGATCGCTGTGAGCAGGACCGGTGCCTGATTGACCCGCCGAGCAGAGAGAACCGCTGCAGGACGTGTTGACCAGATCCGTAACGAAGCCTATTTCAAATTTATATTGTGAGTACCTAGCAGAACTGTGCAGAACATAATCTAATTCAAGCTATTTTAACCTATTAGAACTGCCTCCTAGAATCGTGTCATTCTGTCATCTTTAAAACTGAGAACTGTCATCTGTCATTCTAAAGCTGCAAGCTGTCACCTGTCATTTGAGTTTTACTTTAAATCCGAAAATCTACCTTTATTAAATCGTCCATATCTCTTTAACCGTTTGGGCTAGGAACGAAACTGATACTCCTTATACTTTTGCTGTAATCACGATTTACGCACTCGCAAAATTTACTGCGATTTGCGATTTGGCCTGAATTTCGTCATCTGTAAAAAGATAGCCGCTTTTGCCTGAACTGCTAAAATGTGTTTGCAACCTAATAACCATCCCTGAACCATTGTTAGGGTTGGCCTGAACTGATTTAAAGTGTCTACCACTCACCCTGAACCTCCTATAGGGAATTAAAAGCAATTTTAGCATTTTTCACTTCCTTGCCACCACATTACAAACACTCTTGCCTGTGTTTTAAAAAGCATACCCATTGTCTAAGCTTGCTAGGGGGGGGGACTGAATTCCGTAAAGGGCATCGATACTACGGAGTATCCTGCTGTTGTGCTGTTTGGCTGCTGGGCTGCGTAAGCAAGAAGCATACTATAAAGCCAATTGCTACGACTGGCAGAGCTGAGGAAAGAAAGCTACACTGAGGAGCTGCACTACAAGATGAAACCTACGGCAGTGCATATGGATCCATCAGGAACAGCCGTACGAACTCGCCTGCAGGTAAGGCAAAAATTTACATCACTCCCAGAAGCGAATGGTAGCCCGGAATGTGTACAGAACATGCCGACGTTGAAACAATCTCGTCTACCCTTCTGCCCCAAGAAGCGGATAAGCTCATCTATGGGGGCCACCACAATCGATATAGACAGTGGGAAAAGGCTGAGTATGGCTATAGAAGATCCTGTACGAATAGTCCCAAAATCACCTGCTCTACCTGAGGCTTGCACAGTTTCCACTTTCGAAGCACCTATAAGACACCCCCCCCTCCCTCCCTTGAAACATCGGATTTGTTTGATGAGGACGCCGATCAGGCTAAGAGTTTAGAACTAAATCCTGGTGAAGGCTACTCGAACAAAATGGTCAACACTGTATCCCCTGAAGACAAAGGAAAAAGTTTAGTTGAAGTCGATCAGACGGTAGGGATGTTACCCGAGAAAGGTCCAGTTCTCTCGGCTAATCTGAGCCTTGAAAAGATGACGGATATACTAGACCAATCTAGTAACCCTGATAATTGGAGAGACTCACGTGGTCCGATTCCACCTGTAATTTCCCCAAGAAAGGAAATTGACTCTATTAACTTGCCGATCTCTGAGATAGCCAATTGTGGAATTGCACCTATTCGGAACATGCGTGAAAGCATTTTGGATGAAAATACTAGTCTGGATGCGGCACTGGCCTCCCCTATTTTGACTCTAATGGAAATTGCAAACAGATCTTTACTACATGATTCTAACGGAGAAAAGGAGGATCAATGGGCCACAAATGATCCAGAATTATGGGAGAAAGCTTCGATGGATTCCGACAAGGAAATAGAGAAAAAAAAGCAACACCTAAGAGCCATGGAGGAACCCACAACGATAAGCGATATCTTCCAGCCATACAGGGAAGAGAATAGAGGTCAGTGGCCTAAGGATAAGAGCCCCCAAAATAACATCGAGCTAGGGACTAACGCCCTGTTACCGAATGACCAAACGGCCCATCAATCCCCTCCTTGGACCCTTCATAAAGACCTACCGGAGACACCTTACCCTAAGGGGATGCTTCCCCCAAAGGCCAGACTAGAAAAGAAAACCCTGTGGAATTTTGAAAGCGATACTCCGTCAAAAACTACAGGCATTGAAGGAACGACTACGTTCCCATTAGCTAATCTGAGTAACTCAAATCTAGCCAGCAAAATCATGCAAGACCTCACCCTATTGACGGGGAAAATTGAGAGAGAAAAAAGGAGGAGTTTCTCGATAATAAGCGAGAAAATGGCCGAACTCGAAAAGGACCAAATCAAAGGGAGCTCCCTGGAGTTGGAGGTCGTGAGGGCCGAGCCCCTTGTAACAAAAACCCAAAGAGACCCCAGGTCACTGACCCTTTCAGAAGGATCTCGAACTGAAAGGAAAAATACATGTCTCGAAGACAGACTGCTTAGCTCAAAATCACAAGGCCATTCTGTAAAACCCCAAGAGACAACAAAAACAACTCAGACGCCTGTGTTGGATGGCCAAGAGCAGTGTTATGAAACTTTCACGAAAGACCAAATTATACATTTAATTAAAGACATTTACCAAATGGAAAGAGAAAATGATATGAAACACCTTCAGCAAGTGATCATGACCTCACTGAACATCACATTGGCACCATACCTAAAATTGTATGAGATGATAAATGACTCTGTGAAAGAAATGACTACAACTAATATACAAATTAAAGAGGCAAATACACAAACAGAACTGTCCCTGAGGAATTTGAATGTACGATTGGATAAAGAAGCTGAAAAATCGCTCATATGGCAAAATCGCCTCACGGATCTGGCAAGGAGAGATGCCAATGATAAGTCCCTATTGATGGAGGCGGTTCTGGAAGATTGCAAGTGGATGCGAAGCCTTTGTAAACAGAAAAAAGATGAGACAAGCTTGGTTGATAATCCGCCTCGAGGCAAAGGTCCCATGAAACTGAGCCAAAATAAGCCACGTCAACCTATGCAAACTGAGCAAATGACCAAAGAGGTAATATTGATCTCTCCTGGCTGTAAGGTGACGGGAACTTTTGACTCTAAACTTCAACCAGAAAAAACAAACTTTGCTATCTTTAGAGGTGGGGCACCCAAGGATTTGCCCTCAGAGAAGAAAAATTAACTGAAGGAAAAACTTAACGAAAATGGTAAAAAACCTAAAAATGAAGGCCTAAAACGGAAGACCAATGGCTCTAGGGCGTTCTTAAGGAATCTAAGAACGCCTCCAAGACGGGAAAACTCCCAACAGGCAAAGAAGCCGAGGAGAGAACTGGCAATGGGAGACACGAACATTTTGGTAAATACTGAGGCTAAGGATGTGGGAGGGGGGATCCACCCCACTCCCGTCCTGAAGGCTAATGGAGATGGATTAGACCAACGAGCAGATCTAAGTGATCTGATTGACATCATGGATGAATATAGGGAGGATGAAGAATGGCAATGCATCAGCCCATCAGAATGGGAAACTATGGACAACTGGGAGATGGGGGAAAGGAGCTCAAATCCCTCTAACTGTAAGAACCCCCAACGAGATATCCCGTCGATAATCTTAAAGGAGACAAAAAGCCGACCGGACTCATTTGAAATGCAAGAATGCAGTGAGGCTGATGACAATTTTGCTAACTTCAAAACCCTAGAGCAAAAAAGACTAGAGCTGGCTACTAACGAAAGGAGGGTACAATTTCAACTCGAAAACTCTCATCTAAAACAGGATGGGAAAAACAGAATTAAAGAAACAAAGAAGAGCAACAAAGGAACAAAGGTGTCCGTCCCTCCCTTGAGGTCAGCTCCATCAAAAGATTGCTGCTTGAAATTAGAGACGACACTAAATGGACCAAGAAGGGCTTTGCTCAATAGGAGCTATGTTGTCTCGCTCTGCAACCAAACATCAGCTCTACGCACGATATCTACTGAAGACATCAAAGTTGTGGAATTCCCAAGAGAATTAAGAATGAACCAAGTTATATTGCATCTCAACTCAAAGGACATTAAGCAGAAATTCCTGAAGGCAACTGATGTCCTAAAAAAAAAGGGATTTCGCCTGACAGAATTGGAGGATGATATTAAGCATGATAACATCAATATATCCTCAAAGGACAGAAGAAAAGAAAATAATGAGCTCTCATCCCGTGCTGAAGAAGAGTCTATGGGGAAAAGGTGGGAAAAAAATGGTCAAGAAAAAGAAGGTAAAAATAGGAAGATTCCAAAAGAAAACTTAAAAGAAGGCAACAATAACCCTGAAATCCATCTACACAGCACCAAAGAAAATGTCGAAAACTTAAAATCTTTGAGGTTTACGGTTGATAATTCACAAAACCCGAGGACGGATAAAATAAAGGAAAACCAATTTGAAAATAAATCTAATGTTTGGCCTCCCATGTCAAATGATCGTAACTCAAAAAAGAAACAATAGAATAAGGAAACTGGGCAAAGATCCGTCCGTTGTGCCTCATGGAATACCAGAGGATTCCACCATCTGTTCTCGACGGAAAGCGCTTTTTTGACTAAATACGATCTCATTTGTATCCAAGAATCATGGCTGTGTGAACCTCCAATATGTGAAGGATTTGAAGTCTACTTCAACCCGGCAAAGAAGGGGCTGAGAGGCCGACCATTTGCTGGCCTAATGGTACTAAAAAAGATCGACAGCCACTTACAAATACTCAAGCATGAAATTCCTAATCCATATGTCCAAATACTGAAAATAGTCTCCACAACAGAAAATCAGGAGGAACCGACTAAATTGCTATTGATCAATACATACTGGAGGGAAAACATGCCAAACCCAGGGACATACTTAAAATCAATCACGAACGCCATTGACAAGTCCATGACGGAGGAAGACGATCAACTTATATTGCTGAATGGTGATTTAAACATTAAGCTCCTAGACAAAAGGGGCAAAATTAAAGAGTTTGGAAATCTCACAGGAAAAGAAAGCCAATGGACGAGGGAAATGGGCATACGGGATATGAGGATGTTAAATAGCCAAACAAAGGGTGATCTATTGGGGGCTGACACTTGGCATAGTGGAAACTTGAAAGCCTGCTTGGACTATTGTTTTGTGTGAAGAGATACGCTTGCCTGGATAAACTCGTTTCGAGTGATCAGGCAAGCCAATAGTGACCACTCTCTTCTGGAAACTGAGCTTGCATGGGATTCAAGAACTCTCCCTAAGGGAGGAAAGGTGATGGAAACTGAGATATCATGGGGAAGAAACAGACTACGACTGAAAGACCAGATCATACCTACACTGGCGAAAAACTTCCAGGAAGCTGTAGAAAAGGGAGAGGAGGTGGTGGATTATTAATGGCTGTTCAAAGCCTATGAGGTTCAGCATGATCCATCTAAGCTGAAGCAGATAAAAAAGAAACACGCCTTTAACGAATTCGTAGTTGCCAGACGGAAAAGATACAGAGCTGACCTTAGGCGTATTAAAAAATCTCATAGCATGGACAAATGCGATCTGGAAAGAAAATGCCGTCAAACCTACAAGAATTGGTTAAAATCGACTAGATATCAAAGAACCCAAAGTGATGCAGAACACATGATGGCAGCCTTAGCAGCAAATAACACAAAAAGTACTTGGGATCTAATCAACAACAGAGATTCTAACCAGTCGGCCATAGGTATCAACCAAGTCTCTGAGAAAAACTGGTTTGACCATTACACCGCCCTGTTTAAAGGAAAAACTGAGGGAAAGATTAATGAAAAAAGAGCAGGAAACTCTACGTGGTCATTGAACTTTGATAAAGAAGACATTCAAATGCTGATCAAAAAATTAAGCTCTTCCAGGGCTGCCGGTCCAGACGGCATTTCTAATAAAATGCTAAAAACAAGCATAGAAGGCTGGTCTGACCTAATCTACGAACTCTTCAAACAAGTAGCAAGAACCAAGCAAATACCAAGCTCGTGGACGGAGGCCTACATTGTGCCTATTTTTAAAAAAGGTGACCGCGGCAATCCTAGAAATTACAGGCCGATTGCGCTACTAGACTCCATTGGCAAGCTTTTTGCTTCCATTCTCCTACGGGATCTAAAGAACTGGGCAGCTCAAGCCGGAATTCTAGACGAGAGACAAACTGCCTTCGTGAGTGGAGTGGGCACTTGCCTTAACCTGTTCTTGATCAATATATTAAAAGCCAAGGCCTTAAAAGGAAAAATACCTATCTACCTGGCCTTTATAGATCTAGAACAGGCGTTTGATGGAATAAATAGAGAACGGCTGTGGGCCAAACTGAACAATTGGGGATGCCCTGTGGACCTGTTGGAGGCAGTCCAGGCACTATACACCGATACCTCAATCCAAGTTCAGCTTAATGCAGATGGTGGCCTATCAAGGAGGATTAAGACATCCCGAGGTATTAAGCAGGGATGCGCCCTCGCCCCTTTTCTCTTCATACTTTATATGGCTGATATGAAATCCTCACAAGACCAGATTCGGGCCTTCCCTCCGAAGGTAAATGGCATAGAAATACCATGGATGCTATACGCGGATGACGCAGTGCTCATAGATCAGACGCCGATAGGTCTTCAGCGCAGGATCGAGGCCCTCAATGAATATCTGAAAGCCAATGATATGAAAATAAACGCAAAAAAATCCATGATTCTGACCATGAAATCAATTCGCGGAAAGAAATTGGCAGGGAAAATACAGTCTTGGTCGTTGGATAAAGAAAAATTGGCAGTGGTCGATTCTACGATCTACCTTGGGATAAGAATTAATAGAAGCAGTAATGAGCGGGATCACTATACCCTGATCAGAGAGAAACTAAAAAGTCTGGTTAATCAAGGGCTACTTGTACATCACAGATACGGGAAATTTTCTCTATTGCCGATTTTAACCTTCTACAAGCAAAAGGTAATAGCAGTCATTACATATGGAGCCGAGGCCCTTCTAGCCCTAAGATGGGAGGTCTGGAACCATTGCGAAGCCTATTTTTGGCGAAAGATCCTACGCCTACCAAACTCGCTACCTTTGGATCTCATAAGAATGGAATTAAGACTGCAATCCATTTCTTCAATTACGATGTGGAAATCATTATCACTCTATAGAAAGTGCATTTTAGACAATCCGCCTGTGCCATTCAGAATTCTAGCAAAGCCAGGCGTATTCAGCTGTGACTCAATTCTCCAAGACTGGAAAAAGAGCTGTGAAGAAATCCTAAAACACCTGGCAATCTCCGATGACACTTTGAAAAATAATCCTGAAAAGGCCAAAAGAATAAATCGGGAAAGAGATTGGGAGGAAACCCAGGAAAAGAAATTAGCACGTGATCTATGTCATAACATCATCTGGGAACGCAAAGTCCTAAATTTGCTACCGTCATATCTGATGAAATTTCCCTCTCAGCACTATCGAGATCTGCTTATGCGCTGTAGATTTAACATCTGGCAGTCGAGAGAAATAAGGTGGCGCAGAAGACAAATTGATAAAGCACTAGCATACTGTAGATTCTGCAGAAAGAAGGGCCAACTGGAAACTATAAGGCATGTTATGCTATCTTGTCCGAACCTGAAATTGATTCGTCTGATGTATATGGGAAATTATACGAGTCGGATCACGGAGGAGAATGAAGAAGAGTACTGGGAAAGACACATCACTGCTGAGAAAGTGGGCCGTACGTTGGACGCATTGAAATTTGTTGAATCCTTGAACCTGGAGTGGGAGGAGAGAGAGTCTGAGGTGGACGCCACCTAAACAGCTGGTGACTTTGGCCTAGGGGTGATCAGTGAGAGACCTCTGAACTCTACCCTATTTTTGGGGGGCCTCCACCTACTTAAGGAGAGATGGCTAAAGGAATGTTAAAGGTTTAACGGGGGGGGGGTGAATTGCCACCAGGGGAAAAGTGAACATATTATCTCTTGTGAAACCATATCAGTTTATTTTCTGTACTGCATTTATTCCACCTTGCATTTCCTTGAAACCATAAAGCATTTCAGCTACCTCATCCTCTATACTACTTCTAAGTAACCAAATCAGTTTACCAGTAGAACATTATCCATTGTTGATCACTGTCATATTTTAAGTGTGATATCCAATATTAATTTATTATAAAAGTGTGATAGATATATATTGTTATATTTCTCAAATAAACCTTTTAATTTGCAAAACACACCTACTTCTTGGCTCAGTGGGGTCAGGGGGATAATAAGAGAGGGGTGTTATATAAGGGTTGTCATCCAGAGTACATGAATTGGACCTAAAAATATATCAATAAGGGTTTCCCTCAGCATCCCAGACTAGGCATTGACTTAGCTGTAGTGTTGAAGTGAAGCCGCTTAACAATACTTATGGGATTAAAGTAAACATTGATCATCAACATAGCTGTTTGTTCATGGTCATCATTTACATCACAGATCATTGTTACTAGCAAGGCCTCAGATTTCACAGGAATTTTCTTAAGTCAGCGAAACATTTTGATTTTCACAGCTGTCAGTAGGCCACCCATGGGTCTCCCCCCCTTTAGATACTTCTTTGCCAGAGACAAGGGAATTGAAAACCCATCCCATGTGGCATTATTCCTGAGCCATGTCTCTTGAATAAGAATAACATCATAAATATCAAGAAGCTGCTTGTTAATATTGAGTTGTAACCCTGTGAATTCCAGCATACGCTTCGAAGAATGTCCTTAGAAGCCTGGGCGATGGCCGCTTGAGGTGGGAAGAGTTGCTGCAAGCTGGCCCCAACTCGGATTTTCAAGGTCCTGACACTCCGACATCCTTTGCTCTTGATCAAAGTAGCGTTTTATAGTGATATTGGGACGTTGATAAGGTTTAGGGATGGCTTGATAACACTCAAACCCATTCAAAAGAAACTCCTACTGCTGTCTGAACACCAACCTCTCAATCATTTGTGATTGTAAGTGAACAGCGCACTTTCCCAGACACTGTCTATCATAACAATGAACACAATTTAGGTCAGCCAAGGATATAGAACTGAGATCGCAGATATTCGATAATATAACCAGCAGTCTTTGTCGGTTTAACGGTTCTTCCTTTCCTTGTCGAAAACCGATTCAAAAATCAAAATCTGACTCTCGTTTTTTGCTGCTGGTCCTTTTTGAGCTGTAGATAGATATGTATTCATAGGACCTCATTACGAGGTTGGAGGTAGCCTTGCTGGTAAAAACGGCAAGGCTACCTCCAAACTTGCAAGAAAGTCTGGCACCCATGAATGGGCAATTACCGGGGTACTCTGGCCCTGCTGGACCCGGTAATTGCCCTTTTGTGGGTGCCGGCATCGAGTGATCCCCATTACCATTTGAGCCCCATAAGGATCAATGGGAAGGGGGATGCCTGTAGCACCGGCACTGCTCATAACAGTGTCTGTGTTACAGGCATTCTGTGCTCGCGGGTGCCTTTCATTCCACCAGGTCAGACGTGGCGGAATGAAAGGCACCCGCGAGCACAACTCGGAGTTTGCCAGCCCGGATACAATGGTACCAGCAAGCTTACCGGTACCATTGTATCTGGACCAGCAAGCTCGTAATGAGGCCCATAGACTCCTTTAAGCTCAACCCAGAGGGTAAACTCTCCCCTTAGCTGAGTTTATTTCAGGGTACTTGCTGTGGTGACTGATAATTCCGTTCTTTCTCCCAGGCCATGAAGATGTTCAGGGTAAGTACTGGAGAACTTCCGCCCCATGCATTCTTGTAGTTCCCCTTTGAAGCTTTATCATCGCATCCTTGATAGTACCTTTGCCGCCCTTAGACACTGTTTTGGTCTTTGCTTTTAAGGATGCAGCATGGGAGTAGGGCAGGAGGTCAAATCTTTATTCTTCTGTGGACCCTTGACTGGAGTTTTCTTTGTTGGAGAAGTAACTGTCGAATTCTGACTGAATGACATTAGAATTGACAAGAACCTTACAGGAACCCAACCTATTGGCTGCAGCCATGATTTTTCACTGAAACTTGCAAGAGCCATTTCTCCTGGATTTAAGATCTGCTTTCATGTTCTCAGTTTTTTTTTCACTGTTGGGAGTGTGTTTGCAGTACTACAGAATCTGATTGCACATCCTCATTATCATTAGTCGTGTTTGCTAGCCTAGATTAATTTGGGACACTTCCAGCCGGCCTTGCATTCACTGCAATAATAGGCTGCGTCATCAAATTGCTCTTTTTTACTCAGTCAAACAGTGAAGAAGTGACTGTATTTCTGTTATTAAACCGGAATGCCACGGTATCATACAGTCGGATGAAAGACTAGAGGACTAGATTTAGTGCACCAAGAGAGCTCTCACCCATTTCAGGGGTATTACGCAAAATGGAGTCTTTTCACAAAGGTAGTTGTGAATGAGTGAACCCACGGCCCTAATTTTCCATTGACTTAGAAGTATCTAGTTCAGAAGTATCCAGACTTACAATGTCTTCCCTTGGTTTCTAAATAGGCCAGGGGAGACGCTGAGTCGGTCCCTTATTGCATCAATTGCCTGAATTTCAATCTCAAGACTTACACATGCTTCAAAAATGGAGGCATTAGCATCTTGCTCAACTTGTGTTAGGACCGAGCCTGAAATATCACAGTCCATAATACTGTGGTTTATTCTGCTTTGCATGATTTTCTTCGTACCCGGCCCTTCTGATTGAATTACCTGTGGCTTTGTGGCGAAAAATGTAGATTTTCCCCTTCACAGCGCCCATCACTAACGACTTGGCCCGGACTAATGAGGCAGTCTCAGGGCTGGCCATAAGGGCCGTACATTCGCTTCACAGCGGATATCTTTATTTTTTGCCGGCATCTGCTTACTCATTCCCACCACTTATGGAGCATATAAATCGAGCCCCTCAATCTCCCAAGTGAATGATGTGGGTCAAATGCTTCAGAACAACAGTTATGGTGAGTTACATCGTCTGAAAAGAGCTGTTTGATCACCGGGTCAAATGCAGTGAGTCCTACGTTTACATTGCAGTCTTGCTGATGTCGGCTATGTGTACCTCTGTGCCTGTCGCAATACCCTTGCAGACTGCGCACACGGCAGCCACTCCTCTCTGCTTCACGGACTCCATAGGATTTTAGAGTCAATGTCTGCCGCCCGCAAAGACAGCCAGAGAAAACAGACCAGAAACGGAGAGGCACCAGCACACCAGAAGACTGCACCTACTTTGCAGCCACTCCGCTCCACGGACTCTGGAGGGTTTTGCATGCAAGTTCCGCCTCCCGAAAAGACAGCCAGAGAAAACAGACCAGAAGCAGGGAGTCACCAGCAGACTGCACCCACTCTGCAGCCACTCTGCATTTGTCTATATGCCATAGGCATATACCATTTACAGAGAGGCTGCTGAAAGAGTAGGTAAGATATGGGAGAAACAGGTTGTTACAGAGAACAGTACATATTGATATGATGGGCCTCATTACACGGAAGGCGGTAAGCCATGGCGCTATTAGCGCCATGGCTGCCGCCGGTCCCTTACCGGGTCCGCCTTGGTGGATGGCGGAATTAGCGCCATATTCCAAGGTGGGTGATGGCGCTAATTCGGCCATCCTCCATTACCCCTACATCATAGCCAGTCAGCCCCATAGGGCTCAATGGGAATGATGTAGGTGCTAATTACGGTACCGCTAATTGCGGTACCGTAATTAGCTCTGAGGTCCCTTTGCGGGTCCCGTCCTTAACGCCTGGAAAAACCAGGCGTTAAGGGAGGACCCGCAAAGGGACCTCGTAGTAAGGCGGTAAGGTTTTACCGGTACTGGTACCCTTACCGGTACCGGTAAAACCTTACCGCCTTCTGTGTAATGAGGCCCATGAGTCATTGATAAGGCTTTGTGAGTTAATTTGCCCTTCAAACCCAAAAATTAACCTGTTGTACACACTCTTTGCTACTCATGTATGAAATTAAATTAAATAAAACAAATATAAGTGTTTCCACCAAAGTAATGCAGATGGTATGTAAATGTTGGTAAACTGTTCAACACTTATTCAAGGTCTGTAAGTATGACAAATGGTCATATTTTGTATTGGACTAGTGAAAAGCCAATTACACTTTGCCTAATGATTAATATGATTTAACATTTATATTATTTTAACTTGTGGTTATTTTAGCCTGATAATAATTCTTAAAAGAATGGATGATGGCTACGATCCCAAAAGCATAATTTTGGGTTTGGCAGGTGAAGCAGGCTATGACATTAGATGGGGATTTAAGCAGAATGGATAATCAAGGGTTGAAATTAAGTGAATTTATGGTCAAGGATACAACTCTTGGTGTTCAAAGAAGGGCCTCATTATGAGGGTGGTGCAGCTAAAAACAGTGGTAACGGAGTTAGCACCACATTACCGCTGCATTACTGCACCGCCCAACTATGGTTTTGGCAGTGGTGTGCAAGAAAAACATCCAGCAAAATGCTGGAGGTATGTCTGCCACCTTACTGACAAAATGTGGCCACTTTGGTGGAATTACCAAAGGCGGAATTACCTCCAGTGGCAATTTCACCAAAATCCCTATGGAGTCCTATGCACTCCATAAATGGGGACTAACACTGCCATTTGGAGGTATTCTGGCAGTAAATCTGCTGGATCACCACCAAACACATAATGAGGCCCAATCTTAACTAGAGCTCTTGGTCCAGCTGGAGTAAATAACTGAAGATGATTTTCTAAAATCCTTGTACCACATTGATTATAATTGGTAAAACAAAGGCATAATGCTATGCTAATTATGGCAGTGGTGCTTTCAATTAGTGATAAGGATGAGGTTAACCCAATTGCATCCTGCTCAGTCTCAGAATCTAGGAATCTAGGAGTCACTTTTCCCAAATACAAAAAGTAAAGATGAAATTGGTATATATTATATGATAGGTTATTTACAACGCGCTTAATACCCAGAGGTTTCTAAACGCGTACCCGGGGTTCTAACCTGTGTTGCTCCTTGTTGTATTGCTTCTAAGGCTAGCACATTGACGCTAAGCTATCTTCCCGAGCTATCCTCCGAGACATATATGTTTTTCCACTGTCTATTCAACCAGACCAAGAGTGTTTGAATAATGAAACGCATAAGAGGAATTATCACTATTGTGTTAAGTTTCAGTCAACGAAATTCAGAGATGGAAAGTCCAGTCTATCTCACTTTTTTTAGTGCATTAACATTTGCCCCTACGGGTTATAGCAAAGTGCTTGCATGCAACCTAGAGTCTAGCATAGGCTGGCACAAGATCAAACTTTCAAGAGCTATCAGGACCTTTGGGATCTTCTTCGATTTCCCAACCTTACATGACTTCTCAGGTTACTTATATTCTGTGATCAACTAATGTTCAACTGAGGCAGTTAAGACCCCTACTATCAGAGCATCGCTGTGCAACTATTGCCAGAGTCATTGTGGGAGCTAGATTAGATTATTGCAACACTTTCTGTAACATTCTCTTTGCAGGCACAACTGAATCATCTATATATTCCTAACAGTTAGTTCAAAACGCTGAAGCCTGTATTGTCATGAGCCTCCCTAAACAAGTTCATACTTTTCCAGCCTTTAAAACACTTTTTTGGTTTCCAATAAAATCCAGAAACTCTGTCAAGTTTCTTACCATTGCCCACACAAATCTACATGTTAATGCTCCCATCTACCTCAAGAAACAATTAAAATGCTATAATCTAGGTGTCCATGAAGATACAACAACAAATATTCCATGTTTGCCTCTCGTGTACACAAATCCAGGGGACATGCTACTTGCAGTGAAGTTCTAGCATTCAAAATGTGTAATAGCTTACCACTTGATATCAGGAAAGTTGAAGATCTTTTGATGTTCCATAAAAGCATACAAATCTTCCTATTTTAAAGCCTTCTGACAGTTTACCCTTGTTATTGCCTACAGCATAAGCATGTGCGCTTTGATATTGCTAAATTGTAGCACCTCAGCCTTCCCTTCTAGCCTGCTGTTATTGAGGATTATGATACAATAACATATATTTAAGTCTAAAGTCTGATTTGGTTGTTAAAATAATGTCTAAGTCTGTCACAGCCCTGGCCTTTGCCCCAAGGTGTCCAGGAATATTACAACATCATTGTTTGATCTTATAGCTGGAGACATGGCCAGACTTCGCAGCCAAAGACAAATATGGATGAAATTGACAACAGATTGGATGGCCCTCTTCTATGCCACCTCGATAAAATGGTTTATTGTTTGGTGGACGATAGCAGTGATGATGGTGGTCACAATTATCATTTAAAGTGGAATATTTCAAAAATGTCATATTTTGTTATTTGCTATCAAGCTGGATTTCAATTAGTTCTACCCCTGGCTAAGCAAAGAGATTCCTGTGGAGTTCAATTCTACATATCATCCCCACCAGAGGAATTCCCAAGATGACCTGTCAAATGCTTTTTCTATAAAAGTAAGGTTCAACACCAGAGTGAACAAACTACAAGTGCTGCTATCATTTTAGGATGATATGTCAAACCAGGGCCAGGATAAACTTATCTTGCTTCTAACTAACTAGGCTAAAACAAATATTCAGTCTGGAATTTGATGAAATCTTGTATGGAGATTTTGCAATCTCCATACAGGAGAAAAAATGATCTGTTTTATATCTTTGCCTGTTTTTTGTTTAGGAAAAAACTTTTTACTTGGCTCCAAAACTTGTTTCCCCCTCTGCCCTCATTTATTTGAAAGCTTCAACCAGAAATTAGGTGATTATTTTGACAGCACTTTGGAATATCTGTCATCCCTCTTCCCTGGTGGTGCTGCCTAAGGTAATTTACTTTATATCTAACTAGCAAAAAGTACCCATACTCCACACGGATTCTGTAGATAGACATGACAACACTCATCAGTTGTTGAAAATCAATGATCCTGTAGGTTGCTGATCCGGGTCGCTTATCTCTTGATGAACTTTGTAAACCACACTAAGACTGGGTGTGTCTGGCTGACTGACATACCCCAGAGAAGACCTTCAGGGGAGGAGAGAGTTGGCGTGCTGCAACATACTGGGACCTTCTGTGCACGCTCCCTACCTGTTGAATCACTACGGCATGGTGCAGTGCATTGCGGTGCAAATATCTCAGAAACCGTGCATCCTACGGCCTTGAAACGTGGTTTTCAGGCAAATGTCTTCCCTGTTTCTAGACACTCAAAATGAGCTTTGTCCGGCCCTTCTACGACCACATTGATGTTTCGCCGATTTCAGGCAACCGTCTCATGTGGGAAGGGGCTGAAATCCAAGAAAAGGTGTGGAGCATCCAAATGTCATGTAACTGGTAATGTCCGGTGGGTCCTAACAGGTAACTATGCATTATGTGGTGCCGATTGGTGGAACGGTGTGGAACTGTATAAGGAACAAACTAAAAGATGTTGTCCTTCATATACATAGAGGTTGTTTTTCAGCTATTGGATTTGTATTCCATATGATTTTCTGGTTCTCTTCAATTGATTGGGGAAATTGTCGAGGATACAAGAAGTTCCTTGGAATACCCCAATGCTCGTTGTTGTAAGAGTCTATATTGAATGTCAGAAATTGCTTAAGCTTTTCATGGTGCTATTAGCCACCTCCCAATTTTCAGAGGACACAGCACTAATATTGTGATTTACACATTCTTCCACAGCCAAAATCCTTATCCACTTATTTACTAAACACTAAACACTGAAGATTTAGTTTTAAACTCCTCAAGACAGAGATAGTTATTGCAGTTTTTCCCAATGTTCAGTTCTTCTCTTTTACGAGAAAATGTCAGAACATTAAGTTAGCTTGCGCACCAAGCCTCCAATGACTATTATACGGTTCAAGTGTCCCATTTGCTCTTTTTTAGATCTTGATGTCTAACATGAACAGAAAATGAGGTAACGATTCCCCAAGCATGCTTAAAGTGGTCGTGGGGGCGTTAACTAACTCCCATCTCGAGTACTGTAACAGTTTATTGACAGGGATTCCCACCAAACAGATGAGGCTTCAAAGAGCACAGAATACATTGGTTAGGCTGATAGCCCATTTGGGAAAAAGAGATCATGTGTCACCCTCAAAGAGATCTCTTCACTGGCTGATGGTGGAGGATTGGGTCAAGTTCAAGATAGCCTGTCTGATGCACAAATGCTATTATGACAATGCACCAAAATATCTCAGTGCTAAGATTCACCATCTTGAGCCATCTAGAGATCTTAGATCGGGAGATAAAATGCTAATGTCCATACCTTGGACTAAGCAGGTCTCAAAGGGGGATAGGAGGTTTTCGGCCTTTGGCCCAAAGGTATGGAATCATCTAACACTTACCATCCATTTATTCTCATCACTGGAAAGCTTTAGAAAGGCATTAAACACCTTCCTCTTTAAGGAAACCTAAGAAATCTATATGCCAGCCGCTACATTCTGAATATTCTGGTCATTTTGATCGATACAAACTTAGTAATCATCGGCACCCGCATGCAGTTTATTCTGCCTGGTGCGCATTAGAAATCCTCAAAATCTTAAAGGGATCAGACATTATAATAGAGCTTGTGGGACCACTAACAATGCTAAACAATTAACAAGCATTTCAATTCAATTACAAAGGTCTAAGGAGTCCAGTCATTTCAGGGAAAGATCATCTCCATCTGACCCAGCCATGTAGACCTCCTCGTCTCATTCCTCTACAACCATCCTGGGGCATCCAGGGCCCTTTGATTAGGAGATACCCTCAGAAGATCTGTTATTACATTTCCTGAGATCTAGGGCCTCATTACAAATCGCCCGGTATGGAAACAACGGTGGCGGTAAACCCGCCGCCACCGTTGTTTCCATGCCGGGCGGTCGCAACTCCTGCAGGCGGGAGGTGATGTTCCCGCCAGGTCTGACCTGGCGGGTTTAACACCACCCGCCTGCAGGTGGACGAGGAAACACCGGCAGCATTACGAGATGCTGCCGGTGTTTCCATGATCCCCATTCCCATTGAGTTCCATAGGACTCCATAGGACTCAATGGGAATGTGGATTAACACCATTCCGCCTCCGTGATTCCTGGGAAACCGGGGTTGTAATGCCCCGGTAATTCTGGGAATCACAGAGGCGGAATGGTAATATGAGTCCGCCGGTAACCAGGTGGTTTTACCGCTGTGGTTACCGCCGGACTCGTAATGAGGCCCTTAGTCACTTATGTGTGCTTCAATCATTTTCTGTGTTTTTGGGGCTCCTGTCACAGAGGTTTGCTGAACCATCACAAGATGCACAAGTGCTATTATGAAGGTCATGCATACAGTGATGGATGGTGTAAGGAAGTGAACTGGAAGATGTAGGAAGGAGTCCGGCTGGCTGCACTGATCAGCAGTGTTCCAATCGAAAACAGCAGCAAGACTTGTTGCATCTGCCGCCAGAGCTACCAAAGGCACTAAAGGAGCCAGAATTATTATTTAGCAGTTTCATTTACTTGGCGGAAAAGTCTGCAAAAAGCACTGCAGTGGTAATTGCCCTGATTTTAACTCAACCACCGGGGAGGAGGATGTGAGCTAACCATGTCTCTGTTATACCGACTCACCTGCCCCTGAGGAGCTAAGAATTAGGGGCAGCGTGAATTTGGAGCTACTGCCCATGTGGCCTTCAGCTACAATCCAGGAAGCTCAGTTGGAGTACCTACAAAACTCTATTGCCTCAATTTCTGTGGTTTCATTCTACTCATTATCCACAGTTTCACTGTTTTAAAGCAGCAATGCCCATGTTCATCTTTGTCCAGCTCTTCATCCATGTCATTATCATAATCACTACTACCTGATTTATCTTTAAAGGGATAGAGACCTGGGATTTGCAATCTTCTCCTGATGTTCAACTATACCATGTTATGTTCTTCGCTGAAGATTTGAAGATAAGATCTGCACGATTCTGTCTTCTGCCCCTGCAATAGTGGATGAAACTGAAAATGCAACCTCCTTAGTAGATGTTCATTGTTGTCGTGCAGTACCTGTGGATTTACTTATGCTTGTACTACAGAGCGCGTAGTGACAGCAGTCTGCAACATGAGTTGGACAAAACCATCAATTAACCACAAACAATTCACGCACACAGAAAGTGTTGCTGCAGAAGTGAAAAGAACACAAGACAAACTGCTCCCCCTTCTTCTGGCTTGTTTGGGTTTTGATATGTTTTTCCAAATGTGGCATTCACTCACTGACTGCTGCGTTACCCACCTCCCTGAATCCCTGCTTCTCAAAGTTACCAACATCAGTTGAGCTTGACAGTCCCACAAACTTCCCTCTTAGATTACTGGCTCCTCGTCCCTGCGTCACCCGATGATATAATTCTCATCCACTCACTCCAAAAAAAGGATATTGAGTCGTGTGTCACACACATACCTAAATAGCTTCTGCACCCTACCAAAAGAATCAGGTAAGCAGGACTCTCCCACAAGGCGCCCACAGGGCTTACTGGCTCCTCTTGCTCCGCCTCTCAGATGAACCTCCATAGTATGTGTCTTATCCATTCACTTTGACAACGGCACTGTCCGATGTGTCACTCACATCTCTGAATCCCTGCTGTCCCTTTCGCCAAAAATCAGGCAAGCCTGAATCTTCTACAAGCTTCCTTTAGGGAAATCAAGAGTCACATACCTGTGTCTCTTGTAGTGAACCAAGCAACTCCCCTTTTCCGGGATTATCTCTACCTAAATTCTCTCCAGATTGCACTTGTGCCATTTGCCTACTTCAAATCACTGTCACACAGCGCTGGATAAGCAAAACCAACCCATTATCTCAGTCTCAGACTGGTACACAATTGAAAAGCAGGCCTTGTTGGAGACTGGTCACATTGGCGACACCTTTCTCTTTGTAACTGATCCAAATGTTACTCTAAATGTGTGAAATCTGTTTTGCAAAGATTTAGTAAGGCTTTCGGGTCCGGTTGATTGAGGCAGTTAGTTACAAAGCCTAAAACCCACTAAGAACTATGAGCCAACACAAAACACTCAGGTGGATCTGCGCCAGCCTGTTTTACACATAAGAAATGTAATGAACACAAAATCAGAAAAGAGCCCTTTATGATGACACGTGTTTTGGCGTCAGCCGCCTTTTTTCAAATTAGGGCATGTAGTATCTCTCTACACTATTCAACAGTGAATTCGGTCATTTTCAATGTCACATCTGCCAGTTGGTTGAATTTAATGGGTTAAATCCCGTTTGTTCGTGCGCTCGTCACCCGCGTTGGCTTGTTACAATTGTAATGAATGATCAAAGGCATTATTTGAGTTTTATTCTGCCAGAGAAAAGTTTACCCTAAATTATTCATACAAACTACCCGACAGAAAAATGTGCTCTTGTCCCTGGGGAATGTTTTGTTGGATGATCAATAGAAAAGCAAATCATAAGCAAGACATTTGTTAAATAGCCTTTAGGCAAAGAGGTACTACTATGAGTTACACGCGTGCAGTGGGAAAAGGAAAAACACAAACATGTGCTTTGAGACTAAATTAATGTTGAAGATTGGACACAGAAAATGTGGTATTTTCCTACAGAGGCACTATTTTCATACACATTATTCATCCTTCTACTCTGGGGAAACAGAACGATAAGTGAGATTAAATCACTGGCTACTCTTTTTTTCTCCACATCACATTAACTCTTTTGAATTTACATTGTAGATTTCATCAACGCTGGCCTATGGTGTATGTAAAAAGGGATTGGATATGTCAGTAAGGACCCTTTAGCACTTGATGTATTTAGGAGGTACAAGCCACACATCTGGTTTGGCAGGATGTTTTTGAGAGGGATTATTCTGATGCCTTGCGGTAGGTGTGTAGGGGTGTGTGTGTACGTGTACATCTGTGTGTGTGTGTGTTCCTTCATGCAAGCAATTACGTCTCTTTAAAAGGCCTTTGGTAACAGATAAACACTGCAACCAGGAAGAGAAGCTTAAGCAGCTTACCACAGCAGTTTCACCATTCCAAATTGTGGAAGGAGTGAACACTCAACTGTGGGAGCTATCATTATCTGTTGTGCGTTTAATATTATAAGAGAGCAGTGCCGAAGAGAACATTATTTTGTTTTTTTATGTTTGCAAACACCATTTAAACACAATCTGTATTTCAGAGAAGGACAGGCTAGCATATCTTTTTTTTTTTTTATAGATATTAAACTTTCCCTGCTAGGTACCTTAGCAATTTACTTTGTATATGTGCACTGAGCAGCTTTATTGAGCACACATGCAGTTGAATTGCATTGATTTGCGCCAACTTTGGAGGAACAGAAAATAAGGTGGGCATTGCAAAAATTGTTGGATGTGGTGATCGCTGTCATTGAGAATTGGTGCTAGTTCATTTTCTGCATGGTGCAACACAGCACCTGCTCAAGCAGTAGGATATTGTGGGAATTTGAGTTGGGCCAGCTTGAATGAACAGGAACACGCACACACAACACAAGTAGTTTAATTGCTTAAGTGGAATAGAAAATAATTTGGGGGTGCTGGAAAAATTGCTGGAGATGGTGATCCCAGGTGATAGGCATTGTTGGCAGGTTAATTGGGTGTGTGCAACATACCACCTGCTTGGGCATTAGGACAGAGGAGGAATTTGTGCTGGGCCAGCTTGATTGAATGGCCTCAGTCACGCACAAATCAATAACGTAAATGTCTTTTGGAGGAACAGTAAAATGTGGATCAGCGGGTTGGGAATTAGTTGCATGATGATTGGCTGTGTGATGCAGCATGCCATCTGCTTCAGCTCTGCGCAGTAGGACAGAGGTGGACTTTCTGCTGGATGAGCTTGTTTGATCAGGCACACTCACACGCAATGCAAGCAGTTGAATTGCTTTGGGGAATAGAAAACAATATGGCGTACTAGAAAATTGTTGGATGTGTTGATCACAGATGGTGGGCATTAGCTGATTTGGCTGTGTGATGCTGCACACTAACTACTTAACCACTGGGGAGTAATTGGAAGGAATTTGAATTGGGCCAGCTTGTTTGAACCGGCACAATCATACACAACACAATGAGATAAAATACGTTAGGGGAACAGAAGAATATTTGGGTTTGTGGGAAAAATCACGGGAGCTGGTGATCACAGTTGCGGTGCCTGCAGCACCACATGCTTAAGCACTATGATGGAGGAGTTAGTTGTGCTGGGCCAACTTGTTTGCACAGGTGCAATCACACACACCACAAGCACTCAAACAGATTTGGTGGAACAGAAAACACATATCAAGGTTGTAATCACAGGTGGCAGATTGACTGGCTGCGTGATGCATCACCTCTACTTGAGCGCAAAGCAGATGGAGGGATGTGGGATTTGCATGGGACACGATTGTTTGAATGGGCCCACTGACACACAGAACAAGCAGTTGCATTCATCTGGGAAACAGAAAATAACCTGGGGATTCTAGAAAACTATTGAAGGTGGTGATTACAAATAGTGGGCCTTTCTGGCAGGTTGATTTGAACTGGGTGATGCAACACACCACCTGCTTGAGCATTATGATGGAAGAGAAATGTACACTAGGTAACTTCATTAAACTGGAACACGCACACACAACACAAGTAGTTGAATTGCTTTGGAAGAATAGACAAACTGAGGTGTCAGTGGCGTACCTTGTTTACAGTTCCTATGAGATAATCACAACTAGTAGCACCTTTTCACCTGTGCAGTTGCAGAGCACCATGTTACCTCTTCGCTTGCCTCTTCTAAACAGCCAGTGACATCTACTGCAAGCCCACAGGACCTATATATGTGGTTGAATTGGTTTTTATAGGGCCAAGAGCAGCATTTTGCCAACAAAGTCCCCTCACCAGAGTGCACGACTCCAGGAATCGAAGAAGATTGACAGGGTGAATCTTGTCCTTTGTTGTGCTGCAGAAAAGGCACCAAAACCACAGGCTGACCAGAGAAGCTGAAGAAATCCATGCCATAGGTCCTCGCTTGAGACTGCTGCTGAGATATCCTGGTCAGAGTCCGGCCTTTCGTCACCATACCAAGGAATCCAGAGAATGGGTCCATCGCTGCTTTCCAGAGGAGAATCCAGCCACACTCATTTCTTCTAACCTAAGGTCCTATGGGGTGAAAAGGTATTGCTTACCTTAAACCAAGAAATTGATCCAGAGTGTTAGAGTGCACGTAAAGGTGTCCTGGGTGTCCACTCATACCTCTGACCCAAGCTGTCGGCTTGTGTCCCTTTTCCGAGTCCTTTAACAGGGTCTACAATATTTTGTCAATTCTTCAAGCATCTTTAACTAGAGTGAAAGTATCCACAGAAACGTTTCCTGTTCTGCTGCTTCGTGAGACTTTGAGCCCTCACCAAACTAACTTTTACACACAGACAGGGATTGAACTTTAAAAGTGTTAACTTGCAGTAAAACTGCCTCTAGAAACTTAAGCTCTGCTACTGTTTGACTAACCAACTCTTTTCCTTCCAAAAACAATGTATCTTACGGGGTTTTACTAACTAAATGCAATTACTGTATATCTTTGTATGTGGGCAAGTGCGCGGTATTACCATTAATATGGTAGAACTGTTATTAGTGTCAAAGTCTATAACAATCGTATAGACGTAAAGCGAGCAACTACAAACTAAGCGGTGGCCCTTGAAAAGTATCTAAAAGTATTCCTATGCATATTGGTTCTTGTGCAATTATAATACATCTATAATTTATATAAATGTATTGGTGTACGTATTTCTTTGATCTGCTTTAACTGGGTTCAGTGTACTTACCTACAGCTCAAATCGTCCTCTTATGATAAGCCTGACTGCTCTGCCGCTCTACCAAGGTTGCATGAGTAGTACAGACAGATAAAAAGAGTTGGGGAACTGTATACCACTGGGATAGTTTTATGAAGTCTTACCTCAAGTGGACTTTAGGAAAACTCCCCTAACAACCATCAGTGGCCAGTTAGTACTACTACGGCTCTGCCTGGCAAGTACCTTTCCCATGCCTACACAAATGCCCAAACTACTGGCATTTACAATGCTGGTTTAAAATTGTCTCAACAATTCAAACACCCTTGATTTAATATTAAGGAAGAGCTCTGGTTAAGGGAATGTGAGACGTATAAAGCATGTGGATTAATACCTACTAATAGAGCCAAAATACATCACAATGTGTCTCCTCCGTCCATGGCCCATCCTTAAGCTCACTAGGGTTCTATTGGACAAGCACCCGAGGCAGCCCCGGCAAGGTACCATACCAAACCTCATTAATATAATCCATGCCCCATCCAACACCCACGTACCACATGCACACACCCTCTCATGTTTATCAATGCTCGCACATCGGTCGCTCACTCTGCAGAGATCGCTGACCACAGCTCATTCAACAACCCTGATGCCCTGTTCCCAACCTCCCCCCACGTTTTCAACATTCTCCTAGCCCAAGGCTAATGCACACAACATGCCAATAGGGCAGGAAGGGCAGGAAGCAGAGAAGCTATCATATACAGGAGTGTTTGGCTATGCTCCATCATCCCCTCTCCAGGAACAAGCTTGTTTGAGTCATTTGCCTGCCAGTTCCCTTTATTATTATTAATAATAATAATAATAATAATAATAATAATATTATTATTATTATTATTATTATTATTATTATTATTATTTATCTATTTTTATTATTTCTTTAAGGCATCACATGCCCGTTGGCCTCATGGCGCACATCAGGACAGACAAAACATACAACAAGAAAGCCAGAGTCAAAGAGAAAGGAGAGGAGACCAATAGTATGAAGCAGGTTTAGCCTGGCTTAAGGTTGAACAAGTAGGTTTTAACTGCCCATTTAAATACGCAAAAGGAGTTGGATGTTCTCACAGCCAAAGGGAGGGCATTCCATTCTCTGGGAGCGTGTACAGAAAAACGAACACCTCCAAATGTAGCTAGCCTGAACCGTGGTTGTTGCAATGTATGTTTGTTGTTAGAGCGGAGATGTCTGGAGGGGTGATCAACGACTAATCACTCTGAGAGATATGCAGGAGCAATAAAGGTCCAACATTTGTAGGACAAGGCCAAGAGCTTTGGAATGACGCTTTGCCTATAAGGCAGCCAGTGCAGAGGCCTACGGGAGTCTGAGATATGATCTTGTTTAAGAAGACCAAAAATTGCTCACAGCGTTGTTTTGGATAGTTTGCAGAGACTGGAGATCCCCCTGTGTTGTCCCAATTAAACGACTGTTACAATAGTCAAGTCTCAGGTTCACTAGGACCAACGCCAGGATGGATCCATTAGTGACTGAAATGAAAGGCCTGATATGATTAAGAAGTCTGACCACATAACTACAAGATGATCTAGTGTGTGACAGGTGGGACTTCATCACCTTCCACCTTACTTACAGACCAACTCACAGGAGTGACTCTTTCATTGCTAGCATCTCCAACGTACTCTCCTCGGCCAAATTATCACACTCTAATAATGCATTTCTCATAGAGTTTATCGGCCCTGCTCACTGGCTGACAACCACGCTCGAAGCACGTTTTTTACACTCAACGGTTCCATGTCCCTTAATCAAATTGTACTCTGCCCACACACAAAAACGGCGGCACCCTAGACTTAGTCTTCATAACACCCCCCCGTCATCATCTGTACAGACTCTATGCCATTCAAATCATCTGACCATACCACCATCCCACTATCGGTCACCCGCTTGACTACCGTCTACAAAGTTCAG
Source organism: Ambystoma mexicanum (assembly GCF_040938575.1). Classification (NCBI taxonomy): domain Eukaryota; kingdom Metazoa; phylum Chordata; class Amphibia; order Caudata; family Ambystomatidae; genus Ambystoma; species Ambystoma mexicanum. The sequence continues at coordinate 899,528,517 of NC_090922.1, forward strand.
ACTAAGCACCCCTCACTCATCATTTAGAACCTTAGCTGTCAATGAGCTAGAAGCAAACTTTGCAGATTTCCTCACCATAGGGAATGCCTTGGGTCTCTTAGAATTATTAAACAACTCTGCTATGAAACTGGTGGACACAAATGCCCCACTAAAAACCAGCCACTCTAAAACCAAACCATCCACCCTGTGGTACACCCCTAAGCTCGCCTCCAATAAATGCTCATAAGAGCCCTAGGGAAATGGTGGCACAGAAATCATAACTCTATAGACCTCACCAGCCTCATATCTCCCCTCTCCAACAATAGGATTCTGATTACCGAGGCCAAAGCTGCCTACTATTGTACCACCTTTGTGGCAGCCTCTAACAGGAGCAAAGCCCTCTCTGAAGTAGTGAAGCATTGTACCAAACCCTCACCCGAACCAGAGGTACGAGCAACTCAGGAAAAATGCAATGAAATCAACATATTTAAAAAACATATATATCAAATTGTATTGCCATTTTAGTTATAACAACACAGAACAGTAGCAATACATTTCCTTATTAGTGGCAACATTACAACCACCCTCCCTCCCACCGCCCATGCCGTGGATTCTCGATCTGGGCACTTAATGATGACTCTTATCCAAGTCCGGGTTCTCCTCCTTGGCATGCCTGAACCCGAGGTGAATGAATCTCTCTCCCAATCCCCACCATGGATCCCAGTCCAACAATATCACTTCCCTGTAAAGAATTCATCCTTTTCTGCAACAGCCCCCTGCCACTCACCTACCCCCCCTGTTCTACCGCCCATATTTCTCAAAGAATGGGAGCCAGGCACTTTCAATATTAAACCTAGATTCAGCCAAAAGTTGAGTTTGATATTCCATATCGTACATGGCACGGATCTTGGCAACCCATTCCCTCTCCGTAAGCATTTGCAGGTTCTTCCACAATTGGGCCAGACAACATCTCACTGCAACCAACATAATTTGAAACATATGACCCTGTTCTGTTTCAGGTTCCTCCTCCATGGTCACTCAAAAAAGAACTGCTATGGGGAGAGGTCCCTCGGAATCCCGTTGACCCTCCTGATCCAAGACAAGACCTCACTCCAGTACATGCGTACGTTGGAACAGCCACACCACATGTGCAGTGCAGTTCAGGTTGTATCCATCTCTCATCCGGGCTATCGTCACTGGGGGATAGTGGCACCTATGTAATAGTTTAAGGGACCTGATACCTATACTGGAGGGAAGCAGTGGAACAACAAGCCAGCCTGCACATTTGAACCCACAACGTATCTTCAATATCTCTGCCTAGGTCCTGTCCCCATCTGACTCTTGAAGAAGGGGGTTCCCTCAAGACTGCCAAGAGAATCAATTTGTATAATCCAGCTATCAGCCCTCTGGACCCTGTCTGCATAATCATAAATCTCTCAAAGTTCATCAGTTTCCTCCTTAGGTTCTCCACCCACGTCTCCGCGGACTGGTCCCCCTTTAATTGTAAAAAGTAAAAGGGCGATAGATTGCGCAGACCCAGGACTTCTTCCAGTCCCCCAGAGATATAAAAGCCTTCCCTACCCACAATTATCCCGCCCTGCTGAGTCCTGCCTCATACCATAATTGAAATGCAAGTGGATCCTCAATCCCATCCCGCAGTGGAGGTGCACAGATGCAACGTACAGGTGATGGCCATGTAGTAAGCCACCTGTCATCCCCTCCCTCTTTCCAGAGAGACCACAAAACCTCCAAGAATGGATGATGCAGGATTCTGTTCGGGATGCGGGCCCTGGGAACCCATAACCACTCATTCAAAGTAACCAGGGCCAGTACCTGGTTATCCATTGCCACCCATTGTTTCCCCGAACCTGGGTTAAAGTGGTCTACAAAGACTTGCAACTGAGTCGCTTTGTAGTACATTACCAGGTCCGGGAATCCCCCTCCCCCCTCTTCCTTTGGCCGAATTAATGTCTCACAAGCTATCCTATGCTTCTTCCCCGCCCAAAGGAACCGCAAAATGGTTCAGTTCACTGGCGAGGAAAGACACTGGTATAGATATCAGCAGCATTTGAAACAGAAACAAAATTTTGGGGTGAACCACCATCTTTATAGAGTTCAGCCATGCCATCCTAGACAGCCCCGCCCATCTCTCCTTGTCACATTTCACAGCTGCCCAGAGGGGGAGGAAGTTACCAGAGTAGAGATCCTCCTGATGTCAGAGCATCTCCTTCTGCACCTTGAATGGGAGCCTAGCCACATAGTTCCTCTCATCATCTGACAGTCCCCCAGTTGGAAACACCACCGATTTCCCCAGGTTTACTTTAAAGCTTGACAACTCCCCATAGTACCCCAGACTTTCCAGCACATGAGGAACCAAGTCTGAAGGATTGGTGACATAAAGTAGGTGTCATCCACAAAAGGGGTTATTTTACAGTGTGTCCCTCCCACCACAACCCCTTTTTTCTCCCCGTTGTCTCTGACCGACGCTGCCCAGGGCTCCATCACCAATGCATATATCAACGGGGACAAAGGGCATCCCTGGCGCGTTCCCCAGCATAGAGAGAAGGTCCCTGATTCACGCCCAATCACCACAAACTTAGCATCCTGCTCTGAGTACAGGGCCAATATCCAACCTGTCCATTTTGGGCCCATTCCTAGAGATGCAAAAACCTCCCCCATAAAGGCCGAGCTCACCTGGTCAAATGCCTTCTTGGCATCTAGGGAAAGTAAAAGCGCCCCCTTCTCCTGTACCACCTGCGTGTTCATGACGTGAAGTGTCTTTCGCATGCTGTCTGCTCCCTGCCTATTTAACACAAAGTCCACCTGGTCCGGGTGAATCAGTCAAGGGAGATATGTCTCCAGACGCATCGCCATGAATCTAGCAAAAATCTTGGCGTCCACGTTAAGGTGGGATATAGGCCTATACGAAGCACAGTCGATTGGGTCCTTCCCTGATTTTGGTATGCCCACCATCAAGGCCTGGAGAAAAGGCAGTGGTATCATATCTCATCCCCCTTTTAGGTTAAACAGCTGGGCCAAAGGCCCCACTTCAGGGATTGGTATTGCTTATAAAAGTCAGCTGTAAAGCCGTCTCCACCAGGGACCTTTGCTACCTTTCACCTCTTGAGAGCACCCAGCACCTCCTCCCCAGTCACCTCCTCCTCCAAAGCCTCCCTTTCCAGCCCTGTAAGCTTGGGGTGGTTTCGCTTGCCAAATATCGCAGCATGTCTTCCACAGGTTGCTCTGTCAGTCTGGTGTATAGGTCTTTGTAGAATTCAGCAAAACAGCCTGCTATCTCATTCCCCCCCTCTGGACCCGTCCGCCTCCGTCTTGGATTCCCTCTACCCTCCTTTCCACTCTGTAACCTCTCACCCTATTTGCCAGGAGGGTCCTCACCATGTCCCCCCTTTCATACTATCTCTGTCGGTTGTATCTCATTTTCTTGACAACCTCCCCAATTAGGACCGTATGGAGTACTTGTCTCTTGTCCCTCATGTCACTTAATAGAGCCTCCCTATCAATATCCCTCTGGTTAAACTGCAGGCACATTGCTCTCATGTCTTCACGGAGCATAGTTTCTATCAGTGCCCTTTCACGCTTCTTACAGGCCCCCTCCTGCAATGAGTAGACCTCGGAAGGTGGCCTTGGCCACCTCCCAGACCGTCACCATACCCGTCTCCCCATTATTATTAGTTTCAAAGTAGGCCCATATCTCCTTCCTCAAAAATTCCCGGAACACCTGATCTCTCAACAAGTTATCATTACATCTCCACATGTAGCTCCCCGGGTCTACGGTATCCTCCAGCTCACCATTGCAAGCTCGTGGTCTGACCACGTAATAGCTACCAACCTTGGTGTACCAACCTCACCCTCCTGCTACTTTAGAATCAGCAGGAGGTCAATCCTTGTATATGAATGATGTGGGGGGAAGAAAAGAGTGTAGCCCCCCCATTCCTGGCCAGGCCTTACGCCACACCTCCACCCAGAAATGGTCCCGAAAAAGATCCCTCAGGGCAAGATTATCTCTCATCACCCCTCTCAGTACCAGTCCCTTTGCTGACCACCAATCGAGATGGAGATCCAGTATCAAATAAAAAACCCTGCCCCAGCAGCATCACCACTTCTGCCCACCCGTCCATCACTCCAAACACCCAGCGTAAGAACCCCACCTGGCCCACGTTAGGTGCATAGAGGTTGGCCAGTGTGATCCGCCTACCCTCGCATGTGCCCTTTGTTCCCAATAACCTTCCCGTAAAGCCCCTCATAGTCTCAATCTCCTTCAGATGAAATGACTTGCCAAGCAGTAGACCCACCTCCTCCTTCTTAGAGGATCTATGAGAAGCCCAAAAATTCTCACCTATCTCTTTGCTTGTTATTGGTGATTCCATCCCCTGTTGGTAGTGCGTTTCTTGCAGAAAGAGGAACATGAGTTTCTGCTTGCGGAACATGTTACTGGTGATGGATCATTTGTTTTGAGAATTCAAACCCTTGACGTTCACTTCATGATCGTCTGTCTCCAACTGGGCCCCCAGGCGCGTCAAGGGCACCAGAGAGAGATTTATATACACGATTTCGCTGGCGCGAGTGGGGTACTTGCATACTGAGTGGTGCCTGTGGATTTTTCCACGCAATTTCACTGGTGCGAGCCGGGTACGTGTATTCCGAGGGGTGTGCGTGGATTTATACACGCGATTTCGTGGTTGGTGGGATGTATGCTGGTCCACTGGCCTTTGCGCCATGTACTGGATTTGTGCGATGTTTTTGGCGCACAGGGCAGGGTTGGGGGCGTTACTGGCGCTGCTGCAGGATCGCTGCGCCACTCGGCGCCACGGCTGTTTATGGATGTATAAATCCATGAATACACTGTGTGCCAAAATGGGTTTTGGCGCACGCGGCTGGGGCAGACTGCTGCATGCACACTCTGTGCGCCAGCCGCATGCGCCACTTGTGCGCTAAATTCTATGAATTACCCCCTTAGTCACATCCCAGAACAAAGCTTGTGTGATAAAGTCACCAGCTTGAAGTCAGTTTTCCCCACATATGTTCATATTTCTATAATACTTGTAGTTCCATAAAAAAGACAAACGCGTTTTTGTGCATCACACATCAAATATGCATCATGGTTGGCTGTAAGCCGCAGCTATAAACGCCCTGAGTGGTAGCCGTAATGGCATGTTCGTCGCTCAACCAATGAGGGAGGGGCTTGCGCGTTATATCCCCCATCGATGCTTCTGCTTTAATAAGTTGCCCAATTTATCTAAAAGAAGTCACATTCATGCATAAGAAATTCTGTTTCCACCTCCGAAACACATTATTCATAGTTGTTTGGGACATTCGTAGATTTCTCCCAGAATTGCTTCCATTTCTAAAAAGTATTTCATAAAGGCCTCATACCTTGCATCTTCAAAGTATCTTTTGACATTGGTATTGATTTGTATCGTGCTCATACACAAGTGCTTCAGAGCGTGACAAGGCACGGGAGGGGAACAAGGGAGGACAAAAAACAACAATCTTACTAAGCCCAGGGACATTCAGAACACACAAGTGCAGATGAGAGGGAAGGGGGAAAGTGCAAGGGAGAGGGGAGAAGTGGGAAGTGCTGAGAAAGGGAGAACAACAACAAATACTGGTAGTGAAGTCAGCAAGGTGGCAAGTAAAAGCTTTGAAGCACAGACAAGGGGTGTCTGATAAGTGCAGGTAAGGGGACTGTAGGGTTACAGATACAGACCCAAGTGCAAGGGTTTCCAGGAGGCAGTGCGGGTGTGTGGCTGGGTGAGCAGGGACCTGGGCCTGAAATCAGATGGTATCCAGGTGCACAGTGCCAAATGCAGACAGATCTGCAGAGGAGAGGAAGAGTGAAGGCAGAAGCAAAGAGGAAGGTCTTGAGGTGCTTCCGGAACCAGAGATGGTTCTCCGCAAGTTTCAGAGTGGCAGGGAGGCTATTCCAGAGGGAGGCCCCGGCAGAGGAAAGAGATCTACCCCAACTGGTAGTGTTCAGGATCAGCTGAGATTTCAGGGTAACAGTTTGCAAACAGTGTTATTGTGTGAGTGTGCTTTTCGTCCAGCAATGCAAGTCTGTGTCTTCACTATATCACCCGTAGGTGTGGAGCATGTGCAAGGGAAATGGATGCTTAGCAGTGGCTGTCTCGCTACTGTGTCATTTTATTATTCAGCACTTGCGACTCTCCTCACAGGACATGAATCTCATGTTGTGGGCGATTCTTCATCTTTCTTTTTTTTCGCTGCAGGTCGCTTTCCTACTGCTCTGAAGATATTTGTGATATCCGTTATTCAAGCTTGTACAACAAAGTGTTCTCCATGTGCTGCGCTCGAGTCCATTATTTCAATGAGCTGCGGCACTTCACGTGGTGTTGGGCTTGTATAGGAAGCCACATACTTTGCACTGTTATGACTCAGTATGAGGAGAGTTCCCTTTTTCTGTTTAGCTGACGCTCACCTTCATGGATAGCTCTGTTCTACTAGATTTTACATGCTATCCTGTTTTAGTGAGTTTTGATTTTAATGGTAAGTAGGTGCACGCGATTACTGGCAGTATAGTTGCCTGCAGAATGCAGTCGAATTTAAATGCAATGTGTGTTACCCACTTTGAAGAAGCATACCATTTTCACTCAAAAACTTGCAATCCAAATGCATTTAAACAGATCTCATGAAAAGTGCAACATTTTCTCTGGAGGCCATTTGAGGATCAGTGAACTGTGTGCCTCTGCCACAAATACATGTTTTATTTGACCAAGTCTATGTCCAGCTGATGGTGCCACAGCAGGGCATGAGAACAGGAAAAGAAGGCATAAGGATTAACGAAAAAGTACAAAGTGTAGAAAGGGGAGATCAGTATGGCTGGTCTGACTGATGTCTCCCTGGCACCAATAGGAGTGTGCTGGATGGTGTAGGCAGGCATGTGGTTGTGGTGGTGATAGCCAGAGTGATGGTTGGAGCCACAGGCTCACTTGTGCCAGGTGCAGTGGAGAAGACAGCAGTGGTTGGAGGCACAATGTCAGAAGTGGGGATTGCCACAGTGGTGGGTATGGGAAAGTGCTCTGTGGAAGCAAAGGTGTAGGGCACGGGCAATGAGGCGTCAGAAGGTGTGATGACAGGTGTTTTACAGTGCGTACCAACCCTGCACCCTACATTCCTTGAGGTGTTAGCAGTGGCTAGTGCTGGGTGGAGGTAGCAGTTCACAAAGTGCCCAGCTGCTGGCACCTTCGTCCTCTCCTTGGAATAACTGGGCCTCATTACGAGTAGGGCGGTAAGGGATACCGGGCACCGTTAAGGAGACCAGTGCTGGTAATCCCTTACCGCCCTACTACGAGTTCCCTTAGCGGGTCCCTCCTACAACGCCTGGTTTTACCAGGCGTTATGGACGGGACCCGCTAAGGGACCTCAGAGCTAATAACGGTACCGCAAACTGCAGTACCGTTATTAGCTATTTCCCCATTCACATTGAGCCCTATGGGCGCTCAAATGGGAATGGGGAATGTTTTTTTCAATGGGGACTTACCGGTCCCGCAAAGGTCGGACTACACCGGTAAGTCCCCATTGAACGAGACCTGTGCCGGTACCGTTATTGGAGGCAGTCATGGCGCAAATAGCACCATGACTACCTCCAATCTCGGAATGAGGCCCGCTGTCTGCCTTATTGGACCGATTTGACTTGCTGTCACTTGCAATGTTGACAAGGGGATTGTTGTGCATGACACTCAAACAATTTGGAAGCAACTCAATGCAATTAATGGAGATACGGGCGCAGACATGACTGATTGAGCATCTTCTACTGACATCCTGGAATACATGCACCCAGTGACTTGTTTGTTGCTTGCTTGGGATGGCATGTCAAGTCATTTTTTATGTTTATTTATTGTATTTTATTGTTCATTTATGACACGCTTAATACCAGCAAGTGGTTTCTAAGCGTGGGATCAGGATACAAACCTGTGCTGCACAGCGTTGTCTTGCTTCCAAGAAAAACACATTGGCCCTCATTACGACCCAGGCGGTAAGGGGTTTACGCCGGCGTAAACTTCGCCGACCCTTACCGCCTGAATACGAGTTCCCGTAGCGCCATGGTGATTTTAACGCCTGCTTTTTGCAGGCGTTAAAATCCATGGCGCTAAGGGAACTTGTTGTTAATTACGCCACCGTAATTTACGGTGGCGTAATTAACGCCTTCCCCACTCCCATTATGCCCTATGGGGCAAAAATGGGAATGGGGAAGGGTAAATGGGGATTGGGGACTTACCGCCCCGCCAAGGTCGGAATGGGGCGGTAAATCCGCCAACCACCATGGCGGAGTTGGCAACTTAGCGCCATGGACCATGGTGCTAATAGCACCATGGTTCTCCGCCAAGGTCGTAATGAGGGCCATTGTCCCTGAGCTATCCTTCCTCCCCATGTTTGCTCCCAAGTGGTCCTTTAGTCTTTTCTGTTCTGTCACAATCACAATTCTCATTGTCACTGCACATGCTGTAGGTGATAAGAACTTCTTGTGGCATTACAGTGGGTACTCCCAACAGAGGTCCATTTAATTGTTATTTAGGTGTTTGTTCCTAAATTAATCCGAGCAATAGTGAGAGACTCCTTTTTTCAAAGATAGAAGTCCACAGGTAATTGGACTAAATGAGGTCTACTTTATGGGGTCCAATACCTGTGCTTGAGACAAGTGGTTTTGCCTTCTGACATACCACCCACAATGCTTTGAACTAAAGGACGTGAAGGGGACAGGATGGATGGATATAAAGAAACAAAAAGGGGGAATCTTCCTCCAGCTGGTCTGAGCCCCCTTGTCTACATTAATTCTGCCCTCTCCTTTGTCAATAGAACCAAATGGCCTTTTCTTTTTGGTAGGGAGCACATTGGTGTGAGGCTAGTGCTTGTGGGATTGGTATGCCCTTTGATTCCTGTTCCCTAGGCAAGCTCCTCCTGGAGGCTTTCTCACTGGAGAGAGGTGTAACCCTACCTCGGAAATGATCAAAGAGAGGCAATCCCCAGGATTAGAGTCTTGCGAGAAGGAGCAGAGACAGCCTTCCTGTGGGGAGTACACATAATAACGAGTCAATGAACTAGTCAGTGTACAACTGGTCAATGTACCCACCCATGAAAAAGGCAGAATACCGGACTGTGGGCCTCATTACACGGTAGGCGGTGGACCAAGGTGCCAATAGCACCTTGGTCCATGCTGATAAAATACCGGCACCGCCTTGGTGGAAAGGGGAATTACCGCCCTATTCCAAGGTTGGCGGGGCGGTAATTCCCCCTTCCACCATTGCCCTTCCCCATTCCCATTTTTGCCCCATAGGGCATAATGGGAATGGGGAAGGTGCTAATTACGGTACCGCAAATTTGCAGTGCCGTAATTAGCACCAAGGTCCCTTAGCGGGTTGGTTTTTAACGCCTGCTAAAAGCAGGCGTTAAAGTACCAACCCGCTAAGGGACCTCGTAGTAAGGCGGTAAGGGTTAACGGTCACCGGTACCATTACCGGTGACCGTTAACCCTTACCGCCTACCGTGTAATGAGGCCCTGTGTCTTCACTGTCAACTCACAAATAACCATTGACTCTGTCCTTCCCACTGATTGGTCTGACCATCACATCATCAGCTTTTCCTACAAAATAAGGACAAACCCCACTCTGACAAAAAAATCTGAAATATCAAAAAGCTCACTGAGGACAACCTCTCACCCGCACTAAGAGAAGCACTGGCCTCCACCACCCCCGATAGCAACAACCCTACCAACCTAGCAGACGGCTACTAAAAATGCCTCACTACCACCATTGACTCACTAGCTCCTATCACAACTAAAACTCGGAGGACAGATAAACATTCACATTTCTGGTTCAACGAAGAACTAGTCTCATTGAGATGCACCAAAAGATCATTTGAGCACCTCCACAAAAAAAATGAATACTCCAGACTCAGCGAAGGCATTCAACGATGCCAATAAATTCTACAAAAAGCCATAATAACACATAAAGTGAATGTCCTCAACCTGCGCATCACCAACATCTCTTCTAATTCCAAAGAGCTATTCTCCATACTCAGAGAATTAGAGAATCCCTGCCAAGACGCAACACCTGTTAGTGCCAGCAAAACGTGGTGTACCATAATCCAAGATGCTCTAGCATCCAAAATTCTTCTTCTACAAAACAAAATTGCGAAACAAAAAATAAACCCTAGCAGTCAAAACCTTACCATCTCTGAGGATTCACATACTGCCAACCTCAGCAAACTGTTCTACTTCACCCCGTCTCTCAAAAAGAGGTGTTAGACACCAGAGCCAAACTAAAAGCATCCAACTGCAAAGAAGACCAATTCCCCCCTCACTTAGTTAAACTCTGCGCCCTACAATAACGCCAATCGTCACCAAATTCGTCAATGCCTCCTTTATCACCAAAACGGTCCCCACTAGCATCAAAAAGGCTTAGGTGACCCCTCTACTGAAAAACAACCCTAGACCCGTCCACCCAAACAAACTACCGACCAATAACAACGGTCCCATTCTTACTAAAAATAATAGACAAAATAGCGTACACCAAAATTGAAGGCCACCTAGAACAACACCAACTTCTGGGAGCCCGCCAATCTGGATTTCGCCAAACCACAGCACTGAAACGGCACTTCTCAACTTGAAAATCCAAATGGAGGGCACCAGGGATGAAGGTAAACTCTGTCTTCTAATGCTGTTAGATCGCTGTGCCGCATTTGATTTAGTCGACCAGGACAAACTCTGTGCCACACTATTCAATAACTCCAAGGACGCCACCAAATTGGTGAAATCCTTCTTAGCAGACAGCACATCAAGAGTCTCTATCGGCAAAGAGTCAGCCGACCCCATACCAGTACCTATATGCGTTCTGCAAGGATCCTGCCTATCACCCACACTCTGCAATGCCTATACCAATTTGCTATTCGCTGCCCTGGATGCCATGGGTGTCATCTACACCAACTTCACAGATGACACTCAGATCCTCATCCCCCTAACAGGCAACCACGAGCAGGACACACTGCTTATTAATCATATCTATGCACTAATTCAACATTGGATGGCCCATAACAGCTTCTGCCTCAATGATGAAAAAACAGAGCTGCTTATAGTTGGATCTTCTTCTAGAATTAACCCCCTACAGCCTGCTTATGCATAATTTATCATTGATGGCACCACGATCCCAGTACTCAAACCAGTCAAAACCCTCGGAGTTTATCTAGACGCCAATCTCAGCATGACAAAACAAGTAAAGGCCCTCTACTCAGCCACCTCCTATACCGCCAAGCTCATCTCACTAAGCCTAAAATTCCTCTCACCAAAAAAGGGTGTCACCCTAGTGAGAGCATTAGTACTCTCAAAGCTAGATTATTGTAACGTACTCCTCCTAGGCACCTACAACACTAATTTGACTAGACTCCAACTTATGCAAAATAAATTCTTGCGAGTAGCATTAGGTATAAAAAAGACTGAGCACAGCTCTAACACAAGGAGAGATAATCACTGGCTTCCCATTAAGGCAAGAATCATATTCAAAACCTTATGCATTACACACAAATGCTTTGCCAAAAAAAGCCCCTAACTACATCAACAATGCAGTACTGAAAAATTCCTCCGCTAGATCCCTTAGATACAGCAAAAATTCCCTCCTTGAAATCCCACGCTACAAAAGCTCAAGAGCGGGGGGTAGCAGTTTCAAAGTGTTAGCCCCTAAACACTGCAATGCCCTCCCGTCAAGCATAAAAAATTAAGAATCCTGCTAGCAATTAAAAGAATCACTGAAAACCTGGCTATTCAACCAATACTAACAGACCTTGACCCCCTAACTGACTCATCTATTCCACCATGGATGTTTTATGTACCTGATCTGCTCTTCGTAATCAAATTTACCTTGTACTTTCTCCTCTTATCTCCCTCTTTTATCTGTACAGATTGATTTTGCTTCTTGTTATTGTTGTTATCTGTACTGCATGTCCTGTATCAATACCTTCCGCTTAAACTGTAAAGATTGTAATAACAAAACTGTCTGCAACTACGCCGTGATACCTCAGGGTCTGGGCGTATAACAAATGTAATAAATAAATAAATAAATAACCCTTTACAGTTTTGCTCTGCTCACAGGACCGACACATGTGTGATATTGAATTGATATGGCTTGGTTAATTATAAGAGATACTAGCCACCTTAAACTCATGTTTGGTTCATATTTAAAGTTTACAACTGCCACCAGGATAGTAACTCATACCTTCAGCTATCCCTCCGTAAATACCTCCCCTCTTGAGCTCCTCACTCCTCTACCTCTAACTCCCTCAGGGTCACTCAATTTTCTAAGTAACGAGCTGGGGGTAGACCTCTGTCTTTACCTGGGCACTCCCTCTGGAACAGCTTCCCTGCCACTCTAAAACTTGAGGAAAACATATCTGTTCTGGATGCACCTCAAGACCTTCCTCTTTGCTTCTGCCTTTGCCCCCCTCTCCCTTGCTGAACTGTTCTCTCTTGGCACTGTGCACCTAGACACCCTCTGTCCTCTGGGCCCAGGTTCCTGCTCATCCTGCCAACCTACCGCACTGCACTTATCAGACCTACCATGTCTGCTGCCTTAAACTCAGCACTTGCAGCTTGCTGGCTGCACTACCACTTTTGTTAATTTTACTATTCATTTATTTATTTTATTATTATTTATTCTGTTGTTTCTTTGCTCCGCACTTTTCACTTCTCCCCCTTCCATGCACTTTTCCCCTCCCTCTCTCCCATGCACTTGCGTGTTCTCAATGTCACTGGGCCTAGTACGATCGTTGTTTTGTTCTCCACTGTTCCCCTCCGTAGCCACGCTCTGAAACACCTGTGTATGAGCATGATATAAATAAAACATCATATCATATATCATATCATACATATTACATATACAAGTGCTTTTGCTAAGTGTTTTTGACCTGCTGTCTCGCTGTCCACCGACAGCTGATTGCTGAGGTTTCTACTCCTGGAGGATCCGACTGCTGAGTCGCTGTGTAATCACGTGACTATCCGGAAAAAACAAGCCACATGATTGGATTGTCTTGATCCCGCCTCTGTTCCCAGAATCTTCTAAAAACACTGTGCTTGTGCATTTGCGCACGCGCATTTGCACAAGTGCTTTTGCTAAGTGTTTTTGCCCTGCTGTATCGCTGTCTGCCAACCGCTGATTTCTGAGGCTTCTACTCCTGGAGGATCCAACTGCCGAGTCGTTGTGTAATCACGTGACTATCCAAAAAAAACAAGCGACACGATTGATTTGGTACGAGAAAATGAAGTTTTCTACCGGCCCCTAACCCATAAACTGCTGTTCATAGACCGTTAGTTATATTAACTCCCTTCACCTTGTGACTCTGGTTATTTTGTTTTATTCAGAGTATTGATCACGCCTCAGTCCCACAATCCTCTGTTTAGCGAAATAGCGGAGAGCTGGGAACCCCTACATCAAGCGGCAGGTTCACAACTCATTTTCATTTTTCATTGGATTTTTCTTTCCTTTTTTTTCATTGCCATTCATTGAGTGACCCAACTTTATTAGAAGTTTTTTTCCCTTTTTATTTTATTTTATTCTTGCATGTGACCATGTCAACTATCATTTACACGTTGAAAATTAATATGCCAAATTTTGATAAGGATGTATATAACGCCATAGAACCCTTTAGTAGGAACACATTTTGAGTGCATCATCCAAAGCAAAGAAACTGAACAAAACTCAGCATTCTATATCTTTAACAACAGATATTCGCGTCTTTTACCCGACTGATGAAAAACGAATTGCAGTCGGTCCAACAGGTAAAAAATGCAAACAGAGCCATTTGAGCTGCGCGTAAACGCAGATGGCGCCAAGGCAATGGTCACTGAGATCAGGGAGGGAGCCGATGCATCCTTTTCTAACAAGGGTGACACACAGCCCTCAGGCAAAGTCACTGATATGACACTAGAATCTGCATGTAATGTCAGCGATTTGTGCCCCTCTCAATTAGCAGCGCTGAATCCAAATATCACAAATGTCTGTAATTCCACTGCAAAAACACCGACCATTTGCACTGTTCAAGTAAAACATAAATTAAGAGAGGCATACAACAACTTGAGCATAACTGGCGAAATTGATGAGGAGACTATGAATTTCATGAATATTAGAAACACTCATCAATGTGATTCGCAAGAGGTTAAATACATGTATTTCCAATATGGGTGATCTGATTCAGCTCCATGACGAGCCGGAACCAGGCATTCCTCTTGTGATGTCACATACAACCCAAAAATCAGAAGTGCAAGGGGAAAGGGAGTCTAACTTGTCGAGTTCTCCTGCTTTATTTGACAAATCATTCTCTGGTGGTACTAACAAATCTCTCTCTTTCGTTGCGCCCACTCCTAGGAGAACAAAGTTTAATGCTCCTATTGGGGAGCAACCATATTTTATACGAGACCAACCAGATAATATAGCACCCAATCGATATTCATTTCCAGAAGCCCCCGCAGTAAATAACACCCTATGTGCCACGAACACAGCCTTCTTTTCTATAGCAAAACTATACGAAACCCTAAATGAAAAGTAAATCGGCAAAATAAATTGTTGACCTTATTGATGAGAGAATTTAAAGATAAAACAAACTTGGCTGACGTCCAAAAATCGGCTATAGAATTGATGGACGATATAAACATAACATCACAGGCATCACAAATTGCACAGCAACATTACGATAAAACTACAACACAGGAGACTGCACAAATTAAGCAACCTCCTGCAGCAGCCTCCTGTAATCGAAAGGAGAAGGAGATCAAAGACTGTGATACTTCGATAATGGGGGAAGCTGTCGATGCAAATAAGGTAGCTGACACAAATGAGGTCATAGTTGTCTCATCTGAATTGATACCGTGCAACACTCCAACTGAGCCTACTGTACAAAAATCACACAATCCATTTAACATGTTTCTTGATTCTTGTAAGGCTCAGACAGAAGGTATGATGCTTAAGGCACACATTAATGATAAATGTAAAAAGAAAAAGGCAACTAAACCAAGGAAGCTTATACGAATTTCTACAATGGCAGCAAAGAAGCAGGCACACTAAATCCTCAGTCAGAACCATATAAACCGTTAGATGATTTACTGGCCCTAACAAAATGTACACTAAATGCACCAGTCACTAGTATACCATTAAACCAGCACTCATTAGCTTATTCATCGACAACACTCGGTGCAACCAATAAACACCTAGTTTATATACCGGAGGTTGAAAAGGTAGAAAATCTGAAACCCATATTTGCTTCAATGCAAGAACTGCGAGAAGAGATAAGATCGTCCATAGCACAATATAAAACGCTAAATCAGGAGGCCTCTCGCATTGAGGCAAACAGACAGGATGCACCCATCATAGACGACAGAGCCCTGTTACAGTCGTTGATATCAAATATTAACTTACTATTAAAGGGCCCTAGTGCTAATACGAGAGAGTCAACAAATGAGTCACTGCGAGGTGATACTAAAAGTTATGAGCCTGATAGGTATGGCGCACATGCCTATGGGGTAGTTGCCTCAGTATCTAATCCCGACAGATCACTAGGTTCTGTATGCGACAAAAAATGGGCCCTGCATAAAGATTTCCATTGCTTGGTGATTAAATGTAGAGAGCATCCTCATCAGAGTTACGATCTGAATCGTACGAGCATTATGAATATATGCTCGGAAATTCCAGCGTTAAAGGAATTAACGTCAGCAGATATTGGTCTAGTGTAATTTGTGGAAAACAAAAATCTAAGTATAGCCAGACTGTATATACAATCTGGCGTAGTAGCCTGGGCTTCATACTGAGCCAGGAAGTATCATTAAACAATGAAAAGAAGATAACACAAGCAACGCCAAAAGCACAGATATATGGACAAGGTAGGAATGACCAATGTAGAAGCATTCTACATTGATCATTCATAACAACTTGCAGTAAATGATCATATAAGCCTAGTCTCATGGAACACGAGAGGCCATAGTCAATTTATAAACACTAAAAAGGATGACCAGCTTAAATATGACATCATAGTGTTCCAGGAGACCTGGCTTCTTGCAAACCCGGTATGGGATTTGTACAATATATTAACAATACATGCAATTTGTGCGCGTCAGGGTAGGCCTGTGGCTGGTTTGCTCATGTCTTTTAGGAAGGATAAACAATTCGAAACTCAGACATATAATACTCAGTCCTCATTCTTCCAAGTTGTTAAAGTTCAAAGAGGAAATGTAACTATTGTCATTGTAAATATATATTAGGGACGAAAACATCTGGCCCCTGATGATTTCTTTCTGCATCTTAACACCATATTGGACGTCCTCCTATTAGATTGATCTATAAATCATTCTCTTATTATGGGTGATCTAAATCTTTATATATTACCGATTGATAGAATTGAGAAAACCACAGAAGAGCAAAGATGGGTTAGCATTATGTCTGAGAGTAACTATATAATGTTGAACACTGCAGTCCAAGGTGGTACTACTCTATAGGCCTCATTACACGGTAGGCGGTAAGTGTTTACCGCCTTACTACGAGGTCCCTTTGCGGGACCCGACCTTAACGGCTGGTGTGACCAGCCGTTAAAGTTGGGACCCGCAAAGGGACCTTGGTGCTAATTACGGTACCGCAATTTGCGGTACCGTAATTAGCTCCTTCCCCATTCCCATTGAGCCCTATGGGGCAAAAATGGGAATGGGAAGGGCCATGGAGAAAGGGGGAATTACCGCCCCGCCAACCTTGTAATGGGGTGGTAATTCCCCTTTTCTCCATGGTGGTACCGGTATGGTACCGGGTACCGGTATGGCACCAGCGGCAACCATGGTGCTAACAGCACCATGGTTTACTGCATAACATGTAATGAGGCCCTATGTGTTACATGGCAGAGGGCTACGCAGCAGGCTACATTGGACTATATATATACGCAGATATGCATTTCATGAGCAATGTAGTCTCATTAAATATAAAACCGTCTCTTATTTGTGACAATTTTCAATTATGTTTGATTTGGAATTGGTCTGGATCGGTTTGCGACCTTAGGCTAAATCACCTCATGGAAAGCTTGGTGCTTAATAATTCAGGCAATCGCGTGAAATGGACAAAAATGAAGCTTGAACAATACTTTCAAACATTAACATATGAACATAAAAACTTTGAGGCCAACAATAAAGTGTGTTATGTGCAGACAATGCAAATATTCAATCAGGGAAAGACGTATGCACAGCAGCGCTATCATGGCCATCACCATGCTGTCAATGTGGTGTTAAAGGAAAGAAAAGCTGAACTACGAAGGAGCATACAGAAGTTGACATATGTGTTTCCCGATTCCAGATTCTTACAAATCAAACACTTGTAAAATGTGTATAAAATCTGGCAAAAAGTGAGACGAGCCATTCAATATCAGAAAGATGGCGAATCAATGATGAAACAAATTTTCTTAAAATCATCAGGTGGAATATGGGCCCTCCTGAATGGGCATCTACATCAAAATCAACTTGTAATACAGATAAATACCATATCTGAACATGATTGACAATTCTATTACACCAACATATACCAGTTTCCTTTTCCGGAGATCCAAATTAATATGGATTTCGCAAATCAGGACTACAAAATGAACTTCCATCTGATAGACATACAACATTGCATTTCTAAATTGAACATGATAGCAAGCGGCAGGCCTGGATGGCTTACATAATATCATGCTAAAGAGCAACCCTAAAGCTTGGGCCCAAATTCGGTACATGATATATTTAAATATTATGGCAACTGGGAAGATTCCATTATCTTGGGAAAAATCGTTCATCCTGCCGATATTCAAGAAGGACGATCGTGCCGACCCGAAATCTTACAGGCCGATAGCCCTTGGGTTTAGGCACAGCCGTTAACCTATCTGTACTAAGTTCAATCATATACCAAGAAAACAGCATAGACAAACCATTTATGTGGCGTACATGGATTTCAGGTCTACTTTTGACCTCGTGCCAAGGGAGATATTATATAAAAAATTATTCGAACAAGGATGCCCGTGGCACATAATGAAATGGATAATCAAACTACATACGGCAACAACCATACAAATCAGACTAAGGAACGATGGGTTGTTATCAGCACCGATACAAACAGAGCGAGGACTGAAACAGGGTTGTCTGTTAGCCTCTGCTATGTTTAACTTTTTTATATCAGACGTAGGCACTTGGTTTAAGGATATAATTGCTGATGCTCCAAGACTCCAAGGGACGCCAATTAATTGGCTGCTCGATGCCGATGATATGATCCTCATATCTAAAACACCAAGAATGCTAAAAAAAAACTACTAGAAGTATAGATAAATATGCTATAAAGAATTGCATTAGTATAAACACAATGGAAACATAAGTTATGCAATTTGGCAATGCCCATCAAAGAAACAAACATTATAAGTGGCAGTTACAGAATGTGGACTTAGTCTCTGTTAAATTCTATATATATCTAGGCATTTGTGTGAATAATCATCCCCAAGATCTGCACTATGAGGAACATATTAAAACCAAACATCTTACGGCTTTGTCACAAATGACTATTATAAGATCTAAGTTTTGTAAATTTCCCATCACTCCAATAATTGTGTATTACAGGGAAAAGCTTGTGCCTACTGTCCTTTATGGAGATGAAACAAAAAAATGCAAACATATGCCTACTGGTCAAAATTAGAAGGTCTATATTGGAAAAAAGCACTTATGTGACCCATATCGGAATCTCTGTGTATTATAAGGCATGAACTGGGGCTTACATCATTATATGCAATGTATAAATGGAGGATTTGTATGCTGTAAAGGAAATGCATGATGATTGAAAATAGTAACGGCTTACTAAAGTTAATATCAGAACATCTTCAAAATGCTGATGATCAATTTATTACCACTTGGCGCAATACTGTACAAAATATTCTGCACGGATCTGGAATATCACTCTCCCTTTTGATAGAGAATCCGAATACGGTTAAGATCAAGCTCTGGATGTATGATTGGATTCGAACCAGGGAAAGCTGTATGAAGCGTCAAAAATGTACTCAAAATCCCTTTAGTCTCAAATTGCAAGGCGCTATTGAGCCCTATTTAACCCATGCCCTGAATGCCAATCATCGTGCAGACTTTTTACATTACAGATTAAATATTTGACAGACCAAGGAAACTCTGTTAAAATGAAAAATGATATCACACGAGGATGTTAAATGCTGGTTTTTTAACAAAATACCGTAAACCATGAAACATTTACTAGTGGAATGCAATGAGTTACATTAAGAGTGAAATACTTTAAACATCATTTTGAGAATTATGAAGGTCTAACAGCAGACCAGTTGCGGACAGAATTGTTTCATACGCATAGAAATCTTTGAGATATGCAATTATAAACTATTTAAACTGTTTAAAAATCAGGAGAACAAATATGGCATATATAAAGTGTAGTATCAGATTTTGCTTCCTGAGCTAGAATTACCTGTATCATTTTAATAATGTAATAAAAGTAATAAAAGCCAGGGCTTGTTCAGCCCTCACAGATGGCAGTCCATCACAATCATAGGGCCTCATTAGATGTTTGCCAGTCCGGAAACAAGGGTGCTGGTAAACTCATCCGCACCCTTGTTTCTGTACCAGCAAACTAGGAGTCTGCCTGCCAGAACAGCTGTGCCCGACAGGTCTGACTGTACTGGGTGCAGCGTCTACAGTAGGCAGACCGGTCACAGAAGCTCCAGCACCATTAGCAACGCTGCCAGTGCTTCCGTGTTCCCACTCCCATAGTGTTTTATGGTACTCTATGGGAACAGGGACTTACATTTTACCGGCACCTGACTTCCCTGGCAGCCTGACTTGGATCTCACGGTGGCCGTGGCCACAGGAAGTCAGGCACCGGTAACATTTTATGAGTCCAGTGGCAACCCGCCGGGTAACCAGCAGGGTTATCGCCAGATTCGTAATGAGGCCCATAGTCTACTAAATGCTGTGTTAAAGTGCTTAATGGTCAAGTTTCAGCATAGGATTTTTCTTTGGCGAAAATGGGAGTTGGTATATGAGAATGCTGTACAGATGCTATTCCTTTCTTCAAACCCTGACAGTTGGATTCAGAAATTATTTCACTTTACATGTTCTCCTCTTTGGAAATCTGCACTTTACCTATGCATCCGTGTGCTCTCGGCACACAGACATTCAAAGATTCCTATTTGCTGAGGGCGTGGTGGGCATGCACGTGCCATACATGTTCTAATGCTAGAATGGCTTCTCTTAGACATTCCCAAATGAGATTTCTGTTATCTAGACAGTAATTCACTTCAGTTTTTTAATAGTATCTCGGTTTAGTGAGTTTCGATATTAAGCACTTTGGTCAGATTTCCTGCTTTTTATAGCTAAATTGCTAGCGTAAAATTAAACACGTTCCCTGAACAGTTTTATCATTTTAAATAAACTCATAAAAACTGATTGTTTAGGAGAATTCTCCAGAATGGCTAATTTCCCTTACCTACTTGCTGGATTTCTAGGATTTTTTTTTCACCTGCTAAGAGTGTGAGCCTTTCATCCCACTCTTACATGTGTTTTGCTGTGTGTTTTACATGTTTGTGTTAATAGACTGTGGAGCCTCACCTACTCCATAGGCATCATCTTTTTACTGTGTGCCACACAGCACATTTAGTGCAGTGACACAGGGTTGTCATTTTCTGGGACTGACTACTGTCTCCCAGAACATGTAAAGTTGCCATTGACTTTATTAGTCTTTTTAAATTCACAGACCCAGTACAAACTATCCTACATAGAGTGCTGGAAAGGGTTAATAGTTATCCCTTTTTGTCTGTCTCTCATGGAACATTATTTTGTTCCCCTTTCTTTAAGATTTGGCTGGTGGCAGTGGTATCTACCATATTCTTCCTTCCGCTGTCTATGAAGATACCCTTGGTACTGTTTTAGGCTATGTTAGTAGCCTCAAACTTAAATCCGCTGGAGCCCATTTACTTTTATTTGTTTCCGGCTGGGTTTATTCACCATTTCTTTTTGTAAAGGTTTTTCTCGTGTTTTACTCTGTGCGCCAAATCAGGTTTGGTTCCTTTGTTCGCTGTTCTTTTGCGGGCTTCTGCACAGAAGCCCTCCTTAGGCACCTGAGAGTCTGGGTAGACAGGATGTGAGGGAGGGGTTTTAGGACCCCTGCATAGGGTTCCCTTGGAAACCCAAGTCACACTCTTGTTTGATTGGTTAGGTGACTGTCCCACCAGGACAGCTACTCTGCTATGTGATTGACAGCCAGGTTGTGTGAATGGGGGAAAACTGCATAAAAAACAGGTCTCTGGGACTTGGAAGGCAGAGTCACCACTGGATTGAGAGAACCGAAGAGAAGCTGAAGGAAGAGGACCACTACCATGATTGAACCGCCCGGTGAAGCCCTGCTGTGGGTCCGAATCTCCTACACTTCGACGACAGAGAAGATCTCCA
This sequence comes from Ambystoma mexicanum, assembly GCF_040938575.1. Taxonomy (NCBI): domain Eukaryota; kingdom Metazoa; phylum Chordata; class Amphibia; order Caudata; family Ambystomatidae; genus Ambystoma; species Ambystoma mexicanum. Next base: position 899,549,968 of record NC_090922.1, read on the forward strand.
AGGAATCTTCTTCCCTTGAGCTGATGGGACCAACCAGTTCATCAAACACCAAGCATGGCTTCCCTCCCCTGGTCGAATTTGCTGTGCACCACTGCAGTGAACCAGATAACCAGGAGGACCGGACCCTGTTTGGTTTTTAAGGAACGCACCTTTTATCAGTTGCTTTGCTCTGTTGCTGCTTTCTTCCCTGGGCAGTGCAGGACTCTCCTGTCTTCCTTTTTCGTGTCAGTCCGACAGTCGCTTCAGGAACCGTGAGCCTGTAGGATCTGCCAGGAACTTCTGCCTCAGCTACAGCATTCTTCTTCTTCTAAGGTACTATCCAAACCCAGTTGTTCGTTCCGTCAGACTGTGGTGAAAGTGTTTTAAATCTTTCAGCAATCCAAGGGCTTGTCCTTCTCTACTCTTTTACATAACTTTTCCTTCGACCAACTTTGTTTCAAACTCTTGGCAAAGATTTATCCGCGAACTATACTGAACTGTGTGATCCTCTGCAAAGACTCTGAACCATTACCATTGACCCAGGCCTATTGATTTGAATCCTAGTTGTACTAAGCCTTTTCTAGATTGCCCTGCCTACGTACTTGTTGGTGCTGTTTGATTTTGTATAATCTTGTCTTTCCCTCCTTTTTTAAATTGCTGGAGTGACATTTTGCTCACACTTCATTTTAAGCTTAACTTGTCCAGAATTAATTGGGTGTTGTCTAGTATAGTAAGAGTGTGATTTTCTGCTGCTTTACTTTAGTGAATTGTTTTATAACTGATGGTTTAAATAAATGTATATTCTTTTACTCAGAAACCTTGAGTCAGTGTTTGTTTGAACCATAGCAATTGCTGTCCTTTGTGTAACTTCTGATACTGCTCACTTTTCTCTTGAGATAAGTATGGCTGCTCAGCCATCTCTACCCCTTTACTGTGTAGTACAGGCTTGTACCAAAGGTGAATGTGTACTTGCACTTGTAGTCTTAATTGTGTGGTGTTCCCAAAGGGTACTGCATATGATTCTGCCTAACACTGATAAAAGTCCAATTTTCAACCTGAGGTGGCTGATTGCAGGTGCCTTTCTCTGATGTGCTTACTTTGGACTTGTCATGTTCTGAATACATTAGGCATTTGCAGTATTGGCATCGGCCATTCAGTTATAAGTACAAGCAAGGCATGGTTTGTTTGTGAAAAAGAGCAGTATGTCAAGTGCAATGTTAACAGTGTTAATAAAAAGACCGCACATTTCCATTTTCCTTTTGAAAACATGAACTGATATCCAAGTGCCCAGGCTACGAGACTAATGCAAGTCCTTTTGTGCACTGTGTGCAGTTTACATTGCGTTGGGTTTGCCGAGACATATTAATAGGCCTGTACTTGGCATTATGAGTCATTTATCTGAAAAGAGTCCTGCTATGGAAGAAAAAAAAACATTTGTCCTTACCAAACAAAACATGCACTGGGGCTATGATTTGTTTATGAAAGGAACATCAATTTAAACTGTAAAGCAATAAAACACAAGACAGTTCTTTGTCCGAGTCGCTACTAAACATGGCCTTAGCGAGGCATACACCAGTGTATGCATTTTTTCAACCCTGATTGCCTACTTCTTGTCTCTCTCTGAGGCTCTGAGAGATGTGGCGGGGGAGCAAAATAGTTAATGGCCCTCATTACGACCCTGGCGTTGGACCATGGTGCTAACAGCACCATGGTCCATGCCGGTAACTTACTGACTCCCTCATGGCGGAATGGGGAATTACCGCCCCATTCCGAGGTTGGCGTGGGGGTAATTCCCCATGCCGCCATGGCCCTTCCCCATTCCCATTTTTGCCCCATAGGGCTCAATGGGAATCGGGAAGGCGCTAAGTACGGTGCGGCACCGTACTTAGCACCAAGGTCCCTTTGCGGGTTGGTTTTTAACGCCTGCAAAAAGCAGGCGTTAAAGTCTCCAACCCGCAAAGGGACTTCGTAATCAGGCGTTAACGGTTTAACGGCACCGCCACCTTTTTTCGGCGCCGTTAACCCCTTAACGCCTGGATTTTAATTAGGGCCAATGAGTAGGGAGGAGCTACAGCTGAGCCAGGGAGTTCTGGCTTGGCTCTGGGTGGCAAACATGAGCAGACCATGCATACCTGGACTCCTGCCTCGGCACCCCAAATAAACCATACCTGCCATCCTGACGCTGCATCCTCCACAGCACAAAGCCCACATGTGTTGCACTCCCTCCCTGCCCCAACAACACAAAATCCATGCATGGGCTCCTGTTACCCCACACTCAAAACACAAACAAATGCCTGGTATCAGGCCTCCCCACCACCAAAACTCATTAATTCTGTTATATCTCCCCTACGCCCTCAACAACACGACGGTCATACCTAGTGTAATGTTGTTATTAGTAATTCACTTTGTAGGCTAGATCATTTCATTATGTGGGAGTAAGCACTTCCTGGTGAGTTTGCATTGGGAGGGAACTCACATCACGTGAAGTGGATTAGGCAGTTAATTTGAAGGAATACATACTAGTCTGTCTAACCTTCCGTGTCTATGGGCCTCATTACACGGTAGGCGGTAACCATGGCGCTATTAGCGCCATGGTTGCCGCCAGTATTTTACTGTGTCCGCCTTGGTGGATGGCGGAATTACCGCCCTACTCCAAGGTGAGCGGGGGCGGTAATTCCCCATTCACCAAGGCACTTCCCATTCCCATTTTTGCCCCCATAGGGCATAATGGGAATGGGGAAGGCGCTAATTACGGTACCGCAAATTGTGGTACCGTAATTAGCTCCAAGGTCCCTTTGCGGCACCCTTACTTTAACGGCTGGTAAAACCAGCCGTTAAGGTCGGGTCCCGCAAAGGGAACTCGTAGTAAGGTGCTAAGGGTTTACCGGTACTGGTGCCCTTACCGGTACAGGTAAATCCTTACTGCCTAACGTGTACTGAGGCCCTATATCTTTTGTGAAGTGAAGGGCTCTCTGTGGAATTTTACACAGTGGTGGAAATGGAAAAGAAATTGGTGGGGAATCCCGGAAGGGCCGGGGTGGGGGCAGAGTTTGTGGGGGGAGGTGCCCGAGGAGGCTGGGTGTAGGGGGGCAGAGCTGGCAGTTGACCTCCGATGAAAGGAAATGTCCAAAAAAATTGTTTTTAAACAGCATTATTTCTTTCATGCTTTCATGCTGCTTCATTTGTTCATTAAATGTTTGTCGGATACCTGTATATTTATTTATTCATGCAATATATGTCGGATACAGGTATCCGACACACATTGCATAAATAAATAAATAAACCAGGTCGTGGCTGAGGACTGTAACTTTCTCTTAGTTACAGTTTTCTCGAAGGCTGCTTGCTTTTTTTTTTTCCAATGTTGTCTCTGTCCAGATCCCAAGATCCGGCTTCACATCTGGTGCTGGTTTTTCAGATCCCGCGATAGCCGGCCCAATCGCCAGTGCTGATTCTACACAAATCCCGGTCTGGATTCAACACTGACAATGAGAGCACTTAAATAAATACCTGTGTGTTGCAATCCATTTTGTAGGCAGTTGTTGGGTTTGAACGTCGCAGCAGCTGAGCAGCACGCTGTGCAGTTCGCTCCCCCTGCTCCCCCTGCTGGGGCCACCAATCTCCTTTAGGAGTTTTTAGAGTGCCAGAAGGGGTGTAGCCCATCCCATACGCTGGAGTGGCTGGTCCCCTCACTGGCGAGGTGTGCAAAAAGCAGAGCGCCTGGATGCCTGCTCGGCTGCTGCAGTTACCGACAGATGCGTGTGTGTACTGATATCAGCACAGTTTACAACGATATGAACATAGTTTCTTGAGACAGACACAAGCCTTGTTTGAATAAAAGGTCCTTAACTAGTGCACATTGATCCCTGTGGCTTAGAAGGTGATGTCATATTACCACACAGCTGTTTTCTGTGTTGGCTACGAGTAAGAGGTGCTCGATTAGGACATCCCCATCACAGTGCTAATGACTTCAACCAGAATGTTCCGGCCGCAGCCACACGACTCTCCATCTCTGCGACTACCAAGTGCTTTTAACCTGGATGACACTTGCCCAGACCCCTAGGGAGGGTCTTGCAGAGCAGGGTCACCTCCCTAGCCTCAAAGGGGTAGATGGGATGAATACCTTTGATTCATCAGAGTTGCCACTGGATCACATCCAAGCACCTTCTGAGAGTACAGCCATATCTCAGTCCACGTTACCACAGAAGGCAAAGCCCATACATCTGACTGTGCTTGTGTTGCCTTTATTACTGGGATCACTATTGGTTTGTAGGAGCGTTAGAGATGAGCTGGGTGTTTAGCCATTGTTCATACTTGTACACCAACAGAGCAGAAGTAATTTCATCATACTGGGCTTTGGCAGGGAATTGACTATGGGTAAACTCTGCACTGCTGTTGGACTTGGAGCGTAGCTTTCTGAACAAGATGGGAGCTATACTGGGGTGAGAAGCCAAGAGATTACCAAATGAGAACAACATTTGAATATTTCAAGGGTGATTGGAAGAATTAAACCCTTCCAGGATTGGCATGGCTGCCTGGCATGAGAAATGAGAGGGTGGGAACATATCCAAAGCACCACAGATGAGCATACTTCTGTGAATGACATCCTTCCCTTGATAGACTCCATAGCATCCGTTTTGTCTCATGCCTAGCAGGGCCAAAACCCAATTTGGGAGTCTCCACTTCAAAGTAGATCCAGCCATGCAAATGATGTATATCGGAGAAACGTTGACTGAACAAACATTGCAGTGTTTTAATGGGAAGCCTCCAAACACAATGCTGATTGATTTACGTATCCAGCGTGGGTAATATTTCCTAGGACAATGCCTCCCTGCCAAGCTTCTCAGTTCCATGCATGACACCTCGAGCCAGTAATGGTTTTCGGCTTCCAATTGCATGCTGTTATTTGTAGTTTTTTTTTCTCCCATTGAACGGGTGGGCCTATAAGTCCCAGCATGTAGTGCATAAAAAAACAGGACTGGCTCAATGATTCCACATGGAACAGGGACACGTGGCAGATATGAGAATGAGAAATTGGTGGGTTTACAAAGGCATTAAGACAATGGGCCTCATTCCGAGTACGGCGCTAACCAATGGCGCTATTAACGCCTTGGATGACGCCGTACCCGGACCGGCAGTGCCTTGGTGGATGGCGGAATTACCGCCCCATTCCAAGGTTGGCGGGGCGGTAATTCCCCATTCACCAGGGCTCTTCCCCATTCCCAAATGAGCCCCCATAGGGCTCAATGGGAATGGGGAAGATGCAAATAACGGTGACCGTTCATTACGGTCACCGTTATTGGCTTGGAGGCCCCTTTGCGCCCTCAACTTTAACACCTGCTCAAAGCAGGCGTTAAGGGCGAGGGCGCAAAGGGAACTCGGAGTATGGCGGTAAGGGATCACCGCCACCGGTCTCGTTACCGGTGGCCGCTATCCCTTACCGCCATACTCGGAATGAGGCCCAATTATTTTTTATTTTTCTCTAGCTTCAAAGCAGCAAATGCGTGACACCTGTCTATCCAAAAGGGTGTTTTGTTTTCATTGCTTTTCCACTGCATCCATTGTACACCCTGATAAACATATATTTCGGAAAGAATTCACACATCATAAAAAGTTATGAACATACTGTACCTTTTCAAGTGGACTTTCTACTCGTGGAATGCTTATCGCCGGCATCTGGGCCAATTTATCGATGGGCGAATTTTCAATTTCCTTCCGCTTACCCTTGAAATTATTTATCACACATACTACCTGGAGGACATAAAACATACAATAAGCTGTAACAGAAAAGGTATGGAAAAGTTTGTCTGCAAGAAATGGCAATTAAGAATATGAAATAACTTGGGTCTCTCGGCATGCATAGATCAAAAGGTGCATACATGGATACTGTACTAGACACGACACATGGTTGCCGTGTATAAGATTGAGAGTGTGAATGAGTGCAGGTGTTTGGACTAGCAAATTAATTTCTCGACAGCACCTGTACATGTGACCAACTCCAGCTACAGGAACCATACACATTGTCCAGTGTGCACTTTTTCATCGAGCGCTGTTGCTTTCCTGTATCAGTGGTCGAAGTGGCTGGGAGCGGTTGAGTGGGTTCCCTCTACTTTTTAAAGTTAAGCTTTACTGCTACTATAGTTTTATTTTAAAAAGAAACCGTTCCGGAATGGTTTCTTTTTTTAAATAAAAGTGCAGGAAGAAGTTGAAACTTGCACTTCAGTGCACTGTACTGAACGTTCCCTTAAACAGCCACCATTTGTTTACGGGTTTCTAATGCGCATCAGAGGGGGTGTGGTGATGGGTTTTGTGGGGAGCGGGCAAAGGCCAGCAGGAAAATAATTCCACTACTTCTTTTCATACACTTCGAGCACTGGGCACCACCCTTTCTTCGAAAAGGCCTGTTTTCTATTGGTACTTCTTAGCACTGCGCCTTTCTCACACCAGTTACGTGCCGGCACCTCTCGTGCCAGGAGGTATTACAGAAAGAGAAACGTTGCAGCGTGCTGCAAGTGGGGATCTTCTACCACATGTACATTTTTCAGCATTTGGAAGTTATAGCTAGTCTGCTGCACACGTGGCCTACACAGCTGAATGCAATGCTGTCATTGAAGCCTCAAAAGCAATGCGAACAAAAGAGACACACCCTAGTCTGTCTGCTGTCAACGCCTCAGACTAAAACATTCCAAACTGACCAGAGAGCACCAGCCTTTTAATAACAGTCAATATAATACGTCATAAAATGGTGTCCCAAGCCACTGGTCAAAGAAGTCAAAGGATTGCATGCCCATGGTGTTGGCACATCACTAGTTTGCAACCTACCATTTGAAATAAGGCAAATACCTTGTACTTAGATTATTATTCTTAACCATAGCATTCTGTATAGCAGCCACAAGGAGGGCGTGTTGTCTTAAATGATGGATACCGTAAAAAAAAAATACATACGCCAGCATAGACAGAGGAGCCATATTTTCACTCTCACAGAATGTATAGGTGGTCAAGATTTGAGACAAACTGGGAGCAAAGAGAAAGGTACATATACCATTGCATAGAATAAATAGTGGATACGCACTAGAAGCTACCAGAAAGGTGCATGTATGCTTACATAGACTGACATCACAAGAGAGCTATGGTTTCCAGGTGCTATTGATGTTAGTCAGTGAAGAAACAAATGACTTTGTGGTGTACAATATATCAAGGCCATTATTACTATACACGAATCAAAACTATAGGTAGTTAAACCATTATTGAGACTTTTTTCAAGATCATTAACTGAGAACTGAATCCCTCTTAGGGGATGACCATTTTCAGATTTTTACAGAATTGCAATTTTGACAGGTTAGTCACCAAAATAATAAATGAGCAGCCCAGGAGCACACACATGGGTTAAGAGGTGATGCTGTGATTTGAGCCTAGCTGTGAATTTGGCATGGGACACATTATAGTTCTTATCAAACAGCAAGGTGAAATTGTTTGTGAATGTTCAACTTTAATGAACCCCAAAAAATATCATGTTTTGTATAATTGACTTGAAAAGTGCACAAATCACAATCACCCAACTTGACAGTGGGCCTCATTCCGAGTCCGGCGCTAACCAATGGCGGTAGTAGCGCCTTCGTCGGCACCGGACCCGTACCGGCACCGCCCTGGTGGAATGGGATATTACCGCCCTATTCCGAGTTGACCAGGGCGGTAATTTCCCATTCCCCAGGGCTCTTCCCCATTCCCAAATGAGCCCCCATAGGACTCAATGGGGAAATTGCAAATAATGGTCACCGTACTTTACGGTCACCGTAATTGGCTAAAAAGCCCCTTTGCGCCCTCGTCCCTAACGCCTGCGTTAAGGACGAGGGCGCAAAGGGAACTCGGAATGTGGCGGTAAGGGATTACCGGCACCGGTCTCGTTAAGGGTGACCGGTATCGCTTACCGCCATACTCGGAATGAGGCCCAATATATTAAAACAAGACATTATAAATCCATGTTATGCAAAAGAAACATTATTCTGGCTTCATGCTGTCCATCATCAAGGCAAATGAAGAAGCACCAGACTAATTTAATGTGAACATAAAAGATTTAATCTGGGTTTTTCTATTGTATTTTAAAGGTTTAATACACCCAACACATCAACCTGTGGGCTGTTTATCATGTGCTGACGTACCTTTGAAATTGCATAAAAATGTAAACAATTTATTGTGTCAAATCAGCACACCTCAAAGTATTCTCGCCAGAGCCCTGTGACGGTTCGTTGTCTCTGTGGTGTCTAAGCAGACCTTTGCTCAAATGGCCTACATAAAAGGAAAGATCAGGCAACAGGCTAAACATTACAACCAGTATGTAAGAGGGCAAAACTACTCAGAAGGCAGCAACATATTATACAGTGTGATAAGATGATTTGCCCAGGATTACTGCTTTGTCAGCTGGCAAAGCCAGGATATGAGCGGCAACACTTTGGGCCTCATTACGACCCAGGCGGTAAGTTACCGCCTGGGTCGTACCTTTACCACCATGGCGTAAACTATGTTTACGCCATGGTGGTTGGCGGATTTACCGCCCCATTCCGAGGTTGGCGGGGCGGTAAATCCCCAATCCCCATTTACCCTTCCCCATTCCCATTTTTGCCCCATAGGGTATAATGGGAGTGGGGAAGGCGTTAATTACGCCACCGTAAATTACGGTGGCGTAATTAACATCAAGGTCCCTTAGCGCCATGGATTTTAACACCTGCTAAAAGCAGGTGTTAAATCCGCCATGGCGCTAAGGGACCTCGGAATCAGGCGGTAAGGGTCGGCGTTGTTTACGCTGCCGTAAACCCCTTACCGCCTGAGTCGTAATGAGGCCCTTTGATTCAAGTCTTGAATTTGACTACCTAATCATCTCCCCAATTACCACTTTATGTTATTTATTGGGGATGGCTACCAGTTTTTATTACCCTTTACCTGTTTCATTTGTATGCTATGCTTCTTTTGCTGCAGGTACATGGTTTTGAAGCTCAGTAGGTGTTCCTATCACAAATGTATATACACACACACACAAGTGTATCGACCTCAGGCACACAAAAGGCTGAGTATGCCTTGCTGGAATTTGGTACTGTGACCTGCAAATAAACACAAATCTCTGTATCGACTGCTTACCACACTGAGCTATCTTCTGAAAAATAAAATGTATTAATGTGCATTTCAGCTTTCAGGATAGCACGTGATCAATATATTCCCCACAGAAAAGTGATAATGCTATTATTTCATGTTTTTTTTATTTATTAGCTATTTGTAACACATCTATAAAGCCAAATGGCCAAATGGTTTTTCAAGGCACATCTAGACAAGGGAGGGGGAGGTATAGGGGAGAAAAAAGCAAAACAATAATGCTCCCACTAGGTCTTGAGACATTTGGATATTGCAAGTGCTGTAACAAGAATACAGAGGAGGTGGGGATGGGGAGAAGTAAAGGCAGGGGGCAACAGGGAAGAAGACAGACAATAACTTTCCTACTAGGTCATTAGACAATGCAGAACGTGCAAGTGCAGTAGCAGAAAGAGGAGTGGGGGAAGAGGATGTGAACGTTGGGATGAACAGGGAAGAAGACGGAGAGTAATGTTCCTACTTGGTCGTGAGACAATTCAGAGCATGCAAGTGTAGTAACAGAAATAGGGGGAGGAAGGGAAGTGAAGGTTGGGATATACAGGGAAGAAGATCAACAGTAACGTTCCTACTAGGTTGTGAGACAATTCGGAGCGTGCAAGTACCGTAACAGGAACGGGGGAAAGGGGGAGGAGGGGAAGTGAAGGTTGGGCTGAACAGGGAAGAAGACAAACAGTAACACTCCCACTAGGTCGTGAGACAATTCAGAGCATGCAAGTGCAGTAACAGAAATAGGGGGAGGAAGGGAAGTGAAGGTTGGGATATACAGGGAAGAAGATCAACAGTAACGTTCCTACTAGGTTGTGAGACAACTCAGAGCATGCAAGTACAGTAACAGGAATGGGGGGAAAGGGGGAGGAGGGGAAGTGAAGGTTGGGATAAACAAGGAAGAAGGCAAACATTAACATTCCTACTAGGTCGTGAGACAATATCGGAGCGTGCAATTGCAGTAACAAAAATACGGAAGAGGAGGAGGAGGTGGCAGTGGTAGTGCTAGAGTGAACAGATAAACCAGGGAACAGTCTGAAAAATGAGTGCAAATAAAAAATGTGCAGAGTATATGCTTTTTCCATTTGTGCTCATTGCAGAACTGCGCAGGCCACCTCATTCTCAAAGGTGACTTATGCATTTTAATGCTGGCTGCACAGTAGTGCAAAGATTTGCTGCTCAAGCCCAGATCCACCTTGGCGCTTGAAGTGTATCTCAAAGAGACATGCCCTTATGGGGCCTGCGCCTGTGAAATACAGTTGAAAATAAAACATAACTTCTATCCTTGTTTGAAGGGTAGAAATGCTAGTGGAGAAGCATCAGTTAACAAAGCATAGATGTCTTTGAGTCAGGCAGCCATGCGGGTTCCCGCTAAGGCAGCAGCCTGGGGCACAAGCTCCTTTGGACATTGTGAGAAACCAGAAGGTGTCTCACCCACTAGTCCCTGCGGATCTCTCTCTCCGGTGCCCAGGGCAGAGCCATCTCCTATGTATCCAGATCCTGGGGGTGCAGCAGTGCTGGAGGATACCTGGTGGGGGGTCTTCGGGAAGTGGGAGTGGGACACCAGATGGCGAGACGTTGTTTCCCTCACCCTGTAACACCTTTGAACTGGGGTTTCCAACCCAGCCCTTTATTTATTTATTTATTTGCATTTGTTAAGCGCACTTGCAGCCAAAAGGTATTGAGGCGCTGTTACAGAATGTATGAGATACTTGTGATTAGCAGAGTGGATGACCATAGGTCTCATAGTTACACATAGATATACAGTGGTATGCAGGAACAGGAATAGTGCATAAGGAGAATCTCATTGGGAGGCCTTTTAGACAAAGAGCCCAGTTTTGATAGTCTTACGAAAGGCTAGGTGTGACACAATCAGTCTGAGATGAGGTGGCAGTGTGTTCCAGTGCATGGCAGCTTGGGTGGGGAAGCTGGAGCCACCAGCGTGCACTTTTCGCGGGATGGGCGTGACAATTGTGTTGACATAGCGTGACCTTAAGGGTCTTGTGGCCGTGTGCTTGGTGATTCTGTGTGTTAGGTAGGGAGGGGCAAGTTCATGCAGGCCTTTGTGGGTGATAGCGAGGGTCTTAAAGACAATTCTCTGTTTGACTGGGAGCCAGTGAGCCTGCCTCCTGATTTCAGAGATATGGTCTCTTCTGGCGGTACCTGTGGCTGCCCTCAGAGCGTTGTTCTGGACTAGCTGCAATTTGGCAATGTTTTTGTTGTAGGTCCCAACGAGGAGGGCATTACAATAGTCTAGCCTTGACCCGATAATTGCCCTGGCAATGGTGAAGTAGTTATGGGGGGACAGGAAGGGCCTGGCGGCATTGAGGACTTTAGAGTAGTACGCTAAGGAGGCAGCGATAGCATTCACCTGTCTGTCCATGGATAGGTTGGAATCCAGGTAGACTCAGAGCATCTTCACGAAGTTGGAGACCTTAATGGGAATGTTATCGATGGTGAAGGAGCTGTATTGATCTCCGAGGTTGCCCAGCGTCAGTGGGGAGCCTATGAGGAGGAGTTCAGTTTTATCACTGTTAAGGCAGAGCCAATTCTCTGCCATCCAGGATTGGATGGTGAAGTAGATGGAGGTGAGGGTTTTGGTGCCAGCTAGGTAATCTCTGGTAAGTGGGATAAGGACCTGTGTGTCATCCGCGTAGTTGGTATATGAGATGCCAAGGGAGTCATGGATGTTGAACAAGGGCAGTGGTAAGAGGTTGTAAAGCGTGGGCACGATACAAGAGCCCTGAGGGACACCGCAAGTGATAAGGCTGGGAGAGGCGGCTGCTGAGTCAGAGAAGACCTTCATGGCTCTTTCTTGGAGAAAGGAGGTGATCCATTGACATGCTTTGGTGGAGAAATTGGCTTGGGTGGCTAGATGGTGGCACAGGGTGTTGTGGTCCAGCAAATCAAAGGCGGCGGAAGGATTCAGGAGCAATAGGAGAGCAGTCTCGGTGCCATGGCGTGGGCGGAACCCGGATTGCTGCAGGCCGAGGAGACGGTTGTCTTCCAGGAATTTTTGAACTTGCAAGTAGGCTGCTTTGTCCAGTATTTTGAGTGGGAACGGAACAGTGGTGATGGACCTGTAGTTTCCCGGGACTGTTAGGTCGAGTGAGGGCTTTTTAAGGAGTGGACGTACCCAGGCTTCCTTGAGTCCAGACGGGACATGGCCTGACTGGAAGGAGGAGCTGATAAAAGCAGTAAGGAATGGGGCCAGGATGCGTGCCGAAACTTTGATGAGACTAGCTGGGCAGGCATCGCCCTTACAATGGGAAGGTTTAATGGAGTTGAGCACGACAATGACCTCTAGCTCCAAGACATCTTTGAAGTCAAATAGCGGGGAGGGGGTGGTCTTGTTGGGTGGTTTGGCGTGCAGATTGGCTATAAGGTTGGAGAGGGCTTTTTGGTGTCCGCAAATTTTAGTTTGGAGAGTGTTGAGCTTCTCTAACATGGCAGATTGGATGCTATTACACCACTTGGCATCCTTGAGGACTGAGGAAGGGGGAGCAGGTGGTTTTTCCAATTCCCTAAAGATGGTGAATAGTTATTTGGATCCCGACTTGGCATCAGTGATCCTGGCGTTGAAGGAGGCAGCTTTGGCTGTGGTAATGTTTGTTTTATAGGATTTGGAGATGGCTTTGAACTTTTGTTTGATGGCTTCAGAGGAGTTGGCTTTCCATGCGGAGAGGGCAGTCCTCTTTAGGGCACGTTGGTCAAAGAGTTCTTTAGTGAACCAAGTATTGGCATGTTTGGCCTTTTTGGCTTTTTTGAGGGTCAAAGGGGCGATGGTATCCACGGCTGACGTGATGACTTCCCTGAAAGTGTTTGCTAAGGTTTCAGGGTTATTGGAGGATGGGGACTGTAGGGCAGAGTGGAGAAGGTAGGGTGCTAGATTCTCTGCTGTGAGTAGACGTGAGCTCCTTGTGTAGGTGGCCGGGCATGGTGCGGGGGGCAAGAGGGCAACTTTTTTGGTTCCAAGGTTGAATTGGATGTAGTGGTGGTCAGACCAAGGGATGGGGGTGTTGGCGGTGATAAGAAGAGAGCAGTTGTGGTGGCTGATCCAGTCAAGGGTGCGACCTTTGGTATGAGTGGGGTCAGATATAGATTGCATGAAGCCGAGGTTAGATAATGCCTTCTTGAGGGATTTGTCAGGGGAGTCCTTAGGGTCATTGAGCACTAGGTTGAGATCTCCTAGAAGTATAACCTGTGATGTCTTTTTGATGTTGTTGGAGAGTGCAGGGATGGGGGTGTCGTGGAAGTCGAGACATGGGCCTGGGTGTCTATACACGATGTGCATAGTTATGGTGCAGTTGGGGGAGACATTGATTTTTAGTGGGAGGTAGTCGCTGTTGTTGGCAAGTAGTCCATCGATTACTCTGATGGCAAGAGTTTCCTTAGCGATGAGGGCGACACCTCCACCTCTGTGGGAGGTGTGGTCTTTCCTGAGGATGGAGTATCCAGATGGAATGGCCAGCGATAGTGCTGGGCCTGAGCTCTCATTGAGCCATGTTTCAGTAAGGATGTGGAGGTCAAGGTTGTCCTTGATGAGCAAGTCGTTAATGTCAAGGGCGTGGGCAGGCACTGAACGTGCATTAAGCATGGCACAGCTGAGTGTGTAGGGAGTAGGGTGCTTAGGAGCAAGTGGGCTGGTGGACGTGGCCGAGGCCTCAGCTGAACTGATCATGGGGGCATTGGCGTGGGCATTGAGCAGGGTAACAACATTTGGCAAATCATTATCACCAATAGACAGATCATTATCAGCAGTAGACATGGGAGCAGCCTCATGTGCAGTAGGCATAGGAACATCATAAGGCATATCATAATCAGCGGTAGACAAGGGAGCAGCCACATGTGCAGTAGGCAGGGGAACATCATATGGCATATCATGATCAGCAGTAAACAAGGGAGCAGCCACATGTGCAGTAGGCATAGGAACATCATAAGGCATATCATTATCAGTAGTAAACAAGGGAGCAGCCACATGTGCAGTAGGCATAGGAACATCATAAGGCATATCATTATCAGCAGTAAACAAGGGAGCAGCCACATGTGCAGTAGGCATAGGACCATCATAAGGCATATCATTATCAGCAGCAAACAAGGGAGCAGCCACATGTGCAGTAGGCATAGGAACATCATAAGGCATATCATTATCAGCAGTAAACAAGGGAGCAGGTAGCAATAAGACGAGGTAGCAATACTTTTAGAAGGATGGTGATGCAGAATATACTCAAACATCAATAATAAAACTGACTCATGAAGTTGGCAAAGTACATCTGTTTTAATATCAGTTATCTAAAACAGGGAGTTACAACGAACATCAACACACTCGCTAGAACTTCTCACTCAATGCATTTCATTAAAAAAGTAACTTTTATACTAAGAAGTCATCATCAATGACGTCAATCTACATGGCAAACTCCAAAAACCTACTTAAGGATGTGATAGGTTTACAAGGAACATCGAGGTATACGTTACATACTTGTCAGGGAAGGTGATTGGGTATCTAACATCAGGTGGGAAACTAAGCCCTCCCTTAGTGCAGGTCACAATGAATGTCATCAAATACACAATGACCCATTGGTTATCGAAACTATATGGCTCTACTATGTGTCCTTCTATAATAGGTTGGCACCCTTGTACCCCCCTGTAATATTCCAACATGCAAGCAGCACACAGGCTGGCAGATATGTGCTTGATGGGCTGATCATAACCACAGCTTCCCACCAATTAGCTTGTCATTTATCATCACCCTTGCAGTCTGCTAGTCAATTAAGGCTTTGAACTCGGCCTGGCAAATGTTCTCTGTGCTTGGGAATAAAAGTGAGTATAGGCATACTCTAGTTTCGATGTAGCTCATTCCAGTGTCTATTTTCAGCCAGCCATGTCACTGTAGACCATGGTTTTGAGCCTTTTGCTGTATGAAAATCTTATTAAATGAAGAACCTCTGACGTTGTCAATGTTCTCACAACTTACTTCGTCCAAGAGTTCACTGCCTTCACACCTTTTGTAGCTTCTGTAAGAATATCCTCGCCCAAGGGGCCTTGACTTATTGGTGTTGGGCCAACCAAGCCTTTCCTTGATTATTCACCTCCATGTTTAAGCTTTCAATTTATGACTGCCACACACTGGAAAATCCTTCCTGCTCATGGTGTCCAGCTCTGCTAAAATATCTTGTGGAATCATCCATAGTCCACACATTTCCTATGCACATATGTTGGTGCATCGCCGCAATCTATACACTATATAGCCAGCCTTAAAGAATACTTTATCTACTTGCATTGCTGCAACTGTACAATTGTAAAATTACTTAATATCTTCTTTATCATTTCTGTAACGTGAACATCTTCATCTAGAGCCCGAAATGTTGCTCATCTTTAACACTTCTTCTTGGGTGCTTATAGAATATTTATATTCTCTCGTATCTGCATCTCCTTTGGATGCGTCTCTGCTTCTTTATGATGTCATCAATCTGCACTTTTGCTTGTATCCCCTACTTCCTTCGGGATTTCATTCAGATGGCCATCATATTGTCATATGCATATATGGCTTTCTTAACGGGAACCTTACTTCCATGATTCTTTTCGGTATAGGTATTCTCACTGGTACTGCACGTGCCTCACACTCTGGCTCCCAAAATATAGGCAACATGGGGTAGGGGTTTGGGGAGGGGTACATGGCTCCACCATTACACTCCCCCCTCTGGCAATTCATTTCATTGACCACTCTCTCCTCAATCTTCATATCTAGACATCCCTGTCTGAAGAAAGGCTTCTTTGGGACCCATGTCTTTATGACTCCTTTCAGGCATCCTGCTGATTTCACATGCTCATCAGTACTCCAGGACATAGACATACATTGTTCACTGGGACTACAGTAGATCCATTTTCCGACATACTTCTTGTGGTTCTTCGGGTACAGGAACTTCTTTCCCTCATGTGTGTGATTGCTGATTTTCACATAATCTCACATTTCTTCTTCTGTCAGCTCCTTGGTCTTCCATCCTGATTCAACATCAATCATGATCTTCCTTTCTACAGCTTTCTTTGCAGTCTTCATACATTGCGAGATTATTATCCAAGTAAGATTATCACTATCAGGGCTCCTAGGAACTTGACCATTTCTGCCATCCATTAGGGAATCCACGAGAATATTGATCCAAGCCAACTGTCATCGGCAATGTCTTCCACTTCATGTATCATCTGGCCATGTAAGATCATCAGCATCAATATGGTCTCTGTCAAGGTTCCATTCTCCTTGTCATGAGAAGGTTTAAATGTGCAACATGATTCACCAATTTTGGCACAAACACCTCCATCCATAGCTGTGATCATGTCCAGGACGTATCTGTTCTGAAAAGTCATCAGTCATATGGCTCTCAACTCTTCCTTAATAGCATTGGACACCTTTATGGTAGTATTAATCATCTGCAGGAGTTCCCATCTGGTAATCTGTAATCATTTATTGTTTGCATCCATCTGGATCCTGGGCATGAAGATTATTGTGAATATCGATGAAGTCTTACTGAACAATCTGTGCTCATATGGAATAGCATCAAAAGCTTCTATTGACTTGGCTGAGAAATAGTTCCCTCTCTTCATTCGATTCAGGAGTTCAGCAGATCTCTTCTTCCTTAGGTGAACATCTGCCTTTGGGAATTCGCCAATGTCCAGGTCACTTCTAGGAATCACCAATGCTGGAGCATGGATGTTTACTATAGTACATAGTCCTCCCCAATCTTTGGCAGCTTAATTTAAGCTCTGTATCCACAAGCCCAGTAGTGATCCATTATCACTTCTGATCCTATGCTATTTCCTGGCACATCAAAGATTCAAACACAATCATGATTTTCTCCAAGTTTTCTTGTGCCATTATTTCTGAAACACAGCTTTGCACTTTCCAGAGGCACTATCTGCAAGGGTCCTCCTTTATCTTTGTCCCATGTCAGTAGTTTAGCAGGTCTTGGCCATATAGGTTTGCATCCATTCTGTACTCGGTCAATGGTCAGTTTGTAGAATCCAATCACTACACATGCTCTGCAGATGCCCATTCCTTCT
This sequence comes from Ambystoma mexicanum, assembly GCF_040938575.1. Lineage (NCBI taxonomy): Eukaryota > Metazoa > Chordata > Amphibia > Caudata > Ambystomatidae > Ambystoma > Ambystoma mexicanum. Next base: position 899,567,125 of record NC_090922.1, read on the forward strand.
TCCCAACCATCCGGAGAAAGTACTGATCCCCTAATGCATTTGGTTTCTGTTCTTCAATCTTCAGATTTCTTCTGTTGATTTTCCTGGACTTTCAAGTCTTTTATTCCCTTCCCATCTGTTCCAGCTCCTTTCACTCCAGGCTTTTTGTATCTTATCACGTGATTCTTGGTGTGAGCTCTTGCTCTTGTCTTTGTATCTTAAATATAATCATCTCCATCTGGATCCGCCCATTCTGTTGACCATGCTAAATAGGCTGTTCGTCCCATAAACTGACCTCTTGTTTTGCAGAGTGCAATGTGAGATAGACAATGCACTGTCTGAACATCTATTTCAATAGCTATGAATATCTTATACTTCCCCATACTATAAGGCAGGAGTGCACATACATAGCATTCCTCCTCCGAGGTCCTCCTTCCCACATCTTTCATGTGCTATCACATGTTATTCCCCAAATGTGCTGTGCTGTCTATATACTCACTCAGGTCATGATTATCTTCTTTTGCACCTCTCTCCTCGCCTTATTGAGCATTTATAATCATCTCATGAAGTATATTAACATAATTCCTTCTCACTAAAGGAATCATAGAGACATTTGTCAGTTTAATTGGTGCCGTTACGCGTGCTCTTGGTGCAGGGTCAGGTACAAAAAGTGTTTTTCTTTTGGCATTATATGAGGGTAACTAAATATGAAAAACTTGCAACCCTGTCCTCCCTCCATAGGGATGCTTATACCTATCTATCCCAGGAATAGGCTCTTTTATGTGCACCACTGGAGTAGGAAAAATCACATAAGGTCTTGCCTGCCTTGTAGTTGCCAGCTCTGTACCTTCCTGCTGTATAGGAAGATATACCGAGACTTCTGCCTTGTTTGGATCTACATAATAGACAGTACGTATCGTGAGAGAAAGAAGAATAACAATGAACATAATGCATGTGTATATAATGTACCAGTAGGTCCACCTGATACAACAATAGCTTCTTACATGTTGTGGTGCTCTCTCGATGGTTGCCACATTGTTATTGCTATCAATGTTGCCCATAATGCTTATAATTATTTTTAAGAAATTAAAAAACAAACTTTAATCGGGCAATCTCATTAAATTTTCTGGCAACTTTAGGATCTGCTTCACAAGCTCCACAATCTGTTGGCTGTATGCAGGACGATTGTAAGGCTCTTGGATGAACACGAAAGAGTTGGTTGTTTTTTTTGCCAAACCAAATGAGAATGAACCTCCAGCAAATAGTAAAAATGGAAAGCTAATAAACTGTTAACGTCCCCAGTCGACAACACCATCAGGAAGCTCGCTGTGTTGTCTCAGACATGAGACAGACTTGCTCAATGATATCACGTAGCGATTGATTGATTGCAACTTGATTACTAGGATCTCTCAGGAATGAACAAACATTGGTTTGTCTTCCAACAAGATGCGGGCATTTTTCAATCAAGTAATAAAAGACCATTCCAACTAGTCTATGAGTGTCGTCATCAGACAGAGGCATTTGTATTTTCTATACAATATTCCGGAAGCTGGAGCATTTGCTCAATTATAGCTGTGAGCAATCTCCTCTCGAGTGGACCATTTTTAGGATCTTGCAAGAACACGTGAACGTCAATAGTTCTCCCAACCAGTGAAAGATATGCACAAAGAATGAAGAGGAAAGCAGCAAAAATGATCTGATGAACGTTGCCAGTAGGCACCATCATGGGTGCTTCCAAAGAAAAACTCAGTGAGAAAGGAATCTGGATATTGTTCCTTCTTCCAATTGCTGGCATGAGAATCCAATTTTGGCATGCTTTGCTTCATCCCAAAAGTCTCTGAACAGCATACTTCCGTGGCTCAAAAACAATAGCTTTTTTCATTCCTTGCTTAGCAGCTACAAAGAGTGTCTCGAACGAACCACAATCCAATGAAGTCTTTATCTGTCTACTAGACAGTCTCTGCGTCCTTCATCCTCATCATTGATCTAGTCTGCACATGCTGAACTTCTTGTCCAATGCTTGCTTCCAAATGAGGTGGGAGTGTGGTGGTCTCACTGGTATAGATCTTCACGTCACCAAGGAATATCCAAGCACGTTTCCCTAGCACCTTCACTGCTGATGGAGTAACGTCCTCTGCAACAAAAGGACGGTTAAACCTGGGTTGATGACATTTGCAGAGAAAGTTCCTGATCAGTATTTGATCACCGGGGAATCATTTTGGCAGTAACAGTTCTTTTGGTCCGTTTGCTGTATGGTCTGCATCTGTGTTCTGAGACCAGCACCCCGTCCACTTGAATTGTTCTGAAATGACAGAGACACTTGTAGTCATACATGTAAGGTACGAATCCTAACAATTCTGCTGTTGTCTGGGCATCACTTCTAGTCCTCGATGAAGGAGTGAGAGGCGTTCTCATTCGCCTCCCCGTTACTAGTTCATGGGACGAGAGGTGATGGTCAGAGCCTGGTTGATTCCTCAATGCTTTCAATGCAAGAGGCAGGCAATGCAGCCATCCTTTTTTCAGTGTTAACTTAAGCTTGGCTATTCTCTCTTTGAGCAGGTTGCTGAGCCTCTCACAGACCCCATTTGCTTGTGTGTGATAAGCAGAGGAAAACATATGCTTTATACTGAGAAATTAGCTGATTTGTTCAAACACTTCTTTCACAAAATGGGGGCCATTGTCTGATCTCAATACCTCACATTTTCTCCATCTTAGAAACACTGCTCGTACAAAGAATTTCACAGCACAAGTGGCATCTGGATTTGTGCACAGACCAGCTTCAATCCACCTTAAGAAGGGGCACACTACCACTATCATATATCTGTAAACATTACAGACCTGCAGCATATCAACAAAGTCAATATGTAAATGGTGAAATGGACAATTAGGTCATGGGATAACACCTCTGATTGTTCGCAATGTGTGCCCAGCAGTAAACTTTTGACATACGATGCAATTTACTACATAAATTGAAACATGTTCTAAAAAATTCAGTACAAACCAGTCTTCTGCAATTGTTGCTGCACGGCTTTCTCTAGTGACATGTGCAGGGTAGTGTAGCTGTTCCAACACCACCCTTAATAAGGCTACAGGCATCATCAGTTTACCTGTCCTTTCCTGTCACCACAGTGCCACGGAAGAGGACAGAGAACACCCTCTCCGTGTCCACAGGTCATTCCATCCTGTGGTGCTTCACCTTGAACTTCCATTAACTGTGTTTTCGATAAATTATTAAAGCTTTCATTTATGATCATCACCACCACCATTCTTTAATTCACATATGGCATATTGGCATATCAAATCTCATGATATCTACTGAATATGCAACTCTTTGTACTTCTTCGTCTGCATCTTGATTTCCATGTGAGATCAAGTCTGCTCTCTTAGTGTGTACTGCACACTTAACTATTGCAATGGCTACTGGAAGTTGTAGTGCTTTAATAAGTCTGTCCAATAAAGCGGCATGTTGCACTGGAGTGCTGTCCGCTCTGAGGTAGCCCCTCCTTTTCCAACATGCTAGTCCTGCGTGTACTGTTGACGTCACATAGGCAGTCACTTTACACAGTTACTTCCTGTCTGCGTGATTCTCGAGCACAACAATCAGCGCCAGTAATTCAGCAGCCTGTGCTGACAAGTGAGACAGTAGTCATGCACTTATCAAAACTTTGAATTTCCCGTTAGACGTATGTCTTACCACAGAGGCCCCTGAATATATTTGGCCATCAGTTTGATCGATTTTTGAAGAAACTTCAATGAAGAGAATCTCCCCAGTTGCCAGAGCATTTTCTTTCACCCTCAGGATCTCATCATAAAACTCTTCATAGTTTGAGCAATCATGTGCATGCTCATATTCTGCCAATGGTTCTATTATAAATGTGGCAGGGTTCACGGTTTTACATCTGACTATTTGAATCACTGGATGTGATATGACCACCCCATAAATCGAAGCTCTTTGAGATGTCAGTGTACCATTGGGTTTTTCTAAAACTGCGAATAATGCATGCTCAACAAACAATGTCATGGAACACCCCATTACCATACAGGACGACTTTTCACTGGTGAACACGCTGGCTGCCAGCGATTGTTTGCAAGGGAAGTGACCCCTCATTACTGGGTACAAAATCCCACTGTAATATGCTAAGGTCTTGTACCCCAACGTAGTTCTCTGCACAAGCACTGCTGTCATAACTGTTCCATTTGTGTGCAAGAATAAAAATAATTCCTCAGAATAATTAGGAATCCCCAAAACTGGAGCCATACAAATTGCTTTCTTTAACTCATCAAACCCTTCCTCCATTTCCTCAGTCTATATAATCTTGTCCTGACTCGCTTGAGCCTTAATCCAGGGCCTGCAACAATGGCCTTGTGTATGAACTATAATCGAAGACCCATGCTCTCACATAATTGCACAGTCCCAAAAATTGTTGAATGTGCTTATCGTGTGCAGTTTTGCAGTTTTCAAAATGGCCTCAGCCGTTTCAGGTGTAACTTTCTTTCCTTAATTTGAGATTGACTGGCCTATATATAACACTTCTGTCTGACAGTACTGCAATTTCTCTTTGTCCACTTTATATCCTTTCTCTGCTAGAATAATCATTAGCTGAACTGAATCATGTCTGAACTCTTCTTCTGACATGCTGCAAACCAAAATATCATCTACGTATTGCAGCACAGCACTTGGCAAATCAATATTGCTTAAGTCCATTTGCAGAACTCTATTGAAAATTGATGGTGACTCACAGTACTCTTGGGGTAATCTTGTGCTTTTCAACTTAGTCTGACGAAGCGTAAATGACGTCAGAGCTTGAGAATCTTTATGCAACAGCATTGACAAAAAAGCATTTTTCAAGTCAATCACAGTGAGATATTGTGCCACAGCAGGGATACTACATAGAATTGTCGCCAGGTTAGGAACTAGAGGAAACCTGGCCTCTACAATCTGGTTAATAGGGTGCATGTCTTGCACTAAATGCCATGACCCCACATTTGATTTCTTGACCGGATACACTGCAGTAGTGCATGGTAACTCTGACGTCACTAAAATGCCTTGATCCATCTTGGCGGATATCATCTTAAAAAGGCCTTTGTCTGCCTCTCGAGACATAGGATACTGTCATGCTCGAGGTAAAATTGCTCCTGGTTTCAGTTTAATTTTAACTTCTCCAACTCCCTTTAGTAGGCCCTCTTCATGGGGGCCTGTGGTCCATAAAGAAACTTGCACCTTTGCCATGTCTTCATCAAAAAATGCAGGACGCTTTCTTACTAAACATAATTTTCTGTGGCACCTCGCGTTTTTCTGCTCTAACCCAACACGTAATGCTCATTTCAAACACTACTTCGTCATCAGAGGGGTCATCTTTAAACATGTCCTCACTAGTGATGCTGGTTAATCTGTAGCCTTCTCCAATGGCAATCACTTTTCTCCATGATCTGCCTTTATCATCAAATCCTATGAGCATAGCCAAGACTCCTCGTACTACGGCTGCTTGTAACTCCAAGGGAAATATTTGTTCCCCCCTCTTCGTCGATGGGAATCTCTGGCCTGAAGAGAAATTCATCAGGTACTCTCATAATCTTATGCGCTGGACCAGGCAACCATGTTAACAGAATGCGTACCCCATAATGAAAGAATTCAGGTTCTAACAGCACTCCTCGTATGGCTACTTGTCCTGAAAATGCCATGATAAATTTGCTTTAAATAATTTATTCATGGCGTTGAACACACTATGCCTTCATCAGTAAAAGAAATCGTCATAGTCAGCTTCGTCATTAAATCTCGACCCAGTGTATTAATCAGAGTCTGTTTTGAATACATCAATGGAACAGACATATCACATTCTCCGGTAGAGACTGGTGATTGTTTACTAAAAGGTACTCTACTCGTAGCTCCTGTGAAACCCTGAACATTCATGGCATTTCCTGACATTAAAAATGTCCCCTCTCATTTACATGAGCGAGACGCACCTGTGTTTGCTAAAAAAGAAAAGGATTTGCGTCCTATTGTGACATCAACCCTTGGTTACTCTTGAGGATTAGGCGTTATGGATAGTACTGAAGACATCAAGTCACCCAGTGAGCTGTCCTATTGTGGGTACATACTCATTCCTGTGCCTGTGAAAGGATTCCACCCTCCATGGTGACACCCCCATCCTAGGAGTCATTAACTGTCTTGTGTTTGCACTCTGCCGTATCTGTATGGGTGCATGCTGTGACTGCCCTTTTGGCGGATTCAATGGTGCTTGCTGTGATTGCAAATCCTGTTGCATTCTCGGCGCTTGTGCTTGATACACCAGTTGATCTTGGTCAACCCCATCCCTTACTTTTGTACTGTATGCAGGAGGATAAACTGTTCCTCCCTTTGAGAATTGCCTATACTGTACATACAATTGGCTTCCACATGTTTGCGCTATATGCCTTGTCATTCCACATGTCCAACATACAGGAGGAAGTCTTTGAATCTGCCCTCCCTGCATGCCCTGAGTGTCATTCTTTATAGGTTGAAACCCACCGTGGCTACTCTGGAAGTTTCTCTGATTATTCTGAAAACCTCCTCTTCCACTGAAGTTTCCCCTACCCCGTGGTGTGAATCCATTCCCTCCTTGATTGAACTGCTGTTGGTTATTTACCTGTGGCATACCTGCTGCTTGCTGCAATCCTAGCCCTTCTCCACTAGTTAATCGGCAATGATGCGTGATGGTCAGCTGTATTTCTGGCCATGGTTTCACCTCCATACCCACCATCTTTTTAAGCTGTCTCTGTACCTTGTCTGGTAGCCCTTGACATAATATATGATAGAATACAGGTATAGATTTTCGACACGGCTCCAACGTTTCCAAGTTCCATTGCTCTTGGAAATTTTGAATATAAATTAACAGATCCTCCCCTTCTTGCATCTTTTGTGCCATTATAGCTCCCATATCTGACGTGTCTGGATACTGTATTCGAAGCACTTTCCAGACTGCCGCTCTGCAATTATTAAATGGTGCTCCATCATGAGCCGTGTTCTCAGCAGTGACACCTGCGTATTCTGCTCTCGAACAAATGTCATCAGTTCTTTCCCCAAGTATAGGTGCTAGAAGACCCTTAATGTGCCCTAAAGGCAGTGTATTTCCTCCTGTAATTTTCTCTAATGTTCTCTAATTCATCGATCTATTTTCCGGGACTCGACATCAAACTTGGGACTTTACACCTTAAATTATCTTTATGCATCTGGGGCCATGATATATACTGTGGTCTGACTCCCCCCTTGTCTAATAACGGGAATTGCGAGATCCTAAAGTCGCATGTGTCCCCCTGTCCATAGCAGGGACAATGGTTCTGCACCATCTTCTTCCTAGTGATGACCTTAATCTGCCTACATAAGGTGGCGAGTCACCCCTCACACTATGGGATCACGCTTTATGTCGATCTAGCCATGCCAGTGGTTCTGGCATCCTCGGTTTAGGTAGGTCTAGATCCGACCATCACACTTCCCTATATATCAGAGAATATCCCTTGGGACCATAGGCATTATATACCAACTGGTGTGGCTTCCCTCTTTCTCATCTCTGTTTAACATTAATTTGTCCAAAGACAAAGCTGTATGCTCGAGGCTGGACAAACGTTCCTCTTTGCCTTGCGTCTGTGCACTTTCAAAATGATCAAACAATCGTTTTTTCCTTTATTTTTGATTCGCCTTTAGTCCTCATTTCAGAATAGACCTTATCGATTTTCTCTCCTATAGCTCCTATCTCTAAATTATCCTGTAGGTCTGTTCTAGATGGTCCTCGCCATGGTTCGCATGTCAGGAAGAATTCCTCTAGGTCCATCCATGCCACTACTGGATTAGGTTCCCTGAACTCCTTCTCCATGTGATCAATGTTGCGTGCCATTTGCCTTCACTTTCGTTCTATTTCTTTCTTTGACTTCCTTGTGCTTTTGGATTCTTCTCTAACCTTGTCCTCTTCCTGTTTTATCATCTCTCTTCTCTCGTTTGCTCTGCGCACTTCTTCTCTGCGTCTTAGAATTCTTTTATCTCTTAATTTCTGTTCTTCTTCTCTCTTATTTTCTAGCCTATCCCGTTCTTTGATTGCTCTCTGCCTATTATCATGCTTTCTCTGCTCTTCCGCTCTCCCCTGCTTTTTCAGCTGTTCATCTTGAGACAGCTGTTCTCGTATTTGTCTACACTTTCTCTTGGCTTTGTCTTCTTTCAATCGTTTCTCTCTTTCTGTATCTTTTTTATCTTGTTTGTCCTGATCTTCTTGTTGTCTAACCTCCTCTATGCTCTTTCCATCAAGTTTGAGCAGTATCTGACCGCCCATCCATTTGTTCAGTACTAGCACTACCTCATCAGCTTTGTCTTTCTCTTCTTTCCATCTCTTTATTTCTCTCTCCATGTCAAAAGACATACCTGGTTTATCCCTTCTGTCCTTGTCTCTTTTCTCCTTGTCCCATTTCTCACTGTCCCATGGGGCTTTAGGGATTACATCCCTTTCTGGAATCTTTCTGGGACTCTCATCGCTGCTACATGCAGGTGACATATACGTTGAGTTGCTAAATCCTGTTGCTGCCTTAAGCTCTCTTAAACAATTTGCTCCTTCATCTTTTGTACAATTACCATTTATCTCAGGCACAATAGGAGGGGCATAAGGCTCTTCACCCCCCCTCGTTACACTGGTTAAGCATCCAGTCCTCAGGCGGCGGATTTTCCCTTTCCTCCTGGTACATTTTCCAGAGCTCTAAGCTCGCTAGCCTTTTTTCTAACCTTTTTCCCCGCATATGCTGCATGCAAATATGTCATTGTATGCTGCAAAACTGTTCTGGACAGTGATCCCCCTTGTGGCCATGGCATGAACATTTTAGCTGCCGTACCCTTAACACATTCTGCACTGTAACGATTAATTTATTTTTTTATTGCATTTGTTACAGGTCCAGACCCTTAGGTATCACGGGAAGGTTACAGACAGCTTATAAGTACATTCATTACAGGGGCCAATTGGGTACAGTTACAGAATAGTTAACTACAAGATACACAGGGGGTACATAAAGCTATGGTTAGACACATGAGATTATTCAAACAAGGCAAAAGGAGGGGACAGTTAAAGAGGAGTGTATAGTAGGAGATAAAAAGAGATGCATACAACTATAGTGAGACATTGGGGATTTAACAGACCAGACATAGGAAGAAAGCAAGAATAATCAGAACTATATACAGCAGTCAGAGGTACCGTACAGGTGTACTTTTGTTCCTGGTAGGGATTATTATTGGTATTGGTTAAACAGCCGGATTTTTAGAAGTTTCTTAAAATCTGTGAATGTTTCCTCTTTTTTGATGAGGAGAGGGAGTGAGTTCCAATATTTGGGGGCTAGATATTGGAAGCTTAGGTGCGTGTTTTGGCAGCTGTCTGCACAAATGTACAAGCAGAGTAATGTCCTCCATCAATATTTTAATCATAATCCATTATCACAGTTTTATCGTTATTTCACACAGACAAATGCTTTTCAGAAAAATAATACAATACGAGCATGCACCGATCGTCACAGCTCCAAGCCTCTATATCGTGTTGTTTCAATCTACTTATTCACTGAACATCAACAATCAATTTATATAAATAAATAATTAAATCTCAAATCTCAATCTTTCGACCACAGTCTATTTCTTCCTAATTTCTCAATATTTCATTTCTTTACCATATACAACATACAATATACAGACAGACAGACAAAACTTGACAGACTGGCCTGCCCACATATACTTTTGTCCACGCTCCTTGTGACCTTTTCCTTTGCCCCTAAAAATGACTCCAATGGAGTATGTACCGTCCTCTTTAACGATCCTTGATCGTTCGTAGCCTTGATTCGTCCACTTGGACTTTAGGACAGGTTTCATCTAAACGTCCTTGACGTATGATTCTGGGATTATTATATAGAACGCTCCTCCTCTATATACCTTACATTGTGACACTCGATACGGAGATCAAGATTGTGGCCAGCTTGATACGGAGTGATTTGGCACGTGAAAAAACTGAACGTCAGGGTGTAATTTGAGGAAAGGCCCTTTGCACGTAAGCGCGTCTGTGATGTGACGCGCAAAGGCATTTCCCTCAACACGGGTGCATGTTGATTGTACACGTGCAAAAACTGCATGTCTGGGTGTGACTGCGTGCACACGTAAGTGACGTTGCACGTGTGGGATGGCTTGAAAGGTATGTGTAGGATGCCATTTTCTTGTACGTGCTTGTTGTGGAGAGTGAGCGGGTAATTCTTGTACTTCTTGTCAGTTCACACGCGATAACTTCACAATGGTTCCAGTTTGTACTCCCTGTTTACTCAGACAGCGTTCAATTCTTCTTTTGGCGGGGGTGTTGCCAGCGCGCACACGTGCGTCTTTTTCACGTTCTTTTTCCAGGCAGACGGTGAGTCACGCACATATTTTCCAACTGTGGTTGCCCCTGTGTGTCACGTACCCGTTCAGAGGTCATTGTAGGGTGCGTGTACCACGTGTACGCTTATTTTTGTGTTTCTGGGTGCCACCACGTAGTGCGGGTTCATTTTTGCATGCACGTGCTCTACCAGGGGTTGCGTGCACATTAAATATTGTTTTCGGGGTGACTGTGTGTTGCGTGACCCGTCATCTTCCCCAGGGGTCACAGGCAGCCTTGCTAGAGCACTAGGGTACAAATTCCATCTAGTACCCTACCCCTTTCACCCCAATTGCCCAGGACAATTGTTTACTGTAACTCCCATATGCACAACAACATCAGTGCCATGGTTGGGAGGTGACCAAGCAGTAAGGGAGGCAAAGGTGTCCGAGCTCAAAGAGGTGGACATGGTAGGGGGCGTGGCCAGGATGTGCAGGGTGGCCCAAGAGGCCAGTGTGTGGAGGACCAATCAGGGACACCTATGCCCCCCCCCCAATGGCTCGGGGAAATGTAGCTGCCACCATCCCAGCTCAGCCCTTGTTAAACCGGCCCATATTGTCAATAGAACCGGCACAGGATGACTCCCAAGCTGACTTCCGTTTCACCAAGTCTAAGCCAGTGTGGCGGTGAAAGTTGCTGTAACCAGGCCACGTGGATCTGAGACAGGAAAGCCATCTGCTGCCCCAAGTAGCCAGGGTGAGGAGGCTGCAGGGGCAGCTGCAGATCAATCCACCCCAGCTCTGAGTCTCCCAGCCGGGACAGTGTCGGTCCAAGTCCATCACACCGAGGTTGGTCCTGCCAACATCACCCTGCAGCCAATGCCTGCAGTGAGACCTTTGGTCATTGTGCCTTTGGAAACTTCCAGTGCCCAGTCCACTTGCGCTTCAATCAGAGCAGCGTAGGCCACTCACGGTCTGCACCACCTTCCAAGAAGAAGAAGGATGCTCTTGCAGTACAGGCTGGGACCCCACACATGGCTACACACTCCGGCACGTCAAGGAAGCCTAGTTTCAATGACACCAAACTAGATGCACTTGTGGGCTATGTGTCGGCCCATAGCCATGAAATGGTGGTGACTGTAGGGTGCAAGACTACGACTGCTCAACGTAGGACCCACTGGCAGACCATCGCGGACCGCAATAATTCCCTTGGATTTGTGAAGTACATAGCTGATGATTGCTCTAAGCGCTGGACTGACATGAAACGCAGAGCAAAGAACAAGCTGGTTTCAAATCATGCCTCTACTCTGGTGACTGGTGGTGGGTCTCCACCAGAGGAGGAATAACTCACTGAACATGAGTCTGTCACTGGAGGCTTCATCACAGAGGATCAGATCCAAGGCATGGGAGACCTACCAGATCTTGAAGCAATGTCCGGGGAGTGACCATGCATGTGTGTGCAATCCATGTGTGTGTTTCTTGGGTGATGTGTTCTGAGTGAGTGCCAGGTGAGGCTGTCTAGTCATGACTGCTAAGGGTCACCCATGTGGCCCCTCAAAAACATTCCCTGGCCTTGTGTTTCCCTTTCACAGTATCCCTTCTGACCACAGTTCACTTTTTGCACATGATTAATCCACTTGGCCTTCAGCTGTCCTCTTGCCACAACATTGTTCATACTCTTTTCCTCTTCATTCAGCCTGACTGATGAAATATTTACCAGACATTTTTGTGGCCTACTGTCCCAAATGTGACATACTTCTGTCATAGATTACACCACACAATGGCCCACATTTCCTGACTAAGTAGGGGAAACATTTCTACAATCAGGCTGATTGAGTAATGTGCACCTACACATGGCCTGCACACCATCATTTTGGGTTCCTGTTTGAATGTTGAACATGAACATTGTATCCTCTCATGTCGACGTGAACAACCATTGATGTATCCATGTGCCTGCCATCACTGAATCAGTGAACACTGGCTTTGTTGCAGCGTGTGGCACATGCGTGTTTTCTCACTCTTATTTACATGTTTAATTTGATGATGTCTATCTCACATGGATGGGTGACAGTACTGATTTGCTACCATCTGGGTGTCCTTGTCAAATCTGCCATGGCTATGGTATGTGCCGTCTGTGTGCTGGCATGTGTCATGTATGTGGATTGTCCATACCACTCACAGGCTAATGTTTTATGCTAGTGCAATCCAGCATGCAGCACATGTGTTGGTTTTCCATCTTGCAGTCATCAGTGTGTGCTTTTTGCCTCCCCTTCCAAATCATTGACAGTGCATGCATGCCAGAGTTATTGTCATGTGGGACATGTGTCATTTATGTACTGCATCTCTGCCTCGTCAGGCCTATGTGAGTGTGCTATGGTGCTCATGCCTGTTTCCATTTGTTATCTTTCATGTTTTTGCAGATGATGAGGCACTTGATGCTGTTGAGGAGGAGGAGATGGTGCAAACCCAGGAGGACTCACAGCCACAACTGGGTACCAGTGGAGGAAGTGGGGTGGTGGTGGGTGAAAACCCACTACTCCTACAGACTCTGCTGTCCACGAGTGTCTCTGGTATACCTTCGGAGACCTCTATGAATTAGGTGCTGAATCGGACATTGAGACATATGTGCCGTCGCAGGTGAGTGTTTCTGGCAGGGATGCTGTTGTTCTGTCCAACCCACCTGCACCGGGAGTAGACCCCTCTATGGGGATTTCAGTGTTGGAAAGTCCACCTGTGGCGGTTACGGATGCAGGGTCACACTCCACAATATTTGCTCCTGTTCCTGGGCCAGCAGATCAAAGTAGGAGTGCAGTCCTGCAGCTTCAGCCAGTGCCAGCACAGCAAGGTGCACATCGCCTTGCCCCAAACAGGTCTTGTGCCTGCCAACGCGGTGGCCGTGTGCCACCAGGCAATACTGTGTGGGAGAACTCCATCTACACTATAGCAGCACAACAGGGGGCATTGTGTGAAATGATGGCTCAGGCAATGGATAAGGTGGCCACTTCCATTCTCCCCCCTGAAAGGCAGATGGAGCTCCAAAAACAGGCAACAGACTCCATTTGTCACTCACACAAGGAGGACATGTTGGCATCTGACAGGGACCGACGGGCTGGACTGGAGACTCTGCGCACAGCCATATCTGTAGAGTCACAGGCCCACATGGAGCCCTCAGGTTAGAACACAAGTCCCTCAGAGATACTCTGGGTGAACTTGAGGTGTCCCGGAGTACAAGGGAAGAACAGCAGCTGGAGCAGTTGACACGCACACTCTCAGCTGAGCTCCAAGCATCCCGTCAGGAGATCCGGGCATCACACAAGGCCATGCAGCAGAAATGCGTGCTACCCGTGAGGTGCTGCACGGGGATCTCCGTACCATCATCCTGCAGAACCAAACCTTTCACTCCCGCATGCTTGCTGCCATGGAGGAGCATGCCAGGGCTTTGCGTGGGCTGCCTCCCATATCACGGCCACCTTCTGATGTACCACCAGAGGGTGGTGACAGCGACGGCAGTTCTCCCACTGTAGTGTAGCCGTGCAGGCCATGAGCCCATGGAGGTATTTTTGTTTTTTTCTCAACATCCACGCATGTGGGTGTTGGGGTGCACCCTGGACCTCGTCCCTCCTGGGTGCCCCCCCCTGGTCCACACATGGCCCTTTTTGATATATATATTTTTTTGAACAGTATGTTGCTTTGTGTGGCTCCTGTATGCATCCACTGTGTATTCCAGCTGGGCACATGCAGGCTTGTCCTGTCTTTGGGTTAGATGCTTGGGTTCCTGACAGACACACCCCTCCTGCTTCCCCTTTCCATGGGCTTGCAAAGGGTGTGGCCAAGTGACAGTAACTTACACAGTGACATTGGGCTCCCATAAATTGTGTGGACAGTCTGTGGTCAAAACTGTGTATACATCCCTAGTGGGTATTGGTGTGGAAATCTCCACTGCATGGTGGATTTATGTATGGTTCTACATCCATGACTTTTTTCTTATATACATATACCTTCTTCATGTCTTAACAAGGCCATCTACTTTACAGATGCAGTTCATGTTGTATGCAGTTCACTGATACATTTGCCTTCCAGCAACAAAGCAACAATCTGCAGTTGGAAGGGGTTGATGTGCTGCCTTAGTCATGTTGTGACACTTGCACTACTTTTATTTTTTATTGTAACATATTGCCACTGTTTGACCATGTACTGATGTTTTCTCTTGCTGGTAAGTATGTGTTCATGTGTGTTGTTTTTGTATTCATCATTGAGAGCAAATTGTCTGTGGCCTGTTTCCATTTAGGACAGTGCACTTTGTGGCACTTGTGTCATGTGTTGTGCATTCATTTGGTTGCTTTCACATTTCATGCCATGCCATGATGTGTTGGGGAGGTGTTGGGTGACATGGCACTATTTTGATGTTGTGTTTTGCAAGGGGGTAGTCCTTCATGCTGCATGAATTTGTGCCTTTTTGTGACACATCATTGGATGTCTTTGAGTAGCTAGAGATGCACACAATGTAGCACTTCCAGGTGAACAATCTCAGGCTGGTATGGTTGTGACAGTTGACTGTCCCTTTTGTCATCATCATTGATTGCGAGCTGGTATGTGCCGGGCCTGTGTGCACTCCGCAGGGGTGGTATTTTAGGTGAAGTAATTTGCCACAAGCTGGGTCCGGGCTGCCTCAAACGTGCCCTTTCACCTCCCATGCGCAGCGGGCGTGCATGTGTTTGGGGATGTGGTGGCACCACTATGTCCACCGGCACGCCCCGCCGGGTTGCAACGTTGTGCAGGACACATGCTGCCACTATGATCCTGCACACTACTGGGGGCGCATATAGCAGCTGCCCACCAGAGCGGTCAAGGGAGCGAAAGCGTGACATGAGCATTCCGAATGTGCGCTCCACTATGCCCCGGGTTGCAATATGGGCTGTGTTGTATCTTACCTCGGGTGGCGTGGTGGGGTTTCGAATTGGCGTCATCATGTAGGTGCTCAGAGGGTAGGCACTGTTCCCTGGGGAGGTGATAATGGTTGTCATTAATGGGGTTTTCCCATTTCTCACGTTGTGACATGCATGCATGCGCAGAGGCATTTATACTCACCAATGAGCCATGTGTCGCCATGCCGGCCAGCTTCCAGGTCCCGGTTTAGGGGTGACATTCTGAATATGAAACTATCATGGCTGGACCCTGGATAGTTGGCATATACTGAGGTGATGATTCCCTTGGCATCAGATACAACATGCACATTGATGGAATGCCAGTGCTTGTGGTTCCGATAGATATACTCAGTGGCCCTGAGTGGACATAGAGCCACATGGGTGCAATCAATGGCACCTAGGACTTTGGGGAAGTGTGCCACCCCATAAAATTGCTGGACAACAGCCTGCCTTTCTGCAGGTGTTCTGGGCATGAATATGTGCCTGCGGACTGAGGGGCGTGCAGTCATGATGGCCAACACCTGGTGAAGGCAGCATGACTGCGCGGCCTGTGACACACCCTCCACTATGGCACTTGTCTGTTGAAATGAAGCAATAGGCAAGAAGTGCAGTACATTGAGCACCTTTTCCAAGGGGCTCAGTGCTTGCGAGCACAGGGTGGGTGATGTGAGGTCATCCTCCCACTCTCTCACAGGTCTAGGTTTATGTGTGGTGGAAACCTGTTCCTCCCATACTCCTGTTCATCAGGCATCCCAAAAAGGCTGGTCATGGGTAAAAAAATGTGGGGCCTGGCTATCCTCCTCCTCCTACTGTGTCCCACGACCACTGCTGCGAGGAACGGTATATTCATGTAGCATCTGAACTTGTTTGTTGTTTGCGTGCACTTTTATGCTGCGCAGGGGCTGCTTACTCCTGCTTCCTGCTGGCGTACGTGTTTCCGGATTAGCGCATCTTTTTTGGCGCACACCTTTCCCCTGTTCGATTCCATGAACACGTGTTGTTAGCGCGCGTGTGGGCGTTGCGAGCATTTACCTCCTGTACTTCCCCTGTAACGCCCACATTTTCACGCGTTGTTTCCCATTCCACATGTTACGCCCCGTGTTCCGCCCACTTTTCTTGTGTGCGCTACGCTATGTGCGCTTTCCCTGTGCGTGTAGCGCACGCCGTTTAGTGACGTGTGCAGCCGCGTGCACCACCCACGGATTTGGCGCACTTCCCGGCTTTTACTAGTGCAGCGCATTCCATGAATCGATCAGCGGCTGCGTGCGCAGCTTTGGCACGCGTGCGCTGCGATTTTCACGCTTGCGCTCCCCTTTTCGGCACACATTTATTCCATGAATTACCCCGTGAGTGTAAATTTGTTATGCAATGTTACTTTAGCTTTAAAATAATTAATGGAACACATAAAATGTGTTCAATTAAAAAAGCGTGGGACTAAATGCCTTTGGAAGTATCATTAAGGACCGTTTTGAAACTCTGAACATGAATTAACATTTTCGGGTCTATAATACGTTGAATCAAACCATTTATTATCATGAACCTATTCTGAACTTGCCTAACCAGCTTGGTAAAATGTGGATATCTCACAAGACCCGCTCCCGCCCCCCTTGTTCTATTTGTGCCTCCTGGTGGGCCCCCACCCCACGCAATATTGGTTTCTAGAGACGCCACTCATCAGGACATACATAACTTCACATTTCAAACTGCATTTTCTGTCCCACCATCAAAAATTCACTTGAAAACATACATTTTGTGCTAAGCGTCTCAGTTTTTCTCATGACAGGGAACAGACACTAAGACACATGGATTGCTGTTATTCAAAATACTCCAACTTCTAATTAGCGTATATTTGCCATTCGAAGTGACATATGGCAAGCGATTAAAACTAAGGCTTTGCATTTATTATCATGCGGTTGTGTTGTTTGCTGAATTGATGAGCTGATTGCAGCAGAATCGATCACATGCCATGGCCGCAAGCACTTTCATACTGTCAACACGTTCTGGTTTTTATCTCTGTAATAAATGATGCTTTCAAGCGAGAATAACGCATTGCCTTTTTATTTACAAAACACACAACAGGTACTATAGTTTGTGATTATGGCAAGTATAATGAGAAATCTTGACAATTAAAGATGCACAATGATTACCTCAATATGTGTACATATCTCAGTTGTAGGCATGACCAAGAAACGAGCATAGGCAAAGCCATTAGGAGTTTGACAGTGTTACAGCAAACGCAGTCGCACATTCCCCATTAAGGATATAATACTTCAGTTATTTTTACTGTATGGTATGGTATAGCAACAACAACTTGTGACCTGCTGTTAACATTATATGCCATGGGCACCCTGAAATGCTCTTATAACATTCTATAGGGAACTATCATTGATGTACAGTCATGCCAGATCTCCGGGAATAATTTGCGAGTCACACAAATATCCTTTTCCCAGGAAGATAACTTCTGTATATTTGCCTGACACTATCTTGACTGCTAACTGAAAATATTCAGACTATTTTAATATCTCATTTAATCTTCACTTTCCATACCTTTCCATGATTCAACCCAATAAGTCAAAAGAGGAGCACGTGTTCATGCCCCTCCAACCATCTAAATAAATTGTGTACATGTGTTTCATAATCTTGATATATGCATTATTCATGCCTATATGTGTACTAGCTAAACCAGTGCTTCTTTCCAATCTGAAGGCATCTGGATATTGACACTATATAAAACTGAGAGTAAGGGAAAGTCAGGTCTGCTAGAAAAGGGTGGGATGGATTTAGAGAAAGAATGAAGTTCGTATGGAACTATCTTCAGACGTATGGATAGGAAGAAGGAGGGTGGTACAGTATATGGGGAGGGAGAAACATGTTATGCTGTTATGGTACAGCCACTTGTAGTGTGCTTGTGCACCACCAAAGTGGTTTCTTGCTGCAAAGTGTGTATAGGACAAGTATGAGGAGAAGGGGGTTATGTGAACTGGGAGAAGAGCAGTGCGTTGAGAAGATAGCAGAAGGAGAGGTGGTGAGAAATAAAGTAAGTAGAGAGCAGCAGATTGTGCCAAGGCAGCAAGACATCAGAAAAAGTGGTCACCTTTGAGGCAAAGATGGAAGCCTCTAATGCTGAGAAGAAGGTAGTTAGAAGAACAAAGATTCTGCAAAGAGGTATAGTCAAGAAACAATTTGATGAGCAATAGTGGCTGACATGAATACAAAAGAACAATGAGTAATACAGAGCGATCTGGAGATAACTCTTTGTTTAATGGTCAGCCAGTGTACTTTAAGGAGTTTCTGATGGCCAAAAATCAGGCATAAAACAGCATTTTGTACTATCAGAAGATGATATTAGCATTATGAAGGCAACAAGAGCTAGAGAGGGTTTCCATATTTTAAACATGACTGGGCCAAAGGAGTAACTGGAGAAAATGTAATGAGCAAGAGAGGGGAGGGAGGAATTGACGAAGAATGCAAAATTGTGAAAAGCAAGAAAAGGAAATGTGGATAATCTGGGAGGAGAATGTGAGTTGAGAATCATATTTTACACACAGGTTTTTCACTACAGTGAATGGGCGTAGTCAAGGGGGCAAAGAAGGTGGCCAAAGACAGAATCCAAAGAGAGGGATGATTTGATATGATTTGGTATAGCTTTGCTTCACACATATACACACGCCACAAAGAAGTTGTTTGATACGGAAATGTAGTTAGATGCAACTCAAATGTTTATTGTTGAGTGGTAATCATGTCATTCAGTTGGCCCTCTGTGATAACATGTGTTTCGGCATACACTATGCCTTTGTCAAATCAGGGCAAATCTAAAGTAAACCAAATTATTTTGTATAATAGTACAAACAAAATAGAAAATTACAAAGAGAAATTAAAAAGAAGATTATAAGCACGTTAGGTAGTGGCATTTTTCGAAAATGTTAACGGATTATTTTCAATTCATTATGTCATTTTATCGGTACATTTATGATCAGTGCAGTTACCAAAATATATGCCGAAACATATACCCTATATTCCATGTCAATCGACCATCATGTTATTGCATTTCAGTGACCATATCATATAATGCATATTCAGAAAATGCAGTATTTCATATTTGTAGGGAGATAGTCCACAGAGAGGGCTGAGGGGGTCAAGGTTGGGTAGTTCGGGAGTTTGGAGAAAAAACAATGAGAAATGGGGGAAGAGAAAAGGAAAAAACATCAATGAGCAAAGATCGTGAAAGACTGTACATTTCAAAATGTATAGTTTTGAGCAAAATGTCTATTTGTAATGTTTAAATGGGTCAAAATCTCAATCTTGGGGCGCTGTTGAGCAGCCGAGGAAAATGGCTGCTTAGCCCGAGAGCTCCGTTCTTACCCACCTGAATCTGCTAATTATCGGCGCTAATCTGCAGAATCTCGCACCAACACTGCTACGATTCTGGATCTGTCACCTTCCTCCTTGTGTGGGCGAAGTTTGAGGAGAAATCGCGGTCTGGAACCGGCACAACCAACACCTGGACCGGTGGCGCCGTGCGGCCACCTGACGGGGCCCTGCTGTGCCCGCTCACGCCCGGTGGTGCTGCTGCCTCTGATCCTCGGGCGCCGCCGTCTGTGGGCTCCCTCTGATGCCTCCCCGCTAGATTGATCCGCTCTCCTGCTTGTGCTCGCCGGAGCAGGACTTCTCACCATCTACCGCCCTGCCTGTGGGCGTGCGGCGGGGATGGCCTGGGGCTATCGGCCCGGGGTGGACCGGGGCTTGGCAGCGACCCGATCAACCACTGCTGCTGCGGGCTTGGCTGGAGCCCCCTGCGCCTACACATAGACGTGGCCCCCCATGGTCTGTGGAGTGGGGGCCGCTCACATTACACTATGCGCTGAGAGGATCGGCTTTCCTCCCCCGATGAACGACGACTACAGCTTCTCCCGACTGATGACGCCGGGCGCGCCCCCCGTCCCGGCGGCCCTCCACGGCTCACGCCCCTTCTGCCCCCGTCAGGGCCCAGCCGACACGGCCCCCTGGACAATCCTGGGCTGCGGTACACGCTGCTGCCACGCGGCTCCGTGGTCTGCCGCTTGCGGCACCTACCTCTGGTCGCCAGCGGCCCCTGCACCTCTTTGGCCCCGGATCTGGGCCTTGATACGGCGGGCCGGGGGGTGCGTTTTCTTTCCGTCCCGGAGAGCCCCGGAGGTCGTGCGGGTCCGGCTGCCCTGGAGGCTGTAAGGTGAGTGCTGTGAGTTACACCTCGCATTTCCATCCAGGTGGGGGCCCTGAATTACCTAGCCACCCACACCTCAGCGTAATATAACCAGGATGGGAGCGAACACTCATGGGCTCACCCTGCTTTTCCCTCCTGACTCTCACCGCCCAAGACACGCTGGGCCCTGACGGTGCACCCGCTGGAACCGGTCTCTCTCCGCCTCACTGACCACTCTTTATGAGATTGAAGTGCAACACCCTGTGAGGCCCGTGCACCATGTCCTGAGGTGCCACTAAAGGAGGTAGCATCCCACTCTATGAACGCACACAGCTGTGAACAATAACACCCCTTCAACCTGCCTACAACTCAATACCAGGAGTGCCCACTCATATTCTACGGTGACCATGGTTGACCTGGGCGCGCTTGACTCTCCCTAGCCTCTCCACCTGCAGGGCCTGCGGCCACCGCAAGACTCCTACTGAATCCAGTAATATACAGCCCCCCTGGCTGCCATTGCTCACTGCTTCACTAACAGTTCTGTCCGGCTGCGAGTTAGCCGCCCCTGCCCTATCGGGCGTTACCACTGCCACCAATTCAAGCTAACTACACGCCACAACCACCAGTCAACCACCATCCTCTCCACGGAGGCCCAGCCTACACCCACCACTAATCCTGTCAAATCGGACGTAGTCCCCCACTACGTAGTCCCCCATTACAGCAATGTCCAACAGGGTGCGTGGTGCTAACAAGGTTGGTGCCATGGATAAGTTCGCCAAAGTGGCGCCCAGGGCGGACCAGGCGTCCTCTTCAACAGCGCAGGAAGAGGGCGATGCCCTGCCAGACCCCCTGCAACCTGACCTAACCGCAATGATGGAGTCCATGGCCAAAAATGTGCAGCCTTTCATGAAAAGCTGGATGACATCAACGCTAACGTTGCCTGCTTGAGAGCTAAACTCGATCAGCACGGAGCCAGGATCACAGAAACGGAGCAAAGAATCGGCAGCAACGAAGACAATGTACACACCTTACAAAACACAGTCACTGAGGTCGTCCGCGACATGAAACAGGTCAAAGCGAAGTGTGATGACCTTGAATCGAGGTCGCGAAGAAATAACATTCGTATCGTGGGGGTTCCTGAATCTGCGTTAAAAGGGTGCATGGAGCTCGCGGTCGAACAACTCCTCAAAGACCTCCTCGATAATCCCACACTCTCACCATTCTTCACAGTCGAAAGAGCACATCGCTCGCTGGCACCCCGGCCCAGGCCTGGAGACTTCCCTAGGCCAATAATCACAAAACTGTTAAGTTACAAGGACAGAGACCACATACTCCGTCTGGCCAGAGAGAAAGGGGAATTAAGGCTGTATTCACAAATCCTCAGAATCTTCCCTGACTTCTCGGTCGGGGTTCAGATGGAAAGACGCCAATTTGGAGGGGTGAAAAAAATGTTAAGAGACAGAAAAATCGAGTACGCGATGCTCTTCCCTGCTCGCCTAAAAATCACCCACCGCAACAAACTTAGATTTTCCACGGTCCCTGACGAGGCGGTCAAGTTCATTGAGGCACAAATCCCAATATTGGACCCCCCGGAGGACCTCAGGGACAACGACTAACGCCAGGGCTACCGGGCCCCTGCGCAGTGCCCTGCTGGCCATGCTGGCCTGTGGACGGCCCCCCAGTGGACTGAAGGTCTCCTCCCCTTGCTGCCGTTGCGGGCCGACACAGCCTAAATATCAGCATATCAGGAGCACAACCCCTTCACGGGGATACATCCTTAAATCACCAAACTGTATCGCCACACTCTGGGACCGTTCTTCGAAAGCCAAGCCATACTGTCATGCATCACCCTGGGGTAGTAGCAGCTTGGACCTTACCATTCTTGAACATGTGTGTCCTCTCTTCGTAACCTTACTTTCATTAGCCAATCAAAAAATGCAATGATGTTTCATCAACAAAAAAACAAAAACAAAAAAAAATAAATAGCAACAAATGTGGGTCAGACGGCAGCAGCAGCCCCCACTGCAGCTGCAATGCCTTCTAAAGTGGAGTGTTTGTGTTCAAGCCTCGGTTGGGCTGTTGATCGAGCATCGCCGAGTTGGGGATGGCGCGCAGTTGATTGCTCCGGGGGTGGGTATGGTTACACTGCTAGTTTGTACCGGGCGGTGAGGGTGGGGGGTGGTGAAGTTGGGGAATGGCATATAAAAAGTGGCAGAAAGGTTGGGACTGGGCTTAAAGGGAGGCGCTCTTGCACCATTGCAGCGCACATGGTGGCACTCAGAGAAAGATTCTACACTAGGGATGTCCCATAAACTGCCTGCATGACTGTTAAAATGTTGACATGGAATGTTCGGGGATTGACGAATTTCACAAAGTCCCGTAGGATCACGGCATACGCACAAAGGCATGGGATCAAGGTGCTCCTATTGCAAGAGACACACGCTCTGAAACTTCTATCATCCAATCTTTCACAAACCTGGGGCCCCAACAGGTACTACACGCAATACTCCACTCAGGCCAGGGGTGTTCTTACGCTCATCCACAAGTCTATAAAATTCACACTCCATACATCCCACATTGACACAGAAGGTAGATATGTGATTCTTCACTGCACTCTAGCTAACAAACAATGTTTGCTTGTTAACTCATACGTGCCCAACACTGACTCCCCCGAATTTATAGACACATTAACCGCTATCCTCATGAAATACGTGGAAGTCCCCATTATATGGGGAGGTGACATGAATCTTATACTTGACAATGTCCTAGATAGAGCGACCACCACCCGCAGGGCCACAACCCGTGCTGTCAAGCGACTCCAGGCGCAAATGAGCTACCTGAATCTACGCTCCATCCCCAAGAAAGAGATTACACTTTTTACTCAACGGTTCATGACAGCTCCTCAAGAATAGATATGTTCCTGCTGTCGGGGAACCGAGTGGGCAGGATTTCAGATGTCAGCATCCTCCCACGTACGCTCTCTGACCACTCCCCTGTGCTACTACAGATCCAAATGGGTAACACACTGGCGGCCCGACTCGCCTGGCGATTTAAGTCGGATGCTCTGTCGGACATTGTCTTTAAAGCTGAGATCCTGGCGGACATAAACACGTTCTTTGAGAACAACAACACGTCCGACACCTCCAAGGGGACCCGGTGGGAGGCATTTAAAGTATACATCAGAGGGATGTGCATTTCGAGGGAGGCGGGGGTCCTCAAAGCCATAAGGCAGGCCTCAAACAACTCAGAAACCAAGCTTAAAACCCTTGAACAAGAGTACGTTTCCACATCAGCCCCGGAAACCCTAGCAAAGATCAGAACAGAACTAGAACTGTTTGAGTCCCACGCTCTAAGCTAGGTACGGTACTATGCTCCTCCCGTGGCTGCCCGCAGATATGGAGAGGGGGACCGACCGGGGAGGACCCTGGCTAAATTGGTGCGTGTGGAGGGCAGCAAGACCCATATTGACAGCATCATTGATGAACAGGGTGTAAGACACTGGTCGGACCAAGCCATCATTGACACCTTTGCTAGCTTTTATGCCAACCTATACGGCCCCCAGCCTGAATACATTAAACATCCGCCGCCTATTTAACGTGATGTCCAGAATCAACCCGAGTGCTGACGCAGTGGCGGTCACAGTGGATGCCCAAAAGGCATTCGACATGGTCTCATGGCAATACTTATGGGCCGTGCTAGAAAAAATGGGAGTGGGACCAAACATGCTCTCCTACATAAAACTACTGTACACAGGACCATTGGCCAGGGTGCTAGTCAACTCTGTTACCTCCTCTCAGTTTGTGGTGCACAGGGGTACCCGTCAGGGATGTCCATTCTCCCCCATCCTATTTGCGCTTGTCATTGAACCCATGGCGGACCATGTCAGGCACCGACACACCAACAAGGGCATTCACCTACGGGACACGCCAGAAATCATCTCACTGTACGCTGATGATGTACTTTTGTACCTCAGAAACCCCTCCACACACCTAGACCCGATCATCCGAGACATAACCAAAATAGGCAGGTACTCAGGTTTCACCATTAATTACTCTAAATCAGAAATTTTCCCTCTCACCACAGCAACCCAGCAACCGGCGTGCGAATTTCCCCTATGCTGGTCTCCAGGTGGCATCAGGTACCTCGGGGTGCAAGTGTTGCTGACCAAACCTTCCTTACTAGTGGACAACTATGAGACAACAGCACAGCTCGTTGAATCCAAGATGCTCAAATGGCACAATCTCCCACTGTCCCTCGCGGGCAGACTGTCCCTAATAAAAATGATTGTGGTCCCCAAGCTCCTTTATATTTTTGCCAATGTACCGATATGGCCTGGGAAGCAATATTTTAAGAGGCTCCATTTGGTGTGTGCCCAATTTCTTTGGCATTCTGGACCGGTCCGCAAGAAGTGGCAACAAATGACCTTACCATATGAACAAGGGGGTTTCACAGCCCCTGACCTAACTTTGCGCTGGAATGCGGCACAGGCCCAATGCACCACTCACTGGTACACATACCTAAATCTGCCTCCTCACGTCAAATTGGAGAACCTTGCAGGTGATGGAACTAACATCATGACTTTACTATTACACCGTACATTCCAGGCAGATGCCCCCTCGGACCCGGTGGCCGCCACGATTAGAGCATGGAAGAATATCTTGCACCCTAAACAAGGCCACTGCCCATACTATAAATGGCTCCCCATATGGCAATTTCCTGGACTTGCCCCCACACACGATCAGCATCTCTCATGACACTGTGAAGACCTGGGTTACCGAGCCCTAACGGACCTATACTCCGATGGCACATTTATCACCCCCCAAACATGGCGACTCGAGCACTCCAATTCTGCGCTTGAGCTACTGCAATATTTCAGACTAAGAGCGGCGGTACGGGCAATGTGGCCATCATACCCGGACGAACCCCCAGACTCACCTGAACTCCAATACATAGCAAACTCCACAGGGGCCAAGGGCATCATATCCTCCCTATACAAAATGCAGCTGGCAAAACTAGAGGACACATCCTTTAAACCATGGGAGGCATGGGCCAGGGAATTGGGAACGGAAATCACTTAGGAATGTGGAGCAAGATGTGTGCGCACACGAGCAAAGTCTCCCTTAGTGCTAGATTTCGTTGCATACAGTCCAAACTCCTCAGCAGGCTCTATTACACACCGCTCAGAGTTGCGAAATTCACTCATACTTCGACCCATTCATGCCCGAAATGTAAATCTGAAGAGGCAGGTCATGTACATATGTTCTGGTCCTGTCCTGGACTAAACACATTCTGGACGGAAGTAACTAAGGCGCTTTCAGAGATAACCGGCTCCACAGTAGGCCTAGACCCTTTAGCCTTGTTGTTTGGAGTTTGGGCTGGGGAAAATGAAAGGCAAATCAAAATTTCAGAATGTGAGTGCCATTGTCGCCAAGAGATGTATATTGCAGTGCTGGAAGCACCGCGCTCCACCCACCTTTGAGATGTGGCTGAAAGCCCTCACTTGGGTACAAATGTGTGAAGAGGAGTATATTGGATCCCTGCCTACGCCTTCCCGCCCCAAAAATGTGTGGTCATATTTCTGCAGCTACCTGAACAATAAAGACGAGGTTGAGTGGTACTCCACCACCCCGCCGTGCCCGCCCAACTAACCCTGAGAACTGAGCATCCAAGCTCCCCATTGCTGTCAATCCCCCCTTATACTCCCCCAGTCCGTGATGTTTGAAATAGTTATGATGTAATGCCTATGTGTGATACTATGTTGTTTGCTTTCCTCTGCGCAATCTGTGCTGTGTCTGTCTTAACCTTCTGCCAATAAACAAAAGTTTTAAACAAAATAATAATCTCAATCTTGCTAGGTTACCATTTTCAAATATCTAGACAGTAGATATGTAGTATCGACGTCTTAAAGTGGGCTGCTACCTCTTACCCAAATTCTGTTGCACATTGTCATCTCTACTTGGTGTTAAGGTTGCTGCGCCAAGGGTTAAATCCCTCCTAGATATAATCATAGCCTTCATTATTATTTGATACAGCAGTGAGCTTAATATGGTATATTATTCCTATAATCAACCTGACCTTGTATGATGCGTATGGGGTATATAAAATGTTAATTTACTCTCAAAGGACCCACATTTTCAATGGCATGCACGTAATTGCGGATGCCTGTTGTATTCTTGTTTGATTCAATTGCGTACAAAGTGCAGGGTTTCTTCTTTAAGTACACGTCTAATGTGTTATTTGTCTAGCAGTGTCCTTAGCTCTCTCACAGATATGCGAGATAAGCGCAATGTACATACAAATATCTTAATTGAAATGTTTCAGACGTTTTGTTTATGCATGCAAACCTTAAACAGTGTAACTAAACTCTGTTGTCCAGTTTCTCGCTATGTGCGAAATGCACGCAGTGAAAGCTGCAAATGAACACGTCTCTCTTTTATCTAGTCACAAACGCATCTGTTTGTTAAGGATTAGGCCTATTACGCGGTCTGTTAACAAACTTAGAGCTTACCTACAAAAGATTCGAGTTGGATCTAACTACATTTCTGTATCAAACAGCTTCTTTGTGGCGGGTGTATATGTGTGAAGTAATGCTATACTAAATTATGTGATCCGGAGTAGAGGAACTCATGTCTCCGCTTATGCCTTCACACACATGCAAGACTTTAAAGGAAACATAGGGCGCAGAGGCCAAGGAGTTGATATCCCCCAAATAAGTTCCTCATATGGTTTCACACTTTGTGATTTGATATGATCAGGACCTCTGTTTTATTGGAATAGAGATTCAAATAGTTGGTAATCATGCAATTAGAGCTAGCAAGCATACAGGTGGGAATTCTGAGTGAGTTGAGCATTATCAGTGTGTGTATAAAAGGAACGACAAGAAAGCAAGCGGGTTGAACACAAATGTTAAAAAAAATGGGAGGGTGGAGCCCTGTGGAACACTGCACGTGAATGGATGGAAAATAGAAGAAAAAGTGCATCTGCCAAAGAAAAAAGATATACAACAACTCCTATGTCATTGCTTGTACTTAAAAACAGATGAGTGTACTTTCCACCAGGGAAGCAGAACAGGGAGCAGAACTTGTTTAAGCATGGGCGGAATATCTCAAGTGGATTAATCTACGCTGTGAGTAGCTCATTGTACCATACATTCAAGTAGATACCCAAGGAATTGTTTTCGACTGGATACAGTTGTAGCACATGAATTTTGAGAACAGAATGCTCTCTCTCATTCTTTTTCTCTCTCACTTCACATATGTAATTATATATTTAGAGAAAGAGAGAGAAAGAGAGACAGAGAGCGAGAGAGAGAGAGAGAGTGATCACACAATGACAAGGGGAATTCACCTGATAGCACTAGGACTTTCTCGTAGCAGGGCATCATGGCTTCAGGTGAAAAATATTAGATAAAAGAAGCTAATTAAAACAAGGATAGGATGTCACAAGCGGCTGTGGTCCAGCTTCCGGTAAATACCATAAGGCTATTTGGATTTTAAAACATTGGACTACGTATATATGATGTCATCTTTGTGATGTCATCTTTGGTGTCGTAGGTGTCCCGGTTGTTAGTCTTAGCAGTGCATGTTGGTGGCGCAAGGTACGGTTGCTTAGCTTACCATAACTGGCACATTTCTGTGGGTTTTCAGTTTTACTTGTAACCATAACATCCCTTTAACTTTGTTTTTCACTGAATTTCATAGGTTTTTATTACCTCAACTAAGCCATAATGTCCCTTTAACAAAGTTCTTTCACTGAATTTCATTGGGTTTTACCAGTAAACCCTTAATTTGCTACAAGTTCCTTATATTATACGCAACCCCAATGTAGCAGCTCTTGAGTTCACGGACAGTACGAAAGTCCGCGGACAGCAGGTAGCATTCAGAAAGCCCAAAAGCACAGGGGACAACAGAAAACGTTGTACCCTTCAACCAACAGACATTTATACACAAAACAGCATTACATATATTTACTACACCCAAATATACCTTTCTGTACAAATCATCATTATTATTTAATTTACACACAATATAATGGAATGCACCAAGCACAAACCATAACTGTGCACCTCATATTCCCACTTCAAGCCAACTCTTCATGCAGACTACATACACCAGGTGCTCATTGCAAAACTATCTTTTACCAAATAGTAATTACACTGTATTTGTTTCTCTATTATTACCATTCATGATGTAAACGTTTCATATAAGCGAAAAAAAAACACTATTTTTTTATGTTCACAGAAATTCCAAACACACTTGAATGGTTGGAAGAAAACTTCCCGAAAGAAGAAATGAGTCATGATGACATATCTAATGGTAAACAATACATCTTTCAATATAAACAAATAATGTAATTTATACAGAGCTCACATACATTTAATAAGGAAACAAGACCCCAATTTAATTATGAAGCATCCCAAGATTCAGCAAGACAATCTCTATCCCCAACTGCACATAATCAAATCATGATCTTGTCTGCAAAATTGGATAAACTTAGTAATGATTTTAAGGAACTTTTAAAAATTATGTTATTAGAAATGTTGATTATCAATGTCGTTCTTGAACCTGTCCCCTTTGCCCCCAGCAATCACTCCCATCAAATTCCAAATTATAACTGAAAAACGCTTTGATGAAACGTCACTCCCTCCCTCCCCTAATGATCATTGTATAGAAATTCCAAATTCTCCTATTTATGTTTCCCATTCTGATACCCCTTCCCTTTCATAAATACATTTATTTTGTATACTTTAAATATGTTGTGTATTGTTCTCTCATCATTGTTTTTTAAAAACACCAATTAGTAGTCTGCGACAATACAACTGTCTGGGGTGTCGGTTCTCAGTATGGGGTGTCTGCGGTCATTGCACTGTGTCTAGACATGTCCGGTCTCGCATGACATACATTTGATTAGCCCGTGCACAGGTCGCCAGTTTGCATACATTAACGCCCAGCACCTGGTGGTCTCCCGCCCAATGGTGTTTGTGAATAGCCATCAGGGATACGGATGTTCAGGGATTTCAGCATGTGACCACACACGTGCAGGGGGATAGCCTGTGCGCGAACGTTGTTCGTAGACAGTTTAAAACTGCATTTCTGACCCATCTATGGTATTTCAAGTTGAAGGTTTACTCTTCCAGAGTTCCTAGACCCGATCATAGTTGACCTGGTAATGTTTAACAACTTCCAAAGCCCTATTTTCGACTCTGTATTCTGCAGACATTTGCACAGTCAGTGGACGGTACCACTGAAGGGACCCATCAATTACCTCCAGTCATTCTCAATCTGGCTATCCAGGGGAGAACAGCTGGCAGCAACTGCTTTTCAGAATAGCTACATTTGAAGCAATGGTATCTGTTATGGCCCTCTCTACTCCTTTCCAGGGGCTACCACCACCACAAGAAACTGGAGGACCTGGAGAGGGGATCAGGTGCAGAGATACAGATGAGGATGAAGAGGAAGCGCAAGATGAAGTAGAGGAAGCGTCTACCTCCAGTGCCCGGAGTGAGTCATGGCTGTGGTGGTTTTTCACCACTGTTGGGGGTGTACTGAATGCTCAGGCAGGCAAGGTGAGATGCACTGAGTGTGGGGGCATACTCAGTCATGGAAAACCTGGGCTGTACTTCTACGGGACCACCTTCACACCAGATCCAACCACTTGGGTACTCTGAGAAAGGGTGGTCAAGGGTCACAGTACTATGTTTGTACTGTGAAGCACCGATAGGCAGGGGGGAGCAATTTTGAAGTGCTTTCGAGCCCATGGTCAATCGGCACGAGAAACACTGATTCCTACCTTAAATTTAAGGTCCGAACAACATCTCCCCCTGGCCACATGCACCTCCATCTTTCTGAATTGTGCCCCTTCCCTTTCTTTCCTCCCCCACCTTCCCTTGCCTCTACTAAAACAACTAAAAATGTCACAAAAAAAAAAAATCACAAAATACAAAATGAAAAAAATAGAACTTACAAACAAAATCACAGGACCCTTTGCAGTCTGCATAGTCCATGGAGAGTGCAGTAGTCCGTAGACAACTGGAACATTCCAGGCGTGGGGTGGGGAAATGAAAATCATTTAAATAGTTTTTCATTAAAAAATAGTGGCTCTTAAAGAACCTTTGTTTTCTCTTTTTACTTTTATATATTGTTTTGTAGTTATTTAGTTGTATGTATTAAACTAACAAATATTTTACTGCACTTAATTATTTTTCAAACTTGAACAAAAAGTGCTTCTAATTTCTTTTTATGTTTTTTTTTACATTTTTCCTTTTTGTTTACTTCAACTACTAAATAATACTTGAATTCATATTTTATGTGTTCATAGAAACTGCTTCAATGCATTTTGAACATTTTCCAGAAACACCTGATTGCCCATATCAGTCAGATACACTCCATCTGTTTGAAAAAATGTAATATTAAATGTAATATTTTCATTATGAAAAGATGTCATGCCAACATCCCACAAAAAAACACATACAACTTTGTTCACATTGCTGCTTGCTTTCTCAATGTGTGGACAAAATACATTCAAATGCATCCACATTTGTCTCTGAGCTATCTGAGAAAAAAATATTTTTGAATCTGAAACAGTTCCATCAACTTTCCAAATGTATCTTTCATTGCAAAGTGTAATTAAATTCCGGTAACATAGCCCCAAACATTTGCCTCCATAGTGAACCACAATGATGCCCGGATGCTTCAAGGGAACCATATAATCAAAAAACGGGAGATATTCCACCCACTTCATTCTTCTAACTCCATACCGTGAAACTTGAAATTCATCTAATCCAAGAATCTCAGACAATCCCCAGTGCTCAGAATACACTTTCAGCCAATGGATCCACGAGTCTACCAGAATCCATACACTCTGCTTCCACAAAGACATAGCCATAGACATCTTCAGTGCAATCACCTACCAAAACTCCTGCTACTCTCTCTTCCTGTACACCACACCCAGGAAACCTGATTAGCTGATCCCCTGAAGTCTGTGGACATCTGTGACTGACCACAGTCTCTGCAGTCCCCTTTCCGTGCCAGGCATCCATAACAGACAGGGATGGTACTTGTGGTGTAGGCAAACTACCACAGTGTCCAGAGAGACCGTAGCACAGGGCAGCCCTTTTACTCTTTTTACTAACATGCCCTCATTGGCTCCTTTTAAACAGTCACACATCAATCCACAAATCACATCCAAAAACTCTACATTTAACCCTGCCATCTCAGTTTAACACTTCAGATGTGTTCCTGAACTCTCACAGTGCATGTCTCCTGTTACTCAAAGCTACCCACATCAAAGAATACTGTACAACTCTCCAAGATTTCTATTTGCAGATTCAACACCATCTGCATCTAACAAGACATAGTACAGGTATGATTATATTTTTTTAAGTATTTTTGTCAGCTCTTATACAAATGTATCTATACAGTGTTCCTGCCACATAACCTGCAATAAGCTTTTCAATAAGCATATTCTCTTTTTTAACCACTCTATCAAATGCCATGTATTGCAGCATTCAGCACCTGCTCACATCAAGTGGCAGTTATGTATACTGCTGTGCATTTAAAAACATTAATTTTTAAAAGCATTTTCATGTAATTTAAATTACATGTGTGCATTTATAGCAGCACTGTGTGCAACTTTGTTATAAAAGAAAGCAAAAGCAGATTGAAAATATGTGGACAACATTTTTAAAAGACATTTGATGTGTGGAAGTTTATATATGTTGGCAGTACATGCATGCTTGCCAACATGACCCATTTCAATCTACAGGTGCTTATCAAGTCTTGGTTATTGTCTTTGCATTCTGTGACTTGTATTTCCACTTCTCCCATTACACAACTCTGACTACAAGTCCCAGAATGCAATAAAAAAAGGACAAGACTGGAAGTGTGACATTTACATGGAATGAAAAATGGAAAATGCTGTGGATTTAAAAATATTTCTTTTTAGGAGCATTTTCATTAACGTTAGAAAAAGCATATATGCCTTTATAAAAGCACTGTGTGTAATTTTTTTGTAAAAAAAAACAAAAAGGAGATGCAAAAGATTTGTACAACATCGTTAGGTGCCACTTAGTGTGTGGAAGTTTAATATCTTAGCATTACATGCATACCTGCTAACACAACCCGTTCCAATCTACAGGTGCTTATCCACTCCTAGTTTTTGAATGTATTCTGTGACTTGTAGTCAAAGTTTCCTAATGGAAACAGTGCAACTTCAACTCCCAGAATGCAAAGTCAAAGACCAACACTTGAAAAGCATCTACATATTACAATGGATCATGTTGGCAAGTATGCATGTACTGCCAACATATTACATTTCCACACACCAAATGCCACTTAAAAATGTTCTACCCATCTTTTCCATCTGCTTTTCTTTTCCAGAATAATGTACACACAATGCTGCTATAAATGCACATATGCATTTTTTATCTTTCCTGAAAATTCTCCTAAAAACAAAGATTTTTGAACGCTCACCATTTTATATTTTTCATTCCATATAAATGTCACACTCTCAAACCTCGCTCATTACATTCCTTACAATGCCACCATTCTCCATATGCTCACACATATTTGTATACCGGCAAAATATTTATATACAACACTTCACCTTACATATCTTCTTTCCCAACTTGTACTATAAGACACTAAACACTTCGGCAACAATAATCCACCATTGCATTACCACTAGGCCACACCTTCCCTATACTTGAAAAAACTGCAACACATTACAAATAAACTGGGCCACAAACACAGCACTTCTTTCATTAAAATCAGCAGCACAAAAATAACCTTGACATGCACCTTTTTCTCATATCCATGTTTGACTTGTTCCTTCTAATGTGCCAAACAGCACTACTCATACTCCAAGTGTTCTAACAACATAGTTAACATACTTTAGTACACCACCCATAAAACAACTGTGTTACCTCTTTGTCCCAACAACTCCTATTACCATCATGAATAACAGCCTCTCTTACTAAAAGTATTCCACCATTACCACATATACCCACTAACCTTCTATGACAATTTTCCTGAAGACAGCTATTGATAAAAGGACACTCTTCACATCCTACAAAGTGAGTACATTAATATAGCATATGTCTCTCTCTAATTGTAAGAATGTAATTTCATTATGTATTAGCCTAGAGTATTCTTTTCGAATCAACAACATTAATTTCACTGTTACTCATTTATTATATTGCAACATTTACACTCTTTCTATTCCCATCTAAATACCACCATTATAACACCCACTTTTTTCCTCAAATCATCATAGTGTCCTTACTTATTCAATCACAGCAACGCTACCTTACTCAGTAACTTAAGCCCATTACACCTGTACAGGCTGTTACTCTTACAACCAGCCCAACCACATCTACCATCCCACTACACAATCACACAGCACTCTATCCATCTCTACAATCACACCCACACACCCATGCAAAATACACGCAAATACATTCCACAACTTTCAAACCCAAACTTTCTTTTTTACCAACAGACAAAACAAAATGCCTACTAAGAAGCAACTCTGTAGAAAACAGACAAAAATAGAGCAGAGAAGACTAAAAGCAATCCATATAGTCGTCCACCTCTAAAACAAGTTATTCAAAACATTAAAACAAAACAGATAGTAATCTCACTAAAGAAAACGAAACCAGCCACCACTAAAAGTAGTAAGGCCTCTTGCAAAAACTAAAAGTAAAAAAAGATGTACAAACAAAAGCATACCTAATAATGAGCCTAACACTTTGGGGGTAATTCATAGATTTTAGCGCAGAAGCAGCGAACGCGGGCAGCGCATAGAGGGAGCGTGTGCCAGCGTGCACTAGCTGTGTGCGCCAAAACCCATTTTCACGCACAGCGTATTCATGGATTCTTACATCTATAACCAGCTGTGGTGCATAGTGGCGAAGCAACCCTGCAGCAGCACCAGTTATGCTCCCAACCCCGCCCTGTGTGCAACAAACATCGCACAAATCACCTACATGGCACAAACGCCAGTGGACCAGCATAGAGCCCCCCAACCATGAAAACGCGCTAAAACGCTACACAGCCCTCACGCCCCAGCGAAATCATGTGTAAAACTCCCTGCGCACCCCTCAGAATACACATACCCCGCTCGTGCCAACGAAATCGCGTGTAAAACTTCCCTGCGCATCCCTCGGGAAAACGCGTACCCCACCTGCGCCAGGGAAATCGTGTGTAAAACTCCCTGCGCACCCCTCGAAATACACGTACCCCCATCACGCCAGCGAAATCACGTGGAAAACTCCCCGCAAACCCCTTGGAATATGCGTACCCCGCTCGTGCCAGTGAAATCACGTGGAAAATACCCCGCACACCCCTTGGAATACGCATGCCCCACTCGTGCCAGCGAAATCGCATGGAAAAAGTCCCCCCTGTGGTGTGGGCTGCCTGTGGGTAATGGGGAGGGTGGATGGGCTGCCTGCGGGGAATGGGGAGGCTGGATGGGCTGCCTGCGGGGTATCAGTAGGGCAGATGGGCTGCCTGTGGGGCGTGCCCAGGTGTGATGGGCTGCCTGCGGGACATTGACTGGGGTGATGGGCTGCCTGCTGGGCATGCCAAGGGGTGATGGGCTGCCTGCGGGGCATCGACTGGGGTGATGGGCTGCCTGCGGGGCATGGCCAGGAGTGATGGGTTGCCTGCGGGGCATGGCCAGGGGTGATGGGCTGCCTGAGGGGCATGGGGAGGGTGGATGGGCTGCCTGTGCACATGGTCTTGGGTGATGGGCTGCCTGCGGGGCATGGGGAGTGTGGATGGGCTGCTTGCGTGTATTCCGGGGGTGCGCGGGGAGATTTACATGTGATCGGCATGGCGCGAGCGGTATACGCGTATTCTGAGGGTGTGCAGGGTGTTTTACACATGATTGGCCTGGCGCGAGCGTGGTACGCATATTCCGTGGGGTGCGCGGGGAGTTTTACACGTGTTTTTAAAGGTGCGGGTGGGGTATGCGTATTCTGAGGGGTGCGCAGGGAGTTTTTCATGGGATTTCGCTGGCGCAAGTGGGGTATGTGTATTCTGAGGGGTGCGCAGGGATTTTTACAGGTCATTTCGCTGGCACGAGCTGGGTACGCATATTCGAGGGGTGCGCGGGGAGTTTTATACACGATTTCGCTGGCGTGAGTGGGGTACGCGTATTCCGAGGGGTGCGCAGGGAGTTTTACATGCAATTGGCCTGGTGCGAGCAGGGTATGTGTATACCGAGTTTTACACGCAATTTGGCAGTGTGGGCCCTCCCAGGCATGACCCTCCACCCTCCCCATGCCCCGCAGGCAGCCCACACCACAGGGAAGCACCCTACACCCCTGTGCATACCCTGCAGGCAGTCCATCACCCCTGGGCATGCCCGCAGCCAGCCCATCACCCCTGGGCATGCCCCGCAGGCAGCCCATCACCCCAGTCCCTGTCTTGCCAGCAGCCCATCACCCCTGGGCATACCCCACAGGCAGCCCATTACCCCAGACCATGACCCGCAAGCAAGCCACATGTCACCATGCACTTAGGAGCCCTGACACATGTCCCCCACCCCTCCCCCATTGACGGCAACCTGCCAGCAGGCCCCGACTCATGTCCCCACCCCCATTGACAGCAACCTGCTAGCAGGCCACGACACATGTCCCCCACCCAACCCCCATTGCCAGTAACCTGCCAGCAGGCCCGACTCATGTCCCCCACCCCACCCCCATTGATGTCAACCTGCCAGCAGGCCCCGACTCATGTCCCCCACCCTACCCCCATTGATGGGCACCTGCCAGCAGGCCCCGACCCAACACATCATCACAATCCAGACCCATGGCCCTTATGGCCACCCAAATCCCACCCCATGCCACCCCAGTCCAAACACTCAACCAAGCATTCCATCCACTCCACATTGAATTCCCTATGTCATGATAGAAACCAAATAACCAGCATACCCATGAATACATGTCCCTCAGACCCACACAATGGTGACACATGATTGAGAAAACCCACATTGTGACATGCACAAAATGAATGAAAGAAGACCACACAAGTACAGTAGAGAAAAAAAAACTGTATTAAATCATAAACTGAATGAATAAAACAAAAGCACACAAGAAGAAAATAAAAAATCCAAGTTCGGAGGTCCAAAAATTATTTTTAAAAATGAAGGCAGTAATCAATAAAATCCAAAGTAAAATGCCCCAAAGCGTCACTCCATTAAACAAAATCCAAAGTTCTAAAAAAAGCGAAGTATTCCTCTATGGGTCAAAGAATAAAGTAAATCCAGGTCCATAACAATATAGAAGGGTCCATGAGCCCAACAATCCAAAGGAAACCTAACCAAAATCCTACCTAATAAATAACTACTTACAAAAAGGAGGGGCATAGTCCATGCGCCCCAAACAAAAATACAAAAAAAGGAAACCTACACCTACATAACTATTTACAAAGGCAGAAGGCTAGTCCAACGGCTCACTCATTGATGTCCCGGGCCAGGGCATCATCGAACTCCACTTCAATGTCCCGGAGGTGGGCCTCTTCCCTGGCCTCGAGGTCTCGCAGGGATACAGCCATAGCCTCCTCCAACTCCCTGCGAGTTGCCTCGAGGCACGGAGCCCGCCTCAATGCCTGGTGCATGGAGTTCTCCGCCCTGAACATTGTGAGCTGTACCCTCTCTGCTTGCTGCCACTCCGCATCTATTTGCCGGCCCAACCGCTGCCACACGGAAGACACTCCCAATCCTGGGTCCTCCTGCCCGATGGCTGATGCCTGCCCCTGGGATGTTTATGGCCCGATCCATGATCGCTCCTACCCTGAGCCTGCTGCCCCTGTGCACGTGCCCTGCCTGTTGATGCCTGCATGTCCTCCTCTTGCTGGGGTCCAGTTGGTGGGGTGGCCACCCCTGCTGGACCTCCGACTCCCGACTGCGGAACGTATGTGTCCTCTAACAGCCTGGCGGCTGGCTCAGGGGCAGCTGCACAGGGATCCCAGGTGATAATTGGGCAGGAAGATGGCACGGAGGATGACTGGCGCATAGGGGGTTCAGTTAAGGAGGGGGTCGCAAGAAGATCCAGCACACGGATGAACCCAGTGCCGACGACCTGTCCTAGTAGGTTAACGCGGCCAAAGAGGTATTCGAAATGACGTGCATTGTCCAGACGAGAACCCTGCTCATCATCCCGAATACCACGTTGGTGCAATGCCCCCTCAGCTAGGAGAGGCTCAATCCGGTCATGGATTGCAACGTCCGCAGGGAGAGGAAGGCCAGTTGTATGCACATCCCCTCCCTGAAAACTGGTCTGGACGGAGACATCCCTGCTGGTGCCAGATGATGCAGTCACAGGATCGGGGACAGGATTACATACAGGTACCTCCACAGCAGCCTGGATTGCACCACTAGCACCAGTGGAATCCCCCCATCCAGGCCCTGTGTGTAGGTCTTCCACGGCCTCCATCTCAACCAAACCCCCCACCAACCTGGATGACTCCGTGCCATCTTCCTCCGTAGGCCCCTGTGTGGGCTCAGCTGCCCGTACTGCTGCCGAGGAGTCCATCTCCAAACTCCACCTCTCGGACCTTCCCTCGGCAGCTGCGGCCATGGACGCAGCACCAGACTCCTCACTCCTGGAAGAGATGACTACTCGGGAGGGGAGCTGGGCCTTGCGTCTCCGGCTGGTGGTGGGTTCCCTGCCGCTGTGCTCCATAGCACTGTCTCCGCCATCTTCATCAGTCGGCGCTGCAGACAGGGAGAGACAGAACACAATCATCAGGGCACTGTACAATGGTCTGATACATACATGACAGTTGCACATGAGTGGCAGTGTCAAACTTCACAGATGGCATCACACTCCACAAGACTCATATCATTTGAACCTACACACATGCACAAATTAACAGGAATGGTGCAGTAGGCAGCAGCATCCATACACACACAATGACATGAACATCGAAGGTTGGCATGATGTCACAAGCAGCAAGGGGAGTGCCAAACACATGCACACACACACCTCCAGACAGACATGCATCTGTACATCTCCACCACCTGTCACAGTGCAATCATTGTCAACTTTGTCACATCTGCCAATCGGGTTCCTACATGTCTGTGTCACATGCATCCATGGCGTATAACAGTCGCACACATGTCAAACACACACATACACGCACATGTACACCGTGCACGTACATGAAGGTGGAACCAGCATCCATGTGTCACACACCAACCATGGCATAGTACACACACAGAAATGCTAACATGTGTGCGTCTCCACATGCAGTTGTGCATCATGCTTTGGAACACATACACCATTGATGTGCATCACACATGACTGGACTCACATGCAGCAGGGTCATGTCACTGCACATACACATCCATACATGGGCCATTCCAGACATATGTCCAAGCTGCACACTCCTGGCACACCTCAACATGCACTGCATCCAATTAGTATGCATGGACACTTACCGCTCGACTCCGGATGGGTCTGCCTCTAGAGGACCTGGAGGTGAAGCGCTGGGCAAATGCGTTCCAGGACCCTCATCTTGTCCTTGCTAAGGCAGACCCGGCACCCCACTGCATCCACTGCATCCAAGAGGCGCCGGGCCTTCCTGAGGGTCCTGGACCTGAAGTCCTCCCAGTGCTTATGGACGTATGGTAGGTTGCGGTTTGCCACCCCCTCCGCGTTGATGGCAACCACGATGTCAATCCAGATTCTCCTCCACCCATCCTTGTCGGTGCGTGTTCTTCTGAAGTAGGCATCATAATGCACCATGACTTGCTCCACCAGGATGCCAACTTCTCCTGCTGTGAAGCTGGCAGCCCTCTGCCTCTCTGGCTGGGGGTTGCCAGTGGTCTCAGATGGTGTTTGCCCAGACATGGCAACCCCCGACGCAGGTGTGGATGGGCAACTGGGTCCTGGTGCTGGGCTGTGGAGCGATGGAACTGCAGTCAGGGGTCTTCTGTTCCAGCAGGGGTGGTCACAGCAACTAGACCCTGCAGATGGCTGACGTGCAGGGACCAAATAGCACGGCACAGGCAACAGCAGATGGCTCATGGGAGGCGGCTCGGGGCTCTGGCGGACAGGAAAATGGCCTTCTGGGCAGGCGCGTGGTCTTCTGTGTGTTGTCGGGTGAGCCAGCTTGATATGGAGTGATTTGGCATGTGAAAAAAACAGCACGTCTGCATGTAATTGGAGGAAAGGCCCTTAGCGCTTAAGTGACGTTACACGCGCGGGCATTTCGCTTAGCACGGGTGCATCCGCACATGCAATAACAGCAGGGCCTTAGTGCGTATGCACGCCAATGACATGGGCGTTGCCTTGCACGTGGGCGTTGCCTTCAGCATGGGTTAAAGGTGAGCACGGGTCAGCAGTCCACTGTACGTGCTGTTCGTGGAGACTGATGCATGTGTTTATTCTTCTGGAATCACACGCGATTACTTCACAGCGTTTGAAGTTCGTACCTCTTCTTTTGGTGGGTTGTTGCTTACGCGCACAAATGCGTATGTTTTTCTTTTTCTTTTCCACGCTTACTGTTTTCAAGGTCATAGTAGCCCGTGTGTTCCACGCGTACATGTTTTTTGTGTCCCTGGGTGCCACACCTTACTGCTGGAGGTTAAATCCATGCAAGTGAGCTACCAGGGTCACGTGCACATTTTTCTTTTTTAATTTTACAAATTTTGGTTTACATTTTGTGTCAATTTTTTATGTTTTTAATTTTTTTTTTTTGGGGGGGGGGCCTGAGCGTTGCGTGACCCATCATTTTTCCCCAGGGGTCACAGATAGCCTTGCAGGAGCTCAGTGGTACCTATTCCATCCAGTACCCTGCCCCCTTCTACCAAATTGCCCAGGACAATTGTTGAATGCACCTCCCATCGGCTATTTACCATCTATGCCATGGTTGGGAGGCCACCAAAGGGTAAGGGGGCAAAGCTGGGCTTCCTCCCAGGGGTGTGCTTATTGTGGCACATGGGCGCAGAGACCAGGGGGGACAGGGAGTCCAGGGTGGCCAGGGTGGCTACAGAGTGGGAAAAGGCAGGTGTGCCCCACTGGAGCGGGATGCCCAGCCACGTGCTGGGGCAGACATGGCACAACCCCCTGTGTCTCCTGCTGATGCAGCTGTTGAATCACAATCTGGCACCCATATGACCCAACAGCAACTTACATCTGCTGTCACGGGCCCACCGGTGGTGGTAGCTGAAGGTGCAGCTGTGGGCACCACCACCCGCGGTTGTGCAGCGCATGTTGCCTTGCGTGACGAGGACTCCCAGGACAATTTCCATCTTGTCCGGAGGAGCGGGTCACGTGGGTCCAGTGTAGCTGTGACTGGGGCACACGTATCTGGGGCAGTTATGACATCTGCTGCCCCAGGCAGCCGGGTGGTGGTAACTGCATGGGCAGATGCAGCCAACACCACCTCAGCATTGAGTCAGACCCAAGCCAGACCTATGTCCTCATACCAACACCCACTGCCTTGGTCCAGTCCAACTGCACCCCTGCCCTCACTGATCAGGGCCACATTGGCCACTCAGGGTCAGTAACACTGCCCAAAAGGAGGAAGCGTGCTCCTGCGCAAGAGTCTGGGACCCCAGACACGGCTCTGGCCTCCGGCACATCGAGGAAGAAGCCTTTCAGCAAGCAGGAACTGGACTACGTGTCGGCACACCAACGCAATATGCTTGTGGGCCCACAGTGCCATACAATGCATCACCAGCGTTGGGTCCACTGGCACCATGTTGCAGATGGGGTGACAGCCATGGGACTCCAGGTACGCACGACTCAGGACTGCTACAAGCCTTGGAATGACCTCCGACGCAGTGCAAAGCAAAAGCGTGCCTCCAATTATTCCATGTCTCTGGTGGCTGGTGGTGGGCCACCACCAGAGGAGGATGAACTCACTCAGCATGAGGAGATCGCAGCAGAGTTCATCCCCAAAGAACAAATCTGTGAAGTGGGAGAGAGGATGGATTTTGATGCATCGTCCGGTCAGTATTGATGTGTGTTACTCAATGACATATGTGTTTGGCGTGTGTGACCCTCCCCGATACAACTTGGCTCCTTCCTTTCTTCAATCTCCCTCTCTACCTGTGGTGTTCACCAGGGGTCTGACCTCTCGGCCTGACTTTACAAACAGCACCTGGCAGCTCTCGCCTACTGCATTTTCATTTCTGCTACGAATTCCAGTGCTATGCTGATGACACTCAATTCATTTCCAGGCTGCCCTTAGCCACCTCTTCTCCCTCCCTCATTTCTGATAACCTCATTGACATTT
This sequence comes from Ambystoma mexicanum, assembly GCF_040938575.1. Classification (NCBI taxonomy): domain Eukaryota; kingdom Metazoa; phylum Chordata; class Amphibia; order Caudata; family Ambystomatidae; genus Ambystoma; species Ambystoma mexicanum. The sequence goes on from NC_090922.1 coordinate 899,608,798, forward strand.
GAAATTGGTGTACTGCCAACAATCTCTGTCTTAATGCCAGCAAGAGTGACATCCTCGTCATCGATACACCTTTGCCATCCTTTCCCCTCACTCTCTGGCCAGCCCCCCTTGGCCCTCCTCCTACCTCCACCTGCAAGGCCAACAACCTCGGGGTCACCTTTGACTCCACACATTCCTTTTCCACACAGATTTCTGACGTTTCTTGAGATATATAAACTTCTTGCTTAACCTCCTCAGGGGTACTGTGCCTTTCCTATCATTCACCTACATGCTCACAGTCTCTCAAGCACTGGTTGTCTCAAGGTTGGACTACTGTGACAGGCTCTTTCAATATTCTACCTGCCTCCACACTCCGCCCTCTACCACTAATCTATTACAGGACTGTGAGACTTGTCCTTGGCCTGAAGCCCTGGATCCTATCTTTCCAGCTCTGTAATCCCTTCATTGGCTACCAGTGGATGCAAGATACTTCAGACCCTCTGCATTGTGGAGAGGATATTTGGGGCCTGGGCCCAAAATACCTTCAACTATCCCTCTGCCAATACCTCCCCTCTGGAGTCCTTTGCTCCTCTACCTCACACTCCCTCCAGGTCAGTCGTTAATTGAAGAAATAATATAGTGGCAGATCTGTGTCTACGGCTGGGAGCTACCTTTGGAACAGCCTACCGGAAGCACCTCAAGACCTTCCTATTTTCTCCTGCATTAGCCCCTCTACTCCCCAGCTGAACAGTTTCCTCTGTTGGCACTTTGCACCTGCACACCCTCTGTCCTTTGGGCCCAGGTACCTGCTCATCCTGCCTCCCTGCTGCACTGCCTCCACACCTCCCATTGAAATGGGTCCTGTACGTGTACCCATACAGCCCCCACTCTTCTTCTGCACTCATCAGATTTGCCCTATACGAATGATCTTGCACTTGTCACTTGCTGGCTGCACTACCACCTTTTGAATGCCTATTCTATCATTGGACTTAATTTTCCTTCTTTGGTTTCCTCTGTTTGGCACGTTCCACTTCTCCACCTTCCAGTGTCTTGAACCCTTTATCCCTTCTCCATGCACTTGCATGTTCTCAATGTCACTGTGCCCAGTATGATAGTTGTTTTCATTTCCTTTTCTCCCCTTTTCCCCTCCCTTTGCTTGTTTGCACTCTGAGCCACTTGTGTACGAGTGTTATCTTGATGAGATGTCATATCATGTCATATACATCCTTTGTCCTTGTTGCAGTGTGTCTCACTCTGACTGTGCTGATGGCAGTGGCTACCCATGCACAAGTGTGCACATTTATGTTCCATGTGCATTCCATGTATGCCCCTAAGTGTCATTGTAGTATGTCTTCAGGATGATCCAAGTGTCATGTTATTTGGACAGCCATTTCATGCTCACTGTGGGTCTGTGTGTCATCACGCACGACTTTAGAGTGTCCATATCTGTGTCATGCACATAGCTCACCCTGTTACAGGCCCACTGCTTCTTTTCAACTGATGTTGTGTCTTCTGCATGCATGGGTGTACTATTGATGGTTCCTCATCTGTCCTGCATCATGTCCACTTCTCATCGGCTGTAGTGACATTTGACTGACGACATGCAATAGACACATGTCAACACTGTCTGCCAATGCACAGTTCTGTGGGGAACCTTTCATTGCCATGCAGTGCCTCGCTGCTATTGCCCAGAGGGTGGGTGTTTTACGGTATCCATGCTACATGGTGCGTGCCATTTGCACATGATGACTGCAATTGCCCTTACACTGCTGTCATGTTTGGAGCTTGACATCACTACATACATGTTGATGTTGGAAGTTGAGGGGGTACACATGCACTGCACCTCACACACCCACTCCTGTGCCAAGTTCAGCTCTTCAACATGCCAACACAATGCTGCTGTGCGATGGTGACCTGCCATGTATGTACCCATGTCCCTCCTTTCAATGTATAGAAACGCACTAGCGTAGGTGCCTCCTGTGACAAATGTACTCTGCATAGTTGATGGTAGAGTGCTACACGTGAACATGCATGTTACATGTGTTATGGTTTGATTGCCAGCTGTGGCTATTTGTGTGTGCCCCCATGCTTATGCTAGGTGCCATCTCTTTGTTGCCATCTCTCATTTCTGCTTTGGAATGTGCCTGCTAGACGTTGTGTGTGATGCAGGTGATGTGCAACATGCAATTCATGTGTTGCCTTCACATTGTGCACACATCCTTTTATGCTTTTGGGATACCCTTGCATTGCAATGCCACTGGATGCATGTTGGGGTTTGAGTTGCCTGCAACATGGCTGCTTCATTAGTTGGTTGTCAATGTTTTGATCTGCATGTGTGTGGTATGTGCTACTGACATGCGTGTTCATGTTTTTTTTGTTTATGTTGCAGGTGATGACACACTGGCAGCAGAGGATAAAGATGTCATCCCAGACACAGTGGTCAGTTCACATCAACAACCAGGCACCAGTGGTGGTCGTGGGGTGGCAGCCCACGAGAACCCACTGGTGCTCCAGGCCATCGTGTCCAGAGCTGACTCTGAGTCAGGCTCTGATGTATTCTCTGACCACTATGTTGAGCCTGATCTGCATCATGACATGTCTTTGCCGTTAAGTGAACTTGTGTTGGATGATCTTCTGTTTGCGATACCTGCAATAGCAGGCCAGGCAGGGTTGGAATGTCCGCCTGTGGTGGTTATGGGTGCACGGTCACACTCAACACCAGTTCGCCATGTTCCTGGGGCACCAGGTGGACGGAGGGATGTAGTCCTGCAGCCGCGGGTGGCATCAACCCAGCCAGGACCACGGTTCCTTGGGCCCAGAAGGTGTGGTGTCCGGCAACACGGTGACCGTGTGCCACTGGGGTCAACTGAGTGGGAGCGTTCTATGATTGCCATAGCACAGCATCAGGGGGAGCACTTGAGATGATTGCTCAAGGTATGGAAAGTGTGGCCCATTCAATCCTCCCCTCTGTAAGGGAAGTGGATCTCCAGCAGCGGGCCACGCGGTCCATGTGGCGCTCACTCAGGCTGGGCATGGTGGCGTCTGACACGGCACGCCGGGCTGAAATGGTGGCTCTGCGTCAAGCACTTGATGCTCAAGCAGAGGCACACTGTGAGGCCCTGAGGGTGGAACACCAATCCCTTCGATCTATTCTGGGTGCGCTCTGGATGAACGAGAGTAGGTGGGCAGAAGACAGGATGGTGCAGCTTGAAAGAACCATCTCAGCTCAACTCCATGCAAGCGGGATTCGCACCGTTTGTCATGTGAGTCCATGCAGGCAGAACTCTGTCTTACATATCAGTCCTTGCAGGAGGAAGCACGTGTGACATGTTATGTAATGCATGCTGACCTACGTGTAATTGCCATGCAGGACCTGGCTTACCAGACCCGCATGCTTGCTGCCATTGAGGGGAAGGCGCGGCTAGGCGTGGTGAGGCAACTGAGCCATGTCCACCTTCTGATTTCCATCCAGAGGGTGACAATGACAACCTATCTCCCACATAGCTACTTCTGCTTCCCCTTTCCATGGGCTTGCAAGGATGGCTCGGTGTGACAGCATCTCACACAGGTGCATTGGGCTTCTGTCATATCTGTGGCCAGCCTGTAGACCTACTTGTGTGTACACCCCTAGTGGGTATCCCGGATGGCTTCTTCAATGCATGTCTGTACTTCACTTTGGTGAGTATTCTGTTGACTGTGCATTTTATCATGTTGCTTATGATATTTTTTATGAATTGACTTTCTATGTTCATGCACTTTCTTCTGTAGGTGGTACCATGCACCCGTTGGCTGTGTAACACACACTGACGGTGGAAGGGGTCCATGTGCTGACAATGTTGCATTGGGACACTTGCCCTACAGTGATTTTGATATGCCACATGAAGGCTGCACACTGAGTTATCCATGTCACCACGCATTTCAACGATCCCCCATTCCTTGCTTGCCCTGCTTTGGCCATCTTGCAGCCATGCCTGGTATTTTGTTGTGCCATTTGAAGTATGGCTGCATTGCTTTTGACTTGACTGTCATGTTAGTGGCCTGGACCTGCTCCCCCCTCCCATTGGTTGCACTTGGCCCTTGTGAAAGTCCGGCCAACCAAGAGGCTGGAGCCTGCCACGACTACCAAAAGCCCACAATGGAGGCCCTGTCTAGCCCTGTCCACCACCCTTCTGGGTCCCTTGATTGCCCCCTGTCTCCCCTGCCCCTGCCAGTCTCCCTCTGTCTCCCCCATCACCATCACACCCCCTTCCCTTCTGCACCGGCTTCTTTTCCTCTGCCCCCTGTGTGTGCTTTCTTTCCCCCTCTCCCTCTTCATGCATTTAGACCATGGCCCCCTCCTCCCTTCTCTCCTCCTCTCCCTCTCCCTCTCCACCACCATTTCCCCTCCTCCTTGTCCTCTGTCTGTCTTTTTCCAGCACTACCCCAATTGCCATCAGGCATGGTGATACGTAGCCGCTTGTTCTTTGCAGACACTTCCCCCTCTGCCTCCATTCATCCGCCCCCAACCTTCACCTTTTTGAGTTTTATTTTTGCACTTACTTTTATCATCGGTCCCTCCACCACTGATTACAGGTCATCTGTTCCCCCTTTCCCTTCTGTGTTTCTTCTCCCCCGCCCCAGCACTATCTTGATTCTTTGTCGACTTTCCACAGTTTGCCACTTGTTTTGTTACTCTCCTCACCTCTTCCCTCCTTTTCCTTCACCCCCTCCTTATGTGACTCCTGCACTGCAACTATTACTATCAGGCATGGCAATGTTGATGCTAGTTTTGTTTTCCCACATTCCCTCCCTAGATTCTCCCTTATTGTTCCAGGCACTTGTAATATGTACTTTGATTTGATAGTTCATTTTCCCATTCTGGACTGTTTGAAGGACTGTTGGAATGTACTGTTATTCTCCCTTGTTCACTCCCTCCTTGAGGTGCTTTGATGAACTTTGTGTGTAGGCCCTATAAGGATTTTCAATGATTCAGTGATTGCTCACTGTCTGCCATTGTCAATGTGGGGTACTCTGTACATGATATGTTCTGCTGGTCAATGGCTGATCCTATGTTGGGTTTTATTTTGAGGTGCCAGGGGATGGGTGTGATTTAACACACATAGGGGAGGGTTCGTTGAGTGCAATGCTCACATGTGCTGTGTACAGGACACAGAGGCTCACTTCATTTCACATGCATGTATCCTATGCATGTCCCTACTGACAGAAACACTTAGGCAACACACCCCCACACCTACTAAGTCAACACCATGCACACACGTGCACCCAGATTGCCTTCTCAGGCATGCTGTGTCCCGACAATCCATGTTCACTTCCGAATCATTGATAGCGTACATGCATGACATGGTACTATTTTGTTGATTGCACTTTTTAATCATGATGCTCAAGGGGTTTCCCCAATGCAATGCACACTCACTGTGCTGTCCAGTGAGCGGTGTTTTGCAGGGAACACACGCATCACACAGTGTTTGAAATGACAATTTTCTATTGTCCAATGTGCATGCCAACAGGTATTCTGACTTTTGTTGCTTGCACCACTGGTGGCATGCATTTGTGCCACCGTTTTCAGGGTGTGAGATTTTGTTCAGTCATTTCTTCAGATTCCATGTCAGGTGTAATTGTCTGCTGCCTATTTACATTTCTCACATGGCACTTCTTGACTGTTGTGTCATGTGTTGTGCATATGGTTTGATGTTTTGCCATTGCATACCATGGTATGGTGTGGCAGACGGGGGCCATGGGTGTTGGGAGGGTTTGGGTGTCATACCAGTACTTGCATGCCCTGTTTTGCAGGGGGGATATGCACCTTGCATGTGTTCCCTTTGGTCACATGGGATTGGTTGTGTTTAAGTAGCTAGGGATGCACACAATGTGGCACTTCTGTGGAAACATTCTCGGGGTGGTAAGTTTGTGACAGTTATCTGTCCCTTTCTCATCATCGATTGTCACCTGGTATGTGCCAGGCCTGTGTGCACTCTGCAGGTGTTGGAGTTTAGGTGAAAAATGTGGCCACAAGCTGGGTACGGGCAGCCTCGCCAAATGCCCTTTCCCCTCCCAGGCGCAGCTGCCGTGCATGTGGTTGGGGATGTGGGGGCACCACCATGTCCACTGTTACGCCATGCCGTGTTGCAACATTGTGCAGGACACATGCTGCTACAATGATCCTGCACACTACTGGGGGTGCACATAGTAGCTGTCCACCAGAGCGGTCAAGGGAGCGAAAGCGTGACTTGAGCACTCCGAATGTTCACTCCACTATGGCCCTGGTTGCAATATGGGCTGTGTTGTATCTTACCTGGGGTGGTGTGGTGGGGTTCCGTATTGGCATCATCATGTAGGTGCTCAGAGGGTAGGCACTGTCCCCTGGTAAGGTGATAATGGTTGTCATTAGTTGGACTTGTGTATTTGTCTGTGTGTGACATGCATGCATGTGCACAGGCATTTGTACTCACCTATGAGCCATGTGTCGCCATGCTTCCCAGCATCCAGGGCCCGGCTCAGGGAAGACATTTTGAATATGAAACTCTCATGGGTGGACCTAGGATAGTTTGCAGCAACAGAGGTGATGATTCCCTTGGCATCGCATACAACCTGAACGTTGATGGAATGCTAGTGCTTGCGTTTCCAGTAGATTTTTTCAGTGGCCCTAGGTGGACATCAGGCCACATGGGTGCAATCTATGGCACCGAGCACTTTGGGGAAGTGTGCCACCCTGTAGAGGTCCAGGACCACGGCCTGCCTTTCTGCGGGTGTTCTGGGCATGTATATGTGCCGGCGGACTGAGGGGCACGCAGTGATGATTACCAACACCTGGTGTAGGCAACGTGACTGCGTGGCCTGTGAGATGCCACCCACAATGGCAGTTGTCCGCTGAAAAGACACAATGGCCAAAAAATGCAATACATTGAGCCCCTTCTCCAAGTGGCTCAATGCTTTGGAGCACAGGGTGGGTGATGTGAGTTAATTCTCCCACTCAGTGACCAGCTCTAGGATGATATGAGGTGGAAACCTATACCTGCCATATACCTGGTCATCAGGCATCCCAAAAAGGCTGGTCCTAGGCACATAAATTTGGGGCCTGGCTATTCTCCTCCTCCTGCGTTGTCCCACGATCACTGCTCCGAGGAATGGGACATTCATCGTAGCTGTATATGCTTGTTTGTTGTTTGTGTGCAATTTTATGCTGCGCAGGGGCGCTTCCGCCTGCTTTCGTGTGGTGGACGTATTTGGGTGTGTGTTTTGACGTGCGCAGATTTTCCTTACTCAATTCCATAAATACGTGTTGTTCACTAGCGTGTGGGTGTTGCGTGTGTTTCCCAGTGGTACTTTCCACGTTACGCCTACATTTTCACGCGTTGTTCCCCAATCCCCGTTTTAGGCCCCCTGTTTAGGTGTGTGCACGAGAAGATGTGCGCTTTCCCCGTTCCTGTCGCGCATGGGTTTGGAAATTCGCAGTGACGTATAAGGTAAGCGCGCATTTGGCGCACATCCTGGGAAAAATATGCGCAGGGCCTTCCATGAATCGCACGCGTGCTATTCACACGTGTGCGCTAGCTTTTTCATGCTTGCGCCAGCTTGTACCACAAATTTCGGTGCACATTTATTCCATGAATTACCCCCTATATCTACCAATGTTAATGTAGCCACTGTAAAGTATTCCACAAAATGTTTTGCCCAAAAATGTTCCACCGTAGAGTTCTTCACAATCTTATAAAAAGAGCTGAAGAGTAATCCTCAAAGATTGAATTGACAGCGCATTTCTACTAAAGGGAAAGTTGTTTGAATTACTTTTAAACAGAATGAAACCACTAACTAAATGAATCAATAAATTACAAAAAGTCCTTCTAAACAGGCCCAATGTCAATATACCCTTTAAAACTTCTGTGAAGGTGAATAGATTCACACAAGAAGCACAACACCTTATTTCAATGAAAAGGCTTATAAACAAGAACAGACAAAAAAACAATTGCCATAGACAGTATTGGCCAAGGGTCTGAAATGGTAGGAGATACTGTTATGGCAAAAAAAAACTTTATAGAAAAAAACTTTCCCAACAAACTTTCAATCAAATGTTTAAATCTTTACAGCAATTTCTCAATCACTATGTGAAATTAAAAGACAAAAGTAAAATGAAAAACTTTATAAACCATGCACTCTTGTTCAGTGCGCAACCACGCGGGACTTCAAGATCCTTCATTCGTCTGCATTTCAGGAACTGCTTGAAAAAGCACCTTCCAACACATCAAAATGTTAGCAACACACTATTCCGCTACGGAATCTTGTACATAGACTATACTATGCAAAAAGTCCTATTCCGCTACGGAATCTTGTACATAGACTATACTATGCAAAAAGTCCTAGGCCCTCATTACGACCCTGGCGGAAATCGAAAAACGATGGCGGAAATGCAATACCGCCATCGAATAGCGCTCGGTGCGATCATGACCCGTCACCGTAAAGTACGATGCCATCAGCGACACCGTAGTGAACGCCAACGCTAACTGCACCAAGTACGCGCACGCGCGCCATGCCAAACCGTAATTACCACCATGGCGCAACGGTACGCGAATTCTGACCCTAGCGGACATGCACCTAACGCCATCAAGCACGGCGGAAAGTACCATTCCGCCATGGTGAGAAGTACGGCATCGCGAACCAACCGTAAACGGCCCTACTGAGTGCCTGTACACCGCTCCCTGGCCACATTGTACAACTCCTCGTAGGTGCAATGAAGTCACACAATGCAACCAGTGAAATGTACAAGTCATCCATGCCTGCCAACGACCAAATGAATCTCAAGAGGGGCCAATGGGAGCTGCAGGGCACAGATGGCACGAATACAGAAGCTATACAAATGGACATGACCTCAGTCTCCCTCCAAGAAATGCACGCAAACACAGGCACCTGTGACCAGCCATATTCTGATAATCACATCATTCCACCAATCCACCTGGCTGACCGGCATCTGTTACACAAAAGCCAATCCCCCGCCCCTGAGCATGACATCATTAAAACAGTCATATTGGCAGCCCTTATCCCTGGCCTCACTGGGCTTCGTAGGCAAACGCGCCCAGTACAGTACCACGCAACTATACTCCGAAGCTGGAACCCAATGCAGATCTCCTCACAATACATCGCTCCACAAATAGGAATATGCCACATCACTTGCAAAGAAGAACGCTACACGGTTCATATCAGAATAGAAATTTAATGCACAACAAATTCACCAAGCCCATACAGCCATTAGGCCATGAACTCCAAAATATATTTCATCATTGTGGGCTGCATCCGCAATAAATGACCAGCTACTTCTTGTGTGACGCCCTGTTCCCTCATGGTACACAGGGGCTACATTCTCGTACGAAAAGGCAACATGGAAGCGCCTAGAACCGCAGGGCCGTCCCATTAGGGAGGCACTAGTCCAGCTGAAAGGCCGAAATGTTGCTCCTAGCCACTAGTACTGCGTAAGGGCATGTGGCCCATTGGCGATCGTCCCATAAGATCGTAATGGTGCTCCACTGATTAACACGAAGCAGCAGGTGTCGGGAGTGAAATCCATCTGCAGCAGTGGCATACAGATGGCAGTGGCAAAAGGGGAGGAGATACCTGTCACCCAAATGAAATGAAAAAGAATAGTATGGGCATCAGAACTTCATTTGAATTACTCACTTCAATGATCACACCAAATCCACAGCCATATGCATGCTAGCCCACTCCAAAGGATCATCCCCACCCAAAAACCACTTGCGAATCATAACTATATATATCGAGGTGAAAACACTATTACAAACGAGTGTTTTTGTGCATGCGTCTGTTAAAACAGAATCCATCAGATGGGATTAGTAACGTGCATAGACACAAGTGTCTGAAGGCGCGTCGAGACAGGGAGGGTTCAACAAGGCCAGATAGACGATGGTCCCACTATGGCAGCCCTGCATCACATAGCGCAGGGGAGGTGGATAGATTCCAAGAAGCCCTGTACATGGCAAACTCTGTATTAAATCATCTGTCCATGCATCCATACATCATTCCCTCATCCCGTAATGAAAACGCCTGTTTTCATACTCACATAACATGTGAAATTTCCATTGAGTCTGTGCGTTATGCAGCCTGCAAAATCCACTGTGCTCCAGCCCGTAATTCCAGTGTTGTGAAGTAACATGTATTTGGGAACGTCCGGCCTTATCGCCCACTTCGCTATTGCGCATCCCATACTATTCATATCAATCATTGCATTCTCGCCATGGCCCCTGTCCCAAGGACATTGAACAATAGAACGTTATATTTGCAGTCAGACCTGTGGGCATCTCCTCGCCGCTAGCTGAAAACCGAAAGCGCTGTCCTTCGAATTCCTCATTTGCAACATCACGTGGAAAAGGCATCTGTGGCCGCCTGAAATCACAAATTAATCCATCTAGTGCGGCTGTGTGTGAAAATGGCAACTGGCTTCACTCACAAATGGGACGCCCCGCCCGTCGGTGAACCTCGGTACAGTGTTGCATGAGGGTCCACCGTTACTCGAGTACTACGTTCCACTGACCCTTCACAAGTCTGTTCGCGACTGCAAAGATAGTATGTGAAACAATGGGACCATAGCAGAATGAACATATCAACCAATATTACACTGCCATCGGGTACAAATACATGATTGTAATAGCAAGATGCCATTCGTCGAATTGCAGCGTTGTGTGCGGGACGTGCTCGCCCAAAGGGGATTGCAGCTTGCACAGGTGGAATGAATCACCACAGGTGGAGGCTATACAGCCTGAAAACACATAAATTGCACACCCAACCCCCTCCCACAACCACACCCACTCAGAAATGCTACCGGCAGGACTAGCGATGTTGGCCCTGGGGGACCTGATAGCACTGCAAGTACTCCAACTTCAAGAAGAAGACAAACCCCAACTACTACAACAACCGGCCGCACGGAGGAGACGCAGGAGGAGGAGGAGGGCAAGGCAGGGCCAGCAAGGGCCGCCAGCACAGCCACTACCACCACGCAGGCAGCCCGCAATCCCACGCCTCCGAGCACATCCGTTCGACCTCACTGATGAGCAGATCCACACCCTCTACCGTTTGGACCGGGACACCATAACCGCCATTGTGGACATGACACAGGCTGACCTTGTCAGCATGATAGATAGCCCAACCGCCATCCCACCCCTACTGAAGATGGTGTCTGTACTCCACTTCCTGGCCACAGGCACCTACCAGCACACAGTCGGACAGTTGCATGGCATTTCACAGCCACTGTTCTCACGGACACTATTGCAAGTGCTCGATGCCCTCCTGAAGCACGCAGACGACTACATCTCTCTACCACGCTCGGAGCAGGAAATTACGAACGCAAAAGTGGGATTCCATGCACTTGGCGGCATACCGGGTTGCATTGGTGCCATCGACTGCACCCATGTGGAATTGGTCGTCCCACATGCCATGGAGGCCCAGTACCGCAACCGAAAACAATTTCATTCTCTGAATGTACAAATGGTGTGTGACTCCAACAGGATCATTACACATTGTTGTGCCCGATTCCCTGGATCAACCCATGATTCTATGGTCTTGAGGAACTCTACAATACCACGCTACATGGAGCGACACGCAGGGAACAGATCCTGGCTACTCGGTGAGTCTCATTTCAAGTATGATAATGTGGGGTATGTGATGCGGCAATGACCTGGCAGGAAGGGGGGGGGTGCGTACGTAGCAATGTCATTCCACAAACATCCTTTATTGTCCACATACAGGTGATGCCGGGTATCCACTGAAGAGATGGCTCCTTACACCACTCCGGAACCCACGGGACCAGCATGAGGAGGACTACAACCATGCCCACTCACGTACCCGTGTAGTCATAGAACAGGCATTCGGCCTACTGAAGACTCGTTTCCGCTGCCTCAGCAGGTCTGGCGAGGCACTCCTGTACCGCCATGAGAAGGTTGCAAAGATGGTCATGGCATGTGTCATGCTACACAACATGTGCATACGTAGAAATGTGCCCATGCCCCCTGACGCAGAACTGCAAGCACCTGAAGATGGTCATGATGAGGGTGGGGATGTGGCAGCACCTCAAGGATTCTGCGAGGCACAGGAGGGCCGTGACATTCGTCAGCATATCATAGATGCATGCTTCTAGCACTCACGCCTGGTGGCTGATACATGGACACGGGACTTGTGGCACTGTGTGTGTCTGGAACATGCACAATATGGACTGTACGCCTATAATGGCCTCGTACACAAAGATCAATGTCCACACATCTCATTGGATGATCGTGCATTGTTTATGGCATATGTGATATCATGTTACACACCCCATCGACCCGCCACCCAAGTGAGCCCAACACACCCCCTCCACCCTCCTACCTCCCCCCCGAACACCAGTGTCCGAAGATGCTCATTGTCAGTGGGCAGTCGCTATTGCAAGCCCCCTCTCCGGGTATCAGGGGCACCCCTGCCTGTGGAGCGCAGGTTCCTCCCAGATCTACGTTGGGGGCTGCCCTGGACGGAACTTGCAACGGATGATGTCTCTGCCTGCTCACGTCCATGCATGTCCCTGAGGGTTTGTGAGAGCTCAGTGAGCACACGGCGCACAGCGGCAAGTTCAGCACATACGTCTTTGGACGTCGCATGCAGTTCCCCCCTCAGGCTCTCGGTGCTTCTCTCCATTTGTACTCTCAGGCTCTCGGTGCTTCTCTCCATTTGTACTCTCAGGCTCTCGGTGCTACTCTCCATTTGTGCCCTTAGTGTCTCTGTACTTCTCTCCATTTCTGCCCTAAGTGTCTCATTTGATGTTTCTATGTCTGCCTTAGTGCCCCCACATTCATCGGCATGGTCCTTGAGGAGCGTGGCCAGTTGCTGCTGTTGCACGATCACCTGGTCGAGGGACTGTTGCCTCTGCTGGGCCATGGCCATTTGCGGTGGTGTCACAGAGGGGCTGGTCACCTCATGTTGCCTTGCCACAGGGCTTGTGGGGGATGGCCAGTCGTCGTCTTGTGGGTGCCCCTGCGTGGTATCCTCATGGTGTACGGGATGGAACAGACAGGGGGATTGAGACAGGTCATGGATGGATCTAACTTCGACATCCCCGTTTTCTGTGTCGGAGCATGCTGCCATTAATGCAGTGTCACCTATGGTGCTGCTGCCACCAGAAGCAGTGCCTACTGTGGCATCCATTGGGGGGACCTGTGGTGGTGCTGTTGTGGGCATGCTGGCTGCTGGGGTGCCTGTTGAAGTTCCCTCCTGTGTCCTGCCACTTGATTTGTGCTGCTGCCGTGTCTTGATGCGTGCAGCTGAGGTGGAGGGTCTTTGGCCGTTGGTATTGGCCCTCTTTGCAGGTGTGCTGGTAGGGGTGTCCTGGAGCTCGTCGTTTGAATCGGACCCTGTGGTGGAGTAAAGGAGGGCGAGCGTTATAAATGGGTCTGTGGAAATTGGAATGGCAATGTATCACATGCATTGGGGTGGTACCTGAGGGTGATTTGGGTTGGGGCCTTGGAGGTGGTTTCATTTTTGTGTGGATTGAGGATGCAGTTGTTATGCAGCCTGCAGTTAGGGTGTGCCTGCTGCACGTGTAGAGGGTGTTTTTAGGATTTTTAATTATTTATGTATTTAATGTGACTTTTAAAGTGTGCTATCAGGCCTATGTATGTGGACGTTCTCCTGGACATGTGTTACTGTTGCACTATGTGGACACGTGGTACTTCACATGATTGGACATTGTGGTTTTAGCATTGTTTTATTTGGGAAACCTACCTGATTCTTCGGATGTCTGCACTCCTTTCTCCATCCCTCCGACTCCCTCTATACTCTCCATTCCAATGGTGGAGGCACAGATTTCTTCCCAGGGGGTCAACTTGATGGGTGATTCCGATCCTCCCCCGGTAGCTGTGGCAATGTTACGGTTGGCAGAAAGTATGCTACGGACGCGGATCCGCAGGTCGTCCCATCGCTTTCTGCATTGCTGTGGGTTGCGGGGTGAAGGTCCCCACCGCACTTACCCGCTGTGCCACCAGGGCCCATATGGCCTTCTTGTTCGCAAGTGCCGTCCTGGTCATTTGCGTGGAGAAGACGACGGCAGCATTCTCCTGGAGGGTCTCTGTGAGCACGGTGAGTTCCTCACGGGAGAAGTGGACCTGCCGCTTGCGGTCGCACGCTTTCTTCGCTACTTTTCCCATTTTTCTTGGTTTCACTAGGGTGGATGACGGTTTGGGATGTGTCTCAGGGTAGTATTTTTAATGGTTGTGTGGAAATAGTGTTTTTATAGGTGTACGGCGTGATGTTTCCCGTTCCGGGACCATGTTTTTACTTCCGTTTCCGTATATTTCCGGTCACCGTACTTTCCGATTGCCGCTCATTGCGGTGACCGCTAAGATGGGTGGCGGAATTGCAACTAGGGCGCCGTACGGCGGCGGTGTGGGCCGTTTTGGGGTCATTTCCGCCATCGCGGACTTTGCACTTCCGCTATGGCGTGGTGCTCGTGCCCGATGGGTCGGAATGAGCCGCACTTTGCTCCGTCGTGCAATGGCGGAAACGCTATTTACACTATGGCGGTCCGGTCGGTTGCTTTCCGCCAGGGTCGTAATGAGGGCCTACTCTAGAACTGCAAAATGTAAATTACATTGTTCTACATGTAACATCCAAAGAAATCCTTAGAGAAATAGAGCGCATCCAAATACTTTGGAACTGAAGTTGACTTTGAAAATTCAGTAACTTGAGGAAAAATTAGCGAAAACCTAACAAACACCAACCTCCCAACAAACACATACAAAAAAGAAATAGCTAAGTTTCAAAACACTTCTATAAATACCAGACCAAGTATGTGTCTGTTGTCGCAAACATTTTTTATAAAAAGAGCACACAAATAGATATGGCCTACAAAATAGAGGACAATGAGGAATCCCAATGGTTCCAGTTAGCTTTATATCTACTAGCAGAAAATAAATACAACATAACTGATCCCTCAATAGTTTACATGTACTGCAATACAAATCTTGACAATAACCAAATGCCATCATGTGCTATCAGTAATAACTTAGAAATATTCCCACTTCCAAAGACTCTCCAACAAGTTAACTTGTATGAGAGCATTATTATCCAAACAATATACTCATTTGAGCTATAATACACCTTCAACCGAAAACAGTCAAATTGCCTCCATCTGAGTTACTAAAAGGCATTCATGGCAAAGTAGTATATTTGACATTAGATCTTAAAGAGAATGTAGAAATTCTAGGAGTAAAACGGCCAATAGATCAATAGTTGATTGCACTAGTTAATGGTATACCAACAAAAGACAAAACAATTTGCCAACAACTTGTCGACTTAAACAAAATTAGACAAGCCCTACAATATCTGAAAGAAAACAATGAATACTACAAATATATAAACATAGAGGAAAACTTTAAAACAAAACACACAAATAATTCAAGATTCACCAGCAACTGGCCAATTTGAATGTGTATATCATGTTACTGCAGCCAACATTTTAGACTAGTATACAATTCACCCACTACACTCCAAAGAAACCATTGAAGATGCATTAGAAACATATAAAAAGCACCAAACCAAAGGATACCAAAGAGCATATGGGAAAAAAGTGTAGAGGCACGTTCATTTCCTCTACTATTTCCTACAGGACAAGGAGGAAGATATGATAAATGATCCACACAAGTTTGTGCATCAGAATATCACTCTTTACAAACATATTCTGAAGTTCCCGGATTCAGACAAAATGAAGAATACATTTTCCACCTCCTGTACAAATGTTAACTTCCATGTTATGGAGTTGGACACACATTAAAAACAGGCTCAAATGTTTTAAACATGTCCACTACTCAACTGCTTCAAAAGAAAAAAGAGAAAGATTGATAGGCTAATTCATAGAATCCAGCGCACAAGTAGCGCACGCGGCTGGCGCACAGCGTGCGCCTGCGATAGTCTGCGCCAGGCACGTGCGCTAAAACAGATTTCCGCGCACAGCGTATTCATGGATTTCAAGCTCCCAAACCAGCCGTGGCGCAGAGAATCGCAGCGAGCCTGCAGCAGCGCCAGTAACGCCCCCAAGAACGCCCTCGCGCAAGGAAAAGCCATCAAAATCGCTAAATCATCGCTAAGGGCTGCGCTAACCCTGGACCACTTCACAGGGCAGGCAAACAAGGAAAGCAAAGCGGGCAATCTTCAAATCATGAGTACGCGGGAAGTACTACACGCGACTAGGCAGGGAACGTGAATTACAGGGGTACGCGGGAATCACCACACGCGAACAGCCAGGGTGCGTGTATTACAGGGGTACGCGTGAAGTAGAACACGCGATAGGCCAGGGAACGTGTATTACAGGGGTACGCGGGAATCACCACACGCGAACAGCCAGGGTACGTGTATTACAGGGGTACGCGTGAAGTAGAACACGCGATAGGCCAGGGAACGTGTATTACAGGGGTACGCGGGAATCATCACACGCGAACAGCCAGGGTGCGTGTATTACAGGGGTAGCGGGAAGTCCAACACGCGATTGGCCAGGGTACGTGTATTACAGGGGTACGCGTGAAGTAGAACACGCGATAGGCCAGGGAACGTGTATTACAGGGGTACGCGGGAATTATCACACGCGAACAGCCAGGGTGCGTGTATTACAGGGGTAGCGGGAAGTCCAACACGCGATTGGCCAGGGTACGTGTATTACAGGGGTACGCGTGAAGTAGAACACGCGATAGGCCAGGGAACGTGTATGACAGGGGTACGCGGGAATTATCACACGCGAACAGCCAGGGTGCGTGTATTACAGGGGTAGCGGGAAGTTCAACACGCGATTGGCCAGGGAACGTGTATTACAGGGGGACGCGTGAAGTAGAACACGCGATAGGCCAGGGAACGTGTATCACAGGGGTACGCGGGAATTATCACACGCGAACAGCCAGGGTGCGTGTATTACAGGGGTAGCGGGAAGTTCAACACGCGATTGGCCAGGGTACGTGTATCACAGGGGTGCGTGGGAATTATCACATGCGAATAGGCTGGGTGGGCCCTCACAGGTGTACCCTGTACACCCTCCACGGCCCCTGCAGGCAGCCCACAAAACAGTGGACTACCCTGCACACCTGATCATGTCCCCCTGCACCCCCATCCACCAGGGGCACCCTCCACCAGGCCCCCACCCATGTCTCCCACCACCCCCACCCCCCAGCAGTGCAGGGGCACCTGCCATCAGGCCCCCACCCATGTCTCCCACCACCCCCACCCCCCATCCACCAGGGGCACCCTCCACCAGGCCCCCACCCATGTCTCCCACCACCCCCACCCACCAGCACTGTGGGGCACGTGGCCAGCAGGCAGTCAGGCAGCAGCAGATGGCAGGTGGGAGCGTGCTCAGGGCTCTGGGGGACTTTAATTTGGCCTCCTGGCCAGGAGCGTGGTCTTTCGTGTTTGAACGCGTGGACAGCCTGATAGGGAGTGATTTTGCACGTGAAAACCCCACACTCAGCGAATCGCGCGAAAAGCCGTCACCAGCATATGTGCGTCAATAGTTACCTGCACGTGCAGTGTCAAAGCGTGTGATTGGTGAAAAAGGATCTACACGCAGGAGTGACAAAGCGTGTGATTGGTGAAAAGTGAGCTACACGCAGGAGTGTCAAAGTGTGTGATTGTTGAAAAAGGATCCACACGCAGGAGTGACAAAGCGTGTGATTGGTGAAAAGTGAGCTACACGCAGGAGTGTCAAAGCGTGTGATTGGTGAAAAAGGATCCACACGCAGAAGTGACAAAGCGTGTGATTGGTGAACATGGGCCAAGCACGTACACGCCGTAAGTGACGCTGTACGTGTGGGCCTGTATAAAAGGTAGTGTTGAACACCATTTCCTTGTACGTGCTTTTCGTGGAGAGCGAGTGGGTGAATTCTGTACTTCTTGTCGTTTCACACGCGATTTACTTCACGGCGTTTCCAGTTCGTACTCCCTGTTACCTCTGACAGCTTTTTCTCTTTTTCCTCTAGTACTGGTTTACCTGGGCCTGTTCCCTCAAACAGTGTCCCCTTCTACTGTTGTCCTGTCTCCTCAGACAGCGTACACATCTTCTTTTGGCGGGGGTGTTGCCAACCAAACGCGCTCATTTTTCACGCTCTTTTACCTGGCAGACGGTGAGTCACGCACGTATCTAACTTCTGTGCTTGCCCCGTGTGTAGCCTACCCCTTCAGAGGTCATTCTAGGCTGCGTGTGACACGCATACGTTCATTGTGTTACTGGATGCCACAGCGTAGTGCAGGGTTTTCCATCTGCACACGTGGTCTAGGAGGGGTATTGTGCACGTTCCTTAACTTTTTTGGGGTGCCTGTGCGTTGCGTGACCCGTCATCTTTCCCCAGGGGTGTCATATAGCCTTGCCACTGCACTAGGGTACGAATACCATCTGGTACCCAACCCCTTTGACACCCAATTGCCCAGGACAATTGTGCACACCGACTCCCATACGCACAATACCATCAGTGCCATGGTTGGGAGGCGTGCAAGCCGTAAGGGTGGCAAAGGTGGCGGAGCCACACGTGGTGGCCGTGGAGGATCCACTAGGGGACGTGGTTGTGACTTGCAGGGTGCCCCTGTCCCCCCCAGTCTGGAGGACCAGTCAGGGACACCCATGCCCCCCCCCCCAGTTGAGAGTCATGTGGCTGATACCAACCCTGATCAGCCCTTGTCGGACGAGGCCATTGTGGCACCAGACCTGTCCGAGGGTGATCCCATCGCTGACATCCAGGTCAGCAGGTCCACTGCACGTGCACCGGTGCACATTGGTGTCATCAGGGCACGCGCATCTATGCCAGATAGGTCATCTGCTGGCCCCCGTAGCCAGGGTGTGGCTCCATCCACCCCACCTCTCATACACCCTGCCAAGACTGTGTCGGTCCTAGTTCATGCACCTCAGATCAGGCCTGACCCCATCCCACTACCCCCAATGCCTGCACCTACTCCCATGCTGAGTGGGCAATCCCACACACCCAGTACTGAGTCCACCACGGCTCCTGCCCCTAGTGTCCACAGCGGCGTAGGACACTCTGGATCCCCACCCCCTTCCAAGCGCAAGAGGAAGAGTGCACGTCCGGCACAGGCTGATGCACCAGGCACGGCTGCACAGTCCGGCCCATCAAGGAAGCCAAGCTTCACAGACGCCGAACTGAATGCACTTGTTCAGTATGTGTCAGATCATGATAGGGAAATGGTCATCGTTGCAGGGTCCAAGACCACACATGCCAGACGCCAGGCACACTGGCAGACCATTGCTGACAGAATAAGTGCCCTTGGAGTAGTGAGGCGCACAGCTAGTGATTGCCAGAAGCGCTGGAATGACCTTAAGCGCAGGGCAAAGGATAAGCTGGCCTCAAGTCATGCCGCAACCTTGGTGACTGGAGGTGGGTCCCCAGCACAGGAAATAGAACTCACACCACACGAGTCCGTAGCCGGATCCTACGTCACCGAGGGACAACTCCAAGGTGTGGGAGACCTCCCTGATTACGAGGCATCATCCGGTGAGTGCACATGCATGTGTGTATTATCCATGTGCATGGTGTGTGTGTGAAGCATTCATGTTGGGTGCCTGTCAAGGGGGTGTGTGGCAGAGTTGATAGTGGCACCCATGTGCCCCATCCAGTATGTTCAGTGCAACACCATCTGCCCACAGCACTATCCCTACTGGCAACAGTGCACATATGGCCCGACACCATGGAAGTTGCCCTTGAATTGTCATTTTGTCACTACATTGTTGCTCATACTCCCCTGTCTATTCATCTGATGTCTTACATACCATTCCTATACTTTCCCCCAGCCATTCAAGTTTCATCTTCACATGCCTGACATGCAATTATACCACATGCTAATGCGTCCTCTGTATATAAATGCCAACCAACATGCTGTCATACCTGTGGGCTTTGGTACCGTCTGGTTTCGAGCCCCATTCCCTCACACTCCATGCTGCTCTTCATGGTCTATCTTCCATGACTTCTACAGTTCAGACCATCGTGCCCTACTCACGACACCTGCTTGCCAAAAGTCAAATGAGGGCACCCTGCCCTCCAATGCGACCCACCCTATTGCTGACCAGTGCATCTGAGCCTACTCAAAGCTAACTCTCACTGACATCTGCTCATACATGCCTTTGCCTGTCCCATAGACCCTTCACATGGTCCCTGTCCTCTCTCCTTGCTCCTCTTCCACCATCAATGGTGGGACCCGTTGGGGTGTACTCCTGGCCTCCTTCCAATCCTCAGAGGCCACTATTGATGTGCATGGTAATGGGAGCGTCCCAGTCCAAGGCCCTTAGGCCAACCTCAATCTCCTTGAGAAATGCCACCCACATCTCATCAACTTCCTTACCTCTCCTGCTGTCCTCCCTCCTCTCTCCTCATCAATCCTGCACTGCCTCCCTGCACCCTCCCATGAACCTTCTCCGCCTCCCACTCCAACTCCTACACATGCTGCACCCCTGATCTCTAGCACTCCCCGTAAGTCCTACAAGGCTGTCAACCTCCTCCACAATTACACTCCTTTCACTGCGGCTGCATCAGGCATTCCTCCGATATCTGTCACTTACATGAGGTTATGCACCTTGACATCCTTGGTCTCATGGAAACATGTCTGACGGCCAGCTCTGTCTGCATCCTTCACACACTCCTACCTGATGTTCAGGAGACCCTCTCCTTGGCCCGCCACTACTGTGCAGGGGGGGTGTGCCCTTGGCTTCCCTGAGGGTATTCCTGCCACTGTCACTCCTACTTAGACCTACTCCACTCTGGAATGGCTTGTGTGACGTCTCTCTCCACCACACCTTGACATTCTCAAACAGTGCGTACTGTGTCTGGGAAAACTGGTCAAATGTACTACTTCCTTTCTGAGTGTCCTCACCTCTCCTCCTCACTCATGTCCCCAGACACAGAAATCCTCATCCTTGGTGCTGTACGCATCCACCTGCATGCTTGTTGACGCCCCCCACGTGACCTTTCTGTGACCTCAGCAACTCCCTCTCACCCTCTAGACTCCCGTCTGTCCCTACTCATTCTGCAGGGCACACTCTTGATGCTCTGATCTCATCTGACTTTCCCCTCTCCGTCCATCTCTGCACTCCTCTCTCCTGGAGTGATCACATTCTCCTCTCCTCCCAGCTCACCCTCACCACCCCACAGGCAAAGCCACCCTCACCACTGTCACACACCTTCTTGGTATTCCGACCCATGAAGTGTGTGTCAGTCGAGGCTCATGCTGCCAAAATCTCCCCCACATCCAGCTCCCCCTTAGGCTCACTCCCATCCTGACAGGGCCCACTCCATGCTCCACTCCATGTCAGGTACACTGGATGTCTTTGCCACGGTCATGACCACCTGTCTGAAGCCCCATGCCAATGCAGAGTCCTGGCATGACTCGGATCTTGTGAACCCAAACCACAGGTGCCGGGTGGCAGAGAGGGAATGTCCTGCATCATGGCCATCCTCTGGCAAACTGGCCTGCCACATGCTCCAAAGGCAATAGCGCCTCACCCTTTTCACCAAGATGAGATCCCCAATCCAAGGGCACATATCTGCGGCATGTGACAACTCTGCAGGACACATAGAAATCTGCAAGGACCTTGCCGAGCCAGATGCAGTGTGTACCTCCCCTGTCCCCTCCGAGCCCACAGCACTGCATGATTGACTCTGTACCCCTATAGGCCACCCCCCCAGCACTTGTCTGCGCCTAACACCATCTGCCCTTGACGTCAAGTCCTACTTACCTTGTACAGCACTTCCAGCCGCCACTTCCCCTTGCACTTCATTGTGCCACCCACCCCTGCACTTGCGTGACATGAATGACACCAGCACCAGTAGGATTGTTGACTGGCATCCCCTTCTGCCCCACCACCCCTCAGTGCTCCGCTGTACCTTCATACATTTCTGGACCGGTGCTTCACGAATGCAATATGAATCCTTTACAGGTGATGGGGAGGTGGAATCACATTGTTTACTGCATTTTGTTGATGTAGACAAGGCACTGTGCATCGTGGCCTATTTGGACTAGCAGATCCATGTACAACATGTATACTTATTGAAGTGACGATGCAATGTCAGGACCAGAGTGGTTGAAATCCAAAAAACTCGCCCTCCTCTCCCTCTTCACTTGGTGGCTATGTCACATGCCATGTGTGTGATGGCATGTGCCTTTGACATGGCAATCACCGGCCAATGTGTGATGGCAGTGCTAGGCAGCATGGTGAGCAGGCGTTGCTCTCCAATCTGTACATTGTATGCCCTGAGCCTCCCCTACAGACCCAGTGATGGTGAATGCATAGGAGGTCTCCCAGTCATGTGGGACATGTGTCGTAGAACTACTGCCTCTGTTGTTCATCAGCCCTTGTTGCATGCCATGGTGCTAATGCCTGTTTCCATTTTTCTCTTTCATGTCTTTGCAGGGGACGAAGCACTTGTTGATGCTGGGGATGTGGTGGTTGAGCCGTCCCAGGAGGGCAACCCGGGCCGACCTACCACAAGTGAGGGACGTGGTGTGTTTGTGGGTGAAAACCCACAAGTGCTGCAGGTCGTGCTGTCGAGGGGTGTCTCTGGGGGTTCCTCCCCCGAGCAGTATTCAGGTGTAGACTCGGAGGATGACACCTATGTGCAGTCGCAGGTGAGTGTTCTTGGGAGAGAATCTCCTCTGTCCGACCCACCTGCAGCCGGGCCATTGCCCTCAATGGGGATGTCAGTGTCGGCAGATCAGCCTCCGGTGGTTACGGATGCAGGGCCACACCACCCAATCTCTGATCCTGTTCCTGGGGCTGCAGATCAGAGAGGGAATGCAGTCCTGCAGCCTGAGGCCTTGCCGGCACAGCAAGGCGCAGTCCGCCTTGCCCCAGGCAGGTGTGGTGCCCGTCAACGTGGTGGCCGTATGCCACCTGGCAATACCGTTTGGGAGCAATCCATCTACGGTATGGCCACCCAACAGGCAGCATCATCCGAGATGATTGCACAGGCCATGGATAGGGTGGCCACTTCCATTGTCCCCCCAGAAAGGCTGATGGAGCGACTGGAGCAGGCTACAGAGTCCATCTGCCAGGCACACAGGGAGGATATGTTGGCGTCCAACATGGACAGGCGGGCGGCACTGGCGACTCTGCGGGAATCACTTTCCATGGAGTCCCAGCGCCACAGGGAAGGCCTGAGGGAAGAACTCCGTCACCTCAGGTCGACCCTGTTAGAGCTTGAGGCTTCATCCCATAGAAGGACAGAGGAGCAGCTGGAGCGTCTGACACGGACACTCTCGGCCGAGATGCAGGCAACTCGTGCGGAGGTCAGGTCATCCCGGGAGTTACTGCATGGGGACCTCCGCATGATTATAACCCAGAACCAGAACTACCAGACCCGCCTGCTTGCAGCCATGGAGGAGCAAACTCGTGCTTTGCGTGGGCTGCCTCCCATTGTCACACCATCTTCTGAGGCAGCTCCCCCACCTCCAGAGTCAGCTGCAGGGTCTGGCCAGAGCCATAGCGACTCATCTCCCACAACAGAGTAACCGTGTGGGCCACGAGCCTATGGGGTGTTTTCGTTTCCCATGATCCACACAGGTGGATTGTGGCGTGCATCCTGTCCTCGGACCTCATAGGTGCCCCCCCCCCCCCGCCGGCCCTTTCATGGCCATTTTTTCTCTATTTTATTCTTATTTTGCAAGAGTGTTGCCTTGTGTGGGTACCTGGGCATACACTGTATTGTGGCTGGGCACATGCAGGCTTGTCCTGAGTTTGGTTTCGATGCTTGGGTAGCAGACATCCACACCCCTCCTGCTTCCGTTTCCATGGGCTTGCAAAGGGTGTGCCCAAGTGACATCAAATTACACGGTGACATTGGACTCCCATGAGCTGTTGGCCAGTCCATAGTCAATACTGTGTAGACATTCATAGTGTTCATTGTTGTTGCACCTAACTATGCATGATGGTTTGATATGTGCCTCTACTTACATATGTTGCTCATGTTTTGCAGGTATTTCACACAGATCTTCACAAGGGCATACTCTCTGGAGTCAGACTACATGTCGGTAGATGTGCACTGACACTTTTGCATGGCGCCATCACTGTACATCTGGACGGTGAGGACATACCAGCAGAATCAGGTAATGAGACTACCATTGATTACATGCATTGTGTCTTGTTTGGGTGGGCTTCAGGGTGGGTTGGTGTGTAATTTGATTGAAATTACTCTTACACAGGTGTGTAGTAGTGGCTCCAGGTCCGTTAGCTGCTCAAGTGCGGCTATGTTCCATTTGGGGCACTGCTATTTGTGACACTGGTGTCATGTTGTGATGGCCAGTTTGTTTGCTGTCACATACCATGACATGGTGTCCTCAGTGGCGGGACTGTGAAGGGAATGGGTGACATGGCAATGTTGTCATGTAGTGAATCGCCTGTGGCAATGCATATTAGATTGATGGAGTTGTGTCTTTGCATTGTGATGCATTGCTGGTGTATGTGTAGCTAGGGGTGCACACATATTGACACTTCCATGTTAACAATCTCAGGCTGATGTGTATCTGACAGTTTATTGTCAAGTAAATTTCAGACATTGTCAGGTAGTGTCATCATTGATTGTCAGATGGTATGTGCCAGAGCAGTGTGCACTAGCCAGCACTGTGATTCCTAGATGAAGAAGTTGGCCACCAGTTGCGTATAGGCTGCCTCCCCCCGTGCCCTTTCCCCTCCCATGCGCAGCGGGCGTGCATGTGGTTGTGGATGTGGGGGCACCACCATGTCCACGGGCAGGCCCCGGCGTGTTGCAACGTTGTGCAGGACACATGCTGCCACTATGATCCTGCACACTATTCGGGGAGCATATAACAGCTGCCCGCCAGAACGGTCAAGGGAGCGAAAGCGTGACTTGAGCACTCCGAATGTGCGCTCCACTATGCCCCGTGTTGCAATGTGGGCTGTGTTGTACCTTACCTGGGGTGGCGTGGTGGGGTTCCGGATTGGGGTCATCATGTGGGGGCTGATAGGGTAGGCACTGTCCCCTGTGGAGGTGGTGATGGGTATCATTAGTGGTGTTGTGTCATGACCCAGTATCTGACATGCATGCATGTGCAGTGGCATTCATGCTCACCAAGCAGCCATGTATCTCCATGCTGTCCAGCCTCTAGGTCCCGGCATAGGGTAGACATTCTGTAGATGAAGCTGTCGTGGGTGGACCCTGGATAGTTGGCATATACTGATGTGATTATTCCCTTGGCATTGCATACAACTTGCACGTTGATGGAATGCCAGTGCTTGCGGTTTCTATAGATGTGCTCTGTTGCCCTGGGTGGACGTAGAGCCACATGTGTGCAGTCAATTGCACCAAGCACTTTGGGGAATTGAGCCACACCATAGAATTCCTGGATGCACGTCCGCCTTTCTGCATGAGTCCTGGGGAGATATATGTGCCTGCGGACTGATGGCCGTGCAGTGATGATGTTCAAGACCTGGTGTAGGCAGCGTGACTGCGTGGCCTGTGACACACCACCCACTATGGCACTTGTCCGCTGAAAGGATCCAGTGGCCAAGAAGTGCAGTACATTCAGGACCTTCTGCAGGGGGCTGAGTGCTTGGGAGCACAGGGTGGGTGATGTGAGGTCATCCTCCCACTCACTGACCAGGTCCAGTATGATGTGTGCTGGAAACCTGTACCTCCCATACACCTGGTCATCAGGCATCCCGAATAGGCTGGTTCTGGGTGTGAATATTCTGGCCCTGACTCTCCTCCTCCTCCTCCTTTGGTAGCCCACTGCCACTGCTGCTAGGAACGGTATGTTCATCCTGGCATCTGGCTTGTTTATTGAAAAGTGCGCAAATTAATGCCTTGCGCGTGTTGTAGGCGAGCGTGTGAGCCTCGCACCCCTGGAATCGAGTTCCCACTCCAATCGCGTGTGGAAATTCCCACGCAGCAGGCATACAGGTGCGCTGACGTACTTGCTTGTGTAAGTGGCCGCGCACCCCTGAAATACACGTACTTATGCCAATGGCGTGTACGCGCACTTTTGCCCAATTACACGCGATGAAATACACGTACATAGGCCAATGGCGTGTACGCGCACTTTTGGCCAATTACACGCGATGTAATACACGTACATAGGCCAATGGCGTGTACGCGCACTTTTGGCCAATTACACGCGATGAAATACACGTACATAGGCCAATGGCGTGTACGCGCACTTTTGGCCAATTACACGCGATGACACTCTGACGTGCAGTATTTCCGCGTGTGCTCCGTCTTCACGTGCTGAGTGGGGAACGCCCGTGCGGATCACGTCAGACGCGCTTACGCGATGAGGGACTCTGGTCCAATAGAATCGCGTATGCGTGCTGACGCACTTACGCGCTAAGGGCCTTTCCTCGGATTTCACGCTGACGTGCAGGAATTTCACGTGCCAAATCACTCCGTATCAAGCTGGCCACCCGAAAACACATGGAACACCACGCTCCTGCCCCGAAGGCCGAGTTACTGCCCCCCCAGTGCCCTGAGCAGCCTCCCACGTGCTATCTGCTGCTGCCTGCCTGCCTGCCTGCCTGCTGCCACCGTGCCCTGCCATTTGGTGCCTGCACATCAGCCATCTGCAGGGGTCCAGTTGCTGTGTCCACCCCTGCTGGAACTGAAGACTCCCAACTGGGATTACATCGCTCCACAGCCCAGCCCCAGGACCCAGTTGCCCACCCACACCTGCCTCTGGGGTTGCCATGTCGGGCACTTCTACATCTGGCACCAGTGGCAACCCCAGGCCAGAGGGGCAGAGGGGCACCAGCTTCACTGCCACCGAAGTTGGTGTCCTGGTGGAGCATGTCCTGGGGCAGTATGATGCCCTCTTTGGATCGTCCCGCGCCAGCAAGGAAGGACGGGAGAGGATCTGGGCCGACTGTGTGGTTGCCATCAACGCGGAGGGGGTGGCAACCCGCAATGTCTTGAAGATCAAGAAGCGCTGGGAGGACTTGAGGTCCAGGACCCTTGTGAAGGCCCGGCGCCTCGTGGAGGGGGGCCGGGGCCACATGAGTTCCATCCAGAAGAGGGTCCTGGAACACGTACGCCCAGCGCTCCACGCCCAGATCCTTGAGAGGGAGACCCGTCTGGAGTTGAGCGGTAAGTGTCCAAGCATCACTGTGTGAGACAGTGCATGTTGCGGTGTGCTGGTTCTATGATACTTGCCTGTATGTGTGCCATAGGCCATGTATGCATGTATGTGTGCTGGGACATCATGGTAATGCATGTGCGACCAGTGATATGTGACCCACATGGTTGTTGCATGTGTTGAAATGCGGCATGGGGAGCACTATGCAGATTTGGGACATGAGAGCATGCCAGTCTCTGTACCTGGACATGGATGGGGGTGAAGGATGGGTGCTGATGCCAGGTACATATATGGTAGCCATGTCTGTGTGCCTGACCTGCATGTCTGTGACTTGTGCATGCCATGGATGCATGACACATGTGTGTGACAATGCACAGATTCAGTGACGCACCCAACTTCCCCTTGTTTTGCCTGTGTTCGGTGTGATTGGGGCCAGATGGATGTGACTGAGGTGAAGTGTGTGCATGTGATATGCATGAGCCATGATGCATGTGAGTTACATATCATTGAATGTTTCAAGAGTCAATTGGACATGCATGGAAATGTGCATGGCATGCACCATGCCTGTTACTGTGTGTGTTTTGCCTGGACTGATCCATGTGTTGTGGAGGGACATGATGGAAGTGTACTTTGACAGGGGTGCTCATCTGCTATTGCTTCCTGTCTAGGGGACCATTGTACAGTAGCCTGATGCTTGTGTCCTTTGTCTCCCTCTACGCAGCGGCTAGTGAAGAAGAGGGCGGAGACGGCGCTGTGGAGCAAGGCGGCGGGGATGCCCCCACGGCTGCAGCGGAAGGGGTGGGTGAGCCCCCACAGGGGCCTGCTACGGCGGGAGACGGTGAGGAGCCATCCAGGTTGGTGGTTTGCACAGAGGAGGAGGAGGCCGACACTGGTGCACACATGGGGCCTGGTGGGAGCATCCCTGCTGGTGCAAGTGGTGCAGTCCAGGGCCAGGGGCAGGAGGCAGCACAGGTCACCGTGGAGGTGCCTGTGCATGTCGCTGTCCCTGACCCTGTGAGTGCACCACCATGCACCAGCAGGGATGCCCAGTCCCAGGCCCGTCCGCAGGTAGAGGGGATGTCCATGTCAACTGACTCCCCTCCACCTGCGGCCGTGGGAACCCCTGGCCGCGTGGAGCAGGTCCTGGTTGGGGTCGCGATGCGCACGGCTGTGATTCGTGATGCCGTGCGTGCTTCCCGGGAGGAGCACGCACGTCATCACGAAGTGCACCGTGCCGACGTGGCCCAATTGGGATCGGCCATGTTCGGGGGGTTCCTGCATGTGTTGGCCAATCTGACGGCCCTCTCCTCCTCTGTGCAGGCTATCCACCGGTCGTTCTCCTTGCCGTCTTCCGGCCCAGATGCCACCATGGCCCCCTGTTGACCTGCCCCGACCAATGCAGCCAGCTCGGTGGGGATCCCATCCCTGCCGCAGTTGGGAGTCGGAGGTCCAGCAGGGGTGGACGACACAGCAAGTGGACCCCAGCAGATGGAAGATGTGCCGGCATCATCGGGCAGGGCACGTGCACGACGGCGTCGGTGGTTACCATCAGCCTGGATGCCGTCGTGCTGGCAGAGGCAGTGGCGTCGGAGGCAGCAGCGGGCTCGACGTGGGAGGCATCATGGCTCAGGGCCATCAAGATCAGAGGGGCAGGCATCGGCCGGAGGGCAGGGCAACCCTGGCATGGCGGTGTGTTCCGTGTGGGAGGAGTTTGGCCAGCGGATAGGTGCGGAGCGGCAGCGGGCAGAAGAGGAGCGGCTCGCCATGGCCAGGGCGGAGATCTCCATGCATCAGGCATTGAGGCGGGCTGAGTGCCTCGAGGAGGCTCGCAGGGAATTTGGTGAGCACATGGGGTTGTCCCTGCGAGACCTCGGGGCCAGGACTGAGTCCCGCCTCCAGGACATTGACATGGAGTTCGAGGATGCCCTGGCCAGCATCACCAAGTGAGCCGCAGGACTAGCCCGCTGCCTTTGTATATAGTTTTTTAGTTAGTTAGTGCTAGGTTTCCTTTATTTCTTTTTATTATTTTGGACCGCTTGGACAATGGCCACTTTTTTGTACATATTTTTTAACTTAGTTAGTATTAGGTTTCATTAGTGGTGTTGGGCTCATGGACCCTTGAACATTCCTGTATATATTGTTATTTTTTGGGAGATACATTTTTTTAATTTCATATTGTTTACACCATGTCGTAATGGTTTTTCTTTGATTTCATGCTACATGTGTTTGCTTTGGACAAAATCTATTGATTTTTCTATCCTTTGTTTTTTGGTTTCTCATTTTTGTTCCCGGACATGGACCTTTTATTTGCTTTGCCAGATAGTTGTATTAGTTTACTTATTTTTTTATTTAATACATTTTTATATTATCTTACACTTGTGTCATTTTTTCTTTGGTTTCTTACATGTCATGATATGGGTTTTGACATTCACTTGCACCCATTGTGTATGTGTGTGTGGCGGACATGTGTTCTTTTGCATACTTGCCTTTGGGGTTGTGTCATGTGATTGCATTCACTATGTGGGTGCATGCAATCCTTGCCTGGGTGTTTGTGCTGGGTATGCTGGCCATTACTGCCATTATTGTGTATCGTCAGGACCAGGGGCCAGGGGGACATGGGTGGGGGCCTGGTGGAGGGTGTCCCTGGTGGATGGGGGGTTGGGGGTGGTGGGAGACATGGGTGGGGGCCTGGTGGAGGGTGTCCCTGGTGGATGGGGGTTGGGGGTGGTGGGAGACATGGGTTGGACATGGGTGGGGGCCTGCTGACAGGTTCCCCACAGTGCTGGGGGTGGGGGTGGTGGGAGACATGGGTGGGGGCCTGGTGGAGGGTGTCCCTGGTGGATGGGGGGTTGGGGGTGGTGGGAGACATGGGTGGGGGCCTGGTGGAGGGTGTCCCTGGTGGATGGGGGTTGGGGGTGGTGGGAGACATGGGTTGGACATGGGTGGGGGCCTGCTGGCAGGTTCCCCACAGTGCTGGGGGTGGGGGTGGTGGGAGACATGGGTGGGGGCCTGGTGGAGGGTGCCCCTGGTGGATGGGGGGTTGGGGGTGGTGGGAGACATGGGTGGGGGCCTGGTGGAGGGTGTCCCTGGTGGATGGGGGTTGGGGGTGGTGGGAGACATGGGTTGGACATGGGTGGGGGCCTGCTGACAGGTTCCCCACAGTGGTGGGGGTGGTGGGAGACATGGGTGGGGGCCTGGTGGAGGGTGTCCCTGGTGGATGGGGGGTTGGGGGTGGTGGGAGACATGGGTGGGGGCCTGGTGGAGGGTGTCCCTGGTGGATGGGGGGTGGGGGTGGTGGGAGACATGGGTTGGACATGGGTGGGGGCCTGCTGGCAGGTTCCCCACAGTGCTGGGGGTGGGGGTGGTGGGAGACATGGGTGGGGGCCTGGTGGAGGGTGCCCCTGGTGGATGGGGGGTTGGGGGTGGTGGGAGACATGGGTTGGACATGGGTGGGGGCCTGCTGGCAGGTTCCCCACAGTGCTGGGGGTGGGGGTGGTGGGAGACATGGGTGGGGGCCTGGTGGAGGGTGTCCCTGGTGGATGGGGGGTTGGGGGTGGTGGGAGACATGGGTGGGGGCCTGGTGGAGGGTGTCCCTGGTGGATGGGGGGTTGGGGGTGGTGGGAGACATGGGTGGGGGCCTGGTGGAGGGTGTCCCTGGTGGATGGGGGGTGGGGGTGGTGGGAGACATGGGTTGGACATGGGTGGGGGCCTGCTGGCAGGTTCCCCACAGTGCTGGGGGTGGGGGTGGTGGGAGACATGGGTGGGGGCCTGGTGGAGGGTGCCCCTGGTGGATGGGGGGTTGGGGGTGGTGGGAGACATGGGTTGGACATGGGTGGGGGCCTGCTGGCAGGTTCCCCACAGTGCTGGGGGTGGGGGTGGTGGGAGACATGGGTGGGGGCCTGGTGGAGGGTGTCCCTGGTGGATGGGGGGTGGGGGTGGTGGGAGACATGAGCAGGTGTGCAGGGTAGTTCCCTGTTGTGTGTGCTGCCTGCAGGGGCCGTGGAGGGTGTACAGGTAATGCCTGGGAGCACACAGCCAATTCGCGTGTGGAACTTCCCGCGCACTCCTGCAATCCACGTACCCGGCCATATCGCGTGTGGTACTTCCCGCGCACCCCTGGAATCCACGTAGCCGGCCATATCGCGTGTGGAACTTCCCGCGCACCCCTGGAATCCACGTACCCTGCCATATCGCGTGTGCAACTTCCCGCGCACCCCTGGAATCCACGTAGCCGGCCATATCGCGTGTGGAACTTCCCGCGCACCCCTGAAATCCACGTAGCCCGCCATTTCGCGTGTGGAACTTCCCGCGCACCCCTGAAATCCACGTAGCCGGCCATTTCGCGTGTGCAACTTCCCGCGCACCCCTGAAATCCACGTACCCTGCCATATCGCGTGTGGAACTTCCCGCGCACCCCTGCAATCCACGTAGCCGGCCATATCGCGTGTGGAACTTCCCGCGCACCCCTGAAATCCACGTTCCCTGCCATATCGCGTGTTGAACTTCCCGCGCACCCCTGTAATCCACGTAGCCGGCCATTTCGCGTGTGGAACTTCCCGCGCACCCCTGCAATCCACGTACCCTGCCATATCGCGTGTGGAACTTCCCGCGCACCCCTGCAATCCACGTACCGGGCCATATCGCGTGTGGGACTTCCCGCGCACCCCTGAAATCCACGTAGCGGCCATTTCGCGTGTGCAACTTCCCGCGCACCCCTGCAATCCACGTACCCTGCCATATCGCGTGTGGAACTTCCCGCGCACCCCTGGAATCCACGTAGCCGGCCATATCGCGTGTGGAACTTCCCGCGCACCCCTGAAATCCACGTAGCCGGCCATTTCGCGTGTGCAACTTCCCGCGCACCCCTGAAATCCACGTACCCTGCCATATCGCGTGTGTAACTTCCCGCGCACCCCTGCAATCCACGTAGCCGGCCATATCGCGTGTGGAACTTCCCGCGCACCCCTGAAATCCACGTTCCCTGCCATATCGCGTCTGGAACTTCCCGCGCACCCCTGTAATCCACGTAGCCGGCCATTTCGCGTGTGGAACTTCCCGCGCACCCCTGCAATCCACGTACCCTGCCATATCGCGTGTGGAACTTCCCGCGCACCCCTGCAATCCACGTACCGGGCCATATCGCGTGTGGAACTTCCCGCGCACCCCTGGGATCCACGTAGCCGGCCATATCGCGTGTGGAACTTCCCGCGCACCCCTGTAATCCACGTACCCTGCCATATCGCGTGTGGAACTTCCCGCGCACCCCTGAAATCCACGTACCCGGCCATATCGCGTGTGCAACTTACCGCGCACCCCGGTATGCACGCACACGTTTATTTTTTCTCTCTGCGCGTGTCTGTGTTTGTGGGTACCCCTTTGTACGTCATTTGTCCTGGAGGGCCACAGTATTGGACATTGATCATGTCTGTATATAGGTGCTATTTGTTGGCGCACCTTTTAGCGCACATTTCTTGCAGGCGCAGAGACGCTACCGCCTGCTTTCTTGTGGCGGTCGTGTTTGTGCCTGTTTGTGCCTGTGTGCTGCTTTGAGCGTGCGCTTTTTTGCCCTATTCTATTCCATGAATACGTGTTGTATGCGAGCGTGTGGGCGTTCCGCGCACTTGCCTCCTAAACTTTCCCCGTGCCGCCCACATTCTTCCCCATTCCGAGTGTTGTGCCCCATTTTATTCCCCATTCCGAGTGTCCCGCCCTGTGTCCCGCCTACTTTAGAGCTGTGCGCTGCGCTCGGAGTGATGGCGCAGTGGCCGTGGCGCACGACGTTGGTTGACCTGTGCGCCGGCCTGCGCCGCGCGTTTTTTCCGCGCACGTCCTCTGCTTTTCTTGCGCAGGGACTTCCATGAATCGACGTGCGCTGGTTTCCCTGCGCTTTGCGCTGATTTTAGGCGCAGCGCACGTATTGGCCCCTCTGCGCCGGGATTTTCGGCGCACTTTTATTCCATGAATCGGCCTGTAAGTGTTGCAGTCAAATATCACAAATCTCTTGGCATACATGCGTGGTACAAAAAGAACACTGGTTCTGACGTCACACTGATGTATGTTGTATGCTAAGGAAACCTAGGCCCACCGGCATGCATTTAGTTGTGCAGTGTATACATAGGATGACTTGCACAACTTCTTATGCACTGCAAACCAAAATAAAGAGCGAATAGATATAAAAATACCAAGACACTTTCACCATCACTTCATTGATATGCTGCATTTATTGGCAATAAAACTACCCTACTGCTCAGAGAAGTGCAACACTTCTTTTTGAGAAAAGAATATCAATCCAGAGGAGCACAACACATCCACATGCTTTTGTGGATAAAAGATGTTCCCATGACAGTGATGCCACTGTTTAACAGTTTATTGAAAGATACATTACTTGCAACATACCTTCAGAAACCACACATAGTGAACTAGCTACACAAATCTTATGCTTCCAAAAACATAAGTGTGGCAAATACTGCCAACATAGATATAAAAACACATGTAAATACTATACCAGATGTTGCTTTGGCTTCCCTAGACCAGTTTGCAGTTTGCAAAAAAGGACAAGTAAATCGCTTCTGTCAGAAAAAGTGTAAAAGACAAATCCCCTAAAGACACATACAACATTAAAAGGGATGAAGCATCCAAGTACATCAATGTTTATGCCCTCTTGTGGAATGCAAATATAGACATTCTATACATTGAAGACAATTCCACTGCAGTTGAAAGATATGTCACAGTCCATCTCAACAAAGCTGAGAAAACAGAGCTAAAGGATCTCTGAAATGACATATCATCGGACAAAAGATTTGCACAGCTTCGGTATAAAAAACTCTTCCATAGAGAATAACAGTGCTACGAAGCTGCGTTACAGCCTTATATAGCAAATCTGAAAACATTGTCTGGCTAAACCTTGGTCCAGCTTCATTTTGAAAAAGAGTACTAAAATCCAACTAACAGAACCAATAGCAAAAAAGTATCCCAACAGCCAGGACATTTTTAATAACAATTTAATTGACATATACTAGCGAAACAGCTTTGGAAAACATGTGCCTGTACAAAATAGCCCAAAACTATTTCTACAAAAACAATTTCACACCAGAAGAGACAACTGGCACACATTCAGTCTCAATTTGTGAAGGAAGCCTAGTGAAATATGCCAAACCCAGCCTAATTAATAATATGAAGTTAGCATTTAAATCTCTGAAACATAGATAACTTTATTACATGGCCCTACTGAAACCTTTTAAACCTTGGAGAAAAGAAATAGGATTATTGGGTGACCATGACACATTTGAAGCTGCATTCAAAGCAAATGAAAGCAGGATAACAAATGTCAATTTCAAACAATACAAAGAAATGTTGTACAACGAAGGCCAACAAGAGCAAGAAATGGACCCCTACTAGATAAAGACACTCCCAAAGGCAGTCAACCTTCCCTTACAAGAAGCCAAGAACCACTTGGAGAACCACTCATTTTAAATGAAGCAGAAATAGCCATGACGGAGGTAGAACATATCATGCATCAATCTAAAAAATCTGAAGAAGACTTGTCAGTGCTGAAATCACAGCTAAATGATGAACAACTCACCATTTATCTTGAAGTAACTGAATAAATTTAACATGATTTTAAACATGAAACTAATAAGTGTAGCTGTAAAAATTATTAACCTCTCCTGCTGTATGTAAGTGGGGAAGCTGGTTCTGGTAAAGCATTCTTAACTAATATAATCAGCACATTTCTACAAAACTTAATAAACGACAACGTTTCATCTGTTGTAACAGCCACCCACAAATGTGGCTGCCTACAACTCAGGAGGTCTAACTTTACACTGACTACTGCTCCTCCCAATAGAATACCAAAACAAATTAGAATACTGAAAATTATCAGCAGAAGCTGTTATTGAAGTATGCCGAATCCTGAAACAAATGAAAGTGCTTGTGATAGATGATGTAAGCATGGTTTCCAACCTCATGTTGGCTTTAAATCATCTCAGAATGCAAGATGTCTTAAAAACCGATTACGAAGAACTGCTTGGAGGAAAACATGTTTTTCTTAGGACACAAACAATGCTGTAGCACACTCAGCAGCATTGGAAATGTAAATCTCTGTCAACATGTTTGCTACAAAGAACTAACTCAAAACAAGCATCAGTCTACAGATCTCACCTATGTTAACATTTTAAAAAACATTAGAACTGGTCTGCTAAATAAAGATGCAAAATCCATCTTAAATACTAGACTAATGCATGAGTTGTATGGGTAAATCACATTTGCTCCTGATGTCATGGAACAATTAACTCAACAAACTATAAAATGCATGTCCTTAATGCCAACCCTTGCAAGCTGCAGTCAATTCAATGATACAATGTTGACAACAGAAATGCAACCCATACTACATATCAGCTCCACTGACAAAATAAAAGTGCACGGCATGACAATCCCTCTGTGTTAACAAGCGACAGCACAATGAAATAGCTTAGAAAAATGTATCCTCAAAACAGCTGGATTAGAAAAAGCAGTAACTCTATATCTAAACTGCAGATTAATTCTAAAATGTAACCTTTATGTGGAACAAAGTTTAGTCAACAGAGCAATTTGTAGAGTTGTTGGCCTCCAAACATAGCCACATGACAACAACATTCAGTTTGTCAACATCCACTTTGACAAACTTGCAGCAGTTAAAAAAAATAGGCAGCACAATAGCTTGTTTCCTTCCTTTCAATGGTATGCGTGTATGCAGAGAACAATTCTCTCTATCTCGTGCATATTTGTGTATTTTTATTTTTATTCTTATATAGTGCGACTTGCTCAAGAACCTCAAAGCGCACAGAAAACAGAGACATGACTTACAAACAAACAGCCAGGGGAGGTTCAGCAGTCAATCTAAGCTGGAAACAGTAGATATATAGATACAAATCTATACAATCTGGGTCAAGCTTGAACAGATGGGTTTTAAGTCTTTTCTTGAATTCCAGACATGACTTAGAATGCCTGAGTTCAGACGGAAGTTTGTTCCAGTACAAAGGAGCCAAAAGTGGAACTGCCAAAGGTTTTTAAATTATACCTTGGTTGAATATGTTTTAATATACCATAGGATCGCAAATTTTGAATCGCTCGTAGGGTGATAAAACAATTTAAAAGATATTGAGGGGCTTCATTGTAGATGCATTTATAGGTCATGGACAGTAGGTTGTACATAACCCATTGTTTAACAGGGAGCCAAAGTCGCTACACCTGGTGTCTGTGACATGTTTCCTACAAGATAGCCCATAAACAGCCCTAATAGCTCTGTCCCGGGCAACCTGTAATGACTGAAGTTTCACCTTGGAAGTCCCCACCATCCAATTATTGCAATAATCAAGGTGAGAGTTGATTAGAGCAGTGGCAAGGAGAAACCTATTCTTTTAATGAGATATACGGGTGAATATGATTTAGTAATTTCAAAACATAACCACACGAGGCACGAACAGTAGCAACATGGGGTTTCATGGACAATTCTGTGCCCAATACCACTCCCAATCTTTTTACCTTACCCAATACCTGAATTTGATTCCCAGCTATTGGAAACGTTTATATTACTTGTCCTTTTTATGTAATCTCTGTCCTGATGCTAACATCTGGAGTTCCGTCTTTTCGGGATTAAGGGCAAGAGCATTCATTATCATCCAATCTTAGATGGTGTTATACATACGGTTAAAATGTTTGAACCTGCACTACAGCAGCTGGTTAGCTCAAAGACAATTAGTGTGTGATCTCAAAATTCCCCAGCTGAACACCAAGGCTATTTAGTAGTGTGAACCGTCACATCATGTAAACATTAAATAATAAAGGGGAGATACAAGACCTGTGAGGGACACCACAAGTGGTAGGCTTGGGTACCGAACTAACAGTTCGCACTGCAACTCTGGTGCTCCTGGGGCCAAGGAAGGACAGCATTCACTGAGTAGCCATGTCAGAGCACTGGGCCTTTTAACTTAACCTGGTCATCAACAAGGAGTGATCAACCATGATAAAAGATGCAGAAATATCCAGCAGCAAGAGAAGAGCAGGTTTTCCTTCATCACTGATGTTGGAAATGTTGGATTTGAGATCGGTCAGTGCTGTTTCTGTCCGTTGCATTTGCCTAAAACCTGATTGCCGCTGGTTTAAGATGTTGTTATTTTCAATATGCTGGCACTATTCACAAATTGCAAGGTATAACCCTAGATCATGCATTGATTGACATTGGTAGCACAATCTTTAAAGAAAGTATGAGTCACGCAGCACTTTCACGTCTGCGTACACTCAATGGTCTGTTCCTAGTTAACTTTGTTGCAGGCAAAGTCAACACTGATATTCCTTTCTCCCTATAATACAACAGGCTATGGGCTATGTACACACCATTTAGATATGTACCTTGTACCTAAAAAAGGTAAAACTTAAAAAAGAATCTAAAGTAAACAAAACCTATAACAGATCTCCCAATAATACTGCTAAGAAAACAAAGAGCAACTGCTGCTCAGTCAAATAATACAACCACAAAACTGTCTAGTCCGAAAACAACTGCACGTCAATCAGAAGACAAAGATGCAAATGTCTCTTCTCAAAAAACAACTGTAGGCCCATTAAAGTACACAGAGGCACAAGTCTCGGGTCCTTTTAAATACAGCAACACAACTGGAGTAAATTGCTGTGCAAATGTAACAATCAATCTTTTCTCCCGATTGCCACCAATTGTTCACAACGGCTCAGACCAGTTGTGTTTGCAAATGCTTGTCCTTCATAGAAATGCCACAAATAATCCAGACAGCACTTAGATTGTCTTAGGTATAAGGCAAGAATTGGACTACTGTACAGGAATGGTAAAAATTACCATACACACGATATTCCCTTAATTATAACACACTTGAAACAAACATATTATAACACTTACACTAACATAATTATATGCAATTAAAGCTTTCAAACTATTCTGCTCAACAAATTATACTGTTTGATTCACAAAAAAAGAACCAGAGATTCCAAATGTATTACTGTATGCAAATAAGTAACCATACCAAATATAAAAAATGCATATTCCATAAGCACTATCGTCAATTGTACTACAATCATAAATACCATATGCACTTCAATGATATCATTCCACCATATTGCAAATACTGTATACTCCCCCTACATTACCTATAATTACTAGACATATATTACTATAGTGTGTGTGGCCTACAGCCATGACCCCCAAGAATCTGGCCACAACCACCACAATAGAATTACGTACAATACAACTTCAAGTAAGAATATTCGCCATGAACCCCCTGCTGTCCAAATGATGTGCGTGGACACTAAAAGTGACCGCGGACTCGGCAGCTCCTGCAAGCCCTTTTCGACTAGCAAACCAGCTCCCGATCAACTTTATTCCACTCTCCCACCCTTTTAATCCCCTCTTTTGGCAACCAAATAAACCCAAACGTGTTTACAGATGTTTTCCCAACATGCTAACTGTCGACACTGGCTGCTGTCCGTGGATTTCATATGGTGACTGTTTTAAAAATATGACACACCTCATGTTTTTGAACATCCAATCAGCGGGAGCGGTTGATGTCTGCAAACTTCACCTAGCTCTCTGATTGGTCCAGAGGCGTTTGCAGACCCTGAATCAGGAAGTGAGTCTGTGGAAAGGACCCAGGTATCACTCATTTATTTTTACCTACTTTTTGACATTTTTTAAAAAACTGCTTGAGGGGTTTACTACAAAAGGGGCCAGGCCACTACTCTTAGCACACATTTAGTAAAAATCCATCCAGTGCTTTGGGATGTAGACACTAGCAACATTTTTTTCCATTAGATCAAGGGACACCCAAAATCGTTTTAACATTCTCCACAAATCAGGGATTCCTGAAGCACTACTTTCTGCATTGATTTGGATGTTTGGGATTGCTGTGGTAGTAATTTGTTTTTGTTGTTGTGCTTCATGTATTCCTAATTTGTGGAGAATGTTCTGCCGATTTTGGGAGTCCCCTGGACGGCTGTCGGGTTATGGTATTTGAGTGTCCAAAGGGTGGTGTGTAATGCTCGTGCAAAATGCGAGCTAGAACAACATGGCGTTGGTACGCAGCCATTTTGGACTCTCGTCTCCCATCATGGTAATAAAAGCCTGCATCTTTGCGGGCCTCACAGAATAAACAAGCATTTCAGCAGTGAACGCAGAGCAAGGTCACGGAACGACATAAATATTATTGCTCAGTAGACTTGCTATGGGGAATAGTTATGGTTTGTCCACTGAAGGACAAACACAGGAAGGGAGTCGGAGCGTCCTGCAGGTGCATTACAAGGGGTTCTGGGAATGAATTTGAGGAAAGGGGTGCTGCGTTTTTCCACTTCTGACTGTTTTTTTCCACTCTCTGCCGCTTCCACATATGTTCTGCTCTTTGATCGAGGGCAGACAACTGAGAAGGGCGGGCCAATCCCCCCCATAAAGAAGATGGCATTGTGTGGCAAAGTGAGTTAGAACATAGACCCCCAGGTGATGCAGTAGTCTCGCTGAGAGGGAGGACACTCCGCCTCAGACCCCGTTAGCATGAGTGATCTCTTTGCCTACCTGCTCTGAGAATAAGCAGTGTCGTAGTGGCCAAGATGAAGGTCACTTCTGCGTCTTTACTAACGCGGAAGCAATCTATATCTATATTTCTATAAATCTAAGTGTATGTTTGTTTATGTATGCTAAGTTCATATATACATGTGTGACTAAAGGGCCTATAACAAGCCATTTGTTATATTATAACAAGTAGCGTATGTGTGATTTCTTGCCTGTCTGAGTCCAATAATTTGTTTTGCCTGGGACTGGGGAACCGTGTAAGTGTTACCCTCACATGGCCGAGCAAAAGCAAAACCGATGCCCAGAGAGTGTGGTGGTGGTGCAACCTTTGGTGGGTGGATCGTGCAGTCCAAGAATGGCACCAAAACCTCCAGCACTGGCCTACTACGGAGTCGCATGAGAAACTACCCAAGAAACATTCAGGAGGGTGAGCAGTGAGCTTCCTGTAAAGACTGTGCGGAAGGTCTCCACCCAACATCCCAACTGCGATAGCCAAGGGCTGCAGAACCAAACGTGCCCCACCGAAAGAAGAAGAAAATATCTTGAACTTATGGAACAACCTCATGTGAATATGTAAGTGAAACCACCAAGGAGACTTATTTTGAACCTTGGGCTGGTCCTCCAGTATTTGTCTTCAAACATTGAAGACCGACGGGGTGGTGCCGAGCTGCCTACCAAATGGCTGACTTTTGTTGAGCCTCCATGACCATTTCCCGTACTAGACAGTGCAGCTCCATATAAGAATTGGCTCCCTACCACTGATATGGGGAAGTGAACAAGTAAAGATCCAGGTAGATCCTGTCCAGGTAAGGGCTCCCTAAATGAGACAACAGTGGAGATATCGTAGTTCAGCATGCAGGTGGCAGAGGCCTGCTTGGCAACGGAGCCGGAAGCTGGGAGATTGGCCGAGCAGTGAAGCTACTCCACGCTGGATGGCTAGAAGATGGAAGCATGTTCCCTGCCTTAGAGCATTGGATTTGTTGGGTGTCTTGACCCACGTTCAAGTTATTATGTTACAACATGTGTGCTGTGGGCTTAGGAAATCCAAGAGGGCGGAAAAGCCCACATTTGCACCAGAATCCTGGAGAACCGTGCAGTTTTGTGCACAACAAAATGGTCCCCTGACCTGCCACCAATCAGTGCTAAGGAATATGGTGTTGTTCAAAATCTGTTATTAATGTCAAAAATAGGTGCAATACTGGTGCTCACCATTACCAGAAAGCCGGTGTTTTAAAACCACCAGTCACTTGTGTAAAACTGAACAAATGAACCAAACCAGGCCAAAGAAAAACTTACTAAGAGGTGGATACAATGTAAAACTATATTCTGAAATGACTTGAAGGAAGTAATTGTCTGATGTATGTATTGAAAATAGCTGGGGATGTCAGCATCTTGAGTGAATTTGGGTTTAAAGCCACTAAAATCGAAATGTTTAGAATAAATGAGTGACCTACTTTTGAGTGTCACATAGTTTGCAACTGTTAAATGTCATAGTTATGAACTTAGAATCAGTGTTCTAGCTGCATGTGTAAAAATTGCAAGTTTGGTTTGAATATAGAAAACTGGGAACCAAAGTGACATTTAGCTTAAGCCTGGCTTAAAGAGATTGAATTCTGCCTGACAACTACCCCCGACAGGAGTTGAAACTTGATCAGCAGCTGTGTTCCCAGGCCTGGCTGCATTCTGCTGCCCCTGCCAAAAGGAGATGACACCTCGCTGATTGGATTAGGGGAGTGGCACCTGGGGACTGCAGGAAACTAAACAATGAGCCTTCCTTGGCCCAGGCAAATGTTAAATTAGGGGGGTCATAAATGGCTTCCTCTTGGAAGGAAATAGGGAGGGGCACTGCATCTGTGAGCAAGCTGAGCTTGGGGGAAGTGGACAAACCAGAAATTCCACCATGTGCTTTGGAAAACCACACCCCTTTGGGGCCAGAGCATAATTTTAAAAAGATGGATAATTCATAGTGCGGACTTGTAAAAATTATATAAATAATATCATCATTCTTGTGATTTTTCTGTGCACATTTTAAGAGGTGTCAGGACTCTGTGGTATGTTCTTGGGGGTAGTAGTGGAAAATAAGGTATTACTCCAATGTCTGTATTTTTAAAATCTGACACTTTATCATCTGGTGCCCATATTCCTTGTGCATGTTTGTGTAAAATCTGGAAAGGTTTAGAGGTCGTTATCTGGATGAAAAGGGCAGAATTCTGTCAAATCCCAATCTCTTAGTTTAAAATAATCTAATTCAAACTATTTTAACCTATCTAGAACTACATCATAGAATTGTGTGTCCTTCTTTTGATTCAAAGCTGCAAAACTGTCATCTGTCATTTTGAAACGTTAAAATTTAATTTCTGAAAAACTACCTTCACAAAATCGTCTGTATCTCTT
The DNA here is from genome assembly GCF_040938575.1 of Ambystoma mexicanum. NCBI lineage: Eukaryota > Metazoa > Chordata > Amphibia > Caudata > Ambystomatidae > Ambystoma > Ambystoma mexicanum. The sequence goes on from NC_090922.1 coordinate 899,650,823, forward strand.
GAACCGTGATTTAACTTTTATTTTAAGGTTGAGATTCTAAGCTTTCCAGCAAGCTCTAAACCGACTTGCTACTCCTTATACTTCCTCTGTAATTGCGCTCGATGGACGCGACTAAATTGCAGCGATTTGACATTTTGCTTCATTTAAGCCACGTGTAAAAATATTTGTCTTTTGCTTCAATTACGGAATTCCGTTTTCAACCTGGTAACCATCCCTGAATTATTGATAGGGCTGGCCTGAACTGATTTCAAGTATCTCGCACTCACCCTGAACCTCTAGAGAGAATTAAAATCATCTTTAGCATATTTTTCCTTTCTTTGCATACCAACTTTAAAGTACTTTGCCTGTGTTTAAAATCATCCCTGTTTCTCTAAGCTTGCTAGGGGGGAACTGAATTCGTATTGTACTGATTGTATTCCTGAAGACTGTGTTTGTTACTTCCACCTCCTTACATTGCATAGAGGGGGGGTGAATTGCCAGAAGGGGAAAAGTGATTATATTATGTTTTGCTGAAATCATATCAAGTTTATTCCTGTGTTGCTTCTTTTCCACCTTGCATTTCCTTGTACCATATAAAGCATTCTCAGCTACCTTATCCCCTATACTACTCCTAAGTAATTAAACCAGTGTGCTAGTATAACATCATCCATTGTTGATCACTCACTGTCATATGTCTAAGTTTGATATCAAATATTAATTTATTATAAAAGTGTGATATATACCTATTGTTTAATTATTCAATAAATCTTTTAAATTGCAAAACAAACCTACTTCTTGGCTCAGTGAGGTCATGCGAATTCAAAGAGAGGGGCGTTATATAAGGGTTTATCATCCAGAGTATAACGTGTCATAAAAATATATAAATAAGGGCTTCCCTTGAGCAATCCCAGACAAGGAACTGACCTAGTGGGAATGCTTGATTGGAGTCATTAACAGATTGGCGGAGTGGGAGATGGCCACTCTTATTGCGGGAAGACATGCCCATCTGGATGAAGATGAGGTGGGACGGTTGCCATATGCTTCTCATTGATGAGGGCTGCGGCCTAGAGACCTTGAAGGAGGTCACAGTTAGCCTTGCAGTCTGCTTAACCTCTGGAAAAGAGACCTGACAAAATTGGAAGTGCCCAGTAGTCACTCAGGGGACCAGAGAAGATAGTAGACGTTGGAGACCTGTGTGGAAGAACACACTGCAAATGGCCACCACCATACTAGGGAGATCAGGAATTAGGGCTGTGGAGCCAGGCTAGGCAGGCTGACCCTGGCCCTGTACTATCATCAACAGCCCTAGAGCTGATTTAAGCAGTGACAGACAGAGAAATAGAGCAACTGGAGCCTGCACATTTGGCAAGTGACTGAATTTGTAGGGTCCTGCATATGCCTGCATCAATTGGCATTAAGATGATGAAAGGAAGCCAGAAAAAGCAGAGCAATTTAGAGGCATTTGCCTGCCAGGCAAGCACTCTGCGGACTGAGCCAATAGTGAATTGTCAGAGAGGCTGGTTTCCAGGGATTTGGATAAACTTGACAGGATAAAATCCAACATTAGCATCTTAAATACCAAGATGGAGTGTGTGCACCAGACAAATAGAAGTGGAAACATGCCTGGGCACGGCTGAGGATGACATTACTCTGCTCAAGAACCACATGACAATAATGGCCAAGGACTTAAAGAAGGCCCTGTTTAAATTTGATGACCTCGAATCAAGGTCCATAAGAAATTACATCCATATTGTGGGACTTCCAGATAAATCGGGCAGGGCCCTATGGAACTGGCGGTCGAGAATCTACCAAAAAGTTGTTGTTTAATTCATCCTTCTCTAGCATGTTTGTGGTTGAACGGCGCATAGAACACCGATGGTGAGACCAAGTCCAGGGGCACCTCCTAGACCAATCATTGCGCTCATACTAAACTACTGCTACTGCTACTGTGACACCATCCTGAGTCTTGCGAGCAAGAAAGGTCCATTACGGTATGAGGCTGGCACTGTGCATGTTTACCGAGACTTCTCCACATCAGTACAACGTGAGTGCAACACATTTTTGGGAGTAAAAAAGATGCTCTGTACCATACGCAATGCTCTTTCCGGCAAGGCTCAGAATACAATGCAGGGGGGCCCTTTTCTCCACCATGCCTGAGGAAACTGTAGCCTATATTGAGGCCAACATCCTGATTGCTGGCAAAGCACTGACTGACACAGAGGACAATTCATCGGAGACTTGAATGCTGCCGAGTCACATTCTGATCTGTTTCGGATCAAGCTGATATGTGAAACAAAGTCTTTAATGGTAGTAGCGAAACTTGATAATTTATGTTGTGAAGCATAAATCTGGCACTAAAACTGCAGCATAAGAGCATAAGAAGGAGCAGGTGTTCTTGTTTATTGTTCATATTTCCTGAATGGTGATGTGGGGGATAGGGAACAGGTGCTGGTGGAAGTAGAAGCAGTGATCCCACCATGCATATATGCTGGTTCACTGGAATCCTCTAAGTTGGAGTTCGGGTGGATGTGTGAGTGAGGGATGAAATCACCCATGTTGGGAGGGTGGTGAGGGAGTGGGGCAGAGGGAGCTTGATTGCGGAATGCCTTAAAATGTTGTTTTGGTGGAAAGGGTACGTTATACCTGTGCTCCTTTTATATGATCATTGGCTGATGATAGGCAGGTTGCATACTTGTTGCATTTAAACATTGAATGGCGATTAGATGTTGACGGTTACAATACTGAGTTGGAATATTAGGGGTTTGGGGAACTACTCCAAAGCTAGGAGGATAGTGGCTAATTTAAATAGACATAAAGTTCACATTGTGTTCCTGCAGGAAACCCATGCGAAGGAGGGGACTAACAATGGACTTGCCAAGGCGTGCAGCGCAAACAGATTCTACACAGACTACTCCCTGCAGTCCTCATCATGATACACATATCCATCAAATGTTCATTAATTCGGTCACATGTAGACCCCGATGGCCGTTATGTAATAGTACACTGTAAATTAAAGAATACTGAAGTGATATTGGCAAACTCGTATTACCACAATCTAGATGACCCTGATTTTTATGCAAATATTTCAGGTATGATAGTGGTGCACCCACTGGCCAGGATAAGTGTAGTGGGATATGAACACCATATTTAACCTAGAGATGAATAGAACGGGCAGAGCACTGAGGCTGCTGTTGAAAGCGGCAAGGTGTATTCTAACCCAAATGGACCATTATAACTGCGATCCTGGAGGGCTCTGCACCCACAGGCACGCAAATACCCATACTACTCCACAGTACATGATATGTTTTCTAGGAAAGATTTAATCTTGATATCCAAATGCCTACTTGGGAAGTATGTTAGCGCAAGTGCACTCCCCTGCACTTATTCAGATAATTCACCCACAGTACTATCGACAGAATGGGGGGTTAGAATGTGGGGCCGTGCAGCGTGGAGGTTTAAATCAGAGGCACTGTGCGATTTGGTGTTTAGGACTGCTATTGAATATGATAACCAGACATTTTTATAGACACATGATAATTACAGGGTAACAGAGAGTATTCTGTGGCAGATGTTCAAGGCACCCATTAGAGGAATGGCAATGTCTAAGGAATTCAGCATGTTTAAGACCATTTTGAGATATATAGAGATAAGCAATAGTAAACTGAGTTACTTGGAAAGGGAAGGCACCAAACCATGCTATACTGGCAGACATACAGTTGAATTTACAGCAATTTTGGGAACATGGCGATAGGGAAGGTAAATACTTTGCAAAGCCAGAGGCAGCTAGGAGGTGTGGAGAGGGTGAACGCCCTGAGTAGGACACTGTCAAAACTGACCCGGGATTAGCATGGCCTAATACATATAACAGGTATATTTGATGACAAACAGGTCCGTAAGAACGCTGACATTGATGTCAATGACTTGTTTGCAAACTTCTATGAAGCCCTGTACCAGGCTGGGGATACTAAAGGTATAGAAGAGATACATGAGTTATTGGAAGACATTCCAGTGTACAAACTTTCAGGGGGAGGCTTGAGTGCAAATAAATACCCTATTCACCCCCAAGGAAATACTGCAAGTGATAAAGTTGCTCCCAGGGAGCAAGGTCCTGGGCACAGATGGGCTCACAGCTGAGTTCTACATGGAGTATGGAGCTATCAAAGCCCTTTATCTATTAAAAGTCTGGGAGGAATCTCTATGACTCAGAAAACTACCGGAAACACTTTGTGAGGCTACTATTATAGAGCTCCCTAAACTCAGTGAAGACAGATGGTCATATCGACCTCTATCTTTAATAAATGTAGTTACTAAAATATATGCAAAAATGTTGGACGATAGGCTATTACCCCTAATGCCCTCCTTGATCAACCATGACCAGGTGGGTTTTATGCCCAGCAGGTCCATGTCTTTGAACATCAGACACCTGTTCAATGTCATTGCCCTGATCTCACCCAAGGCTCAAGCAGTGGCAGGAACACTAGATGCTCAAAAAGCCTTTGACATGGTGTCATGAGACTACCTGTTTGCAGTGTTGAATAAATGCGGGCATGGTGACCAAAAAGGGTGATACATAAAACTGCTTTATTCTGACCTGATCAGAGTTAACAGACTTCTGTCTCTATCATTTAAGCTGAGTAGGGGTTAGCGACAGGGCTGCCCCCTATTGCCCATCTGGTTTGTGCTGGCGATCGAGCCAATGGCGGACTTGATCCTAGACCGTCATTAAGGAAACAGAATCAGAATAAGAGAGCACCCCAAGACCATCTTGCTCTATGTATATTACAGCCTGCTATATATCAAGGACCCCAAGGTGAACCTTGACCCGGTCATGGAGGACATCACCAGTTTTGGTAAATTCTCCAGGTTCACAGTGAACAATATGAAATCTGAAATGTTCCCCCTGACTAATGAAATGACTTGACCTCTGGGGGTATTCCTGTTGAAGTTGGCACCAGATAAGATCAAGTATATAGGGGTGGTGGTCTCCAAGGACAATGATATACTACTTACATACAATTATAGAGTGCAAACAACATATGTGGACACAAACCTGAAAACATGGTCAGACTTAGTGCTATCTCTTGCAGGGAGGCTGGCTGGTACTAATGGACATTATAATATTGCCTAAACTTTTGTAGTGGGGAAATTATTGACTAGAGAGCATGTTCTAGCTCAGAGGAAAATTACATTATAAGATAAAAAAGGACACATTTCAAACTGCACTTTATTTCTCCTGGAAATTCATTTGGTACACAGGATAGTTATTTTGCGCCACACAAGTAGGGAATAGAAAAGGCATTAGCTTGCACAATTAGTGTGCTTTAAAATAGAATAGATTAGGTGACAGGAAGGCTTGTACACAAGATAGGGACTCACTACACAAGTAGGGTAGAACAAATGTAGGCAGATAAGGTTGCTGATACCCATACATAGGGAGAAATATAATGTGACATGAATGCACCAGAACCTCAGTAAACAGCTGAATAAATGTGTCCTGCAGAGGAAAATAACATGACAAGCAGTTGCCATTTTAAAACTGAACCAAACACAGCAGAGAATTAAACATTGCAGCTTTAAGAGAGGACCCAGTTAAGCACGATATTTGAACAAATACATTTAATTCAGGAAAATGGTGTGGCCAGCTAGATGATTGCTGCCTCAAAGGAATGTCAAAACCCAAGGCTCCATAGGGGAGGGTTACAAGGCAGAACAAGATACCATTGTGTGCATCCAACTGTCAAGGTAAATCAAGTTACAATAACATGGCAGATTATTTGAAGTCTATGGGATTAATTGAACATCCCAGGAAATGTAATAAGTAGTGTGTTCCTTAAGTGCACCAAAGAAAAGCTCTGCTGCTAGCTCAAATTTTCTCATTGAAAAAGGAAATATTTGCATTTAAAATGATGGAGCCCTGATGCCTTTTCCCACCGTTTCAGCAGTACACAGTTGGTTCCAGTGAGATTCAGATGTGCCTAGCCATATTCAAGTTGTGCTCCAGCAAAACAAAGCATTTCTCACAGAATGATAGGCTGTGTCAGGCAAGATCTGTGAAATCACAAAGAACTTTAATCCCAGCTGTACGGAAAAAGGCTTTACTTTGCACCAAAATATCGCAGCTGAGCTCTTCACAAGAAGCCCTATTTCTCATTGCTTCTGTTAGTGTCAATGGACCTTTGCCTTGAACAGGTTTCTGTGTATGAGAAATTAAATAAGGCTGCAAATAATGTTAGAATCTAGATGTAAGAGAAAACCACATTTGAAAGTGACATCCCGTGTGAATTAACCCACGTGTAAAATGGTGCTTTTATCAACAAGAAAAATATCTGCTTAAAAGTGAAATGTGGAGTTAAGGCCCTGTTTTTGCATAGAAATGTGATGGAGGTTTTGTTTGAAAACATATATAGGATGTTTTATTCCAGCAGACCTGCTTCTGGTTAAGAACAAAAATAAGTAAATAAATAAGTGCATTTACTGTGGAACCAGCAAAACAGGTTTTCCTGGCCTGGCTTCAAAGGACATTTGCTTTCTGGGAACAGGATCTGCCTTCCCACAAAGGGCCAGCCCCTTGGAAACTATGAATGGACCAAGAGGAAGAATCTCACATGCTTGTGACTTTGTGGCTGGGCTTTAGCCTGGTAAAATAGATTTCTGAGGTCAAAGAAATTGTCATGACAACCCCTGTGCCAGTGGGCTAGATGAATACATTTGGCTTAAAGGATTGGAAGACTGTCCCTCTTTTGGGGTAGAGCCGGCCCTCTTGGTTCTAAAGACATTTCTTTTTAAAACTTTTATTTTTGTAACCTGAGAACTTAAGAATGTGAAATGTTTACAGTACGAATGTAGATTTTATGCTTTTAAATAAGACGATATAGACCTTTCTGACAGGTTGTGGACTCAAATGCTGGAAAAATGACATTTCTCGGAAAAATACAAAGGATCCGGTTTGGATGAAAATATGACCCACATTAATGTGCTTCAGTTTACCGAATTGTAGAATTATAGGTCAACTATTTTCCATGGAAATGGTGAAAGATTGCTAGAATTACTAAATAGCATCGCACCGGCTTGGGATTTGGATCAGCATGTGTATTATAAGATATGTAATCTGCCCGTATACATTTCCTGATGATGACATGTGTGAATATGAATGCTCCATAACCAATTTTGGCAAAAAGTAACTTTGAGAGAACAAAGCACATTGTAAAACACCCCACAAAACTGAGTCATCTCCTTCAAGTCCAATCTGCTTCCAGGGAGGAAGCAACATATATTGGCTGACCCACACGATTCTTGGGGGTAGATCTAGCCAAAGCCTGTCCCCATTGTATAATCCTGTGATATCACCAGCTTTATAAAAGGACATACTCTTCTGAATTTTCCAGCTCCTGTGTATCAAGACATTTCATCTTCATTGTACAAGATTCCAGATTACCCTGCCAGGCCAGAGAAGAGCTGATCCTATCCAGGCAGAACCATCCTTCAGAATTAAACCCCATAACAAAATCCCATTAACTCAGGGAGAAAGGAGGGAAAGCTGTGGTACCCTTTCTGAGAGTATCCTGTGACCAGACCGGCTTTTTCCCCACTACCTGCATGCCGCTGCACGGTAAACAGACATGCCCAGCTGTTTTCTGCTAGGAGCGCCCCGCTGTGGTGCCATAACCAGATATTTTGAGTCCAGAAACCCAGTTGGCTGTCCCAAATCCCAAACTCAGCGCTGATTTTGAGTATCTCCCCATCCCATAGCAACATATAGCATTATTACCAATGTAATACCTTGTCTTGGTTCCACCTTCTAAGTAATCCCATCCATACCCTGATAACTTGTTTAAGATAGTCTGAATCATCTGTGTATTCGGATCCTTGGTTTCCTAATGCTAGCACCATTATTCCACTCATTTTGGTCTTGTGTAAATCATAAATTCTATTTTTGATGAAACCAACTAATTCCCACATAAAGAACCACACTGCGCGAAGAGGTTACACTTCAAAGTAACCAGTGTTGCGGGCGGTGTCTCTCTTTAATAGCCATTAAAATATAGTTTCTGTCAGAATTGTTCTTTCCTTTTTAAACCAATTTTCTCTGTCAACTGCTTTTATTTTTAAAATCGAATTTCCTTTCACATTGAAAATCCAATCCAGTTATTCAGCTAGCGTCACTCTTTCACTTTCATACTATCCCTGTGATGTGCATCTATCACCCAGCCTAAAAACCGCATTCCGATTGTGTCTAATTCACATGTTTTTCAAACTGTTTTGACATTTAAACCTGTAAAAAGAAGAAAATGCAATTTCCATGCGTGTGATTTTGGCTGCACTGTGTTTCTACTTCAAAGTACATTTTTAAACTGTATGCCTTTAGAACGCATATTTACCTCATTTATTCAACCGCACATTAAATTAAATATTTATCAAATTCTGAGTGCTATTTCTGCAATTGCAAAGGTTTTGAAAGCTCATTTTGTGGGGGAAGGTCAGATTTTAATTCTGTTTGCTGCCTAGCATCCCTGACTCCTTGCTGCTCCTTTCTATCCACTCAAAAGTCGATTAATAGGTGTTTGAGGGAGCATTGCAGGGGGAAATCATAACTTGGTGCTATCTACCCGAACAGTAAAACTGCTCCCATTCATCTGTGCTTTGGATATGTTATAGTAGAAGGTCAACCAAGTGTATTTCATCATTTTACATTGTAATTATCACCCCATTGGTGATTGCTGCCCAATATTAAAATTGTGTGATTTTCTTTGAATTTAAAATAAATAAATATTGTATTTCCACCCACCGGCCTGGTTCATGGTCCATTGTGACTCGGGGTATTTGTAAAAGGGGTTTTGAGATGGATTGTGTGCCGGCTCAATTCGAATTCTAGGAAATAAAGCAAAAGTATTCTAATTATGCGCTGCATCTTAGACTGGTGGCAAGAGTCCTGGTCTGGGGTGTGACGCCCAATTAGAATCCTTAACAGCTATTAGGGAACCAGAGAAATTGGTAGGAGGAAAAGTATTGTTGAAACTCAATTTTAAAGGCACAGAAAATAATGATGTGAAGGTAGTGGAGTATGAAAAAATGAAGGAAGCAGCGAGGGAGGAAGTCACACGGGAGACACAGGAAGAGATAGAGCAAAATGCACAAAGGGAGAACAAGAGGGAACAGAGAGAAGCAACAGAGAAGAAGCAGAGGGATGAACAGGAAAGACAAAGAAGGAAAAGGGATGTAGGAGAAAGGGATGCGTATGTAAAGAGGATAAATGCGAAGAACAGGAGAAAGGCAAGAGAAAAGGAAGACATTGAAAAAATGAGGAAGGAGAAGAGCCAAAAGATGAGCAGAAATATGATGCCAGATATGTGGGGAGAAGTCAGGGGGGCAATAACCCCATAGACCAGGGGCAGATATGTGTTGCCAGAGATAATGAGTGGAACATATGTAAGGGAGCCTGTTAAGGGAGTGATTTTTGATCTCATACTTGAGGATGAGGAGAGTGAAGAAAGTGCCAGAGAGGCAGACTGGGTAGACATTGATGGTGAAGAGGGGGGAGAGAGGTGGTGCAAACCGCACAAATGGATACCACAGGACCAGGCGTAGGAGAGATAGCAGATTTGCTGGGGGGAAATGTAAGCCTACATCCACCCCTCACATCAGTACTCCCCATAAATGAGGACCTTAAATCTCCATATTTCATTGAAAAGAAGAACTCATGCAGCATCCCCTTTGCGCAAGGAGAGGGTAACACAATTACCACTGCTCCACAAGGGATTAGGGCAGCCCCACTATACTCCATGGAATAAGACAGACAAAAATAACTATATGGATAAGCTGCCATCACTGACAGCAGGGGTGGGCCAGTGGATCTACAAGCTATAGCTGGAGAAGGCTGGGATAGCATTAGGTATCGGTGACATGAAAAGCCTATTTACATCCATATTGGGTGAGCAGCCAGAGGATGCCTGGAAGTGAGCAGGCTATTTTGCAGTGACAGAACATAACACCAATAAATATGACGGGTCACCATTTAATAATTAAAGAGCTAATGTATGGAAGGGTGCTTTTTCCAGACCAATCTGACATGCGCACCATAGTGACTAGGAATATAGGGCCTATTGAGGACCCCACTGTCTATATTCAAGACATTAAAGAACATTGGCATTTGGAAACTAAAGACCATTGGGATACAAATATACCAGTGTTTTATCATATTCTATATCAGGGCCTAACTGAAGAAGTACAGAGACAGTTAAAAAAGATTGTGGCGATTGAAATGAGAGCATGGCCAGAGATACAATTGACTATGGTCCATCACTGTAGGTTAAAGCAGGAGAAGGATCAAAAGAAAATAGAGGTAAGGCAACAGGAAGAGACAACGTTGGTGCAGAAGAAATTATCCAAAAAGGCAGTAGAAGGAGCGGTATTGATAAATACAGGAGATGGAATAATAATGGACAAGGAGCTGTCATGCCACAGCAGGGCATGGGTGGCTTTTTTGCAGGAAGAGTAGAGAGTAGTTTTTACCCCAGAGGAGGAAGAGGATTTGTTCACAGAGGGAGAGGATTTGGGTTTGGTGGTGGACAGTCTCGCTTTGGAGGACCTGGGAGAACTGGAGCAGTATGTTTCACATGTGGGAAAGTAGGACACATTTCATGAGTGTGTAGAAGTAGAGGAGCAATGCAGCAAGGTGCAATACAGTATGGGCCAAGAGGGGGATGGCAAATCCAGCACCATATGGGTAATATGACTACACACAATATTCACCAGATCAGACACAAGCACAACAGGTGCAGCAACCCCAAGTGGCACATATACAACCACAGATAGTGCCACAACAACCACACCCGATATTGACACAGCAACCACAGAAAGCAGTGCAATCAAAACAAGCAGTGACACAGTTGGGTACAAACATTTTGCCACATACACCACGAATAGGAGGAGTGGCAGAGGTTGGGGAAAATCCTTTTACAGGGACAGGACTGAACATGTATGCCCAATAGGACAGCCCACAGAATAGCTTGATGTACCCTATCCTCTCAGTAACGACAGACCCTGAACAGGAACCGAGGGTGGAGGCATCTTTAGGTGACCAGGCACTTTCCTCTGTAGTTAACACTGGGGCAACAAAACCCTGTGTCATAGAGGGCAGTTTTCCAATGTCAGGAATATTCATGGACACTCCAGGCTTTTCTGGGGCTACAAATACGCTTCCTTTCACTGACAGTTTGCCTGTGACAGTAGGAGTTCAGATGATAGCTATCCCTTAACATATTGGGAAGATATCCTATGGCCAAACTCAGCATAATATGCTCTACACCAGGCACATATTTCCATACAGCAAAAGAATACATACAAGCCTTTCATGGACAGAAAATACAGAGGGGAGTACAATTCGATACCCAAGCCTTTTTTCTATGGAGTACAAGTGAGGTTAGCATGGCTTCCCTGCATTGGGGGACAGTTATTAAGACTACCCACAGACTTTTAATTCAGAACACAGATACCTATAGATGTAACTGAAGGGGAACTGGTTACAATTGAGCTAGAGATGGCTGTAGTGTGGGAGGAAGAGTGATTTTACACAGCACTGATGAGGAAGGGGTGAGTTGGCGCACATTAATAGCACTTGATGCATCACACAGACTGACCCAGTTGACAGATGATGAGTTTTTTGACTACTGTGAATCGGATGATGAGGTATTGTTTGAGATAAATATACCATGTCAATTGAAAATAGAGTATATAGAGGTGCTACAACTAATAATGCTAGTCAGAAAAGTACCATAATTTATGGAAGAAGATTTGGCAAGGGTACCCGGCACACTATGGATGACAAGTCCATATGATGTGGTTTTCTTAAAGTGGATTGGAGCGGTAAAAATAAAATTAAAGGAAGGGGCAATTTTACCTTGAGTAAAACAGTACCCAATGTCCAAAGAAGCAGATGAAGGTATTTATGAAACAATACATTAGCTCATTAAGCAGGGAGTGATAGTGCCATCAGAATATCCTTGCAACACTGCTGTATACATAGTGAACAAATCTCAGGGAGGGCCATGGAGATTTATTTATTTATTTATTTATTTTACATGTATAAAGTGCACAAAACTCCCAGGCATAACGGGTTAGCAAGATTAGCAAGATTGCATGAGACACTGCATAAGGACTGGATGTATTGCCTGCCGCTGGCTCTTTTTGCCCCACGCAATCAGCAAGGCTCAGACAATCACCTGACTCCTCATGAGTGACAGGTCGCAGGATGCATGTGCCCATTACCCTGCCCAATGTGCGCGCAGACAGTTGCCCAAGGCACTACAACTGTTTTTGTAAATGTTACATGACTATTTGATGCTGTTGATTAAATAACTCTCTTTCATTTCATGACAGGAAAGGAAAGGCGGGGAGGTATCGCTAAAGGCATAGAAAAAGACAAAGAGGGTAATTCATAGAATTTCGCAGAAAAGTGTCGCAAGCGGCTGGCGCAGAGTGTCCGCGTGCGATTGACTGCGCCAGGCACGTGCGCTAAAACTGATTTCCGCGCACAGCGTATTCATGGATTTCAGGCTTCCAAACCAGCCGTGGCGCAGAGAATCGCAGCGACCCTGCAGCAGCGCCAGTAACGCCCCCAAGAACGCCCCTGCGCAAGGAAAAGCCATCCAAATCGCTAAATCATCGCAAAGGGCTGCGCTAACCCTGGAACAGTTCACCGGGCTGGCAAACAGCAAACGGCAAGCGGGGAATGTGTATTGCAGGGGTGCGTGGGAAGTTCCACACGTGACTGGCCCCGTGCAAGCAGGGTACGTGAATTTCAGGGGTGCGCGGGAAGTTGCACACGCGATTTCAGCAGGGTACGTGTATTTCAGGGGTGCGCGGCAAGTTCCACACGTGATTTCTGCAGGGTACGTGCATTTCAGGGGTGCGCGGGAAGTTCCACACGCGAATGGGCCAGTGCGAGCAGGGTACGTGTATTCCATGGGTGCGCGGGAAGTTCCACACGCGATTTTATCAGGGTACGTGTATTTGAGGGGTGCGCGGGAAGTTACACACGCGATTTGCCCAGTGCGAGCAGGGTACGTGTATTTCAGGGGTGCGCGGGAAGTTCCACACGCGATAGTCCCAGTGCGAGCAGGGTACGTGAATTTCAGGGGTGCGCGGGAAGTTGCACATGCGATTTCAGCAGGGTACGTGTATTTCAGGGGTGCGCGGCAAGTTCCACACGCGATTTCTGCAGGGTACGTGCATTTCAGGGGTGCGCGGGAAGTTCCACACGCGAATGGGCCAGTGCGAGCAGGGTACGTGTATTCCATGGGTGCGCGGGAAGTTCCACACGCGATTTCATCAGGGTACGTGTATTTGAGGGGTGCGCGGGAAGTTACACACGCGATTGGCCCAGTGCGAGCAGGGTACGTGTATTTCAGGGGTGCGCGGGAAGTTCCACACGCGATAGTCCCAGTGCGAGCAGGGTACGTGTATTTCAGGGGTGCGCGGGAAGTTGCACACGCGATTGTCCCAGTGCGAGCATGGTACGTGTATTTCAGGGGTGCGCGGGAAGTTCCACACGCGATACCAGCAGGGAATGTGTATTTCAGGGGTTCTGGGGAGTACTACACGTGAATTGGCCGTGTGGGTCCTCCCAGGTGTACGCTCCACAACCTCCACGGCCCCTGCAGGCAGCCCACACCACGGGGGACTACCCTGCACCCCTGCCCATGTCCCGCAGGCAGCCCATCCACCATGGGCATGCCCCCCAGCCAACCCACATGTCACCTTGCACTACTGATCAACAATGCATGTCTCCCACCACCCCCACCCCCCAGCAGTGCAGGGGCAGCCTCCACCAGGCCCCCACTCATGTCCCCCTGCACCCCCACCCCCCGGCAGTGCAGGGGCAGCCTCCACCAGGCCCCCACTCATGTCTCCCACCACCCCCACCCCCCTGCCACCATGGCCACCCTCCACCAGGCCCCCACTCATGTCCCCCTGCGCCCCCACCCCCCGGCAGTGCAGGGGCAGCCTCCACCAGGCCCCCACTCATGTCTCCCACCACCCCCACCCCCCGGCAGTGCAGGGGCATCCTCCACCAGGCCCCCACTCATGTCTCCCACCACCCCCACCCCCGGCAGTGCAGGGGCATCCTCCACCAGGCCCCCACTCATGTCTCCCACCACCCCCACCCCCCAGCCACCAGGGGCAGCCTCCAGCAGGCCCCCACTCATGTCCCCCTGCACCCCCACCCCCCTGCCACCATGGGCATCCTCCACCAGGCCCCCACTCATGTCTCCCACCACCCCCACCCCCCTGCCACCATGGCCACCCTCCACCAGGCCCCCACTCATGTCCCCCTGCACCCCCACCCCCCGGCAGTGCAGGGGCAGCCTCCACCAGGCCCCCACTCATGTCTCCCACCACCCCCACCGTTGCCACCATGGGCATCCTCCACCAGGCCCCCACTCTTGTCTCCCACCACCCCCACCCCCCAGCAGTGCAGGGGCAGCCTCCACCAGGCCCCCACTCATGTTTCCCACCACCCCCACCCCCCGGCATCCAGGGTCAGCCTCCACCAGGCCCCCACTCATGTCCCCCTGCACCCGAACCCCCAGTATCCAGGGTCAGCCTCCACCAGGCCCCCACTCATGTCTCCCACCACCCCCACCACCCAGCCACCAGGGGCAGCCTCCAGCAGGCCCCCACTCATGTCCCCCAGCACCCCCACCCCCCTGACACCATGGGCATCCTCCACCAGGCCCCCACTCATGTCTCCCACCACCCCCACCCCCCTGCCACCATGGGCATCCTCCACCAGGCCCCCACTCATGTCTCCCACCACCCCCACCTCCCAGCAGTGCAGGGGCAGCCTCCACCAGGCCCCCACTCATGTCTCCCACCACCCCCACCCCCCGGCAGTGCAAGCTCAGCCTCCACCAGGCCCCCACTCATGTCTCCCACCACCCCCACCCCCCGGCAGTGCAGGGGCAGCCTCCACCAGGCTCCCACTCATGTCTCCCACCACCCCCACCCCCCAGCAGTGCAGGGGCAGCCTTCACCAGGCCCCCACTCATGTCTCCCACCACCCCCCACCCCCCGGCAGTGCAGGGGCAGCCTCCACCAGGCCCCCACTCATGTCTCCCACCACCCCCCTGCCACCATGGCCACCCTCCACCAGGCCCCCATTCATGTCCCCCTGCACCCCCACCCCCCTGCCACCATGGGCATCCTCCAACAGGCCCCCACTCATGTCTCCCACCACCCCCACCCCCCAGCAGTGCAGGGGCAGCCTCCAGCAGGCCCCCACTCATGTCTCCCACCACCCCCACCCCCCTGCCACCATGGCCACCCTCCACCAGGCCCCCACTCATGTCCCCCTGCACCCCCATCCCCCCAGCATCCAGGGTCACCCTCCACCAGGCCCCCACTCATGTCTCCCACCACCCCCACCCCCCGGCAGTGCAGGGGCAGCCTCCACCAGGCCCCCACTCATGTCTCCCACCACCCCCACCCCCCGGCAGTGCAGGGGCAGCCTCCACCAGGCCCCCACTCATGTCTCCCACCACCCCCACCCCCCGGCAGCGCAGGGGCAGCCTCCACCAGGCCCCCACTCATGTCTCCCACCACCCCCACCCCCCGGCAGTGCAGGGGCAGCCTCCACCAGGCCCCCACTCATGTCTCCCACCACCCCCACCCCCCTGCCACCATGGCCACCCTCCACCAGGCCCCCACTCATGTCCCCCTGCACCCCCACCCCCCTGCCACCATGGACATCCTCCACCAGGCCCCCACTCATGTCTCCCACCACCCCCACCCCCCAGCAGTGCAGGGGCAGCCTCCAGCAGGCCCCCACTCATGTCTCCCACCACCCCCACCCCCCTGCCACCATGGCCACCCTCCACCAGGCCCCCACTCATGTCCCCCTGCACCCCCACCCCCCAGCATCCAGGGTCACCCTCCACCAGGCCCCCACTCATGTCTCCCACCACCCCCACCCCCCGGCAGTGCAGGGGCAGCCTCCACCAGGCCCCCACTCATGTCTCCCGCCACCCCCACCCCCCGGCAGTGCAGGGGCGGCCTCCACCAGGACCCCACTCATGTCTCCCAACACCCCCACCCCCGGCAGTGCAGGGGCAGCCTCCACCAGGCCCCCACTCATGTCTCCCACCACCCCCACCCCCCTGCCACGATGGGCAGCCCCCACCAGGTCCTCACAATCCCCAATCATGTGCGTAATGGTCAGCCTCCACAGCCAAAAAGCCCTACCAAGTAACCCATTCACCCACATGGAAATGGAAATCACATGTTACACCCCCAATGTTCATGAAGCTAATGAACCCATGTCCGTCACACTCAATGGTTGCAATTGAATGGGAAAACACACAACATGACATGCATGAAACCAATGAGATGATACCACACAGTGAAGTATGGAAACAAAATTGTATTGAAAAAAATAAAGAATGCTAAAGAAAGAAAACAAACTACAATGTGAATGAGAAAAAATAAGCTGCATGTCCGTATAAAAACACAAAAGTGGAAATCCGAATCCAAAAAAATTCTGTCCAAAGTCAAATGTAAAAAAATCTCCATGCAATAAAGAACTATGTACAAAAATACCAAGGGTCCATGAGCCCAACTGAACAAAGGAAACCTACTAAAAAACCTACCTAAAAATCAACTATATACAAAAAGTGGAGCAGTGTCCGTCGACTCCAAATCATAATAAGAAAGAAAGGAAACCTAAAACTAAAGAACTATATACAAAGGCGGCGGGCAAGTCCAGCGGCTCACTCCGTGGTGTCCCGGGCCAGGGCATCATCGAACTCCTGTTCGATGTCCCGGAGGCGGTCCAGTTCCATGGCCCCGAGGGTCCGCAGGGACGACGCCGTGTCCTCCTCCAAACCCCTGCGGATTGCCTCGAGGCACTCGGCCCTCCTCAGGGCCCTCCGCATGGAGTTCTCCGCCCTGACCATTGTGAGCCGCGCCTCTTCTGCCCGCCGCCGCTCCGCACCTATGGCGTGGCCCAACCGCTGCCACACGGAAGACACTCTCTGTCCTGGGTCCCCCTGCCCTCCGGCCGATGCGTGCCCCTCCGATGTCGAAAGCCCCGAGCCTTCATGTCTCCCACCATGTTGCTGCTGCTGCTGCTCTGCCTCTGCCCGTGCACTGCCTCCTGCTGCCTGCACATCCTCCGCCGGCTGGGGTGCACTTGTTGATGTGGCCACCCCTGCTGGACCTCCGACTCCCGACTGTGGCAGGGATGCCTCCTCCACCAGCCTGGCCGCACCGTCAGAGGCAGCTCCACAGGGCACTCAGGTGACTGATGGGTGGGAAGATGGCACAGAGGACGACTGGCGCGTAGGGGGTCCAGTTGAGGAGGGGGTCGAAGCAAGCCCCATCAGACAGCGGAATCCGGCCTGGGTGACCTGTCCCAGCAGGCTGACGTGGTCAACGAGCCATTCGAGATGACGTGCAGTCTCTCCATGAAAAGACTGCAGGTCACCTCGCATGGCCCGTTGACGCAACGCCACACCAGCCAGGACAGGCTCAACCCGGACCTGGATGGCCACGTCTGCAGGCAGAGGAAGGCCAGTTGACGTCAGCTCATCCCCTGCCTGAAAACGGGTCTGGACGTAGGCATCCCTGCTGGTGCAAGATGATGCAGGGACAGGATCGGGGACAGGATTGCACACAGGCACCTCCGCGGCCGCCTGTGCTGCCTCCTGTCCCTGGTCCTGCACTGCACCACTAGCACCAGTGGGATCCCCACCTCCAGACCCCGTCTCTGGTGCTTGCGTGGCCCCCTCCTCCACCAAACCCCCCACCAACCTGGGTGACTCCGTGCCATCTTCCCCTGTTGGGCCCTGTGGGGTCCCAGCTGCCCCTTCTGCTGCCGAGCAGTCCAACTGCAACCTCCGCCTCTTGGACCTCCCCCCAGCAGCTGCGGCCTGGGACGCGGCACCGGACTCCTCACTCCCCGACGAGATGACAACACGGGAGGGGAGCTGGGCCTTGCATCTCCGGCTGGTGGTCGGATCCCCGCCACTGTGCTCCACAGCACCTTCTCCGCCCTCTTCATCAGTTGACGCTGCAGACAGGAAGAAACAAAACACAGGCATCAGGGCACTGTACAATGGACACATACACGCATGACAGTTGCACATGAGTGGCATTGGCAAACCTCAGACATGTCATCACAATCCCCAACACACATGTCATTGCAACTGGCACACATGAGCCATACCACAGCCATATCGCAACTGCCACCACCATCCCTACACATACAACAGCATCAGCAGCCAAAGGGGAGCCAGACATCACATGCAACACAGGAAGTGCACCACACATGTACACACACCACCACACTTGCATGCATGTCTACACCTCTGCCAAGTGTCGCACTGTTCAGACGGGCATCCATGTCACATCTGCCAATCAGGCTTCCACATACCGCTGTCACATGCATCCATGTTGCATCACTGTTGCACCCTTGTCAAATACACACACATGCTCATGTACACAGTGCTCATACATGCAGCCGAAAACAACATACATGCCTGACATCACGGACATGTCTACTTACATACACATTCATCCAAACATGTGTGCACGCACAACTGCATTTGCCATGCAAGCCCACACACACAAGCACCATCCATGTCTCACACATTACAGCCCTCGCATGTGTCAGCCCCATGGCCCTGTACACCCCCACCCATACTCGACCCCATACAAACAGATGTGCAACCGGCACAATGCCGAATAATCACCACATGCACTGCTCACAATCAGGATGCATGTACACTCACCGCTCGACTCCAGACGGGTCTGCTTCTCTAGGACCTGGACGTGGAGCGCTGGGGATATGCGTTCCAGGACCCCCATCTGTTCTTCCGACAAGTGGCCCCGGCGCCCCTTGGCATCCGCTGCCTTCAAGAGGTGCCGGGCCTTGTTCAGGGTCCTGGACCTGAAGTCCTCCCAGCGCTTCCTGACATGTTGTAAGTCCCGGACTGCCACCCCCTCCGCGTTGATGGCAGTCACGATGTCAGTCCAGATCCGAGTCCGTCCTTTCTTGTCGGCGCGGGAACTTCCGAAGAGGGCATCATACTGCCCCAGGACTTGCTCCACCAGGACACCAACTTCGGTGGCACTGAAGCTGGTGCCCCTCTGCCTCTCTGGCCGGGGGTTGTCAGTGGTCACAGATGGTGTTTGCCCCGACATGACAACCCCAGAGGCAGGAGTGGGTGGGCAACAGGGTCCTGGGGCTGGGCTGTGGAGCGATGGAATTCCAGTTGGGAGTCTTCGGTTCCAGCAGGGGTAGTCACAGCAACAGCACCCCTTGCTGATGTGCAGGCAGCAAATGGCAGTGCACGTGGGCAGCAGGCAGTCAGGCAGCAGCAGATGGCAGGTGGGAGCGTGCTCGGGGCTCTGGGGGGCAGTAGTTCGGCCTTCTGGGCAGGAGCGTGGTCTTCCGTGTGCTTACGCGTGGCCAGCTTGGTACGAAGTGATTTGGCACGTGAAAATCCTGCACGTCAGCGTGAAAACCGAGGAAAGGCCCTTAGCGCGTAAGCGCGTCAGCACGCATACGCGATTCTATTGGACCAAAGGCCCTCAGCGCGTAAGCGCGTCTGTGACGTGACCCGCACGGGTGTTTCCCACACAGCACGTGATGACAGAGCACACGTGGAAAGACTGCACGTCAGAGTGTCATCGCGTGTGATTGGTGGAAATGGCCGTACACGCAGAAGTGACAAAGCGTGTAATTGGTGGAAATGGCCGTACACGCATAAGTCACAAAGCGTGTAATTGGTGGAAATGGCCCTAGCGCGTACACGCCGCGTAAGTGACGCTGGACGTGTGGGCCTGTATAAAAGGTACGCGTAGAACACCATTTCCTTGTACGTGCTTTTCGTGGAGAGCGAGTGGGTGAATTCTGTACTTCTTGTCGGTTCACACGCGATTTACTTCACGGCGTTTCAAGTTCGTATTCCCTGTTACCTCTGACAGATTTTTCTCTTTTTTCTCTTTTACTGGTTTACCTGGGCCTGTTCCCTCAAACAGTGTTCCCTTCTACTGTTGTCCTGTCTCCTCAGACAGCGTACAAATCTTCTTTTGGCGGGGGTGTTGCCAACCAAACGCGCTCCTTTTTCACGCTCTTTTACCTGGCAGACGGTGAGTCACGCACGTATCTAACATCTGTGCTTGCCCCGTGTGTAGCCTACCCCTTCAGAGGTCATTCTAGACTGCGTGTGACACGCATACGTTCATTCTTGTGTTACTGGGTGCCACAGCGTAGTGCAGGTTTTCCTTTCTGCACACGTGGTCTAGGAGGGGTTGCGTGCACGTCATCTCCCTTTTTTGGGGCTCCTGTGCGTAGTGTGACCCGTCATCTTTCCCCAGGGGTTACAATCAGCCTTGCAAGAGCACTAGGGTACAATTACCATCTGGTACCCAACCCCTTTAACCCCCAATTGCCCAGGACAATATTTTACAGCCACTCCCATACGTACATTAACATCAGTGCCATGGCTGGGAGGCGAGGATTCCGTAAGGGTGGCAAAGGTGGAAGAGCCACAAGTGGTGGCCGTGGTGGATCCGGTAGGGGACGTGGTCGTTACTTGCAGGGTGAGCCTGTCCCCCCATGTGTGGAGGACCAGTCAAGGGCACCCATAACCCCCCCCCTCCCGTTGAGGCTGATGTGGCTGACACCGTCCATGCTCAGCCCTTGTTGGACCAGCCCATTGTGGCACCAGACCTGGCTGACTCCATGGCTGACTTCCAGGTCAGCAGGCCTATGACACGTGCACTGGTGCACGTTGATGTCACCATGCCACGTGCATCTGGGGCAGCAAGGTCATCTGCTGCACCAAGTAGGCAGGGCGGAGAGGCTGCAAGGGCAGCTGCGGCTCCATCCACCCCAGCCCTCACACACCCAGCCCGGACAGTGTCGGTCCTAGTCCATGCTGCTTATATTCCCCCTGACACCATCACACTAGAGCCAATGCCTGCACCAACTCCCATGCTGAGTGTGCAATCCCACACTCCTGATACAGAGTCCACCAGGGCTCCTGACCCTAGTGTCCAGAGCGGCGCAGGACACTCAGGATCACCACCACCTTCCAAGCGGAAGAGGAAGAGTGCTCGTCCGGCACAGGCTGATGCCCCAGACACGGCTACACAGTCCGGCCCGTCCAGGAAGCCCAGCTTCACGGATGACGAACTGAATGCACTTGTCGAGTATGTGTCCGCACATGACAACGAGATGGTCATTGTTGCAGGATCCAAGACCACACCTGCACAACGCCAGGCACACTGGCAGACCGTTGCGGACATCGTAAGTGCCCTTGGAATTGTGAGGCGCACAGCCAATGACTGCTATAAGCGCTGGAATGACCTAAAGCGCAGGGCAAAGAGTAAGCTGGCCTCAAGTCATGCCGCAACTCTAGTGACTGGAGGTGGGTCTCCAGTAGTAGACATGGAACTCACTCCACATGAGTCAGTCGCTGGGACCTACGTCACGGAGGAACAGATCCAAGGCATGGGAGATTTGGCTGATTACGAGGCATTGTCCGGTGAGTGCACATGCATGTGTGTGTCATCCATGTGCATGGTGTGTGTGAGGGCTTCTGTTTGTGTGACAGGTGAGAGTGTGTGCGCCTGAGTCGTATGGGTCAGCCATGTGCTTCATGCAATACATCCTGCGCAGCTGCATTTGGCCATAGCAGTATCCCTTCTGCCAACAGTAGACATCTAGCCCAACTGCACGCCAGTTGCCCTTGAAGTGTCACCTTGCCACAACATTGTTGCTAAATTTTCCACTGTTCATTTAGTCAGATTGTTTGCATTCCACCACTTTTACTAGGCATGTCGCAGTCCTCTAGTCACATGTCTGACATGGCTATGGTAAAGTGGAGTGACGTTGTTACCTGGATATCATTTGTTCAAACATGTCCCTGTGCAATTGCACCATTTCGGACTGGCAGCTCCAGGTGAAGAATCTGACCTGTTTGAATTAGAAAAGCTATTACATGCGGGAACTGGACAGAATGAATAGGTGCTGCCCTCCTCTCCATCTTCACTCAATAGCAATGGTACATGCCATCTGTGTGATGGCATGTGTGTTTCACCTGCCAATCACAGGCCAATGTGTGATGCCACTGCCAGGCAGCATGCAGAAAATGTGTTAATCTTCCATCTTGGTGTCATCAGTGTGTGCCATTTGCCTGCCCTTCATACAAAGTGAGGGTGCATGCATGGGAGGGTTTTAGTCATGTGGGACATGTGTCAAACAAGTACTGGTTCTCTTGCTTCTCAGCCCTCATTGTGTGCCATGGTGCTAATGCCTGTTTCCATTTCTTTGTTTTTATGTCTTTGCAGGGGAAGACGCACCTGATACTGCTGGGGTTGTGGAGATGGTGCAGACCCAGGAGGGGTCCGAGGGCCGACCAACCACCAGTGAGGGACGTGGTGTGGTGGTGGGTGAGAACCCACAAGTGCTGCAAGTCCTGCTCTCAAGGGGTGTCTCTGGCTGCACCTCCCCCGAGCTGTACTCAGGTGTTGATTCGGATGAGACCTACGTGCCGTCGCAGGTGAGTGTTCCAGGGAGGGATTCTGTTCTGTCTCACCCACCTGCACCAGGGTCAGAACCCTCAATGGGGATGTCAGTGTTGGCAGCTACGCCTTTGGTGGTTACGGATGCAGGGTCACACTCCGCGACATCTGATCCTGTTCCTGGGCCAGCAGATCAGAGGGGGAATGCAGTCCTGCAGCCTCAGGTAGTGCCGGCACAGCAAGGCGCAGTTCGCCTTGCCCCAGACAGGTGTGGTGCCCGCCGACGTGGTGGCCGTACGCCACCTGGCAATACTGCATGGGAGCAATCCATTTACGGTATGGCAACCCAACAGGCAGCATCATCCGAGATGATGGCTCAGGCCATGGATAGGGTGGCCACTTCCATTATCCCCCCTGAAAGGCTGATGGAGTGACTAGAGCAGGCAACCGACTCCATATGCCAGTCACACAGGGAGGACATGTTGGGATCCAACGGGGACAGGCGGGCGGCACTGGCGACTCTGCAGGAGGCCATCTCCATTGAGTCCCAGGGCCACAGGGAAGCCCTGAGGCAGGAGCTCCTTCACCTCAGGACGACTCTTGTTGAGCTTGAGGCTTCAACACAGAACAGCAGCTGGAGGTCTGGGCATCCCGTGAGTTGTTGCATGGGGACCTCCGCACACTCATCCTCCAGAACCAGACCTACCACACCCGCATGCTTGCAGCCATGGAGGAGCAGACTAGGGCCTTGCGTGGGCTGCCTCCCATAGTGCAACCACCTCCGGATGCAGCTGCACAGGGTGATAATAGCGACAGCAGTGATACTCCCACAATAGGGTAGCCGTGTGGGCCATGAGCCCATGGAGGTGTTTTTTTTTCCCAGGATCCACGCAGGTGGGTTCTGGTGTGCATCCTGTCCTCGGACCTCCTGGGTGGCCTCCCCAACCCCCCCGGGCCCTTCAATGGCCATTTTTTATTTTTTTTTATTTTTATTTTTATTTTTATTTCTTTTA
Source organism: Ambystoma mexicanum (assembly GCF_040938575.1). NCBI lineage: Eukaryota > Metazoa > Chordata > Amphibia > Caudata > Ambystomatidae > Ambystoma > Ambystoma mexicanum. The sequence continues at coordinate 899,674,342 of NC_090922.1, forward strand.
TTCCCAATTTTTTGGGGACAATGTGTTGGCTTCCGTGGTTCCTGTGGGCATACGCTGCATTGTGGCTGGGCACATGCAGGCTTGTAATATATTTGGTTCAGATGCTTGGGTTTGAGTCACACACACCCCTCCTGCTTCCCGTTTCCATGGGCTTGCAAAGGGTGTGCCCAAGTGACAGTGAATTACACAGTGACGTTGGACTCCCATGAGCTGTGTGGGCAGTCTGTAGTCAATACTGTGTATACATTCCTAGTGCATATTGCTGTTGTGTTGTACACTGCATGTTGCATTGATGTGTAACTCATCTTCTGTGTCTACCTCCCAATTTGCAGGTCCCTTCCTCATGTCTACACAAGGACCTCTAGTCTGGAGATGTGGTCCATGTTGGCAGCAGTGCACCTACAACTCTACATGGCGCCAACACTGCACAGTTGGTAGTGGTGGGAGTGCAGGCATTTCCAGGTGGTGAGACTACTAATATTAAACATTAGTGATGTCATGTTAATGGTAGTACGTGCTCAAGTTTGTTGTTGGTCCGGCATTACTGTGAGCATTTCAGGTGTTGCAAGTTTCTAATAGGGACACTGTACATTGTGACACTAGTGTCATGTTGTGGGGATTACTTTGTTTACCTGCAAATAGCATGACATGGCACTGTGTGTCGTGTGGCAGTGCTCGGGTTGGGTTGGCTGACATGGCACTGTCCTCTTGTTGCATTTTGCAAGAGGGTATTCATTTTAGCTGCTTGAATGTGTAACTTCACAAAACTGCATTGGTGGTGTCAGTGTGGGTAGGGATGCACACATTGTGACACTTCCAGGTGAACAATCTCAGGCTGATATGGTTTTCACGGTTCTTTCTCCAGACATTCAGGATCAGTGTCAGGTTGAGTCATCATTGATTGTCAGATGGAATGTGCCAGGGCAGTGTGCACTCCACAGGGGTGTGATTTCTATGTGAAGTAATTAGCCACTAGCTGTGTACGGGTTGCCTCCCCCATGCCCTTTCCCCTCCCATGCGCAGCGGCTGTGCATGTGGTTGGGGATGGGGGGGCACCACCATGTCCACGGCCAGGCCCCGGCGTGTTGCAACGTTGTGCAGGACACATGCTGCCACTATGATCCTGCACACTACTGGGGGAGCGTACAACAGCTGCCCGCCAGAACGGTCAAGGGAGCGAAAGCGTGACTTCAGCACTCCGAATGTGCGCTCCACTATGCCCCGGGTTGTAATGTGGGCTGCGTTATATCTTACCTGGGGTGGCGTGGTGGGGTTCCGAATTGGCGTCATCATGTGGGGGCTGAGAGGGTAGGCACTGTCCCCTGTGGAGGTGGTGATTGGTATCATTGGTGGGGTTGTGACCTTGCTCAGTATCTGACATGCATGCATGTGCAGTGGCATTCATACTCACCAAGCAGCCATGTATCGCCATGCCGGCCAGCTTCTAGGTCCAGGCTTAGGGTTGACATTCGGTAAATGAAGCTGTCTTGGGTTGACCCGGGATAGTTGGCATATACTGAGGTGATGATTCCCTTGGCATTACATACTACCTGCACGTTGATGGAATGCCAGTGCTTGCAGTTCCTATAGATGTGCTCAGATGCCCTGGGGGGACGTAGAGCCACATGGGTGCAGTCGATGGCACCTAGCACTTTGGGGAATCGTGCCACAGCGTAAAAATCCAGGGCGGCAGCATGCCTTTCTGCAGGGGTTCTGGGCAGGTATATGTGCCTGCGGACTGATGGGCGTGCAGTGATGATGTTCAAGACCTGGTGTAGGCAGCGTGACTGGGTGGCCTGTAATACACCACCCACAATGGCACTTGTCCGCTGAAATGATCCAGTGGCTAAGAAGTGCAGTACATTGAGGACCTTCTCCAGGGGGCTGAGTGCTTGGGAGCACAGGGTGGGTGATGCGAGGTCATCCTCCCACTCACTCACCAGGTCCAGTATGATGTGTGGTGGAAACCTGTACCTCCCATGCACCTGGTCATCAGGCATCCCGAAAAGGCTGGTTCTGGGTGTGAATATTCTGGCCCTGACTATCCTCCTCCTCCTCCTTTGGTAGGCCACGCCCACTGCTGCTAGGAACGGTATGTTCATCCTGGGTCTAAGCTAGGTATTTTGTTAGCGCGCAAATTAATGCGTTGCGCGTGTTGTAGGCGAGCGTGTGACCCGCGCACCCCTGAAATCCAGTACCCAGTCCAATAGCGTGTGGAAATTGCCGCGCACACCGGGATACAGGTGCGCTGACGTACTTGTGTGTGTAAGTGTCCGCGCACACCTGATATACACGTACATAGGCCAATCGCGTGTACGCGCACTTTTGTCCAATTACACGTGATGAGACTCTGACGTGCTGTCCAATTACACGCGATGACACTCTGACGTGCAGTCTTTCCACGTGTGCTCTGTCATCACGTGCTGTGTGGGAAACACCCGTGCGGGTCACGTCACAGACGCGCTTACGCGCTGAGGGCCTTTGGTCCAATAGATTCGCGTATGCGTGCTGACGCGCTTACGCGCTAAGGGCCTTTCCTCGGTTTTCACGCTGACGTGCAGGATTTTCACGTGCCAAATCACTCCGTACCAAGCTGGCCACGCGTAAGCACACGGAAGACCACGCTCCTGCCCAGAAGGCCGAACTACTGCCCCCCAGAGCCCCGAGCACGCTCCCACCTGCCATCTGCTGCTGCCTGACTGCCTGCTGCCCACGTGCACTGCCATTTGCTGCCTGCACATCAGCCAGGGGTGCTATTGCTGTGACCACCCCTGCTGGAACCGAAGACTCCCGACTGGAATTCCATCGCTCCACAGCCCAGCCCCAGGACCCAGTTGCCCACCCACTCCTGCCTCTGGGGTTGTCATGTCGGGGCAAACACCATCTGTGACCACTGACAACCCCCGGCCAGAGAGGCAGAGGGGCACCAGCTTCAGTGCCACCGAAGTTGGTGTCCTGGTGGAGCAAGTCCTGGGGCAGTATGATGCCCTCTTCGGAAGTTCCCGCGCCGACAAGGCAGGACGGACTCGGATCTGGACTGACATCGTGACTGCCATCAACGCGGAGGGGGTGGCAGTCCGAGACTTACAACAGGTCAGGAAGCGCAGGGAGGACTTCAGGTCCAGGACCCTGAACAATGCCCGGCGCCTCTTGAAGGCAGCGGATGCCAAGGGGCGCCGGGGCCACTTGTCGGAAGAACAGATGGGGGTCCTGGAACGCATATCCCCAGCGCTCCACGTCCAAGTCCTAGAGAAGCAGACCCGTCTGGAGTCGAGCGGTGAGTGTCCATGCATCCTGATTGTGAGCAGTACGTGTGGTGATTATTCGGCATTGTGCCGGTTGCACATCTGTTTGTATGGGGTCGAGTATGGGTGGGGGTGTACAGGGCCGTGGGGCTGACACATGCGAGGGCTGTAATGTGTGAGACATGGATGGTGCTTGTGTGTGTGGGCTTGCATGGCAAATGCAGTTGTGCGTGCACACATGTTTGGATGAATGTGTATGTAAGTAGACATGTCCGTGATGTCAGGCATGTATGTTGTTTTCGGCTGCATGTATGAGCACTCTGTACATGTGCATGTGTGTGTATTTGACAAGGGTGCAACAGTGATGCAACATGGATGCATGTGACAGCGGTATGTGGAAGCCTGATTGGCAGATGTGACATGGATGCCCGTCTGAACAGTGTGACACTTGGCAGAGGTGTAGACATGCATGCAAGTGTGGTGTTGTGTGTACATGTGTGGTGCACTTCCTGTGTTGCATGTGATGTCTGGCTCCCCTTTGGCTGCTGATGCTGTTGTATGTGTAGGGATGGTGGTGGCAGTTGCGATATGGCTGTGGTATGGCTCATGTGTGCCAGTTGCAATGACATGTGTGTTGGGGATTGTGATGACATGTCTGAGGTTTGCCAATGCCACTCATGTGCAACTGTCATGCGTGTATGTGTCCATTGTACAGTGCCCTGATGCCTGTGTTTTGTTTCTCCCTGTCTGCAGAGTCAACTGATGAAGAGGGCGGAGAAGTTGCTGTGGAGCACAGCGGCGGGGATCCGACCGCCAGCCGGAGACGCAAGGCCCGGCTCCCCTCCCGTGTTGTCATCTCGTCGGGGAGTGAGGAGTCCGGTGCCGCGTCCCAGGCCGCAGCTGCCGGGGGGAGGTCCAAGAGGCAGAGGTTGCAGTTGGACTCCTCGGCAGCAGAAGGGGCAGCTGGGACCCCACAGGGCCCAACAGGGGAAGATGGCACAGAGTCACCCAGGTTGGTGGGGGGTTTGGTGGAGGAGGGGGCCGCACAAGCACCAGAGACGGGGTCTGGAGGTGGGGATCCCACTGGTGCTAGTGGTGCAGTGCAGGACTAGGGACAGGAGGCAGCACAGGCGGCCGCGGAGGTGCCTGTGTGCAATCCTGTCCCCGATCCTGTCCCTGCATCATCTTGCACCAGCAGGGATGCCTACGTCCAGACCCGTTTTCAGGCAGGGGATGAGCTGACGTCAACTGGCCTTCCTCTGCCTGCGGACGTGGCCATCCAGGTCCGGGTTGAGCCTGCCCTGGCTGGTGTGGCGTTGCGTCAACGGGCCATGCGAGGTGACCTGCAGTCTTTTCATGGAGAGACTGCACGTCATCTCGAATGGCTCGTTGACCACGTCAGCCTGCTGGGACAGGTCACCCAGGCCGGATTCCTCCGTCTGATCGGGCTTGCTCCGACCCCCTCCTCAACTGGACCCCCTACGCGCCAGTCGTCCTCTGTGCCATCTTCCCACCCATCAGTCACCTGGGTGCCCTGTGGAGCTGCCTCTGACGGTGCGGCCAGGCTGGTGGAGGAGGCATCCCTGCCACAGTCGGGAGTCGGAGGTCCAGCAGGGGTGGCCACATCAACAAGTGCACCCCAGCCGGCGGAGGATGTGCAGGCAGCAGGAGGCAGTGCACGGGCAGAGGCAGAGCAGCAGCAGCAGCAACATGGTGGGAGACATGAAGGCTCGGGGCTTTCGACATCGGAGGGGCAGGCATCGGCCGGAGGGCAGGGGGACCCAGGACAGAGAGTGTCTTCCGTGTGGCAGCGGTTGGGCCACGCCATAGGTGCGGAGCGGCGGCGGGCGGAAGAGGCGCGGCTCACAATGGTCAGGGCGGAGAACTCCATGCGGAGGGCCCTGAGGCGGGCCGAGTGCCTCGAGGCAATCCGCAGGGGGTTGGAGGAGGACACGGCGTCGTCCCTGCGGACCCTCGGGGCCATGGAACTGGACCGCCTCCAGGACATCGAACAGGAGTTCGATGATGCCCTGGCCCGGGACACCACAGAGTGAGCCGCTGGACTTGCCCGCCGCCTTTGTATATAGTTCTTTAGTTTTAGGTTTCCTTTCTTTCTTATTATGATTTGGAGTCGACGGACACTGCTCCACTTTTTGTATATAGTTGATTTTTAGGTAGGTTTTTTAGTAGGTTTCCTTTGTTCAGTTGGGCTCATGGACCCTTGGTAGTTTTTTACATAGTTCTTTATTGCATGGAGATTTTTTTAATTTTGACTTTGGCCAAATATTTTTTGGATTCTGATTTCCAGTTTTGTGTTTTTATACGGACATGCAGGTTTTTTTTTCTCATTCACATTGTAGTTTGTTTTCTTTCTTTAGCATTCTTTATTTTTTTCAATACAATTTTGTTTCCATACTTCACTGTGTGGTATCATCTCATTGGTTTCATGCATGTCATGTTGTGTGTTTTCCCATTCAATTGCAACCATTGTGTGTGACGGACATGGGTTCATTAGCTTCATGAACATTGGGGGTGTAACATGTGATTTCCATTTCCATGTGGGTGAATGGGTTACTTGGTAGGGCTTTTTGGCTGTGGAGGCTGTCCATTACACACATGATCGGGGATTGTGAGGACCTGGTGGGGGCTGCCCATGGTGGCAGGGGGGTGGGGGTGTTGGGAGACATGAGTGGGGGCCTGGTGGAGGCTGACCCTGGATGCTGGGGGGTGGGGGTGCAGGGGGACATGAGTGGGGGCCTGCTGGAGGCTGCCCCTGGTGGCTGGGGGGTGGGGGTGGTGGGAGACATGAGTGGGGGCCAGGTGGAGGATGCCCATGGTGGCAGGGGGGTGGGGGTGCAGGGGGACAAGGATGGGGGCCTGCTGGAGGCTGCCCCTGGTGGCTGTGGGGTGGGGATTGGTGGGAGACATGAGTGGGGGCCTGGTGGAGGCTGCCCCTGCACTGCCGGGTGGGGGGGGTGGTGGGAGACATGAGTGGGGGCCTGGTGGAGGCTGCCCCTGCACTGCTGGGGGGTGGGGGTGGTGGGAGACATGAGTGGGGGCCTGGTGGAGGCTGCCCCTGCACTGCTGGGGGGTGGGGGTGGTGGGAGACATGAGTGGGGGCCTGGTGGAGGCTGACTCTGGATGCTGGGGGGTGGGGGTGCAGGGGGACATGAGTGGGGGTCTGCTGGAGGCTGCCCCTGGTGGCTGGGGGGTGGGGGTGGTGGGAGACATGAGTGGGGGCCTGGTGGAGGATGCCCATGGTGGCAGGGAGGGTGGGGGTGCAGGGGGACATGAGTGGGGGCCTGCTGGAGGCTACCCCTGGTGGCTGGGGGGTGGGGGTGGTGGGAGACATGAGTGGGGGCCTGGTGGAGGCTGCCCCTGCACTGCTGGGGGGGGTGGGGGTGGTGGGAGACATGAGTGGGGGCCTGGTGGAGGATCCCCATGGTGGCAGGGGGGTGGGGGTGGTGGGAGACATGAGTGGGGGCCTGGTGGAGGGTGACCCTGGATGCTGGGGGGTGGGGGTGCAGGGGGACATGAGTGGGGGCCTGGTGGAGGCTGCCCATGGTGGCAGGGGGGTTGGGGTGGTGGTAGACATGAGTGGGGGCCTGGTGGAGGCTGCCCCTGCACTGCTGGGGGGCGGGGGTGGTGGGAGACATGAGTGGGGGCCTGGTGGAGGATGCTCATGGTGGCAGGGGGGGTGGGGGTGCAGGGGGACATGAGTGGGGGCCTGCTGGAGGCTGCCCCTGGTGGCTGGGGGGTGGGGGTGGTGGGAGACATGAGTGGGGGCCTGGTGGAGGCTGCCCCTGCACTGCCGGGGGGTGGGGGTGGTGGGAGACATGAGTGGGGGCCTGGTGGAGGCTGCCCCTGCACTGCTGGGGGGTGGGGGTGGTGGGAGACATGAGTGGGGGCCTGGTGGAGGCTGCCCCTGCACTGCTGGGGGGTGGGGGCGGTGGGAGACATGAGTGGGGGCCTGGTGGAGGCTGACCCTGGATGCTGGGGGTGGGGGTGCAGGGGGACATGAGTGGGGGTCTGCTGGAGGCTGCCCCTGGTGGCTGGGGGGTGGGGGTGGTGGGAGACATGAGTGGGGGCCTGGTGGAGGATGCCCATGGTGGCAGGGAGGGTGGGGGTGCAGGGGGACATGAGTGGGGGCCTGCTGGAGGCTACCCCTGGTGGCTGGGGGGTGGGGGTGGTGGGAGACATGAGTGGGGGCCTGGTGGAGGCTGCCCCTGCACTGCTGGGGGGTGGGGGTGGTGGGAGACATGAGTGGGGGCCTGGTGGAGGATCCCCATGGTGGCAGGGGGGTGGGGGTGGTGGGAGACATGAGTGGGGGCCTGGTGGAGGGTGACCCTGGATGCTGGGGGGTGGGGGTGCAGGGGGACATGAGTGGGGGCCTGGTGGAGGCTGCCCATGGTGGCAGGGGGGTTGGGGTGGTGGTAGACATGAGTGGGGGCCTGGTGGAGGCTGCCCCTGCACTGCTGGGGGGCGGGGGTGGTGGGAGACATGAGTGGGGGCCTGGTGGAGGATGCTCATGGTGGCAGGGGGGTGGGGGTGCAGGGGGACATGAGTGGGGGCCTGCTGGAGGCTGCCCCTGGTGGCTGGGGGGTGGGGGTGGTGGGAGACATGAGTGGGGGCCTGGTGGAGGCTGCCCCTGCACTGCCGGGGGGTGGGGGTGGTGGGAGACATGAGTGGGGCCTGGTGGAGGCTGCCCCTGCACTGCTGGGGGGTGGGGGTGGTGGGAGACATGAGTGGGGGCCTGGTGGAGGCTGCCCCTGCACTGCTGGGGGGTGGGGGCGGTGGGAGACATGAGTGGGGGCCTGGTGGAGGCTGACCCTGGATGCTGGGGGTGGGGGTGCAGGGGGACATGAGTGGGGGCCTGGTGGAGGCTGCCCATGGTGGCAGGGGGTGGGGGTGGTGGTAGACATGAGTGGGGGCCTGGTGGAGGCTGCCCCTGCACTGCTGGGGGGTGGGGGTGGTGGGAGACATGAGTGGGGGCCTGGTGGAGGATGCCCATGGTGGCAGGGGGGTGGGGGTGCAGGGGGACATGAGTGGGGGCCTGCTGGAGGCTGCCCCTGCACTGCTGGGGGGTGGGGGTGGTGGGAGACATGAGTGGGGGCCTGGTGGAGGATGCCCATGGTGGCAGGGGGGTGGGGGTGCAGGGGGACATGAGTGGGGGCCTGGTGGAGGCTGCCCCTGCACTGCTGGGGGGTGGGGGTGGTGGGAGACATGAGTGGGGGCCTGGTGGAGGCTGACCCTGGATGCTGGGGGGTGGGGGTGCAGGGGGACATGAGTGGGGGCCTGCTGGAGGCTGCCCCTGGTGGCTGGGGGGTGGGGGTGGTGGGAGACATGAGTGGGGGCCTGGTGGAGGATGCCCATGGTGGCAGGGAGGGTGGGGGTGCAGGGGGACATGAGTGGGGGCCTGCTGGAGGCTACCCCTGGTGGCTGGGGGGTGGGGGTGGTGGGAGACATGAGTGGGGGCCTGGTGGAGGATGCCCATGGTGGCAGGGGGGTGGGGGTGCAGGGGGACATGAGTGGGGGCCTGCTGGAGGCTGCCCCTGCACTGCTGGGGGGTGGGGGTGGTGGGAGACATGAGTGGGGGCCTGGTGGAGGCTGCCCCTGCACTGCCGGGGTTGGGGGTGGTGGGAGACATGAGTGGGGGCCTGGTGGAGGCTGCCCCTGCACTGCTGGGGGGTGGGGGTGGTGGGAGACATGAGTGGGGGCCTGGTGGAGGCTGACCCTGGATGCTGGGGGGTGGGGGTGCAGGGGGACATGAGTGGGGGCCTGCTGGAGGCTGCCCCTGGTGGCTGGGGGGTGGGGGTGGTGGGAGACATGAGTGGGGGCCTGGTGGAGGATGCCCATGGTGGCAGGGAGGGTGGGGGTGCAGGGGGACATGAGTGGGGGCCTGCTGGAGGCTACCCCTGGTGGCTGGGGGGTGGGGGTGGTGGGAGACATGAGTGGGGGCCTGGTGGAGGCTGCCCCTGCACTGCTGGGGGGTGGGGGTGGTGGGAGACATGAGTGGGGGCCTGGTGGAGGATCCCCATGGTGGCAGGGGGGTGGGGGTGGTGGGAGACATGAGTGGGGGCCTGGTGGAGGGTGACCCTGGATGCTGGGGGGTGGGGGTGCAGGGGGACATGAGTGGGGGCCTGGTGGAGGCTGCCCATGGTGGCAGGGGGGTTGGGGTGGTGGTAGACATGAGTGGGGGCCTGGTGGAGGCTGCCCCTGCACTGCTGGGGGGCGGGGGTGGTGGGAGACATGAGTGGGGGCCTGGTGGAGGATGCTCATGGTGGCAGGGGGGTGGGGGTGCAGGGGGACATGAGTGGGGGCCTGCTGGAGGCTGCCCCTGGTGGCTGGGGGGTGGGGGTGGTGGGAGACATGAGTGGGGGCCTGGTGGAGGCTGCCCCTGCACTGCCGGGGGGTGGGGGTGGTGGGAGACATGAGTGGGGGCCTGGTGGAGGCTGCCCCTGCACTGCTGGGGGGTGGGGGTGGTGGGAGACATGAGTGGGGGCCTGGTGGAGGCTGCCCCTGCACTGCTGGGGGGTGGGGGCGGTGGGAGACATGAGTGGGGGCCTGGTGGAGGCTGACCCTGGATGCTGGGGGTGGGTGTGCAGGGGGACATGAGTGGGGGCCTGGTGGAGGCTGCCCATGGTGGCAGGGGGTGGGGGTGGTGGTAGACATGAGTGGGGGCCTGGTGGAGGCTGCCCCTGCACTGCTGGGGGGTGGGGGTGGTGGGAGACATGAGTGGGGGCCTGGTGGAGGATGCCCATGGTGGCAGGGGGGTGGGGGTGCAGGGGGACATGAGTGGGGGCCTGCTGGAGGCTGCCCCTGCACTGCTGGGGGGTGGGGGTGGTGGGAGACATGAGTGGGGGCCTGGTGGAGGATGCCCATGGTGGCAGGGGGGTGGGGGTGCAGGGGGACATGAGTGGGGGCCTGCTGGAGGCTGCCCCTGGTGGCTGGGGGGTGGGGGTGGTGGGAGACATGAGTGGGGGCCTGGTGGAGGCTGCCCCTGCACTGCCGGGGGGTGGGGGTGGTGGGAGACATGAGTGGGGGCCTGGTGGAGGCTGCCCCTGCACTGCCGGGGGGTGGGGGTGGTGGGAGACATGAGTGGGGGCCTGGTGGAGGCTGCCCCTGCACTGCTGGGGGGTGGGGGTGGTGGGAGACATGAGTGGGGGCCTGGTGGAGGCTGACCCTGGATGCTGGGGGGTGGGGGTGCAGGGGGACATGAGTGGGGGCCTGCTGGAGGCTGCCCCTGGTGGCTGGGGGGTGGGGGTGGTGGGAGACATGAGTGGGGGCCCGGTGGAGGATGCCCATGGTGGCAGGGGGGTGGGGGTGCAGGGGGACATGAGTGGGGGCCTGCTGGAGGCTGCCCCTGGTGGCTGGGGGGTGGGGGTGGTGGGAGACATGAGTGGGGGCCTGGTGGAGGCTGCCCCTGCACTGCCGGGGGTGGGGGTGGTGGGAGACAAGAGTGGGGGCCTGGTGGAGGCTGCCCCTGCACTGCTGGGGGTGGGGGTGGTGGGAGACATGAGTGGGGGCCTGGTGGAGGCTGCCCCTGCACTGCTGGGGGGCGGGGGTGGTGGGAGACATGAGTGGGGGCCTGGTGGAGGCTGACCCTGGATGCTGGGGGGTGGGGGTGCAGGGGGACATGAGTGGGGGCCTGCTGGAGGCTGCCCCTGGTGGCTGGGGGGTGGGGGTGGTGGGAGACATGAGTGGGAGCCTGGTGGAGGATGCCCATGGTGGCAGGGGGGTGGGGGTGCAGGGGGACATGAGTGGGGGCCTGCTGGAGGCTGCCCCTGGTGGCTGGGGGGTGGGGGTGGTGGGAGACATGAGTGGGGGCCTGGTGGAGGCTGCCCCTGCACTGCTGGGGGGTGGGGGTTGTGGTAGACATGAGTGGGGGCCTGGTGGAGGCTGCCCCTGCACTGCTGGGGGGTGGGGGTGGTGGGAGACATGAGTGGGGGCCTGGTGGAGGATGCCCATGGTGGCAGGGGGTGGGGGTGGTGGGAGACATGAGTGGGGGCCTGGTGGAGGGTGACCCTGGATGCTGGGGTGTGGGGGTGCAGGGGGACATGAGTGGGGGCCTGGTGGAGGCTGCCCATGGTGGCAGGGGGGTGGGGGTGGTGGTAGACATGAGTGGGGGCCTGGTGGAGGCTGCCCCTGCACTGCTGGGGGGTGGGGGTGGTGGGAGACATGAGTGGGGGCCTGGTGGAGGCTGCCCCTGCACTGCTGGGCGTTGGGGGTGGTGGGAGACATGAGTGGGGGCCTGGTGGAGGATGCCCATGGTGGCAGGGGGGTGGGGGTGGTGGGAGACATGAGTGGGGGCCTGGTGGAGGCTGCCCCTGCACTGCTGGGGGGTGGGGGTGGTGGGAGACATGAGTGGGGGCCTGGTGGAGGCTGCCCCTGCACTGATGGGGGGTGGGGGTGGTGGGAGACATGAGTGGGGGCCTGGTGAAGGCTGCCCCTGCACTGCTGGGGGGTGGGGGTGGTGGGAGACATGAGTGGGGGCCTGGTGGAGGCTGCCCCTGCACTGCTGGGGGATGGGGGTGGTGGGAGACATGAGTGGGGGCCTGGTAGAGGCTGCCCCTGCACTGCTGGGGGGTGGGGGGAGACATGGTTGGGGGCCTGGTGGAGGATGCCCATGGTGGCTGGGGGGTGGGGGGGTGGGTGACATGAGTGGGGGCCTGGTGGAGGATGCCCATGGTGGCAGGGGGGTGGGGGTGGTGGGAGACATGAGTGGGGGCCTGGTGGAGGCTGCCCCTGCACTGCTGGGGGTTGGGGGTGGTGGGAGACATGAGTGGGGGCCTGGTGGAGGCTGCCCCCCCACTGCTGGGGGTGGGGGTGGTGGGAGACATGAGTGGGGGCCCGGTGGAGGATGCCCATGGTGGCAGGGGGGTGGGGGTGCAGGGGGACATGAGTGGGGGCCTGCTGGAGGCTGCCCCTGGTGGCTGGGGGGTGGGGGTGGTGGGAGACATGAGTGGGGGCCTGGTGGAGGCTGCCCCTGCACTGCCGGGGGGTGGGGGTGGTGGGAGACAAGAGTGGGGGCCTGGTGGAGGCTGCCCCTGCACTGCTGGGGGTGGGGGTGGTGGGAGACATGAGTGGGGGCCTGGTGGAGGCTGCCCCTGCACTGCTGGGGGGCGGGGGTGGTGGGAGACATGAGTGGGGGCCTGGTGGAGGCTGACCCTGGATGCTGGGGGGTGGGGGTGCAGGGGGACATGAGTGGGGGCCTGCTGGAGGCTGCCCCTGGTGGCTGGGGGGTGGGGGTGGTGGGAGACATGAGTGGGAGCCTGGTGGAGGATGCCCATGGTGGCAGGGGGGTGGGGGTGCAGGGGGACATGAGTGGGGGCCTGCTGGAGGCTGCCCCTGGTGGCTGGGGGGTGGGGGTGGTGGGAGACATGAGTGGGGGCCTGGTGGAGGCTGCCCCTGCACTGCTGGGGGGTGGGGGTTGTGGTAGACATGAGTGGGGGCCTGGTGGAGGCTGCCCCTGCACTGCTGGGGGGTGGGGGTGGTGGGAGACATGAGTGGGGGCCTGGTGGAGGATGCCCATGGTGGCAGGGGGTGGGGGTGGTGGGAGACATGAGTGGGGGCCTGGTGGAGGGTGACCCTGGATGCTGGGGTGTGGGGGTGCAGGGGGACATGAGTGGGGGCCTGTTGGAGGCTGCCCATGGTGGCAGGGGGGTGGGGGTGGTGGTAGACATGAGTGGGGGCCTGGTGGAGGCTGCCCCTGCACTGCTGGGGGGTGGGGGTGGTGGGAGACATGAGTGGGGGCCTGGTGGAGGCTGCCCCTGCACTGCTGGGGGTTGGGGGTGGTGGGAGACATGAGTGGGGGCCTGGTGGAGGATGCCCATGGTGGCAGGGGGGTGGGGGTGGTGGGAGACATGAGTGGGGGCCTGGTGGAGGCTGCCCCTGCACTGCTGGGGGGTGGGGGTGGTGGGAGACATGAGTGGGGGCCTGGTGGAGGCTGCCCCTGCACTGATGGGGGGTGAGGGTGGTGGGAGACATGAGTGGGGGCCTGGTGAAGGCTGCCCCTGCACTGCTGGGGGGTGGGGGTGGTGGGAGACATGAGTGGAGGCCTGGTGGAGGATGCCCCTGCACTGCTGGGGGATGGGGGTGGTGGGAGACATGAGTGGGGGCCTGGTAGAGGCTGCCCCTGCACTGCTGGGGGGTGGGGGGAGACATGGTTGGGGGCCTGGTGGAGGATGCCCATGGTGGCTGGGGGGTGGGGGGGTGGGTGACATGAGTGGGGGCCTGGTGGAGGATGCCCATGGTGGCAGTGGGGTGGGGGTGGTGGGAGACATGAGTGGGGGCCTGGTGGAGGCTGCCCCTGCACTGCTGGGGGTTGGGGGTGGTGGGAGACATGAGTGGGGGCCTGGTGGAGGCTGCCCCCCCACTGCTGGGGGTGGGGGTGGTGGGAGACATGAGTGGGGGCCTGCTGGAGGCTGCCCCTGCACTGCTGGGGGTGGGCGTGGTGGGAGACATGAGTGGGGGCCTGGTGGAGGCCGCCCCTGCACTGCTGGGGGGTGGGGGTGGTGGTAGACATGAGTGGGGGCCTGGTGGAGGCTGCCCCTGCACTGCTGGGGGGTGGGGGTGGTGGGAGACATGAGTGGGGGCCTGGTGGAGGATGCCCATGGTGGCTGGGGGGTGGGGGGGTGTTAGACATGAGTGGGGGCCTGGTGGAGGCTGCCCCTGGTGGCTGGAGGGTGGGGGTGGTGGGGACATGAGTGGGGGCCTGGTGGAGGATGCCCATGGTGGCAGGGGGGTGGGGGTGGTGGGAGACATGCATTGTTGATCAGTAGTGCACGGTGACATGTGGGTTGGCTGGGGGGCATGCCCATGGTGGATGGGCTGCCTGCCGGACATGGGCATGGGTGCAGGGTAGTCCCCTGTGGTGTGGGCTGCCTGCAGGGTCCGTGGAGGTTGTGGAGCGTACACCTGGGAGGGCCCACACGGCCAATTCACGTGTGGTACACCCGCGCACCCCTGAAATACACATACCCTGCTGAAATCGTGTGTGGAACTTCCCGCGCACCCCTGAAATACACGTACCCTGCTGAAATCGCGTGTGGAACTTCCCGCGCACCCCTGAAATACACATACCTTGCTGAAATCGCGTGTGGAACTTCCCGCGCACCCCTGAAATACACGTACCTGGCTCGCACTGGGCCAATCGCGTGTGGAACTTCCCGCGCACCACTGAAATACACATACCTTGCTCGCACTGGGCCAATCGCGTGTGGAACTTCCCGCGCACCCCTGAAATACACGTACCCTGCTGAAATCGCGTGCGGAACTTCCCGCGCACCCCTGAAATACACGTACCCTGCTCGCACTGGGCCAATCGTGTGTGGAACTTCCCGCGCACCCCTGAAATGCACGTACCCTGCTGGAATCACGTGTGGAAATTCCCGCGCACCCCTGAAATACACGTACCCTGATGAAATCGCGTTTGGAACTTCCCGCGCACCCCTGAAATACACGTACCCTGCTGAAATCGCGTGTGGAACTTCCCGCGCACCCCTGAAATACACATACCTTGCTGAAATCGCGTGTGGAACTTCCCGCGCACCCCTGAAATACACGTACCCTGCTCGCACTGGGCCAATCGTGTGTGGAACTTCCCGCGCACCCCTGAAATACACGTACCCTGCTGGAATCGCGTGTGGAAATTCCCGCTCACCCCTATAATACACGTACCCTGATGAAATCGCGTGTGGAACTTCCCGCGCACCCCTGAAATACACGTACCCCTTTGCACGTCATTTGTCCTGGAGGGCCACAGTATAGGACATTCATCATGGCAGTATATAGGTGCTATTTGTTGGCGCACCTTTTGGCACACATTTCTTACAGCCGCAGAGACACTACCGCCTGCTTTCTTGTGGCGGTCGTGTTTGTGCCTGTGCGCTGGTTTGAGCGTGCGCTTTTTTGCCCTATTCTATTCCATGAATACGTGTTGGAGGCGAGCGTGTGGGCGTTCCGCGCACTTGTGCCCTGTACTTCCCCCGTGACGCCCACGTTTTGGCAAGTTGTTCCCCATTCCGAGTGTTACGCCCGTGTTCCGCCTACTTTTGTTGCGTGCGCCGCGCTATGTGCGAATTTCGCTGTGGCCTGTGCGATTTTCGCTGTGACCTGGCGCACGCTGTTAGATGGCCTGTGCGCCAACGTGCACCGCGCACTTTTTTATCGCACATCCGCTGGTTTTCTCGCGCACGGACTTCCATGAATCAATGTGCGCTGCTTTTCGTGCGATTTTCGCACTTGCACTGCGATTTTCGCTATTCCACTGCGATTCGCACGTTTTTGCCCACTTGCGCCGCGCTAATTATTCCATGAATCAGCCTGAAAATATAATTGAATACTACTGCAGTTGTCAACTTTCTTCTGTCGGTCAACATAGCCAACATAAGAGTGCTGCCTCCCTGCACAACTACCAGTATCCCGAGGGAGGAGAGAACTAAAACAGACCCAGGACAAGCGCTCAAGTGCATGCTGAGAAAGAAGATAAAGGAATAAGGAACTTGGGAATAAAGGAGATATAAATCATGCTGCACCCCTTGAGGAACACTGACGATCTATCACTGAAACAGTATGAAAGGAGATGATGCTGAGGACTTTTTGAGTACATCAGCAGCACAGTATTAAGGACTATTTTTTTACAAGAACATATATCTATAACAGACAATTTTTTCTACTTTTCTATCTTTACATTTTTATTGGGAATATTGTTTATACTATTTTTCACAAGAGCATACATCTATAACAGACTATTTGTTTTACTTTTCTATCTCTACATTTTAATTAGGACTATTTTTGATCAGCCACATTTTTAAATTTTTGTTTTTTATCAGCACTATTTCTATATTTTTCAATGAATCACATGATAATGGATGTTGTTTGAAAATCATTAATCAAATCTTTTATTATTGTCATTATATGTGGTTGTAAAATGTTTTGAAAAAGGTGTATACTGCTCGCCTCACTCACCATTGAAAAAGAATAACCTACTATTTCTCGGTACAAGTAAACTGTATGAATGTTTTCATATCCTTAGGTTCCTGATATATTCATAATACTCCAATCAACAGGCTGCAGGTCACATCTACAACCAATTGACATGATGGCTATTGTGTTCCTTCTGTTTTCCTCTTTCTCTTTTGTTATTTTTATTTCTTATTTGATCTCACACTGCATTTGACAGATTATGATAAGATAAATGTGTCCCTATGGCATAATGTTAGTGAAGAAGTTAAAAAACAAGTAGATTTCCAGTTAGAGCAGGAAATGGTATTCCGCCCAGTTGTGGAGAAAGTGAGGGCTAGGAGTCGAATTACAGATGATGAATATTACATGAGAAGGTATTTTGATAGTTTCATAAATATTGAACGAAACTCATGTTATAGGTCAATGGAAAAGGTGGGAAGAGAGAGATCAAGTGAAAGCTGCTTTGTTTGCTCACTTATCCGGCTATGCCATGACAGCCTCTCGAGTATTTATACCTCAAGAAGTACCTGAGTCCAGAGCACACGGCTTAGCACATCTCGCAGTATTCCAGACCATAAGAAAATTTCAGGGACAATCGGCCATGATGAAGTATCTCACAGGATCCGAATTCCCATATGTACACAACTATGTAAAAGAGACACACATGATGGAGAATATAAGAATGAAAAGTAAGGTGCTCAAGTACCAAAAAGAGGACATGTTGAAGTAGTGGATCACCAGATATTAAGGTGTACAGATGCCCAGTTTAATTTGATACCTCATTGTGCCGACAGACCATAATTGCAAATCAAAGGGAAATTATTTTCCTTAGGAGGATGGGTTAATGGGATAATGGGATGCAAAGCAGAGGCAGTATGGACTGCGCCAATAGAAGTGAGAAAAAACACAGACAGAGTGTGCCGTGAGGAATGGAAAGAAACTGCAACATTTTTAACATGGGTGGCAGATGAAGCAGGACCACTACCTATAACCAAACTACAAGCACTGATATTATACTTTAGAAATAATGGTTCAGTAAAGCTTGGTAACAATGACGGGTGCAAATGCATTATGGATTTACCAGGTATGAAAGTTGGCACAGCTGTACTAATGGACAATTACGGGACTTGCAGTACAAGAGCTTTTATGCAGCTTCCACCCAACTGGGTTGGCATATGTACAATAGTGCTACTAAATGCACCAGCATTAGTAATACCACAAAGTGAGGTTGATATTGGGACTTTTCCTCCAATGGCACACAACAGAAAGAAAAAATCCCTAGGCCTAAAACTCACAAAAAGAACAAACTATTTTTCCAAGGAAACCAATGCTGCATTTGATGAAATCCCAGAGAGTCATACGTTGTTTGGTAAAACAACATCCTTCACATCCTTTCTAATACCTGGCATGCAAGCAGCAGCAAATGCACACTGGATCCAGTTAATTAGGTGGGAACTGTTACAAACTATTAATGCCACAATAAAAGGCTTCAATGCCATCAAGGAGGATTTAAGAGCATTCAGATTAATGACCCTACAGAACAGGTATGTTCTGACCTCCTCACAGCCATGGAGGGAGGAGTGTGCACAAAGATAGTGTCATGTTGCTGTACATGTGCACCTGCACATTTTGAGGAGAATTGGGCCTTGACAGAGGCCGTATACTCCTTGAAAGAGCTGCAAGATAAAATGGAGGAGGAAGTGGATGACTTTGAGGACAATAGCTGGATCAGTTATCTATTCTCCTTGATGCCCACCTGGATGAAAGATGCATTCAAATTCCTGTTGGCAGTTTTGGTGCTTGTCTTAATGGCGTTTTACATCTTAAGACAGTGCAATTATTTTGTCAAATCTTAGAACATGAAGCTATTTTGTGGGATTCCACACTTTTTGCCCTAACCAGAATTGTGGGGCTTTGTTTCTTTGTCTGTGTGCAAACCTTGTGTAGGGTTGCTTGCCTTACATTTGATATTCCATTCTGAAATGTTTCATCAACTTTTTTGTAAATACCCCTTGGAAACCATAATCCCAGGGCACATCTAGAAACATACAAACATGAAACCCATATTGTCAAAAAAAGGCTGAAAACCCTTTTGAACTATCTACTTGATTATTTTGCCTAGGGACACCCAAAATATTAAATAAATGGAGACTCCTCCCCATCGTTTCTGCAATAGGATTAGGTAATACACATTATCAAATAATATCCTTAACACATATCCCTGCTAACACTGGAACAGATGGAACCTCTTTAAGCCTAATACAATGTGACATATTGGTGAGCATGTTTCCCAGTAATAGGATGGTTGTAAATCCTTCTAACTCAAGTAGTTCTACCAAAAAGATCATAGAGATCCTATGCCAGGGACAGTGTATGTTAGTGAATGGCACTGTTCTCCTGCATGTGCCACTATTGTGCCTTTAACTCAGACACACATTATGACTTTACATAATTCACACTTGTTTAATTCCTGGCCACCAAAATGTACACCTCACCAATTTCAAAGTTCATCAAATGCCTACATCCCTGCTAACAGGTTATAATAACAATATGAAAATGCCAACTATTTTGACAGTAGACGTGGTAGGAATATCACCTTTTCATGCATCAACACATCATCTATGGACTGGCAGTCTGAAGGTGCCCTTTCAGTATAAGCATACATGGAATATTGCCAATAGCAGTAGCATTAGTCCTCTATCAAGATGGTTAAATATCCACTATGGAGCCAGCTTGGTACCTGCTATACACCTGAAACAAATAAGAACCAGATTACCACATTTTCTGGGATGTCTTAGTACCCTAAAGCCCTGAGGTAACCCACTCACAAGTTCCTTACACAGTGGGAAGCGAGAAGGACATCACTCTGGTGGGTCCTATATGATTCCAGATTGCAGAGCTATGACAGGATGGAAGGTGGTAAAAATCCCACAACCACAGGACAGGGAGAAAATAGCAGCCTTCCACAATAAGAGTCCAAAATAATTATGCTATAATCTCCGTCAAAGATAGGAAGTTGGAAACCCAGAAGGACACAACTGCGAAGGAACCCAATCAAACACAATGTTACGAAAACCCTTGCCCAGATAACATCCCAGGGACATGAGGGTGGAAGTTAACCTGATCTGGAAACCAAAGGGAGTGCAGACAGGAAAGCACGCTATGACAGAGCAGGGCTGCTGAAGAACAGCTCATGCCCAAGAGCTAAGGAAGGACTGGAATGGGGAGAAGCATGCATGCGCGAGCTGAGTGATCAACACATGAGCAGAAACTACTCACCATGCAAGAAAGGAGTCAGGGAAACTGGCACAATGGGAAGTGGGAGGACGAAAGTACAAAAGGAAACGCCAACTTAATTTGGACAAGCCACAAACCCAATCACACTAAGAATAACGCTTATCAAGAAATTTTACCAAGCACCATTTTCAGGGCACAGGGTCCTGATAAGTGTACAACATTGCTGCTACCTTGGAAGTTCCACTTCATATGTAGTTTTGGCCTTAAATATTAAATGGAATGGTCACCACCGCCTTCTCCTTTATCTCACTCCTCATTTTTAATAGATTCTCCAATCAATTTTTCAGGACCGTGTAGGCATACACGTATGTGTAAGTATAATGAGAGTCACCTTTTGGATTTTTGCACATTGGACCTCTGTGAGTATATTTAATTTCCCTGGGGGAAATACCATCTGAGTGTAGTTCTGGCAACATATACTGCATAGATTTTTTGATGCACTCTGGGATCTCCTTTGCATAGTCCCACAAACGTTCTCTGCTAAACTGTGTTTTAGACCTCAAGTATGTCATTAAATCTTAAACATTCTTAAACATCCTTCTGGGATACAGAACATTTTTCTCAGATCTAGTTTTGGAAGTTTTCCAATTCTCCTTACCATTTTGCATCTCATAAATGTTATTCCCAATGAAGCAGATAGTTGTATTGTGCTTGATAAAGTTATGGATATTCCTTTCTTGTGCTTTATGTGTCTCATTCTTGATTTCATTATGTTACACAATTAGTAGCCATGTACCAAAAATGAATGTTAAGTATAACGGGGGTATTCCATGCGCACACACACGCACACACTGGTCCATCCCTAGAGTCATTCTCCAAACCTGGTTATGGCATTCCTCCAGTACCTCCAGTACCCGTGAGGTGTGCAGTCCTACAGTCCGATATGCGTCTGCATGCCTGATGTCGTTGGCATGTCCATAGTCTTCCTCCCAAGGGCTTTGCTTTCTGCAGATGTTTTTCGAGGAAAGGCCCTGATTCACAAAGCCTTTTTTTCAATGGGATTGCGCCATTGTAAAATGCTTCTGTAAATCTGGCCCAAAGTCTCATAGTGTGCCTGATTTCTGTCTCTAAGTGCGGGACCTGCATTATCTATCACATTCTCCGAACCTGACGTGTTATTGTGTTGAATGAGGATCCACTGAGTAATTGTGAATCCTTTTTAGCAATAAAGAAAGTTACCCCTTACCCTTATACTCACAGGGCCCGAATCATGGAATGTTTTGCCCGGTGCAAAGTTACTTTGCACTGCCAACACAAACTCTGATTCATAGAACTTTGCAAAGTGTATTTGTTCAGGGCGAAGTTCATTTTGTACTGAAAAAATGATTTTTCAGCAGTGCAAAGTCACTTTGAAACGTGCAAGTATTCCATGAATCGGGCCTACAGTGTGTAATCAATGGCTGCTGATAGACAGACACTCTCTGCTGCTTTTCTGATAATCAGCCTCATGGGAAGCAAGAAGGCCGGATAGGAGGCGGGAGTTATTTTGAATCAGTGACTCCAGTTGTCGTTGATTTCCTGCTAGATATTTCCATGCTCTGCTCGTTGGCCCTTCCAGCGTGTAGCCTCCACTTCGAGTGGAATTTCGTTTTCAAATTACTCGTTTTAATTAATGTTCTGTATTGCTTTTGGTGGACAGAGAGAGACATGCTTTTGGATAGCTCGTCAATAGACCTGAATAATAGCAATGGATGGTAGTGTGATTACTTTAGTACTTTGATCGAGGTTTCAAGAGTATGTTTCAAACTGTTTTGCATTTCATATTTTTCTTTCTCATTAAAGATATGTCTTTGACATTTGACAAGAGCCTTAATACATGCTTCAATAAGCAAAAGAAATCTCAAGGTGCAGTAAAATTAAAAAAAATATATATATATGCATACATACCAAAAACACTGCTATCGATATTCCAATAAGAAATCCTGCTATCACATCTGACCAGTGATTTCGATATTCTGCCACTCTGTTCACTCCAGTGAGAAATGCTGAGCACATTAGTCCCAGGCAAAGAACGGGTTTTGCAAGCCGTGTTCCTTTGGCCTTTATCGTGCTTGTAATGTACATCTGAAAAACATACAGAACACATAAAACATGTAATGCACGTGCATCATGTGGAATATTTAAAGTCACAGCAAGCTCTGCCATCATAGACATGACTGCCTGATTCATCAAGCAGGACAGAACGTTGCAAGCTCCCATTATCCAATTCCAAAGGTTTCTGATTGGATATGTTTAGTGTTAGGATTCCACGCGTCCCCAAAACCCTACCTACTTCAAAATGAATCAGAAAAAAGGAAACTATAGGCAATACATACCCCCAACATATTTTAGGACTGGTACAATTATATAAATAAACTCCAGTCCTAGAATATGTAGGGAAAGTGCTGCATAGTGGGTGCAAAAATATCGCTTCCACAACGTTTTGCTTTAACCAATCACTGGCTACCTAAGAAACCACTTCGGTTGGGATGATTCATGTATACAAATATGTTCTATGTACAGCGCTTAGGCGTAAAGCGCTATATAAAGAACCTATCGTTGTCATGATTATCATGACCTATTCAGGAAGGTCCCCGCGTACTGTAAGACAGTTGAAAAGAAACAGATAGGTATTTATTTTAAAACATTGTATTATTTTATTCTCTTATATGATCGGTTTTAAAATGTTCTTTCTCATTGTTTTCCATTCTATGCGACTGCTCTTCCTTGAATGAGTTGTTTCCTGTTACTCAGTGAGGGGGCAGTGCACTGCTGCCAACACCTATTATGCCAATCAATCACCACGCGAAGACCACTATTGCAGGGCAAGCAACAATGTAATTACCCCCTTGACGATAGATGATTTAAAATGATTTCCTAGCTTTTCATTTTTAGTTTGAGCCTCTCAGTGTCGCTTGCGCCACCTATAAGCCTAAAGTATTGCATTAAAATACAGATAGGGAGAAAAGGCATATGAGGAGTGCCACACAGCTTGGCGGTGTTGTTTGCTTATTTTCCCACCCATTGACTGCCTTGACTGCCCATGGCTATGCTTATCCCCATGGCCATTCCCACCCTGTTCCTACCCCTCACTGCCCAGAGCACCACCTCAGGGGAACTCTTGGAGATTGCATTAATCACACCTTTCATCAAAAGGTGCACACTCAAAGTGCCTGGGGGCAGGACGGGCTTTTTCAAAGCAGTCTTCTGAGAGTTAATGGCTTAATTGGAGTTGTAAACCCTCTGCTGATGTAATAAACATGTCTACAACAAGTTGACTCAGCCAATCGATTTATTAGCAGGATGTGTGTATCTGAAGTCCTGTTAAAAACTAGCAGTGCCAAAGCCAGTAGTTTTGGCTTGTGCATTAGTATTAGGCATTTGCCAGGAACTACTATTAGCGGCCTAGATATTCGCACAATGTTGCCCCTGCTAGTGCCAGTTAATACCAGTTACTGCTAGTGTCAGTTAATACCACAACGGCTGTGGCTGGCAATTGCCTTTTCCATGCCTTCTCAAAAGTCAAAACCGTTGGCATTGCCTGTGCTTCGTAAGATTTGACCCATTAGCCCTACCCAGGGACCCAAAAGTAATCAAGTAAAGTGATGCACTTGGCGAGACAAAACAGATGACATAATTGTCCTTCAGATGCAGTCCTGCCCACCTTTCTTAAACCTGCCTATGCCGTCTTTTGCCATTCCCTGGCCATGTCATCTAGGATGAGGCCAGTAATGAAAGAAATAAGAGCCTTTCTGACAGTATGCCTCATGGAAGCAACACAAGGGAAATGGCTCCATGTTCACTCTTCCTTGTAGCCCCACAAAAGGTGGACACCGTTTGGATTCTTGCTCTTCATTTGTCGTGTCTGTTTCCCTGTTTTTACTGCTGTAGGCAGCTGGACCAAGGGAAGTGCAGGACTGCCAAGCATGTCTCTTGCAGCCTCGGTTTTGCTTCGTCTTCCTGCTATGGTCACCTGGTGACTTCTGTTAATGGCAGCAGGGTGCTAGGATGGTGAAGAAGAATAAATCAGGTTGCAGTCTTACTTTAATTCACAGCCCATCCCACCACCATTTTCTTCCTGCGAATGACAGTGGGAAAGCAGCTGGGCCTGAGAAGCACAACAATGCTGCACTGCTGTGCCCCAAACGCTGCAGGTCCCAACAAACGTCCTGATGTAAACGTCAATGGGATAAGGTAGGCATGTGGGTCAGATAGAGTGGGGGAACCCTTCACTCTTCTCCTCATGCTTTGATCAGGGTTCATTCCCCTGCACTTGTGGGGAATGCAGCTTTGTTTCATCACCCTCTTTCACCATGACAGTTTGGAAGACACAGGGAAAAGTGTGTTGGAGGGGATTAAAGGCAGCAGGGTGAGCACCTGGCAAATATTACAAATTAACAAGTAAGTGGGCATTTCTTTGCGCTCCTTTACAATAGGGTAAGAAACTGGGATTTGATGGTGATCCTTGGCAAAGGGACACAGATATGGGATTTGAAACCATGGGCTCGTACATTTGATCTAAATCCTTGCCCATAGTGAAAGTGCCAGGGCACTGTTGCGAATACTTGTCAATGGGGCATTGCCCTGGAAATTCAATGCATACAAAGACATTTGATAGCAACTTAGTGAGTATCTGGTCGTTTAATGAGACGTCTTGTCAACATTGTGACTACTTGCGCAGTTAATGGCAATCCCTGGCAATAGGCCAGGCTCCTGGGCATTTCATAGTGATCATGGAAAATAGGGCAACAGCACGGGCATTTCATGGTGATCTTGGGCAATGGGGGTAGTGCCTGAGTGTTTTGTGACAATTACAGGCAATTTGTAAGTGGCTGGACATCAGCAAATAATACTGAGTCCGCTGAATATGTGACTATCTGGACACTTAATAGCAATATTTGACAGGGTGGGCACTTGGGAATTTCATGTCAATTAAAGGTAAATGCAAGTTCTACATTCCAGATGGTCAAGGCAAGTATCTGTGGAGTCTTAACCTCCCCCACATGGGGACCTGTATGCAGGGCTGAAGTGAACATGTGAGTTTGTCAGTGATTTCGCTGTAAAACTAACCTTCTTTGATTCAAGGCAAATCAGAGCATTAAATATGTCTGCATGCCTAAACGACCTAATCGCTACTACTGTAATGACGAAGTGTAAGCCAAGAGAAAACACTGCATTTTGCCATGAACATAATAAGGTATTTGTAACTTTGAATACATCCACAATTGAAAGTTTAAATAAAACGTCGTCTTTTAAACCCTTTTCTTAAACCTATGTTTTGCATTTTATGCTGATACAGGTCCATGATTTATAAGAGATAAGGTGATTATTGATGAAAGGCAATGCAGCTCTGCCAATCACCCACATTTCTTGTTTGTAGATTCCAATATGTACTGACTTCATGCCAGAGAACAGCCTCTAAGTGCGAGACCAGGATTTGAACCTGTGACACTTTGGGGGTAATTCGTAGAATTCAGCGCACAAGTGGCGCACGCGGCTGGCGCACAGTGTGCGCGTGCGAATCCCTGCGCCAGCCGCGTGCGCTAAAATCCATTTCCGCGCACAGCGTATTCATGGATTCCAGCCACCAAAACCAGCCGTGGCGCACAGTGGCGCAGCGACCCTGCAGCAGCGCCAGTTACGCCCCCAAGAACGCCTCTCGCGCAGGGAAAAGCCATCAATATACCCAATCCAGCGCAAAGGGCTGCGCTAACCCTGTACCAGCATGGCAAGCGGGCTACGTGTATCACTGGGGTGCGCGGGAAGTACCTCACGCGATTGGCTCTGTGCGAGCAGGGTACGCGTATTTTAGGGGTGCGCGGGAAGTTCCACATGCTATTTCCGCAGGGTACGTGTATTTCAGGGGTGTGCGGGAATTTCCACACGCGATTGGGCCCGTGCGAGCAGGGTACGCGTATCTCAGGAGTGCGCGGGAAGTGCCACACGCGATTTCAGCAGGGTACGTGTATTTCGGGGTGCGGGGCAAGTTTCACACGCGATTTCAGCAGGGTACGTGTATTCCAGGGGTGCGCGGGAAGTTCCACATGCGATTCCATCAGGGTACGTGTATTTCAGGGGTGCGTGGGAATGTCCGCGCGCGATTGGGCCCGTGCGAGCAGGGTACGCGTATCTCAAGGGTGCGCGGGAAGTGCCACACGCGATTTCAGCAGGGTACGTGTATTTCGGGGTGCGGGGTAAGTTTCACACGCGATTTCAGCAGGGTACGTGTATTCCAGGGGTGCGTGGGAAGTTCCACACGTGATTCCATCAGGGTACGTGTATTTCAGGGGTGCGCGGGAATTTGCACACGCAATTGGGCCCGTGCGAGCAGGGTACGCATATCTCAGGGGTGCGCGGGAAGTGCCACACGCGATTTCAGCAGGGTACGTGTATTTCGGGGTGCGGGGCAAGTTTCACACGCGATTTCAGCAGGGTACGTGTATTCCAGGGGTGCGTGGGAAGTTCCACACGCAATTCCATCAGGCTACGTGTATTACAGGGGTGCGCGGGGAGCACCACACGTGAATTGCACAGGGGCCTACCCTGCACATGTCCTGCAGGCACCCCATCCACCATGGCCATGCCCCCCAGCCAACCCACATGTCAACTTGCACTACTGCCCACCAACGCATTTCCCCCTGCACCCCCAGCCACCAGGGGCACCCTCCACCAGGCCCCCATCCATGTCTCCCACCCCCCCACCCCCCAGCACTGTGGGGCACCTGCCAGCAGGCCCCCACCCATGTCCAACTCATGTTCCCCACCACCCCCACCCCTCAGCAGTGCAGGGGCACCCACCACCAGGCCCCCACCCATGTCTCCCACCACCCCCACCCCCCAGCACTGTGGGGCACCTGCCAGCAGGCCCCCACCCATGTCCAACTCATGTTCCCCACCACCCCCACCCCCAGCACTGTGGGGCACCTGCCAGCAGGCCCCCACCCATGTCCAACTCATGTTCCCCACCACCCCCACCCCCCAGCACTGTGGGGCACCTGCCAGCAGGCCCCCAACCATGTCTCCCAGCACCCCCACCCCCCAGCCACCAGGGGCAGCCTCCACCAGGCCCCCACCCATGTCTCCCACCACCCACACCCCCCAGCAGTGCCGGGGCACCCACCACCAGGCCCCCACCCATGTCTCCCACCACCCCCACCCCCCAGCACTGTGGGGCACCTGCCAGCAGGCCCCCACCCATGTCCAACTCATGTTCCCCACCACCCCCACCCCCAGCACTGTGGGGCACCTGCCAGCAGGCCCCCACCCATGTCCAACTCATGTTCACCACCACCCCCACCCCTCAGCACTGTGGGGCACCTTCCAGCAGGCCCCCA
This sequence comes from Ambystoma mexicanum, assembly GCF_040938575.1. Lineage (NCBI taxonomy): Eukaryota > Metazoa > Chordata > Amphibia > Caudata > Ambystomatidae > Ambystoma > Ambystoma mexicanum. The sequence continues at coordinate 899,701,163 of NC_090922.1, forward strand.
ACCATGTCTCCCAGCACCCCCACCCCCCAGCCACCAGGGGCAGCCTCCACCAGGCCCCCACCCATGTCTCCCACCACCCCCACCCCCCAGCAGTGCCGGGGCACCCACCACCAGGCCCCCACCCATGTTTCCCAGCACCCCCACACCCCCAGTCACCAGGGGCAGCCTCCACCAGGCCCCCACCCATGTCCAACTCATGTTCCCCACCACCCCCACCCCAGCACTGTGGGGCACCTGCCAGCAGGCCCCACCCATGTCCAACGCATGTTCCCCACCCCCCAGCAGTGCAGGGGCAGCCACCACCAGGCCCCCACCCATGTCTCCCAGCACCCCCACCTCCCAGCCACCAGGGGCAGCCTCCACCAGGCCCCCACCCATGTCTCCCAGCACCCCCACCCCCCAGTCACCAGGGACAGCCTCCACCAGGCCCCCACCCATGTCTCCCACCACCCCCACCCCCCAGCACTGTGGGGCACCTGCCAGCAGGCCCCCACCCATGTCCAACTCATGTTCCCCACCACCCCCACCCCCCAGCACTGTGGGGCACCTGCCAGCAGGCCCCCACCCATGTCCAACTCATGTCTCCCACCACCCCCACCCCCAGCACTGTGTGGCACCTGCCAGCAGGCCCCCACCCATGTCCAACTCATGTTCCCCACCACCCCCACCCCCCAGCAGTGCAGGGGCACCCACCACCACGCCCCCACCCATGTCTCCCACCACCCCCACCCCCCAGCACTGTGGGGCACCTGCCAGCAGGCACCCACCCATGTCCAACTCATGTTCCCTACCACCCCCACCCCCCAGCACTGTGGGGCACCTGCCAGCAGGCCCCCACCCATGTCCAACTCATGTCTCCCACCACCCCCACCCCCCAGCACTGTGGGGCACCTGCCAGCAGGCCCCCACCCATGTCCAACTCATGTTCCCCACCACCCCCACCCCCCAGCACTGTGGGGCACCTGCCAGCAGGCCCCCACTCATGTCCCCCACCACCCCCACCTCCCAGCACTGTGGGGCACCTGCCAGCAGGCCTCCACCCATGTGCAACTCATGTTCCCCACCATCCCCAACCCCAGCACTGTGGGGCACCTGCCAGCAGGCCCCCACCCATGTCTCCCAGCACCCCCACCCCCCAGCCACCAGGGGCAGCCTCCACCAGGCTCCCACCCATGTCTCCCACCACCCCCACCCCCCCAGTCACCAGTGGCAGCCTCCACCAGGCCCCCACCCATGTCTCCCACCACCCCCACCCCCCCAGTCACCAGGGGCAACCTCCACCAGGCGCCCACCCATGTCTCCCACCACCCCCACCCCCCCAGTCACGAGGGGCAGCCTCCACCAGGCCCCACCCATGTCTCCCAGCACCCCCACCCCCAGCCACCAGGGGCAGCCTCCACCAGGCCCCCACCCATGTCTCCCACCACCCCACCCCCCCAGTCACCAGGGGCAGCCTCGACCAGGCCCCCACCCATGTCTCCCACCACCCCCACCCCCCCCAGTCATCAGGGGCAGCCTCCACCAGGCCCCCACCCATGTCTCCCACCACCCCCACCCCCCCAGTCACCAGGGGCAGCCTCCACCAGGCCCCCACCCATGTCTCCCAGCATCCCCACCCCCCAGCACTGTGGGGCACCTGCCAGAAGGCCCCCACCCATGTGCAACTCATGTTCCCCAGCCAACATGTCATCACAATCTAGATCCCTGGTCCCTATGGTCAGCCTCCAAATGCAAAACACCCACCCGAGTATTGCATCCACCCATTCATAATTTGCAATTACATCACAGAACACCAATTGCAAGTTCCGAAACAAACACATTTCCCTCACATACACCCAATGGGTGTCAGTGAATCTCAAAACACATATCATGAAATGCATGAAACCAATGAGATACCACACATTGAAGTTCACCAAAAAAAATGTATTAAAGGAAACATAAATAGAATAAAAAATGAACAGAAACGTGAATGTGCAAAAATGAAAAGAAGCATGTCCGTTAAAAAAAGCAAAACCAAAAATAAAATCCCAAAGTAATGTTGTACAAAGTCAATGTCCAAAATCCAATGGGAAATAGAAAAGAAAGCCATTGCTCCATGGTTAAAAAGTGAAAAAAAATACAATCCAACTGTCAACTATGTACATGGGAACAAGCCAGGGTCCATTATCCCAACAAAATAAAGGAAACCTATCCAACTACACTACCTAATAAAATAAACTATATACAAAAATGTGGCCAGTGTCCGAAAGGTCCAAATAAAATAAAAACAAAAATGAAACCTAACACTACCTACATAACTATGTATAAGGGCAGCGGGCTAGTTTCACGGCTCACTTGTGGATGTCCCGGGCCAGGGCATCATCGAATTCCTCCTCAATGTCCCGGAGGCGGTCCTCCTCCATGGCCCTGAGGGGCCGCAGGGCCGTCGACGTCTCCACCTCCAAACCCCTGCGGATTGCCTCGAGGCACTCGGCCCGCCTCAGGGCCCTCCGCATGGAGTTCTCCACCCTGACCATTGTGAGCCGTGCCTCTTCCGCCCGCTGCCGCTCCGCATCTATGGCATGGCCCAACCGCTGCCACACGGAAGACACTCTCTGTCCTGGGTCCTCCTGCCCTCCGGCCGATGCCTCCCCCTCCGATGTTGAAGGCCCCGAGCCTTCATGGCTCCCACCACGTTGCTGCTGCTGCTGTGCCTCTGCCCGTGCACTGCCTCCTGCTGCCTGCACATCCTCTGCCGGCTGGGGTGCAGTCGTAGATGTGGCCACCCCTGCTGGACGTCCGACTCCCGACTGTGGCAGGGATGCCTCCTCCGCCAGCCTGGCCGCACCGTCAGAGGCAGCTCCACAGGGCACCCAGGTGACTGATGGGTGGGAAGATGGCACAGAGGACGACTGGCGCGTAGGGGGTCCAGTTGAGGAGGGGGTCGGAGCAAGCCCCATCAGACGGAGGAATCCGGCCTGGTTGACCTATCCCAGCAGGCTGACGTGGTCAACGAGCCATTCGAGATGACGTGCAGTCTCTTCATGAAAAGACTGCAGGTCACCTCGCATGGCCCGTTGACGCAACGCCACACCAGCCAGGACAGGCTCAACCCGGACCTGGATAGCCATGTCCGCAGGCAGAGGAAGGCCAGTTGACGTGAGCTCATCCCCTGCCTGAAAACGGGTCTGGACGTAGGCATCCCTGCTGGTGCAAGATGATGCAGGGACAGGATCAGGGACAGGATTGCACACTGGAACCTCTGCGGCGGCCTGTGCTGCCTCCTGTCCCTGGTCCTGCACTGCACCACTAGCACCAGTGGGATCCCCACCTCCAGACCCCATCTCTGGTGCTTGCACGGCCTCCTCCTCCACCAAACCCCCCACCAACCTGGATGACTCCGTGCCATCTTCCCCTGTTGGGCCCTGTGGGGTCCCAGCTGCCCCTTCTGCTGCCGAGGAGTCCAACTCCAACCTCCGCCTCTTGGACCTCCCCCCGGCAGCTGCGGCCTGGGACGCGGCACCGGACTCCTCACTCCCCGACGAGATGACAACATGGGAGGGGAGCCGGGCCTTGCGTCTCCGGCTGGTGGTGGGATCCCCGCCGCTGTGCTCCACAGCACCTTCTCCGCCCTCTTCATCAGTTGACGCTGCAGACAGGGAGAAACAAAACACAGGCATCAGGGCACTGTACAATGGACACATACACACATGACAGTTGTACATGAGTGTCATTGGCAAACCTCAGACATGTCATCACAATCCCCAACACACATGTCATTACAACTCACACACATGAGCCATATCACAACTGCCACCACCATCCATACACATACAACAGAATGAGCAGCCAAAGGTGAGCCAGACATCACATGCAACACAGGAAGTGCACCACACATGTACACACACCACCACACTTGCATGCATGTGTACACCTCTGCCAAGTGTCGCAGTGTTCAGACGGGCATCCATGTCACATCTGCCAATCAGGCTTCCACATACCGCTGTCACATGCATCCATGTTGCATCACTGTTGCACTCTTGTCAAATACACACACATGCACATGTACACAGTGCTGATACATGCAGCCAAAAACAACATACATGCGTGACATCACGGACATGTTTACTTACATACACATTCATCCAAACATGTGTGCCCACACAACTGCATTTGGCATGCAAGCCTACACACACAAGCACCATCCATGTCTCACACATTACAGCCCTCGCATGCGTCAGCCCCACGGCCCTGTACACCCCCACCCATACTCGACCCCATACAAACAGATGTGCAACCTGCACACTAGTGAATAATCACCACACACACTGCTCACAATCAGGATGCATGTACACTCACCGCTCGACTCCAGACGGGTCTGCTTCTCAAGGACCTGGACGTGGAGCGCTGGGGATATGCGTTCCAGGACCCTCATCTGTTCTTCCCCTTGGCATCCGCTGCCTTCAAGAGGCGCCGGGCCTTGTTCAGGGTCCTGGACCTGAAGTCCTCCCAGCGCTTCTTGACATCTTGTAAGTCGCGGACTGCCACCCCCTCCGCGTTGATGGCAGTCACAATGTCAATCCAGATCCGAGTCCGTCCTTCCTTGTCGGCGCGGGAACTTCCGAAGAGGGCATCATACTGCCCCAGGACTTGCTCCACCAGGACACCAACTTCGGTGGCACTGAAGCTGGTGCCCCTCTGTCTCTCTGGCCGGGGGTTGTCAGTGGTCACAGATGGTGTTTGCCCCGACATGACAACCCCAGAGGCAGGAGTGGGTGGGCAACTGGGTCCTGGGGCTGGGCTGTGGAGCGATGGAATGCCAGTCGGGAGTCTTTGGTTCCAGCAGGGGTGGTCACAGCAACAGCACCCCTGGCTGATGTGCAGGCAGCAAATGGCAGGGCACGTGGGCAGCAGGCAGTCAGGCAGCAGCAGGTGGCAGTTGGGAGCGTGCTCGGGGCTCTGGGGGGCAGTAGTTCGGCCTTCTGGGCAGGAGCGTGGTCTTCCGTGTGCTTACGCGTGGCCAACTTGATGCGGAGTGATTTGGCACGTGAAAAATCTGAACGTCAGCATGTAATTCGAGGAAAGGCCCTTAGCGCGTAAGCACGCGTGGAAACTGCACGTCCGCGTGTAATACGAGGATAGGGCCCATGCGCGTAAGCGCGCGTGAAAAACTGCACGTCCGCATGTAATACGAAGAAAGGGCCCATGCGCGTAAGTGACGTGACGCGCGCGTGCGTTTCCCTCAGCACGGGTTAAAGGTGAGCGGGCCCAGCAGTTCGCTGTACGTGCCTTTCGTGGAGACCGACGTGTGTTGCTGCTTCCTGTTGTTTTGCGCGCCATCACAACTTCACAGCTATCAAGGACGAATCTCTTCTTTTGGCGGGGGTATTGGCTACGCGTGTTTTTCTGCATCGCGCTAGTCAGACGGTGAGTCGCACACGCTCTTTTTCCCACTGCGGGTGCCCCTGTGTATCGCACCCATTTTCGATGTCATAGTAGCCTGCGTGTCCCACGCGTACGCGTTATTCGTGTTACTGGGTGCCACCGCATAATGCGGGAGGTTGAATCCACGCACATAGGCTGCAGGGTTGCGTGCACGGTTTTACTGCAGTTTTGTGGTGCCTGAGCATTGCGTGACCCGTCACCACATCACCGGGGTCACATATAGCCTTGCAGGTGCAGGGGGGCTATTAACATCTTGCTTCCCACCCCCTTCACCCCAATTGCCCAGGTCAATTGTGGTGCACACCTCCCATTGGCACCACTCCATCTGTGCCTGCACTACTACATCTGTGCCATGGTTGGGAGGCCACCAAAGGTGAGGGGCGCCTCAGCTGGGCGTACTCCTCATGGCAGACGTGGTCGGGGACGTGGCCGTGGTGACCAGGGAGTAGGGGGACTCCTGGGTGTCCAGGGCAGCCACAGAGGGGGAAGAGGCAGGGATGCGCCACTTGAGCACACTGTTGTGCCATGTGTCGGTGCAGCCATGCCACCACCCCCTGTGGTTCCGGGGGATGCAGCTCCTGCATCTGGCACTGGCACCCATATGACCCGGCAGTCCGTTCCATCGACTGCCACGGGCCCAAGGGTAGTGGTAGCTGCAGGTGCAGCTGTGGACACCACCACCCAGGCTCAGGGTCTGCCAGCGCAGGCTGCGTTGGCACTTGAAGAGCCCTTAGTAGATCTCCAACAGGCCAGGGGGAAACCATAGGGGCAGGCCTGGCTGCTCAGACCAAGACACGTGTCCCTGGGGCAGTCATGTCATCTGCTGCCCCGAACAGCCGGGTGTTGGCAAGTGCAGGGGCAGATGCACCCAACAGCACCCCGGTTGTGAGTCTGCCAACCAGGACCGTTGCGGTCAATGACCCTGCCACAGCTGATGTTGCTGCGCAGGGTCCATTAGTGGGCACCCAGCTGCCACTGACACAAGTCAGGCCTTTGGTCATCCCTCCACCTGCCACTCCCTTGGCTCATTCCACCAAACCCACTGGCCATACTGGTCAGGGCGGCATTAGCCAGCCAGGGTCTGCGCCACAGTCCAAGAGGAGGAAGGTTGCACCTGCAGCACAGGCTGGGACCCCACACACAGCCACGACCTCCTGCACGTCGAGGAAGAAGCCTTTCTGTAAGCAGGAACTGGACTTCCTCGTGGACTACGTGCGGGGCCACAGCCGTGACATGCTAGTGGGTGCCAATAGTCAGACTACGGCTGCCCAACGTGACACCCACTGGAAGCATGTTGCGGAACATGTCAGTTCATTCGGCCATGAGGTGCGCACGGCACAGGAGTGCAAACAGCGTTGGAATGACATCAAGCGCAGCACTAAGGCCAAGCGTGCCTCAAATTACAACTTGACTCTGGTGACTGGCGGTGGGCCTGCACCAGAGGAGGAAGAACTCACTCCGCATGAGGCTCTCGTTGCGGAGTTCATACCACCTGAATTGGTCGAAGGAGTGGGAGAGAAGCTGGACTTTGATGCCCAGTCCAGTGAGTGTTGATGCGTGTTTGTTGAGGACGTGTGTGTTTCACTTGTGGGATGTGTTGTGCATGATTGCTGCTACATGTGACGTGTACATGGTTCTGATGTGTAAGTAATGCAATGCTACCGTCATGCATGTCTCCTCTGCCTGCATGCGGGACTCCATGTAGGCATGCTCCCTTGCCCCTCCTCTGCCACTCTGCACCCCAGTTCCACCTTTGCACTGGTCTGCTTCAATCTTGCCAATGTGTACTTTCTTGTTCATGTGTCCTGTGTAGATGCTAACTTCCAGCGTAGAATCTGCCAGACATATGCCATATGGCACAGCCTTAGTACTCGATGCAGGGTATCTCACTTGTACTGTGCATGGGTCAGATGTCCCGCAGGGACATGAGTGCCCATTCATGCTCCATGTGCATTGCACACATGCCCCTATGTGTCCTTGACTGGATGATCACTGTAATATAAGTCCTTGGTTACATACATTGCCTGCCATCTCATCAGCCTTCCCATGTCAACTGTGGCTCAGTCCTTCGTTGCACACATGTTTAGGCTCTGACAATCTGTGTGGCTCACAGGCCTCAGCCTGTTCAATGGCCAATGACTCTGTCCAACTCTTGTTGTGTCTTCTTCACACGTGGGCGGCCTCCGGAGTTTCCATCATGTGTCCTTCCCACTGTCCCAGCATCATTTGCAGTGTTGTAATTTGAATCACATTAAGCTGTTGATGCCAGTCAACACTGCCTGTCAATACACAGGTGTATGGTCAGCCTTTTGATACCATGCTAGGCATCCCTGCTTTGGTACTGGGGTGGAGGGGTGCTTGGCTTCTAGACATGGTACACATTGAATGCACAATGCACGTGATGTCTGAATTTGACATTGCACTGCCTTCACATTTCCTGGCACACACCATGTAGTGCTTGTACATGTAGGTAGTGAGTGGCGTACACATTTTCTGCACTGCATAGACCCACTTCCATGGAAACTGCCACCTTTCAACAGGTCTGATCACAGAAGCTATTCAAAGTATACCCAGCATGCATGCCAGGTCATGTGTTGTGTGTCACATGTCTGCCGGATGCCTTTGCTGTCGGTGTGTGTGTGTGTCGTGTGCTCCTGACATGTGTATTGACCTTTTTCTCTCTATTTTTCAGGTGATGACGCAATGGAGGCAGAGGATGGTGTTGTCATGCCAGACACAGGGTTGGTAACACCACATCAACCCAGCACTAGTGGGGGTCGTGGGGTGGTAGGCCACAAAAACCCCCAAGTGCTGCAGTCCATCTTGTCTCTGGCTGCCTATGAGTCCAGCCTTGATGACGACTCTGACGTCCATGTTGAGTTGGATGAGCATCAAGTCCATGTGTCAGGGGTGAGTGATTCTGATGTGGACACTCCTCTGTCTGCGACACCTGCACTGAGGGATCAGACAGTCTTGGTTCCTCCGCCCGTGGTGGATCGGGATGTAGGGTCACCCTCCACACCAGTCACTGATGTGCCTGGGGCATCATGTCGACGGGGGCATGTAGTCGTGCAGCCGCAGGCGGTGCCAACACAGCGAGGACCCCCGGTCCTTGGGTCCTGCAGGGGTCAACCCCGGCAATGTGGTCGCCGCGCGCAACCGCTGCATACTGAGTGGGAGCAAGACATGACTGCCAATTCCGAACGGCAGGGGGCAGCAATGGAGAACATCGCTGAGAGCATGGAGCGTGTGGCCCGATCTGTGCTCCCCACTGCTAGGCAGGTGCTTCTCCAGCAGCAGGCGGCTCGGTCCACGGCCCGCTCGCTCAGGCTGGGCATGGCGGCCTCAGACAGGGCACGCCAGGCTGAATTGTCTCTGCGTCAAGCAATTGCTGCTCACGCAGAGGCGCACATGGATGCCCTGAGGGAGGAGTATTCTTCCCTCAGATCCACTCTGGGTGTCCTTATGATGTCCCAGAGGCAGCAGGCAGAGGAGAGGTTTGCACAGCTTGAGCGTACCATCTCGGCTGAGCTACAGGCTTGCCGGGAGGTGCAGCGGTTGTCCATCCAGGCCTTGCAGGAGGAACTCCGTGTTACACGTGCTACCTTGCAAGAGGAAGCACGTGTATCACGTGAGGTTCTGCATGCAGATCTACATCACATCGCCACACAGAACCAGGCTCACCCGTCTGGCAGACTTGCTGCCGACGAGGGGCATGCTGCGGCTAGGCGTGGCCAGGCTACTGTGCCACGTCCTCCTTTCCAGGATGAGCCAGACTCAGACGACCATCTATCTCCCACATAGGTCGTGCTGTGCAGGCGTTGAGCCCATGGAGGATTTTTTTTTGGCTCAGCATCATCACATGTGGATGTTGAGCAGCACCCTGTACCTCCCCCCTCCTGGGTGCCTCCCCTCCCCCTGGGTCGTATGTGGCCATTTTTGATTTTTCTTTTAGTTTAGTTAGTTAAGTTTCTGTTTGATAGTTAGTTTAAATAGGTAATGTAGGTTTTCCATAGTTAGTGTAATTAGTTAATAGTTGATTTAGTTTAAAATTGCTAGTCTATTGTGCTTTCATGTGACGGTGTGGTGCTTAGTGGCTTTTGAGGCATCCACTGTCTGTTCCAGCTGGGCCCTTCATGGTTGTCTTGTGTATGTGTTTGCTGCTTGGGGTCCTTGACTCACATATGCCACTCCTGCCTCCCTTATCCATGGTCTCGCAAGGATGGTTCGGTGTTACAGCATTTTACACAAGGGCTCTGGACTGTCATATCTGTGGCATGTCTGGTGCTGTGTGACTTGTGTTGACACCCCTAGTGGGGATGATTTAGGTGTCATTGTCCACTGTTCAGCTTTTGCTAGATGGGGTGTGTCATGATTAATGTGGACATTGATTGCTATGCATTGTATAGTATGTGTCATATCTTTCCTGTACATGTGCTTGTTGCAATTCATGCTGTAGATAGTGTTCCACACTTTGGAGGTGAAAGACGGACTGATGGTGTGATTTGTGATGTGACTCTCTGACATGGTCAAGTAATGAGATGCCTGATGAGACACACACAGATGACTTTGAAGCATTAATTATGTGTTTCATGCCCTTTCTGCAGGGGGATGAGCCTCCAGGGCACCTTTGCCAGCAGACATGGCCCATTGGACGACGGAATTCTGGACCTATTTTTTGGTGCCCACATGCACATGTGTGCACAAGCAGAGGCACAGTGATTGCAGAACCACATCCTAGAACTGCTGACATGTTCCAAGGAACTCCAGGCAAGGTGAGCATCACAGGGGGGCCACGACACAGCAAAGCTTGCACCAGGCGAGTTGCACATGCAGGCTTAGTCACAGCACTGAGGGTGAGCTTAGACGAATATTGGTGTTGAAGCACACAATGCAGCTCAGATGTGTTTGTGGACTGATGGCTGTTGATAGTAGGGTTGTCTGGAACACATGCAGGGGCAGTGGCACATACCCTCCGGTACACCAAGGTCCATTGAGGCACTTGTATCAACCATGTAGCCTTCCGAGACATGGAAAGGGGCAGCTCACAGGGACATACAGCAAGGGACATACTCGGGTGCAGTGCATGTATTTTCCACGTACTTCATGATAAATGCACTGCCAACTTTGTTCCGGTCATGGTGGTACGCAACTTGCTCTGTAGTCATGGCTTGCTATATGGGTCTGTCTGCTTACCCAGGGAACATTGCATGTTGTGTGAATTGTGACACATTGGTGTTCCATTTGCCACGCACCCACCAGCGGCTGCCTTACTGCATTGACTGTGTATGACCCGTCACAGGGGTGATGTTATATATGGGTACGAAGCATCAACCACAGATTGTCTGTTTGTAGAGTAGTTTGTTGCTATGGGGCATGTTTGGTGTTGTGTTTTTGTGTAATTGGCACGTACAGGTTGTTGACTGTGGCTCTCTTTGCAGCATTGCAGTGCTCCTGTAACCAGACCTGAGAGTGCGCAGGCAGGAGGCCAGCACTCAAAACCAGAGCTAAGTGTCTTGTTGTTTTTCTTACGAACTGCTCTGCATAGGCTTACTGGGGAGTGTACTGATGCATGGATGTCTGTGTGGTTCAATTTGGTATGTTTTTTTCTCCCTAATCACCTGTGATCCTATGCAATTTTGAAACCTGTACCCTCTACCCGGTGTTCCTGCTTCCCGTGCCTATCCAAGCAACGTTCCCTGACCCTCTTTCCCCACTGGGGTTGCGGATGCCTGTGTAAGCCCCGAACTTGCAGGCGCCAAAACCCTAGAGGGGGTGGTTGGTTCGTACCACTCCTGAGCCTGGGCTACAGAAGCCCATGACAATGATGTCCAAGTTTGTTTGGATTGTGTATGTGTTCATGCAGGTTGTACATTTTCGTGCATTCCCTAGTTTCATGTGTCATTCCTCCTCCCCTCTCCTGCCACTCATTCCAGTCATCCAGTGTGTCAACACCTGTCCCGAATGCATATCCCTGAACCTCATTCCCCACCAGGGTCTCAGGGGCCTGTGTGAGTTTGACCTTGCAGGCACCCGGGACATGGTTGGGGTGGTTGTTTCGTCACACTCCCGCGCCTGTACAGGGGACCTGTGACAGTACACATCCATTCATGGTGCATCATCCTATGTCATGTACCACACATGTCTCACATCCTGTCGTGACATTGTTTTGCTGTGCTACCTTGGTTGTTGCATCATTGTGGTAGTACTTGGCCTTTGTGAGGTACTGCTACGTCAAGTCATCTACTGGAGGGTGTTCGGGTTCGTTTTTATGCCTTGGATTTTGTGATTTTGGAAATGTGTGGATTCTGAGGGTTCAGGCATCTTTTTACACACAAGGTGGGAGATGGCGACGAAGGGTGAAGGTGATCCTGTGGCCAGGTGGAATTGAGGTTTGGAGGCTCCATGACCCAGGTGCAGTTGTTCAGTGGGTCATGGTCATGTGTGAGGGAGGGGGGGGGTTGTTGTTGATAGTTGCCTTGCCCTGAGTGTGATGGGAACTCTGACATAGTAATGGTGGTATCCTATGTACATGTTGTGTTCTGCTGATCAATGCCTGTTCATGTGTTGTGTTTTCCTTTCAGGTGCGAGGGGATAGTTGTGGTTTGACATGCTGGGGTGTACACATGGTGGATGTTCACATGTGATGTGTAGGGAACACTGATGGTCACTTGAGTGCACATGCATATGTGGAGTGCATGTCCTTGCAGAACCACACACTTGCACTACATGTACTCCCACCCTTGCATATCCACGTGTACACTGTTTGCCTTCTGGTGCCCACTGTGTCCCGGCAGCACATGTTCTGTGAGCGATCATGGATCCAGTACATGCCTAATTTGATGTTTGACGTGGTCTGTCACTTAGATGTGATGCTCAGGGTGTGCATCACACACAATGGCTGTTCACTGTGCTGTGCGCTGAGCAGTGTGATGCAGGAGTAGGACACTGCACACATGAGCTGCAGTGTTGATTTTGCAATGCATAATGTGCATGTAGACAGGCATTCATTGTGATGTAACGTCTACGACTGTTGTAATGCATTTGGAAATGACTTATTTTGGGTGGGAGGTTGTTGGTCTGTCATTTCATCTGATTCTGGGTCAGGCAGCAGTGTCCGATGCCACTGTACATTTAGGACATGGCAATGTGTACCTTATCGTTACTGCATTGGTGTATGGGTATTGCTTGCCATGTCATGTTGATGTTTGTGAGGGTTTGAGTGACATGACAGTGATGGCCATGGCCTGTTTTGCAGGTGTGTGTGACGCACACCTTGCATGTCCGGGTCATCCGCTTCTCAGAGCAACTAGCTGGGGGTAGATTTCTCTCCGCAGCAGGGCCCTCCCCCTGGAACAGACTTCCGGCCTGACTTGAACTTGAGGGGAACCATCTCCAGTTCTGGAAGCACCTCAAGATCTTCCTCTTTGCTTCTGCTTACTGTCTGCCTCTCCCTTGCAGAATTCTCCACTGGAACTGCACAGGAGCTGCAACTGGGCCACTCTCACTGACCTCGGTCCCTGGCCCAGCCACTCTCCACTTGCACTGCCTCCCTGGCAACCCCTGCACTGCAGTACTGTCTCTCTATCCCTACAGCCCTCCCTTCCCAGCACTTGTCTGCACTTACCTTTGTAGTTGCCACCAGGCGACCTATGTAATATTTTCTTGGGCTACTTCCCCTGTACTGGACTCCCCCCCACCCTTCCCCTTCACTTTTCCCATTCCCCTTACCCCTGCACTTGCACGATCTCAATGACACCTGGCCTAGTAGTACCGTTCTCTGTGTTCCCTTGTTCCCCCCTCCCTGCCTCATTGCGCCTTGGAATACTTGTGTATGGCCCATATCATGTCATATGTGTGCCTTTTGGTCACACAGGATAGCTTGTGTTTAAGTAGCTATGGATGCAGACGATGTGGCACTTCCATGGCAACTATCTCAGGGTGGTAGGGTTGTGACAGTTGACTGTCTCTTTTTCATCATCGATTGTCACTTGGTATGTGCCAGGCCTGTGTGCACTCCGCAGGGGTGGGAGTTTAAGTGAAAAATGTGGCCACAAGCTGGGTCCGGGCTTCCTCGCCACGTGCCCTGTCCCCTCCCACGGGCAGCGCCTGTGCCTGTGGTTGGGGTTGTGGGGGCACCACCATGTCCACCGGGACGCCCTGCCGTGTTGCAACATTGTGCAGGACACATGCTGCCACAATGATCCTGCACACTACTGGTGGTGCATAGAGTAGTTGCCCACCAGAGCGGTCAAGGGAGCGGAAACGTGACTTGAGCACTCCGAATGTGCGCTCCACTATGCCCCTGGTTGCAATATGGGCGACGTTGTATCTTACCTGGGGTGGTGTGGTGTGGTTCCGGATTGGCGTCATCATGTGGTTGCTCAGAGGGTAGGCACTGTCCCCTGGGGAGGTTATAATAGTTGAGATTATTAGGGTTTGGATATTTGTCTGTGTGTGACTTGCATGCATGTGCAAGGGCATTTGTACTGACCTAGGAGCCATGTGTCGCCATGCTGCCCAGCTTCCAGGGCCCGGCTCAGGGCGGACATTCTGTATATGAAACTGTCATGGGTGGAGCCAGGGTAGTTTGCATAGACAGAGGTGATGATTCCCTTTGCATCACATACCACCTGTACATTAATGGAATGCCAGTGCTTGCGGTTTCGGTAGATGTGCTCAATGGCCCTAGGTGGACGTAGGGCCACATGGGTGCAATCTATGGCACTGAGCACTTTGGGGAAGTGTGCCACCCTGAAAAAATCCAGGACAACGGCCTGCCTTTCTGCGGGTGTTCTGGGCATGTATATGTGCCTGCGGACTGAGGGGCGCGCTGTCATGATTGCCAGTACCTGGTGTAGGCAGCGTGACTGCGTGGCCTGTGAGACCCCCCCCCACTATGGCAGTGGTCCGCTGAAATGACCCAGTGGCCAAAAAATGCAGGACATTGAGCAGCTTCTCCAAGGGGCTCAATGCTTGAGAGCAAAGGGTGGGGGATGTGAGGTCATCTTCCCACTCCCTGAGCAGGTCTAGGATGATATGGGGTGGAAACCTATACTTGCCATAGACCTGGTCGTCAGGCATCCCAAAAAGGCTTGTCCGTGGTGCGAAAATGCGTGCCCTGGCTATTCTCCTCCTCCTGCGGTGTCCCACGATCAGTGCAGCGACAAATGGGGCATTCATCGTAGCTGTATATACGCGTGGAACTTCCCGCGCACCCCGAAACACACGTACCCAGGCCAGTTGCGTGTACGCTCACTCCCCTCCGATCACACGCGATGACACTCGGACCGTATCCGAATACGGGAAACCCGCGCACGGCAGAAGACGTGCACAGGCGTCAACGCGTCCGCCCACACGAAGGCAGGCGGAGCCGTCCCTGCGCACAGCATAAAAGTGCGCGCTGACAACAAACGCGTTTGTTGTCAGCGCGCACTTTTATGCTGTGCGCAGGGACGGCTCCGCCTGCCTTCGTGTGGGCGGACGCGTTGACGCCTGTGCACGTCTTCTGCCGTGCGCGGGTTTCCCGTATTCGGATACGGTCCGAGTGTCATCGCGTGTGATCGGAGGGGAGTGAGCGTACACGCAACTGGCCTGGGTACGTGTGTTTCGGGGTGCGCGGGAAGTTCCACACGCGATTAGCCTGGGTACGTGTGTTCTGGGGTGCCGGGAACTTTCACACGCGATTGGTGGAAATCCACGTGTGTTCTGTCATCACGTGCAATGAGGGAAACACCTGCGCGCGTCACGTCACAGACGCGCTCACGCGCTAAGGGCCTTTGGTCCAATGAAATCGCATATGGGTGCAGACGCGCTTACGCGCTAAGGGCCTTTCCTCGAATTACACGCTGACGTGCAGATTTTTCACGTGCCAAATCACTCCGTATCAAGCTGGCCACGCGTAAGTACACGACACGGAAGACCACGCTCCTGCCCAGAAGGCCGAACTACTGCCCCCCAGAGCCCCGTGCACGCTCCCACCTGCCATCTGCTGCTACCTGACTGCCTGCTGCCCACGTGCCCTACCATTTGCTGCCTGCACATCAGCCAGGGGTGCTGTTGCTGTGACCACCCCTGCTGGAACCGAAGACTCCCGACTGGGATTCCATCGCTCCACAGCCCAGCCCCACTCCTGCCTCTGGGGTTGTCAGGTCGGGGCAAACACCATCTGTGACCACTGACAACCCCCGGCCAGAGAGGCAGAGGGGCACGAGCTTCAGTGCCACCGAAGTTGGTGTCCTGGTGGAGCAAGTCCTGGGGCAGTATGATGCCCTCTTCAGAAGTTCCCGCGCCGACAGGGAAGGACGGACTCGGATCTGGACTGACATCGTGACTGCCATCAACACGGAGGGGGTGCAGTCCGCGACTTACAACATGTCAAGAAGCGCTGGCAGGACTTCAGGTCCAGGACCCTGAACAAGGCCCGGCGCCTCTTGAAGGCAGCGGATGCCAAGGGGCGCCGGGGCCACTTGTCGGAAGAACAGATGAGGGTCCTGGAACGCATATCCCCAGCGCTCCACGTCCAGGTCCTTGAGAAGCAGACCCGTCTGGAGTCGAGCGGTGAGTGTACATGCATCCTGATTGTGAGCAGTGCGTGTGGTGATTATTCAGTAGTGTGCAGGTTGCACATCTGTTTGTATGGGGTCGAGTATGGGTGGGGGTGTACAGGGCCGTGGGGCTGACACATGCGAGGGCTGTAATGTGTGAGACATGGATGGTGCTTGTGTGTGTAGGCTTGCATGCCAAATGCAGTTGTGTGGGCACACATGTTTGGATGAATGTGTATGTAAGTAGACATGTCCGTGATGTCACGCATGTATGTTGTTTTTGGCTGCATGTATCAGAACTGTGTACATGTGCATGTGTGTGTATTTGACAAGGGTGCAACAGTGACGCAACATGGATGCATGTGACAGCGGTATGTGGAAGCCTGATTGGCAGATGTGATATGGATGCCCGTCTGAACACTGCGACACTTGGCAGAGGTGTACACATGCATGCAAGTGTGGTGGTGTGTGTACATGTCTGGTGCACTTCCTGTGTTGCATGTGATGTCTGGCTCACCTTTGGCTGCTCATGCTGTTGTATGTGTATGGATGGTGGTGGCAGTTGCGATATGGCTGTGGTATGGCTCATGTGTGCGAGTTGTAATGACATGTGTGTTGGGGATTGTGATGACATGTCTGAGGTTTGCCAATGCCACTCATGTACAACTGTCATGTGTGTATGTGTCCATTGTACAGTGCCCTGATGCCTGTGTTTTGTTTCTCCCTGTCTGCAGCGTCAACTGATGAAGAGGGCGGAGAAGGTGCTGTGGAGCACAGCGGCGGGGATCCCACCGCCAGCCGGAGACGCAAGGCCCGGCTCCCCTCCCATGTTGTCATCTCGTCGGGGAGTGAGGAGTCTGGTGCCGCGTCCCAGGCCGCAGCTGCCGGGGGGAGGTCCAAGAGGCAGAGGTTGGAGTTGGACTCCTCGGCAGCAGAAGGGGCAGCTGGGACCCCACAGGGCCCAACAGGGGAAGATGGCACGGAGTCATCCAGGTTGGTGGGGGGTTTGGTGGAGGAGGAGGCCGTGCAAGCACCAGAGATGGGATCTGGAGGTGGGGATCGCACTCGTGCTAATGGTGCAGTGCAGGACCAGGGACAGGAGGCAGCACAGGCTGCCGCGGAGGTGTCTGTGTGCAATCCTCTCCCTGATCCTGTCCCTGCATCTTCTTGCACCAGCAGGGATGCCTACGTCCAGACCCGTTTTCAGGCAGGGGATGAGCTCACGTCAACTGGCCTTCCTCTGCCTGCGGACGTGGCTATCCAGGTCCGGGTTGAGCCTGTCCTGGCTGGTGTGGCGTTGCGTCAACGGGCCATGCGAGGTGACCTGCAGTCTTTTCATGAAGAGACTGCAAGTCATCTCGAATGGCTCGTTGACCACGTCAGCCTGCTGGGACAGGTCACCCAGGCCGGATTCCTCCGTCTGATGGGGCTTGCTCCGACCCCCTCCTCAACTGGATCCCCTACGCGCCAGTCGTCCTCTGTGCCATCTTCCCACCCATCAGTCACCTGGGTGCCCTGTGGAGCTGCCTCTGACGGTGCGGCCAGGCTGGTGGAGGAGGCATCCCTGCCACAGTCGGGAGTCGGACTTCCAGCAGGGGTGGCCACATCAACGACTGCACCCCAAATGGCGGAGGATGTGCAGGCAGCAGGAGGCAGTGCACGGGCAGAGGCACAGCAGCAGCAGCAACGTGGTGGGAGCCATGAAGGCTCGGGGCCTTCAATATCGGAGGGGCAGGCATCGGACGGAGGGCAGGAGGACCCAGGACAGAGAGTGTCTTCCATGTGGCAGCGGTTGGGCCACGCCATAGATGCGGAGTGGCAGCGGGCGGAAGAGGCACGGCTCACAATGGTCAGAGCGGAGAACTCCATGTGGAGGGCCCAGAGGCGGGCCGAGTGCCTCGAGGCAATCCGCAGGGGTTTGGAGGTGGAGATGTCGACGGCCCTGCGGACCCTCGGGGCCATGGAGGAGGACCGCCTCTGGGACATTGAGGAGGAGTTTGATGATGCCCTGGCTCGGGACATCCACAAGTGAGCCGTGAAACTAGCCCACTGCCCTTGTACATAGTTATGTAGGTAGTGTTAGGTTTCATTTTTGTTTTTATTTTATTTGGACCTTTCGGACATTGGCCACATTTTTGTATATAGTTTATTTTATTAGTTAGTGTAGTTAGATAGGTTTCCTTTATTTTGTTGGGATAATGGACCCTGGCTTGTTCCCATGTACATAGTTCACAGTTGGATTGTATTTTCTTTTCTCTTTTTAACCATGGAGCAATGGCTTTCTTTTTTATTTCCCATTGGATTTTGGTTTGTGGACATTGACTTTGTACAACATTACTTTGGAATTTTATTTTTGATTTTGCTTTTTTTAACGGACATGCTTCTTTTCATTTTTGTACATTCACGTTTCTGTTCATTTTTTATTCTATTTATGTTTCCTTTAATACATATTTTTTTTTGGTGAACTTCAATGTGTGGTATCTCATTGGTTTCATGCATTTCATGATATGTGTTTTGAGATTCACTGACACCCATTGGGTGTATGTGAGGGAAATGTGTTTGTTTCGGAACTTGCATTGGTGTTCTGTGATGTAATTGCAAATTATGAGTGGGTGGATGCAATACTCGGGTGGGTGTTTTGCATTTGGAGGCTGACCATTCGGACCAGGGATCTAGATTGTGATGACATGTTGGCTGGGGAACATGAGTTGCACGTGGGTGGGGGCCTGCTGGCAGGTGCCCCACAGTGCTGGGGGGTGGGGGTGGTGGGGAACGTGAGTTGGACATGGGTGGGGGCCTGGTGGAGGCTGCCCCTGGTGACCGGGGGGTGGGGGTGGTGGGAGACATGGGTGGGGGCCTGGTCGAGGCTGCCCCTGGTGACTGGTGGGGTGGGGGTGCTGGGAGGCATGGGTGGGGGCCTGGTGGAGGCTGCCCCTGGTGGCTGGGGGGTGGGGGTGCTGGGAGACATGGGTGGGGGCCTGGTGGTGGCTGCCCCTGCACTGCTGGGGGATGGGGGTGGTGGGGAACATGCGTTGGACATGGGTGGGGGCCTGCTGGCAGGTGCCCCACAGTGCTGGGGGGTGGGGGTGGTGGGGAACATGCGTTGGACATGGGTGGGGGCCTGCTGGCAGGTGCCCTACAGTGCTGGGGGGTGGGGGAGGTGGGAGACATGGGTGGGGGCCTGGTGGAGGCTGCCCCTGGTGGCTGGGGGGTGGGGGTGCTGGGAGACATGGGTGGGGGCCTGGTGGTGGCTGCCCCTGCACTGCTGGGGGTGGGGGTGGTGGGGAACATGCGTTGGACATGGGTGGGGGGCTGCTGGCAGGTGCCCCACAGTGCTGGGGGGTGGGGGTGGTGGGGAACATGAGTTGGACATGGGTGGGGGCCTGGTGGAGGCTGCCCCTGGTGATTGGGGGGGTGGGGGTGCTGGGAAACATGGGTGGGGGCCTGGTGGAGGCTGCCCCTGGTGGCTGGGGGGTGGGGGTGCTGGGAGACATGGGTGGGGGCCTGGTGGTGGGTGCCCCTGCACTGCTGGGGGGTGGGGGTGGTGGGAGACAGGGGTGGGGGCCTGGTGGAGGCTGCCCCTGGTGACTGGGGGTGTGGGGGTGGTGGGAGACATGGGTGGGGGCCTGGTGGAGGCTGCCCCTGTGACTGGGGGGTGGGGGTGGTGGGAGACATGGGTGGGGGCCTGGTGGAGGCTGCCCCTGGTGGCTGGGGGGTGGGGGTGCTGGGAGACATGGGTGGGGGCCTGCTGGCAGGTGCCCCACAGTGCTGGGGGGTGGGGGTGGTGGGGAACATGAGTTTCACATGGGTGGGGTCCTGCAGGCAGGTGCCCCACAGTGCTGGGGGGTGGGGGTGGTGGGTAACATGAGTTGGACATGGGTGGGGGCCTGCTGGCAGGTGCCCCACAGTGCTGGGGGGTGGGGGAGGTGGGGAACATGAGTTGGACATGGGTGGGGGCCTGCTGGTAGGTGCCCCACAGTGCTGGGGGGTGGGGGTGGTGAGAGACATGAGTTGGACATGGGTGGGGGCCTGCTGGCAGGTGCCCCACAGTGCTGGGGGGTGGGGGTGGTGGGGAACATGAGTTGGACATGGGTGGGGGCCTGCTGGCAGGTGCCCCACAGTGCTGGGGGGTGGGGGTGATGGAGAACATGAGTTGGACATGGGTGGGGGCCTGGTGGAGGCTGCCCCTGGTGGCTGGGGGGTGGGGGTGATGGGAGACATGGGTGGGGGCCTGGTGGAGGCTGCCCCTGCACTGCTGGGGGGTGGGGGTGGTGGGGAACATGAGTTGCACATGGGTGGGGGCCTGCTGGCAGGTGCCCCACAGTGCTGGGGGGTGGGGGTGGTGAGAGACATGAGTTGGACATGGGTGGGGGCCTGCTGGCAGGTGCAACACAGTGCTGGGGGGTGGGGGTGGTGGGGAACATGAGTTGGACATGGGTGGGGGCCTGCTGGCAGGTGCCCCACAGTGCTGGGGGGTGGGGGTGGTGAGAGACATGAGTTGGACATGGGTGGGGGCCTGCTGGCAGGTGCCCCACAGTGCTGGGGGGTGGGGGTGGTGGGGAACATGAGTTGGACATGGGTGGGGGCCTGCTGGCAGGTGCCCCACAGTGCTGGGGGGTGGGGGTGATGGAGAACATGAGTTGGACATGGGTGGGGGCCTGGTGGAGGCTGCCCCTGGTGGCTGGGGGGTGGGGGTGATGGGAGACATGGGTGGGGGCCTGGTGGAGGCTGCCCCTGCACTGCTGGGGGGTGGGGGTGGTGGGGAACATGAGTTGCACATGGGTGGGGGCCTGCTGGCAGGTGCCCCACAGTGCTGGGGGGTGGGGGTGGTGAGAGACATGAGTTGGACATGGGTGGGGGCCTGCTGGCAGGTGCAACACAGTGCTGGGGGGTGGGGGTGGTGGGGAACATGAGTTGGACATGGGTGGGGGCCTGCTGGCAGGTGCCCCACAGTGCTGGGGGGTGGGGGTGGTGAGAGACATGAGTTGGACATGGGTGGGGGCCTGCTGGCAGGTGCAACACAGTGCTGGGGGGTGGGGGTGGTGGGGAACATGAGTTGGACATGGGTGGGGGCCTGCTGGCAGGTGCCCCACAGTGCTGGGGGGTGGGGGTGGTGGAGAACATGAGTTGGACATGAGTGGGGGCCTGGTGGAGGCTGCCCCTGGTGGCTGGGGGGTGGGGGTGATGGGAGACATGGGTGGGGGCCTGGTGGAGGCTGCCCCTGCACTGCTGGGGGGTGGGGGTGGTGGGGAACATGCGTTGGACATGGGTGGGGCCTGGTGGCAGGTGCCCCACAGTGCTGGGGGGTGGGGGTGGTGGGGAACATGAGTTGGACATGGGTGAGGGCCTGGTGGAGGCTGCCCCTGGTGATTGGGGGGGTGGGGGTGGAGGGAGACAGGGGTGGGGGCCTGGTGGAGGCTGCCCCTGGTGACTGGGGGTGTTGGGGTGGTGGGCAACATGGGTGGGGGCCTGGTGGAGGCTGCCCCTGGTGACTGGGGGGTGGGGGTGGTGGGAGACATGGGTGGGGGCCTGGTGGAGGCTGCCCCTGGTGGCTGGGGGGTGGGGGTGCTGGGAGACATGGGTGGGGGCCTGCTGGCAGGTGCCCCACAGTGCTGGGGGGTGGGGGTGGTGGGGACATGAGTTGCATATGGGTGGGGGCCTGCTGGCAGGTGCCCCACAGTGCTGGGGGGTGGGGGTGGTGGGGAACATGAGTTGGACATGGGTGGGGGCCTGCTGGCAGGTGCCCCACAGTGCTGGGGGGTGGGGGTGGTGAGAGACATGAGTTGGACATGGGTGGGGGCCTGCTGGCAGGTGCCCCACAGTGCTGGGGGGTGGGGGTGGTGGGGAACAGGAGTTGGACATGGGTGGGGGCCTGCTGGCAGGTGCCCCACAGTGCTGGGGGGTGGGGGTGGTGGAGAACATGAGTTGGACATGAGTGGGGGCCTGGTGGAGGCTGCCCCTGGTGGCTGGGGGGTGGGGGTGATGGGAGACATGGGTGGGGGCCTGGTGGAGGCTGCCCCTGCACTGCTGGGGGGTGGGGGTGGTGGGGAACATGCGTTGGACATGGGTGGGGCCTGGTGGCAGGTGCCCCACAGTGCTGGGGGGTGGGGGTGGTGGGGAACATGAGTTGGACATGGGTGGGGGCCTGGTGGAGGCTGCCCCTGGTGATTGGGGGGGTGGGGGTGGTGGGAGACAGGGGTGGGGGCCTGGTGGAGGCTGCCCCTGGTGACTGGGGGTGTTGGGGTGGTGGGCAACATGGGTGGGGGCCTGGTGGAGGCTGCCCCTGGTGACTGGGGGGTGGGGGTGGTGGGAGACATGGGTTGGGGCCTGGTGGAGGCTGCCCCTGGTGGCTGGGGGGTGGGGGTGCTGGGAGACATGGGTGGGGGCCTGCTGGCAGGTGCCCCACAGTGCTGCGGGGTGGGGGTGGTGGGGAACATGAGTTGCACATGGGTGGGGGCCTGCTGGCAGGTGCCCCACAGTGCTGGGGGGTGGGGGTGGTGGGGAACATGAGTTGGACATAGGTGGGGGCCTGCTGGCAGGTGCCCCACAGTTTTGGGGGGTGGGGGGTGGAGAACATGAGTTGGACATGGGTGGGGGCCTGGTGGAGGCTGCCCCTGGTGGCTGGGGGGTGGGGGTGCTGGGAGACATGGGTGGGGGCCTGGTGGTGGCTGCCCCTGCACTTGCACTGCTGGGGGGTGGGGGTGGTGGGGAACTACGTTGGACATGGGTGGGGCCTGCTGGCAGGTGCCCCACAGTGCTGGGGGGTGGGGGTGGTGGGGAACATGAGTTGGGCATGGGTGGGGGCCTGGTGGAGGCTGTCCCCGGTGGCTGGGGGGTGGGGGTGCTGGGCGACATGGGTGGGGGCCTGGTGGTGGGTCCCCCTGCACTGCTTGGGGGTGGGGGTGGTGGGAGACATGGGTGGGGGCCTGGTGGAGGCTGCCCCTGGTGACTGGGGGGGTGGGGGTGGTGGGAGACATGGGTGGGGGCCTGGTGGAGGCTGCCCCTGGTGGCTGGGGGGGTGGGGGCGGTGGGAGACATGGGTGGGGGCCTGGTGGAGGCTGCCCCTGGTGGCTGGGGGGTGGGGGTGCTGGGAGACATGGGTGGGGGCCTGCTGGCAGGTGCCCCACAGTGCTGGGGGGTGGGGGTGGTGGGGAACATGAGTTGCACATTGGTGGGGGCCTGCTGGCAGGTGCCCCACAGTGCTGGGGGGTGGGGCTGGTGGGGAACATGCGTTGGACATGGGTGGGGGCCTGGTGGTGGGTCCCCCTGCACTGCTGGGGGGTGGGGTGGTGGGAGACATGGGTGGGGGCCTGGTGGAGGCTGCCCCTGGTGACTGGGGTGGGGGCCTGCTGGCAGGTGCCCCACAGTGCTGGGGGGTGGGGGTGGTGGGGAACATGAGTTGGACATGGGTGGGGGCCTGCTGGCAGGTGCCCCACAGTGCTGGGGGGTGGGGGTGGTGAGAGACATGAGTTGGACATGGGTGGGGGCCTGCTGGCAGGTGCCCCACAGTGCTGGGGGGTGGGGGTGGTGGGGAACATGAGTTGGACATGGGTGGGGGCCTGCTGGCAGGTGCCCCACAGTGCTGGGGGGTGGGGGTGGTGGGGAACATGAGTTGGACATGGGTGGGGGCCTGGTGGAGGCTGCCCCTGGTGGCTGGGGGGTGGGGGTGATGGAAGACATGGGTGGGGGCCTGGTGGAGGCTGCCCCTGCACTGCTGGGGGGTGGGGGTGGTGGGAGACATGGGTGGGGGCCTGGTGGTGGCTGCCCCTGCACTGCTGGTGGGTGGGGGTGGTGGGGAACATGCGTTGGACATGGGTGGGGGCCTGGTGGTGGGTCCCCCTGCACTGCTGGGGGGTGGGGGTGGTGGGAGACATGGGTGGGGGCCTGGTGGAGGCTGCCCCTGGTGACTGGGGGGGTGGGGGTGGTGGGAGACATGGGTGGGGGCCTGGTGGAGGCTGCCCCTGGTGACTGGGGGGTTGGGGCGGTGGGAGACATGGGTGGGGGCCTGGTGGAGGCTGCCCCTGGTGGCTGGGGGGTGGGGGTGCTGGGAGACATGGGTGGGGGCCTGCTGGCAGGTGCCCCACAGTGCTGGGGGGTGGGGGTGGTGGGGAACATGAGTTGCACATGGGTGGGGGCCTGCTGGCAGGTGCCCCACAGTGCTCGGGGGTGGGGGTGGTGGGGAACATGAGTTGGACATGGGTGGGGGCCTGCTGGCAGGTGCCCCACAGTGCTGGGGGGTGGGGGTGGTGGGGAACATGAGTTGGACATGGGTGGGGGCCTGGTGGTGGGTGCTCCTGGTGCCTGGGGCGTGGGGGTGCTGGGAGACATTGGTGGGGGCCTGGTGGAGGCTGCCCCTGGTGGCTGGGGGGTGGGGGTGCTGGGAGACATGGGTGGGGGCCTGGTGGAGGCTGCCCCTGGTGACTGGGGGGGTGGGTGTGGTGGGGAACATGTGTTGGACATGGGTGGGGCCTGCTGGCAGGTGCCCCACAGTGCTGGGGGTGGGGGTGGTGGGGAACATGAGTTGGACATGGGTGGGGGCCTGGTGGAGGCTGCCCCTGGTGACTGGGGGGGTGGGGGTGCTGGGAAACATGGGTGGGGGCCTGGTGGAGGCTGCCCCTGGTGGCTGGGGGGTGGGGGTGCTGGGAGACATGGATGGGGGCCTGGTGGTGGGTCCCCCTGCACTGCTGGGGGGTGGGGGTGGTGGGAGACATGGGTGGGGGCCTGGTGGAGGCTGCCCCTGGTAACTGGGGGGGTGGGGGTGGTGGGAGACATGGGTGGGGGCCTGGTGGAGGCTGCCCCTGGTGACTGGAGGGGTGGGGGCGGTGGGAGACATGGGTGGGGGCCTGGTGGAGGCTGCCCCTGGTGGCTGGGGGGTGGGGGTGCTGGGAGACATGGGTGGGGGCCTGCTGGCAGGTGCCCCACAGTGCTGGGTGGTGGGGGTGGTGGGGAACATGAGTTGCACATGGGTGGGGGCCTGCTGGCAGGTGCCCCACAGTGCTGGGGGGTGGGGGTGGTGGGGAACATGAGTTGGACATGGGTGGGGGCCTGCTGGCAGGTGCCCCACAGTGCTGGGGGGTGGGGGTGGTGGGGAACATGAGTTGGCCCCTTGTGCCTGGGGGGGTGGGGGTGCTGGGAGACATGGGTGGGGGCCTGGTGGAGGCTGCCCCTGGTGGCTGGGGGGTGGGGGTGCTGGGAGACATGGGTGGGCGCCTGGTGGAGGCTGCCCCTGGTGACTGGGGGGGTGGGGGGGTGGGAGACATGGGTGGGGGCGTGGTGGAGGCTGCCCCTGGTGACTGGGGGGGTGGGGGTGGTGGGAGACATGGGTGGGGGCCTGGTGGAGGCTGCCCCTGGTGACTGGGGGGGTGGGGGTGGTGGGAGACATGGGTGGGGGCCTGGTGGAGGCTGCCCCTGGTGGCTGGGGGGTGGGGGTGCTGGGAGACATGGGTGGGGGCCTGCTGGCAGGTGCCCCACAGTGCTGGGGGGTGGTGGTGGTGGGGAACATGAGTTGCACATGGGCGGGGGCCTGCTGGCAGGTGCCCCACAGTGCTGGGGGGTGGGGGTGGTGGGGAACATGAGTTGGACATGGGTGGGGGCCTGCTGGCAGGTGCCCCACAGTGCTGGGGGGTGGGGGTGGTAGGGAACATGAGTTGGACATGGGTGGGGGCCTGCTGGCAGGTGCCCCACAGTGCCGGGGGGTTGGGGTGGTGGGAGACATGAGTTGGACATGGGTGGGGGCCTGCTGGCAGGTGCCCCACAGTGCTGGGGGGTGGGGGTGGTGGGGAACATGAGTTGGACATGGGTGGGGGCCTGCTGGCAGGTGCCCCACAGTGCTGGGGGGTGGGGATGGTGGGAGACATGGGTGGGGGCCTGGGGGTGGGTGCCCCTGCACTGCTGGTGGGTGGGGGTGGTGGGGAACATGAGTTGGACATGGGTGGGGGCCTGCTGGCAGGTGCCCCACACTGCTGGGGGGTGGGGGTGGTGGGGAACATGAGTTGGACATGGGTGGGGGCCTGCTGGCAGGTACCCCACAGTGCTGGGGGGTGGGGGTGGTGGGGGAACATGAGTTGGGCATGGGTGGGGGCCTGGTGGAGGCTGCCCCTGGTGGCTGGGGGGTGTGGGTGGTGGGAGACATGGGTGGGGGCCTGGTGGTGTGTGCCCCCGCACTGCTGGGGGGTAGGGGTGGTGGGGAACATGAGTTGGATATGGGTGGGGGCCTGGTGGTGGGTGCCCCTGGTGCCTGGGCGTGCAGGGGGACATGCATTGGTGGGCAGTAGTGCAAGTTGACATGTGGGTTGGCTGGTGGGCATGGCCATGGTGGATGGGGTGCCAGCAGGACATGTGCTGGGTAGGCCCCTGTGGTGTGAGCCACCTGCAGGGGCCGTGGAGGGTGTTATGGGAACTCCTGGGAGGACCCACACGTGCAATTCACGTGTGCTGCTCCCGGCACACCCCTGTAATACACATACCCTGATGAGATCGCATGTGGAACTTCCCGCGCACCCCTGGAATACACGTACCCCGCTCAATCGCGTGTGTAACTTCCTGCGCACCCCCGAAATACACGTACCCCGCTCAATCGCGTGTGTGACTTCCCGCGCACCCCCGAAATACACGTACCCCGCTCAATCGCGTGTGTAACTTCCCGCGCGCCCCCGAAATACACGTACCCCGCTCGCACAGGCCCAATTGCTGTATGTTGCCACTTTTGTGATGCGCTGGGACTCTACCGCCTGCCTTCGTGTGGCGGACGTGTTTCAGCTTGTGCGTGTCTTTGGCTGTGCGTGGCTTTGCCCTATTCGATTCCATGAATACGTGTGGTTCGAGTGCGTGTGGGCGTTCCGTCTGCTTCCCTGCAGTACATCCCCAGTATTTTCGCGCGTTGTTCCCCATTCCGCACGTTACGCCCCGTGTCCCGCCCACTCTCTGGTGTATGCGCCGAGGTTGTGCGCTTTCACTGTGCGCGTCGCGCACGCCTTTCGGGATGTTGCAGTGACTTGTGCGCCATGCACGGGTTTGGCGCATATCCCGAGGTGTACACGCGCAGGGACTTCCATGAATCGCACGTGTGCGCGTGCGCCTGTTTTTTTCCGCTTGCGCATGCTTGCGCCTGCATGCGCGAAGATTTTCGGCACACGTTTGTTCCATGAATCGGCCCCTTTGTGTTTTCTTGCTTCCAAGACAAACGTGTTGCCCGTTTTAGAGTAACAAAGGTACTGTTTTTCCTAAATGTAGAAAGCTCCTGTCTCTCGTGGAAGAGAGTCAATGCCTGTATCCCGCAGGTACATCCTTTTTGTTCTAGCTGAAAGAAATATATAGAAATGGAAAGAAAATAAGCCATTATTCCGCCCCCTCTCTAAATTGAAGCAGTCTCCATTTCTCAATTTCTGTGCTCTCATTTACATGAGGAGAGAACTATTCACTTGCTTAGTCAGTGCAATATTTTTCCATACAATTGAATCACGTGCACCACAAATACTTCTCATCCCATTTCATTTTGGTTAATTTATTGAGGTCATCCCTTGTGCCTTTAATATAAGAGTTGAATTCAAATTCCAGTTTTTAAAGGTGTTATGCGGATGACAAGCAAATCTCCTTCAGGCTACCCTCAGCCACCTTCTCTCCCTCGCTCATATCTGACTGTCCCAATTTAGTCATGGTGTGCTGCAAACGACCTCTGTCTCAACGCCAGTAAGACTGTGAATCTTCGCATTGGGACTCCTTCTCTAGCTTTCCCACTCTCACTATGGCCAGCCTCCATTGGCCCTGTGCCTGCACCCATCTGCGAGGCAAAAAACCTTGGGTCATCTTCGACTCCACTCTCTCCTTCTCCACTCACGTTTCGGACATTTCTAAAAGTCCAACTACCAGCTGCACCTCCTCATAGGTACTCTTCCTTTGCTCATCTTTCCCCAGTGGTTCACTGTCTCCAGAGCCCTGGTTCTGTCAAGGCTGGACTACTGAAACAGCCTCTTTCTCAACCTCCCTGCCTCGGCTTTGCACCCTCTGCAAATCATCCAGAACAGAACAGAGAGACTTATCCTTGGCCTCCAGCCCAGGGACAACATCTCTCTGGTGCTGAAATCCCTCCACTGGCTCCACATGGCTGCAAGGATCAAGTTCAAGACCCTCTGCATTGTCCACAAGGCTTTCTGGGGCCTGAGACCTACCTATCCACAACAATGCCTACCTAAATACTGTTGTTCCCGAGCCCTCGGCTCATCTAACTCATGCCTTCTGTGAGTGAGCTGATTCTCCAAGCAGAGATTTGGAGGGACATCTGTATCCTCAGCAGGGGCCTCCCTCTGGAATTGCCTACCTGCCACCCTCCGTGTGGAGCCTGATCTCATTAAGTTTCCGGAAATTCCTTAAGACATTCCTCTTCTCCTCTTCCTTCTCTCTCCCTCTACCCTGCTAACCTCCCTCTCTACTCTATCCCTCTCTCCCTCCTTTTCCACACAGCTTGCTGACTGGCTGCCGGGTGTACCTCACAGTCTCACCAGTCCCTGGCACCTGCACCTGCCTCATCACTACTGCACTTGGTCAATGACCCATGAGAGGGGCATCTCTCAGCACTTACCCGAGTTTCTAATTGGACGCACTTGAACTTCCCCCCTCACTTGTCCTCCCCTAACCCCCTCTCTCCTGTACCGTCTGTGCACTTGCACGATTTGAACATTCCATGCATTGAAGATCGTCTATCTATCTTCCCTGTCTTCCCTCCTTGAATGGTGGCACCTCAATGCACTTGGAAAAACTGCAGAATCGTTGTCAGATCTATTTCCTGTTATCTAAACTGTTAATTGTAGTATATGCACTTACTCTGCCTGTGCAGACTTGTATCGTTCAGATATTCAAAGGCTCTGAATGACTGTTGTTTTTTGCCTCTTGTTACCTCTCTCCTTGAGTGCTTTGAAACACTTTTCCTGGGTATAGGTGCTTTACAAATAAACATTACCATACCATACCATTACCGTACATCAACACATTTAATAATATGTTCTGTGATCCATCAATTATCCAAACTGTATTGGCCAAACTGGTGGAAGGCTGTTTTATGTATTTCAAGCATGTTTTATTGTCATGAATGAATTTTCATCACTTGTGATGATTCTGAAATTGTCTAACTGTGTAAGCGTTGAATCAATAAGTTGCTGTATCTGCACGGTGGGATCATGTGTGAGGATTGTGTAGCAGTCGTGATTTCCAGGTGTTCATTGGTCACACCAACACATTGATCAGTTGTATGTGATTATAATTAATACAAAAACAGAGAGATACCATTTTTAAATAAAACCTCAGGGGTTCCCCCCAAGCCTCCTTTTTCCTATGTTTGTAACCCCAGCCAACCCCGTCCCCACCCGTTTTAACCCCTTACTCCACCCTCATACATATATTTAAAACAAATTAAGTATTTTTTTGTTGCATATGTTTTCGTTATTAAATATTTTTTATTGGATATAATTACTGGATAACAGTTGATCTATTAAGCGGAACAATGTTACCCCGCTTGTCAACAGAGGTTAACATGGTTCTGCATGCATCCAGCTGTCATTGCTTTAGTGTTAGTTATAAAAAACTGTCCAACTGGTGAAGGGTGATTTCACTGAAGCATGCAGGGTGGAAGATTTTGAATCAATCCCAACCACTGCCAATGCAAACCCTACAAACTACTAGTTTCCAGCCTGCTTTTTTGTTACAATCTTCGGAAAATGAAAAGGATCAAGACTAAGGCCCCACTACACACTTATGCAACCCTCTCACAGAAATCCTGTATAATGTGCACAGGAAATTGGTCTCTGTGGACTGGTGGACCCAAGAGGTTGGTAACCGAAGCAACTAAATCACTCTATAAACCTCCTTAACAAAAACATACAACACTTTCTATTGCTTGTGACAGGGCCAGAGGTATGGCCTTTCAAGGGGGTGGCGGGAACTCACCCTAACCCAACACGGGTGCTTGAGGGTAGGCAGGCCCCATCCCCACCCCTCCTTACCTGTGTTGATGGTGGTCTCCAGGCCACAGAAGCAGAGCAGCAGCCGTGCGAGATGTGCACTTGGAAGCTGGAGATTGTGGTAGTATCCCTGGCAATGCGTGCCAGAAAATGACACAACACCGACCGCAGGACGTATCAAGGATAGACTTGGCACCAAGGGGTGCTGCATCCATCAAAACAACGGCAGGCTCCAGAAGATGGTCTGCTGGAGTCTGCAGCCACAAGGAGCCCCACTAGTCCACCAGTGATTCTTTAACATAATAAATAAGGGCCGCCACAAAAGCCTTAAACCCACTATTCCACCAGGGAATATTCTGATATTTTAAATGGCCCTCGAGGTTCTGAGCAAAACAATGTCCCTGGACCCCAGCAGGGTCTATGTTGGAAAGGGGCGGGATTTACCAGCCCTTTTAAGCCTTCTCATGGCCTTCCCATGTTAAACCCCCTGGAGCCAGGTAAGCTATTTGTTAAGGAAATTGGCCAATACTGGGAGGAGGTGGGGTATTTAAGTAAGCCTTGTGAATGCTTTACTGTGTGTTAGTTGGGTGAGGACAGTAAGTTGCAAGAGAGACCACAGGAGGTGAGAGGGATTGGAGTGCAGAGGCTATTTTTTAGGAGCGGGTATGTGAAGTGTTTGAGTATTATAGTAGAGGTGAGTAGTAGCCACAGATTAGCAGTCGTAGAGCAGTGGTTGTAGGAGTGGCGGAAAGGGAAGAGGAGTGAGCAGGGCTTAATATCCCAAGGGTTCGTGAATTAATAGTGGTAGCTGGGAGTACGTAGCAGGAGTAGTGAACAAGAGAAACAGGCAGTAGAGTGGTAGTAGAGGGAGATATTCCACATTAGTGAGTAGAGAGAAATAAACGTGTACACGTGGTAGTGGCAGGTGGAGCTAGCAAGGAGATAGTGTGAGCAACACAGTAGGAACAATAATAGACGTAGATAGTGGGAAGAATGACATTGAGTGGGAGAATAGGATTCACTGTTTGCGTAGAGTGAAACAGAGATTATGTGTAGAAAAATAGCAAAGAAGCGTGGAAGTAGAGCATGAGGAAGGAGGTAAGTGTAGACAATAGAGGTAGAGGGGTAGTTGGAGGTACGAGCGTAAGTAAAATCAGAAGTAGGGAAGGAAGTAAGATTGAAGGGTGGAAGTGGAAAGGTGGAGTGAGAGATTAGAGGGATAGTGAAATGGTCAGAGGAGAACATCTTAAAGGGACCAGTATAGTGAAGGGTCTGATGCGAGTGGAAGTGAGAGAAGCGAATGACAGAAGGCATCATTCTTAACTCCCTAAAACTACTAAGCGGGCTAGGTTAGGGAAAGCCTAGAAGACCCCTAGGTAGACAGGTAGCCATCGACTTAGAGAAAACATCTATAGTCCCAGTCTGAAAACAACACTTAGTGGTTACCGATCCGAGAACTACAATCCCCCATTAGGGACTCCTGGGTTAAGGAGGTGGGGATTAAACTGGAAATCCGAGGTAGAGAGGGACGACACTAGTGGAAATTCCCCCTACACCCTGGTGGGCCCTGAAGAACCTTGAAACCTGAAGCCATTCTGACCATCTGTAATTTGAATAAACACCCTTGGACTTACTCTAAGAGTCAGCAGGATTCTTTGTGGCGGCCGACCCATCACATGTTTCTGTTAGTAACCTTCAGATACTGTTCGTTCACGACCTATATATCCTAGTGTTTCAGGTTTTGTTGTGGAAGTGTTGCTATTGCGCTATGTACATGCCTTACACTAAAGCGATAGTTACAATATCTCCTCAAAGAAAAAAGAAAAAAGATCCAGATCTCCATAGTGGTCAGAACCTTACAGTTTAAACAGTCTATAAATAAACAAACAATTGTTTTCGTATTGACAGCAAAAACCTCTAATCCCTCATTTCAGTTATACTAGATCAATAAGGAATATAGATTTCCCACTGGAACATCCTTCCTCCCCCTAGAGCAAGCATTGAGACTCTCTTCAACTGTCCATGTCTGGCGTGGTCACATCACCTCCTTTTCCTATTCCTGAATTTAGAATGGGTGTGACTTTCTCAGCCTTTAACCCTATCTCCCAAATCTCCCCAAAAGATCTCATGGTCATGGCTACAAACGATGGCATCTTTGAGCAGATTGATCCTATCAAGTGTAATATTGACCTCCTTGAACAGGCTCTCTCGAACTTAGTTAATACCTTTACCTCCATGGGTCATTTCTTACTTCACAAGCAGGCAGTTTTCACGCCTTATGGTTTTCCAAGCACATATTCAGGCAAAGCAGGAAACAAGTCAGTATTTTGGAATACCAGCTGTTTTACCATGACCAGCATACTCAGAAAGAGGCACAATAATTTGTGTATATTCTGCTTGGAGAAATCCGAGGGTTAACAATTAACCCTACACCATGCGAATCTGTAAAACTGCAATAACACTTATGATGCTGCGAACCTTGCAAATTGATCACCATAGAGCTCATTTTATATGGCGTAATATGAATGAAAGGCGTAAAATCCATAACATCCTTGAGTAAGGCTGCTATGCCATTCATTCTTGCCACACCACATGTTCAATCATTTGTATGGTGGACAGGATATTCAGAATGCAACTTGCTTTTCCGCCGCCTTACTTCTTCTGCGCAATACAAATGCTCCAGCATTTGCGCCCAAACGGATCATCTGCACTCTGCCGTGCACTGAACGAAAATGTGGCAGTGGGGACTGGCTATGCCTGAGTGCAAACGTATCAGGTTCCCGCCATCAAATTACGATATTGAATGAAATGAGCTCCCGTTTAATTATGGTTGTGGATGGAATTGAGAGTAGGAATAAGCGAGCGAGGGAGAGAAACTGAAAATAGTGTGAAAGAAACAATAGGGAGATGTAGTTAGAGAAAGGGCGGAGAGTGAGACGAGTCTTCATTGAAATCCATGTCATGTTCTCAGTTTCCTGGGGCATATGTTTCGGTATTCTGTCAGAAGCAATTCACAGAACAGACACTATAGAAAAAAACCTACCAAAGGAAGTTTATTTGACCAACATCATAGAATTCTCAGAATGATTTAATTGATGGTATCCTGTGGTATAGATGTTCATTATCAAGAGCAATGCGTGTATCGACTCACAATGGTACTTGCAGGGATGAAAAACACACTTGAGGGAAATAAAGCCCAGTGCTGGGATGCACATAAAATAAATTGCTGTTTGAGCTGTAAGCTTTGCTTTAGATTGCACGTCTCAGCATTTCTCCAGTCTTGGGAGAGATGTATTTGTTTTCGGCGACAGTGACAGTAACTCTAATGCGTGATGCAAATCCCACTGCTTGGTGGAACACTCTAGTGTCTCATTACACTCATTATAGTTGGAGTACCACTGACTGCATTAAAGTATGCACTCAACAACTCCCCCATCCACATTATAAAACTGCCTCAGGGTTTGTTTAATTAACATTTCTTTTGAGGAACATGGACCTTCGATGAGGTCCTTAGATTGTTTAGACGAGAGATTTAGAATGTCCATTATCGTTTATGAAACAACAGCTGTGTTACAGTCTTGCCTCACAGACCATTCAGAAACAGTCCACAGTAATTGTGCACTCGTGGATGTGACGACAGTAGGGCAAGCAAAGTATGTTTGCGAACTATGAATTGTAAATCACCATAGTCGGACTTGGGGGACAGTTTGTCCTTTTTAGTGACTAGATATGCGGTTGTTATTCTAAATATAGGTTAATTATCCTCAAGAAGCAATTCCTTTTCGTTACAGAACAATTGCTTTTTTTAAGAAGCCATTGTTCTTTCTATCAATTGATTTATTGTTCTCACAAATTCATTCCCTCTAGCATCTTATGGTAAACATTTTGTTGAGGTGGGAGGGATTGCAACATTTTCTAGAACGTAAACCTTTTGGCGGGAATCAAACTATTTAACTTTTGGCTAAATTAACATCTAAATCAAGGTTTCCAAATATCCTCTATGCCAGCAAACGTAAGGTGTTTGGACCACGTTGGTGCATTCTATACCAGCTCTTCATTGAGGGGCTCTGACCACTTTTTACACCCCTCGTCTGGTGAACCTAAAGCTTATGCCGGTGCCATGCTGATGCCACGTTATTCACAGGTACACTACTTCCCTATGGCAAATTCCCCTTTTTTACCTGGGGACGAATGTAGAATGCAGAAAATGTGGGAAGAAATTGAATTCTGCCTGTTCATGTGGGAATGTTTCTAGAGGGATGCTCAGAGAGATATCTGGGACAGGAGATGAGGAAACCATGAGTGTTGATGAGGAAGGGGGTACCTTTATATTCAGCCAAGTGGGACACAAGAACACATGGGGAGACAAATCCCATGCTGAGGTGACTGTTAATCACTTCTGGGTATAATTCCACCATAACCAATTGGAAGGCATGGGAAGAGAGATTGAAGTATACTGGTATTGCATTGAGTAAAATGAATATTAACACTAATGAATCCGGGGAACAGAGTGAACATTGACATTGTTAGTGGATTCTGAGCACATTTAGAGTTTAATGATAATGATGTTCTATTTATATAGCGCCTTAATCCAACCTTTACAGAGCACATATTTACGTGCAATATCACCCAACCGAAATTGGTACTCATTTATCGACCTTGGAAGGATGAAAGGCTGAGTTGGCCTTGCCGGGATTCGAACCTGCGACCAGCAGATCACGCTCAGATCACAGCAGTGAGCGCTCAACCCGCTGAGCTATCTTACCAGTTTAAGGGATATTGCATGTGTGTTGGAAAGAATAGGTACCCTAAACAGTTGGGTGTTTCTTTGGATAGTATGAACAAAGTGACAGGGGTATTATTGTAGATCCCAACGTCCCAGGGAATATGGCTGTCTTGAAGGGAAATAGTGGTGGAAGGGTAGAAGACAGATTTACAGCTGTTGGTCCAGAAGATGTATGATGCTTAGGTGAGTTTCACCACAAGATTAAAATGAGGGCTGACACCATGTCAGTTGTTGCATGAGCCAGTAGAGTCCTTAATAGCATGCTGGAGGAGTTTCTGAAAGAGTTGAGGAAGCTGGAAGTGCAGAAAACAAGTGAGGCAGTGGAAGCTGCTGAGTGTGTGTCTACCATTGTTGTGGTGTGGGACAGATTGGCTTATGTGCTGATCTGAGAGGAGTGAACAAATGTGTTGTGAAAGACAGGTTTCCTCTCACAAACATAAGGGTTAGTAAGATGCCAAAGTATTCAGGACACTACATGTAGTTTCGGAGCAACGCCGGATAACGCGCCAACTATTGTAACAAGCAGTGACCACTTTCATCACTCCAAATGGGGCATGTAAATGTAAAAGGATGACCTTCCTTTCAGTCTTGTGCCCAGAGCTGTGGTATTCCAAATAATTATGCACTCACTAGTTGGGAAAATAAAAGGGGTGTCATGTTTCCAGGGTGGCATTCTGGTGTCGGGAGTAAGTATGAAGGAGCACATTGGGAAACTATAATCGATGCTGAAGTTCTTTAGGGAGCCTGCTTTAATATTGAAAACAGAAATGCGTCAGTTCACAGTGGGTTTAATAGATTATTTAGGTAATAGGTGAAGTGGAACGTTGGTGCTAAATATTGGTGCCAACCTAAAGAGTGTATCGTTAGTGCCAAGGTGGATCTTCCCATCCTAGGATGTAGACAGGAGGTAATGCAATAGCTTGGGTTAGTGGAGTAATATTCAAAATGCATACCACATTTTCCTGACAGGTGCAAATGCATTTTTCGCCTCTGCACGAAGGATGAGAGCTATGCATAGTAAGAGAAATGTCAATGTGAGTTGGGGGACTGAAAAAGATTGTTTAAGCGCCTGCATTGGTGTGGTTTGACACAGGTTTTGACTGGGCCATTAAAACTGATATGAGAGAAACAGGGTTGGGTGCTGTACTACTTTATGACCAGGGGGGGTTAGAAAGAGATATTACTTTTGCTTCCCATACTTTGAAAGGACCGAAGCTAAAGCATTCTGTGATACAGAAAGAGACCTTAGTAAGGTTTGTTCAGCTAACAGGTTTCATTCACTGGTGTGCGGGTGGAGGATCTGTTTCGAAAACATCACAAACCAGTTAGTGGTAATATTTGTAACAAGGTTCTTGATGGCAGTACACAGAGGATTCAGTGGTAAGTCTCTTCCTTGCAATGGTGATGGAGCATATTCCAGGAAAGGAGAATGTGAGAACTAACTTTCTATCTATGCAAAGAGTAAGGAACACACAAGAAGAAGAGGAAGATATGAAAGAACCTGAAGGAGGCAAAGAACAGGTTTTTCAAATTTGGGGAAGGATTGTAAGTGAAGTGGAGTATAGTAGGGCCCTAACCGGGGATTAAGTACTTAGTGAGTCTGGAAGGTTGCCCGGAGCAATGCCAGGGGCTTGGATTAATTCCAAACCTTCCAGCCATCACCTCTTATGTTTGACTGTACTTGGTGAGGTCCGGTATTTGGCAGGAAATGGGTGGAGGGGAAGGCCTGAGGTGGAACCCTTAAGGCTTTCCTACAGGGTAAATGATCCAATGTGTGTCAAAGGAGACTTGCTTTGTAAGGGGATTAAAGTCATACTACCCATTGGGGTCAGCAATAGAATATTGGAAGTTAGCCACGAGGGAAGCTTTGGGGAGGGCCAAGATGAAAGGGAGTGTCCATAGGGTTGTATTGGTGGCCAGGAGCCGACAGTGACGTGGGAAAATAAATTTAAAGCGTGTGAAAGGGGTCAGGATATTGATAAAATTGTGAGGACACACACACCAATTGATTTGCCAAATATGCCGTCTCAATTCGCGGTACTAGACATATTTGGTCTGTTATACAGGCAGTGGGAAAGAAGTATATCTTTATTGCAAATGGGTGGAGGCAACAGTGGTTTATGAAGCTGACACTGCAGCAGTTGGGTTTCTTGATGGAAATTAAGGTTGAATTAGAAGTACAATCCCTAATGGGGCTACCAGGTTTTGATCCCCCAGATTTTGATACATGTGTTTTAGGATGCAGTGGTCACCAATGTTGGGAAGACCTGGAACCAAGGGAAGGTAGTCCTGAAGAAAAATGTGTGATATAAATATAGTTGCGGAGAGGGAAATGTGTTCTAATCATAATATCACGTGAGATGTATTGTATTGGATAATTACATGAACTTTACAGATATCCTTTGATATGATATTATATGATATGGCATGTATAACGTGCCTATACACAAGTGTTTGACACCTAAATGCATGCTCTATGAATCCCCCTTCCCCTTCCTACCACAGATGGTTAACATCCTGTATAGAATCTTCAAGTGTAAACTTGAAGTGTTCTGATAGTAAAGATTTAATTGTGGAGGTTGGTACCAAGGAGGTCTTGAGAGTGAGAGACGTATGATGACATAGGTCCTTCCATATGTACCTACATAGTTATGTGAAAATAAACATACAAATCAAATAAAGTGCACCTGTTCTAAGGCAGTCTACCACATAATAGTGCCTGACAGCCATGAGGAAGGGCCAACCAAGCTGTGGTCCTGGGGCAAATGCCCTCTTTCTCCTCCCATTACGTCATCTATGTTGATGACACACATCTTTAATAGTCACAAATGGACTACAGGAATAGAATGTAATGAAAAATGTCAATAATGTGCATGGTGTAGAATTTCAACATAACCATTAACTTACAAACACAAGCCATACTTTGTTATGCCTTGCCTATGAACCCTGCACCCTAAAATGTTTTGGCTTTGCTGAAATGTGTTTTCCATTCCAATGTACTGGGCATTTTACACACAAACCCACGCACACACAAACACACCAAAAACATTGCAATACTAGTAAATAAGAGGGGACAGATTGAAGGCTATTTTGTATTTCGTCCTCTCTCTATAACTATGAGCCATACTCAATGGCTTATAATGGCTCTAACTACACTGTGAAAATAGAGTGGAGTTTGAAATTGAATAAGGTTGGATGTGCCGTGGAAAGGTGTGCCAACACTGCCCGTACAACTGCGAAGTGCAGGCGATATGAGGTGAGTAAAATCAGACTCTCTCCAAAGGGTAGTGCTTTTGCTTCCACTAGAACTGGACACTTTGTAGTTGCTAACCTTTTAGTTGAATGAAGGAGTGGCTTTGCAGCAGAACTGGCATTCCCTGCATGTTTTTCACCCCTTGTTCAGGTTCAGGAATCGCACCTAAATGTACAGAGGTAAGGATAGGGGGCTAAACTAGGAAGCAAGGCTCAACATGCAGCAAGCGATCCACTGCAGAAGGCCTTCACTATTTGATAGTTAAAGAACAAATAGGATATGGGACACAGCTGGTTCGGACAACCACAATAAAACAGAAGGACTACCCAGCCTTAAGGAAGACATTGTGATTGGGGCATTCCCTCCATCCCTACATCAGCTGCCTGAAGAGATACAATGGAGTTCCATTATCCCAGAGAGTGGCTGGAAGGCAGGGGCAGGGTATTGCTGTGACAGACAGAGGACAACCGAAGAGGAGGGACACACTAATCCCAAGTCCTGTGCTGTAGCAAGGTTGTAAGCCATCTCTGAAGGTAGACCCAGACAGCCAATCTCATCACAGCTAAGACACCTGACATCCTTTTTTCCAGAAAGAGTCGGGAAGGAAGGAATACAGCATTACAAAATACAAAAAGTCCCAATCTACCAGTGGAAGTGTTTGGAGAAGGCTGGTGGAAAAAAAGTTAGGAACCGGCACAGCTGACCGGAAGTTAGAAGGAGGACTAGAATCAGACGGCAATGAGTGAAGGAAAAGTGGCCAAAGCTAGGAAACATCAGAAGGTGGTTGGTCATGTTGAGAAATTGGAGGTGGATAACCAACACAAGCAGGTTGGTCATTTTGAACAGAAGGAGATGGTTGTTCAGACTAAAAAGTCAGATATGGCGTGGTTTAAGAACAGATTGGATTGGTCATGTTGATAAGGCAGAACTGGTTAAACATCAGTATTAGGTTGGTCAGATTGACAAGGTGTAGGTGTTCGAACACCAGGAGATGATTGGTGAGGTTGGCAAGGAGGCTGTTGGGGAAGTTTATAAGGAAAAGGGGGTTAAACATCCAGACAAGGTTGGAGAAGTTGATAAAGAAGAGGATGTTGAACATGAGGGCAAAAGTGGTGAGGTTGAGAATAATAGTAAAGTTGATAAGGGGGAAAAGGGCGAAGAATAGGAGGAGTTTGGTGAAGTTGAGAGGCGCTTATTTCACATCAGAAAGAGGGCACTGCTAAACTTCAGGAGGAGGGTAGAGAGTTAAAGATAGAGGAAGTGGACAGAAGTAACTACCTGCGGGAGGAGGTTTTTGAGGAACGAGAGGAGGGGCATCAAGAACATCAGAAGGAAGAACATTGACATATATTAGAAAGGTTACAGTGCACTAGATCAGCCCTAGTCAGGTACAGAAGATAGGAGGGGGAATGCGCATGGGGAAGGAAGAGGATTGCAGGAGTGAAGCATGAAGTGAGAAGTATACAGAGCAGATGTGGTTACAGAAGGAAAAAACCTGAGCACGGAAAGACTGATGTTTGCTGGAGGAGACTATTGCAGGGAATAAGGGCAGGTCAAGGAGCATTGACAGGGCACTCAAGTGGTGGTTTTAGGAGGACCCAGGCTTCCAATCCTGCCCTCATTATGGATTCTTTGAGGTGCCACACTTAATGCCCAGACCCCTTACTCCTTGGAAATGGGGACCAAGAACTTTACAGGGGGCAGTGTATCTTCGACATTGTCTGGAGATGTACTCAATCACCTGCATTCACTTTTACCTTTTCATCATGGCACCTGGTGTTTCGTTGATGGATTTCTGGATGTGTAACATAGTAGTGGTGAACTAAAAGCAATTTAATATTTATTTATGTTTATTTATATTCTTGTATAGAATGTACCTGGCAGTGCCTGTGAGGGAATGCCATCTGCAAGGCAGTACAAGCCTGTTTTATTTTATTTCTTGTGCTATGCAAAATAATGTTGTTTTTTTCTTCCAGAAAGTGAGCTTTTCTGAAAGGGCCTCACTTTCCCACGATCTACACACACAAAGGTAGATTACACATGTCGACCTTTGCTGCACCCTATCTACTAACAAACGAGCAGCTGCAACGTGATTTGGCAGCATGGCAACCACAGAGAAACATCCAGTCCTGCTGAATTCTAAATTAATTTCAGCACCCATGGGTTGCCTTTAACAGTGGGCACACATGATTTAATGCATATATAACAGTGTTTCCACAAGGTCTGGCGGCAGAATAGGTAAAAATAAACATACCACTAAACCTATTTGTTATAGTGCCTGGCACAGACACAAACGTATACATGAAAGTCAATCTTCCTTCCTGGGATCCCCTTTAGCTTCCTGCAAACAAGAGACTCTGGGTCCTTGTTACAACACCAAGGAATGACTCCCTTATAGCCTTGGAATGGACTAATCCATTGTGGTAAAATGACTCGGTAAGGGGGCGAAAAATGTCATCATATTTGTACTCATCTTGAAGAAACATCCTGAACAATACTTTGCAAAGAAGATTTCATTGGACTCTTACTGGGATAAATGCTGGCCAAGGTCCCCAGCCATTGCATCAAAGAAAAAGATTTCCAAGGTGTATGCAGACCTTCCCCCTATCAGCTTCAAGGGAACACTTGGTACCCAGGACTCTGCCTACCAAGGTGTTCCTGGCAACTTTCTTGCCTGGGAAGGTCACATTAGACCTTGCACAGTGCCCAGGAACACCGCAGTATAAGAGAAAACGTCTTCAGACTCCACTTGTATCTTTCAACATCAATGAGTCAGTTCAAGCACCCTGAGATCCTTCCCTGTTATTCACTTCCCATAATTATTCACTTCCCATAGTGCCCCTTTCTTCAAAAGTCTTTATTATCTGTGACTTTCTTTACAGCGGTTGGTTGCCAGTATGTTTAGTATTGTGTTTGTCCATTTAGTTGTTTAATTAAAGTCTCACATCTTTATAGAACCTTGATTGGAGTTGTTTACACTTTATTGCTGGCTTAGCGCTCTCTTGAAGAGTGTAGCCTGCCCTCGGCCCATGCTACCTTAAAGTGGAAAAGTACATGTACAATTCATGTTGTGGCAGTTTCACATATCTGATTGAGATCACTGCTGGTTTAGTAGTGGGGTGGCTATGAGTAGA
This sequence comes from Ambystoma mexicanum, assembly GCF_040938575.1. NCBI lineage: Eukaryota > Metazoa > Chordata > Amphibia > Caudata > Ambystomatidae > Ambystoma > Ambystoma mexicanum. Next base: position 899,742,259 of record NC_090922.1, read on the forward strand.
AGTTTAAAAATCACTACTCATCCCTGTCCTCCTGCAGAGCAGTACTCATTTTGTCACAGTGCCATTATATGCCCATGTCCTTACACCAATTGTCATCTGTTCCCATTTAATGTGTAGCCAGTACCATCATTGTACAGATGTCAACTTCCTGTGGAAGGTATAGTGTCAAATTACGATTTTGGGAAACATGAGCCTCAATGTTCTGTCAATTGTAGTGCCAAAGGGATTAAAGTAGTGATGTGTTCTCTTTGCAGATGCTTACCCGTAGATTACTGGTGCAATTGATGCCAATTTAAGACAAAAATAGAAAATAAACGCAAGTTCTAAATGAAGGATGACTTCCTCTCTTCATAGTTTGATGTAATTTAAATGAGTACATCTATGAGGATGTTGCGTTCGTTTTTATGAATGTTTTTTGGATTCTTGGATGTACAAATATTTCGTTTTCTTCTATTTACAAAGTTATACTTTCACCACTTAGGTGGCCACTTAGCACAGGAAGATCCATAATGTTGGGGAGGGACCAGTGGAATCAATTATTTTGAAGGGGCCAGGTTTTCAGCCATTCAAGGAAGGGTAGGTGCTCAGAGGTCTTCTATATGATATGATATGATATGATATTGCATTAATAACGCGCCTATACACAAGTGTTCCAAGGCGCGACGAGGCAAGGGAGGAGGAACAGAGGGAAGACAGAGACAACAATCTTACTAGGCCAGGTGTCATTCAGATCGCGCAATTGCATGGGAAGAGGGAAGGGGAAAAAGTGTGGGGGGAAGGAGGAGGGGACAGTGCAGTACATGGGATACATAGAACAAATAAAACAATAATAAACAATACTGCCAGCTGGTGGCAAGTGCAAGGGTTAGTGCAGACATCAGGTGTCAAGTGCTGGGACCGTAGGGATACAGAAAACAGTCCTTAAGTGCAGGGGTTGCCAGGGAGGCAGTACAGGTGTGCATCTGGCAGAGGAAGTGACTTGGGCCCGAGATTAGAGGGTGGCCAGGTGACCAGTGCAGTTTCAGTTTCAGCCAGGAATCCAGCAGGGGAGAGGAGGAGAGAATGCAGAAGAAAAGAGGAATGTTTTGAGGTGCTTCCGGAATCGGAGATGGTTCTCTAGTTTCAGGGAGGCAGGGAGGCTGTTCCAGAGGGAGGCCCCAGCTGAAGAAAGAGATCTACCACCAAATCCTGAGGCTTATACAAGCATTGAAAGATACTCCATCTGCGTGGGCTTTGTTGAAAGTGGTGTGGGCATAAAGAGATATCAATAATGAAGGGAGTTTTCTAGGGGGGATGTATTGATTACATTTTGATGAAAGGAAGTGGTACAGATCTTTTTGAATGCACAGCATACCATTTAAAGGGGATTTAAAGAGATTCACTTGTGGGCAGTGTGATGATTCATGGGATCTCGACACTTCTACCCAGAGCCCTTCCCTATGAGGCTAGGGAGGTGAGGCTACTACCCAAAAGTCCCACTAGGGGTGGTAATATGCTGGAGGACTTCTTAGGGAGAGACTCCCCTCACAGGTATAAGGACTCCCATACCATGAATGACCTCTCTAAACCCTTTCCTTTACAACCCACAACCATGGTTAATTCATCTAATAACCATCCTGAGAGTACTATTGTGTGCTGTTGTAAAGTTACTTTTGTATCACCTGCCAAATCTAACATAATTGTGATGAGGAATATGCAGGGGAACATGAAGAATAACCCTAGGATGATTTACCATGGCACTGCAACATGGTGGCTTCTAGGAAGACTGAAGACAACCTCGAAACAACTGGAAAGAGACCTTAACATTATGTGGGGGTGCACCCCTCAGTATAAAGAAGAGGTTGAAGAATTACTCAGAGACACAGGGAACAGGCAACAGGAAGCTGGTCTACAGCAGCAGCAAGGGAAGCTCCCCAGAGATTGGAATTTGAAGAAGAGAACTTAAACAAGAGGAAGTCAGCCTCCGAGAGGGAGAATCTCGAATAGCAAGTGTAGAGGCCCTCTGTGAGTTGGAACCAACATGACTCCAACATCCACTGTAAGGAAGTCGGTGGTTGTGCAACCTCTTGAAGGTGGACCAAACGGTCCGGAAACTGTGCCCAGACTGCTGCAAGCTGAACAGTGCCACAGAGCTGCACTGAGAACGGAACCAAGGAAGAAAGACATGCAGGAGATGCATGTAGGCAGGAAGCTGACCCAAGCTGCTGGGAAGATCCGGAGTGGCACTCCAACCACAGCCAAGGTAACAGGAGTTGTGGGAGACCCGGGTGGGGTCTTGGGGAATGTTCAAGTCAGATAAAGTGTCAAGTGTTACTCGGGAGTGAACTCCCTCATCACAGTGATACCCAGAGAGCTAAGAGCCAAGTGTTACCTCAAAGTTATCTCCCTTTTCACAGTGATACCCAGAGAACCAAGAGTCAAACATTACTCTGGAGGTATCTCCCTCATCACAGTGAAACCCAGAGAACTAAAAATCAAGTGTTACTCAGGAGTGATCTCCATCGTCACTGTGATACACAAATGAACATGAGCCCAGTACTTCTTGAAAATAGACTCTGGCACATTAGTACTGATATTCAAGGAGAGAAAATGCAAGGCACTCATGGGGACAGCCTCCCCAAACATCATGCCTGCTTTCAAAGTAAAGGGTACCTAAGGAGTGACCTTTCCTGTCACAGTGGTGATGCTAAGATCTTAAATATAAAGAGTGACTCAGGAGTGAACTCCCTCATCAAAGTAGGAAACCCAGCTTGCATGAAAGAGATCAAAAGGACCAAGAACTGCCCAGGACCAATCTCCTCTGTAGTCAAGATACAAGAAGCCCGAAAGGGTATCAACAGTAAGAAGGAGAATTTTGAAAAGATGAACTTGGTTGTTTATTAATCATTCGGAGGAAGTGAAAGGACTTCTAAAAGCGTGTTCAAGAGAATATCAAGGAACAGTCTTGAAACATCCCCCTAGTAGACCAGGAGAAGGGAGTCATTATCCTGGTCCAAGTGATTTGGTAAAAGAGACCCTTCCACAAGAGACTGATGTTAAGTCAGTCAAGACAGGATCATTTCACCAGGAGAAGGGAGTCATTCTCCTGGTGCTTTTGTTAAGACAAACCTGGAACAAACCTGGAACATTGGGTGGTTTAGCTCTTAGTGGTAGAGCTTGGATGGAGGACAGTACTTTTTGGCTTTGACAGACATCCTGATGAGCACCCAAGTATTATATGTTGAGGCAGGGACAACCCCTCTAGAGATAGGGAAAGACAGGTTTACTTTCTTTGAGTTGTAAATGAAAGTCTATAGCCAAAATGAGAACACCTTGTCAGCCTCCTTACTGCTTCATGTCATATATGGGATAATATGTAAAAGAAGAAAGAGTTGATAGAAGCAGGAGCAGAGGGCTGAATTCATTTGGGAGGATAACAAGCGACCTGGTTGCTATGAAAAGTCAGGTATCGTTGCAATAGAAGAGGGTAGAAAGAGGACACATATGTTGTTGGTGGTTTGTGGTGAGGATCCTATGTTTTTCCATCCATCCGGCTCTGGATGGTGTTTATACATTGTTGGATAGAATACAGTAGATTCTTTGATTCCAATACCTCAGTGGAAGGATAGATGGCCAATATTTTGAGGAGTATTGAAGCTTTTGTTCCATCATTGTCAAATGGCATATACCAATCATCCTGAACTGAAGGTAAAGGTTCTGTGCTGCAAAAAGTGAGGAAGCATGCTTGGTTGTCATCCTAAATGTTACCATTTTCCATGGAATTCTGGAGATGGTGGGTTACAATATATTTAATGATTATGATTGGGAACGGCTGGTTAGAGATGGGATGGTCATTTCTTAAGAGAGAGGGGAACAATTAATTTTTTGAGGAGAGGCGTGACAATGACGCTTTAAAACCTGGGGGTACAATTCCAGATGTGAGGGAGGAAATTGAGAGATTTAGAAGGCAGCTGATTAAATAGAGGGAAGGGTTTATGAATGAAGTGGGGGCCAAGGCCCACAAGGGGCCCTCATTTTCTGGTTCTAGAGATTAGAGTGAGGTTATTGGAAGTGGTAATGTGGGAGATGTATTAGAAGCAAAAAGAGGGGGGGGTTGCACAATTGTGGGCTGTAGGGGTGGAGTAGGATGGAGGCCTCCTAGAAACCATATTGAAGCAAATGAAGTGAACTTTGTCAGCAAATTGCAAGAGAGGATGGGAGGGTCAATGAAGAGTTCATCGGATTGACTTGTTCAATGAGAAAAACCTTTTTGGACAATTTACACTTCCAATTTATGTAGCAATTAATCTAACTCCTTCCTTTATCCTTACTAAAGAAATATTGAAATATATCCAATGGTAGTTGAGTACCTGACAAGAAATGAGTGAGAGGGCCAGCCAAACATCCTCAAATAATGCATTTTATTGGGTGAAGAAAACACCATTAATTCGTATTCGGTCTGAACAAAGCACATGGCATGGGTGGGGCTGAGATTGAAACCATCCATTCTCGTTTGCAACGCCATGAGGACCACCCCTATTCCAACCAACAATGTCAATAACTGGGCTGAAACCTGTGATACTGATTTAGACTTTTTCCACCAAGTTATTACATTCCAGTTCCCCATTATATATCTATCTCTCCAACAAACTGCCACTAATCAACCTGATGATAACAATTCTAAAAGGGTGATTGGATAACTTGAGAGTTGCCTTCGTTGGCAACACAAAGTAGCTCTGACACTGCACAACCTGTTGAAAGTCAAGCATCCAGAATTAGCCTCTATCAGAAGAATTGAGAAGCAAGCACACTTAAAATAAGTCTCAAAACAGTCAATTGGTTCCAACTGGAGTCTGGTATTAAATGTGTTCCCCTGCATACAGGCCTACTACCTGAGTGTCTCAGATTTTAGCACAAAATCCCTGTCCATCAATCTGAATGAACCATGAACATCTGATCAACCAACAAGTATAAACATGACCAATCAAGTGTCATGTGGTAAAACATGTGGCTGTTCCTTGGAGATCAGGGTGCGTGGCTATTGAAAACTTGTATCCCAACTCTGTGTCAACAATGCATCACTGTTATTCAGAAAGCATATGAAAAATGAACTGCTGCTGATCGCATATGATTGAAGATTGTCACCACAAAACACAGCAAGCAGCAGGCAGGGACCATTGAGAGGGACATCCCAGGCTCACACCTAAAGCATGATATCTATATTTTGGGGAGGAAGGATAGCTCAGGGGCAAGGTGTTTGTCTTGGAAGCAAGATGACGCAGCACCACGTAGTTTCTAATTCTGATCCTGCGCTTAGAAACCACTAGCTGGTATTAAGTGTGTTATAAAAGAACAATTATAATAATAATAATAATATCACATTCCTCTACTTATGCTCTTTCCTAACTCTCACATCCAAGGAACCGCACTTTTGTTCCCTACACATATTGGCAAAGTTTGATACAATAGGGAACATCTATCTATTTTAACTAAGTACCCACCCTAACTTTGGGGACCGACTTGGTGGTGGTGAATCATGTGGGGACCAATTCCAAGCTAGTGAATCTGGATGAGAAATAAGGGTATCCCCTTAACATACCACCGAGTCCTACACCGAGGAAAGCAACAGTCACAGGAACACTCACAAGCCACAATGACAACCATGACAAAATTGTCAAGTATGAAACCCTTGAAGGCAGCTCTGACAATACTACTTGAACTCCTAACCAGCAATTCCAACATTCTAGCAGACCTAAACACTCACTTTATGAAATGGGAAATTTCCCTTTAAGGGAAGAGATTTGCAGCATACTGAATTTACCAGCAGGTGTTTAGAAGAATTTTTATATACGTCACAGGTTAAAAAGGCATAATTTGGTTGAGTGAGTCAGAACAATGCAGGCCATGATAATTCTGCAGAATAAAATGAATTAAAACTAACTTACACATGTTTATCCGGTAAGTCACAAACCAAACAACCCTTATTTTCCCATACCCATGAACACTGCAGAGGTTACAAAGTTGCCATGTATTCATTATGAAATCTTTCTATGAACAGCTTCCCATGCTTACAAAAGTGTTTCCTGGCTTCTGATTTACACTCTGGGGATAATGGTGGTGCAGAGGGACTTGGCTAAAAGGTCTCCAAAGTGGGGGAGTTGCACACAACTAGTGCAATTCTAAAATCCAAAAATTCTAGATGACGGCAGGTTTTGATATAACCTCAGGCCAAACCATTAACAGGCCATATGAGCACAAACACATGGCTGATCACAGACCAACCCAGCCTACACCACACAAGTGAAATCCATCCATGTTCAGACCCGACTATAAAAGACAACCTGCTGTAAAAAAGAGTTTGTGGTGTTTGAAAAGGAACTGGAAGAAGGTGTTTGGTGAGATTAGTGAGCAAAAGGCTCATTGGGAGAGCTGGGAGGAGATATGTTGAGGTTTAGAGGGAGAAGTTATATTGAAAAATGTGTATTCTCTTTCTCAAAGTCATATTGGAGAAGGAGGAAGGCTATCTGGAGGGAGTTACATTGGTAGTAGAGTGTTGTCAAGTGGAAGGACTTGTATAGGAGAGCGCAGACTGGTAACATCTACTGAAAATAATTAGGAGATTTGATGGAGAGTTATTGAGGAGAACAGAGGGAGATAAAACTGTTATGATCTGGAAAGTTAATGAGTAGGTTAAAGAAGAGCATTCAGGAGGGTGAAGAGAACAGGAGTTATCCCCATTCAGAGAAATGGAGACTGGGATTGAACCATCTGGATAGAGGGGGAGATATACCCACTTAGGCAGCAGAGGAGGGGGGGCACAGGTGATCTCAGTAGCCAGTAAGATTGGGAGGGTCCATAAGACCAGGTACGTCAAGGGTAGACTTTAGAGGTAGGAGGAGAAACAAAATGGTACAACCTCACAGACTGGTAGGAGGGATACATCAGAGATAGCAAGGTGTGGGATTTCCTGGGGACCAGGACTGTAGACCAGGGATTTTGGAAGATGTCGAAGAACTGCTCAATCTTTTAACTATAAATCTGGGATAGCATGACCGGTGGCAGGTCTATCTGATGGAGGAGAAGCTACGATTTTGCCAAACCTGTTATGTTTTGGGCCTCAGAGGGTCCTTGCTATGGAAGTGGTTTTCAGAAACCTGAAAATCTGCATCATGGAGACAAAGAGAAGGATGTTGTCAAAGTCTCCAATCTATGGCCAATAGGGGCTCATCCCTTTAGGCTGTTATTGTAAGCTTTCTTTGGCTTACTGTCCTCCCATTCTTTGCCATTCATTTTGAATTCCCCATCTCACATTTTGTATTTTTGTCTCTAGCCCGAGAGTGGCCTATTGAAGATCCAAAAGAGCATTGACCATATGGATCCCTAAACATATAATGAGTTGCTTAGTCCCTCTGGTCCCACAATCCCAATCCACAGTTATTTCCTTTTTGTTATATAATAAACATCATTTTAATACTGTCAAGAAGTAATTGCCTTGGTCTTCAGATCACTCTCAGCCCTTTGACACTATTGAGAAACGAACAACTATATTCATAATTACATTGAGTCTGTCATTCAAAGTCATCAACTGCATACATTAACATGCATTCTGACAACAAACTACATATTGGCTAATTCTTTATGACTTGCTCCTTTAAAAGGAGAATGTTTCAGTGTGCACACACCTTGTAATGTTTCAAGCATGTTATTGCTGAGCTAGTCCTGGTCATTGTCTGGCAGTGCCCTGCTCGATATTGTGCCACTGATGAATCAACTGGATTTCAATGGTTGAGTATTTGAATCTGTATATTAGATATTCAACCTGAAGTTAACTACCTCATTAACCTTGAACCGATAGATTCAAGGTAAAACCTTGATATATTTGAAGGTGCTCTTGCATATTTTGTATGATTTCTGTATTGTTTGCATGTATTGTAGATAATGTTATAGGCCCATTGTATTTTTGATTCATGATATGCTTTAAAAAAAAAAATGAAAGTACCATACAAGAGCATGTACATTCCGGTCACTGTTTAAACTTAGTGGAACTATTTCTCATCCCCGTAAAGTGATACTACATCCTGTAAAAGTAAGGAGACACTGTTGAATGTTTTGAAGCAGTACTTCAACTTAGATGGTGTTCTTGCTGATGTATTTTGTTATAACCCCAACATCTGGTATTAAGTTATTTCCAATACTATAATGCAATGCAATCATCAAAAAAGATTGACCCATCATTGTAAGGCAAGATTGTATGCAGTACCCTTTGGATGCATTACAACAACCCTGACCTCCTGGCAATAGAAACCCAACCTCTGTTATAAGTCTGCACTACACAAGTTGGTAGCGTGTGGAGCGAACAGGCTTATCTCAAGAGGGGTCAATGTGAGCTTTAGGGGAGTTACACATAGATTCAGAGTGATAATTATTCAAATAAACTCTTACACACAAGGTTTCTTGATAAAACAATTATTAAGGTATTTATCAGTCAGTTAGAATAAGCCTTCTTCAGAAGGGAGCCAAATAAAATACCACACAAATATACTTCAAAATACACACTCTTAGTTATAAGCAAATGCCCATTACCTACACCCTCAGGTGACTTCAATAGCTAGGGTGCTGTTGCTATTAATACATCACTGTTGCATTTAGAACATTCTTGGGAGTAGTGTAAAAGACAAGAGAGTTCAGAATAAAACAAGTATTCACACCGTTATTCTCCAGCAGGTAAGTACTTTCAATACAACCCCTCAATGCAAAGTCAGTTAACCCAGTAACACAGTGTACAAAATCACATTAAAAAACATGAGAGAGTGGGAAAAAGGGTCTCACTATGTCCAGGTTTAAAAAAAAAATCAAGTCCTCAACATCCTGCAAAGTTGCTGGGGCTCTCTAAGGTAGAGGGATTTAGCACATCTCTGAGAATTCTCCCTAACACTCATCACCCCCAGACTAAGGGACAGGAGGATTTAATCCACCCCTGGATGAATCTCCTTTCTCCAGTGCTTCATGATTTCTAGAGAGACCATCAGCATTTTGGTGATTATACCCTGACCTGTGTTCTATGATAAAATAAAACCCCTGTAGGTTATTTGACCATCTTAAGAATGTAGGATTCTCCCCCTTCATCTGCATTAACCATCTCAAGGGTTGGTTGGTGGTCTGTTTGAATTACAAAAGTAGATCCATACAAGTATGGTCTAAACTTCTTCAAGGACCACACAATGGCAAAACATGCACATGCTATGGTTGCCCACCTTTCTTCAGGTTTCTTCAGTTTCCTACTGATGAAGCAGATTGAGTGTTTCCTGCCTTTCTCATCCAGTTGACTCAGAACTGCACCTATACCTGTATTGGAAGCATCAGTTTGTACAATAAAGGATTGGTTGTAGTGTGGGATGTTTTTACCCATGCATCCGAGCCCTACCACAAAAACTGTGCATTACTGGCATTGAAAACATCATGATGGCCAGAGCTTCCCAGAAAATGCACAGGAAAATCCATGAAGAATAGGTGCCACCCATTTTTGCCTATGGCACTGGAGGGCACTGCCTAAAACCACCATTGAGCTACACACAGTAGCCTGAAAACCATTGCAAAAAGGGCAATGCGATTGCCAAAAGCAACCCATAACTATTGGGAATTCATTTTCTTCAGGTCAAACATGGCTAAATTATGGGCACAAAATTATTTTACTGCAGAACCACACCAGTGCCATGTGCTGAACCTGGATAATATACTTCCATGTAAAATCTCTTGTTTGGAATGCATTCATTCAAGACTGATCCAAAAAATGGACGCAGTACCGATAAATACCTCAAGGCGGCGCTAGCGGTCTAAACTCTGACAGGAGAACTGCTACTTCAGAAGCCAATCCGCCTTCTGTGACAACTGAGACATCAAAAGACTGCATTTAATTAAAAACTTAACCACTTGCAGTTCCCAGAGACAATCTGATTTGATTAACAGGCCAAAAGGCTGGGAAACCTCTCACCTCCAGAGATTCACACCACGAGTTAGAATCTCACATGACCTCTTGATTGATAGAAGGCAGACTGGCTGGCAGCCTCCTGGAGACCACACAATAGGCTCTTGCACTTGAATAGAATGTGTTGATTTTGACTGTTTCCTGTCAACAAAGACCTGCCGGCCAGGAGACACATGTGATCACTGATCCACCCAAGTCTTGGAGGCGGACCCCAACACTCTGAGAACTGAATTGAAAGCAAAATATATATTTTACAGAAACACTGATAACTCTTGGTAACCGGATGACAGAAATGTGAAATGTGGGGAACCTTAAAATGGAAACTTTGCCTACAATTCAAGCCCAAACTCCAATTTGTGTGATGTTCTGGGGCAAGACCCCACTATTTATTGATATTGTAGACACTGTATTTAAGCTAGCGACCTGGAAAGTTACTGAGATATGTGTAGTAGGAGGGTGTACATTTGTATACATTTTAATGAAAAAACAATGTTGCATAACTCACTAAAAAGCGCAAAATGTTGCCATTTCTGAATGCAAGCCCCCAGGAAGAGCAGAGTTTGAACAGAGTATATCTCATGTGATATGTGATGGGTGCATGTAATTTTAAACAACTGTGCATCTGTGCAATATGTATTTGGGTCAAATATAGATTTGTGGGCAAACTGACCAGGGGAGGATCCTCTGACCCATAAAACCTACAGCATCACACTGACTCACATTTCCTTCCCCCAATCAAAGAAGAAAGAAAAGCTTGACCAATGATCAGTTGAGAGAGGGGCTGGCTTAGTGATGCTGCGCACACACCCACTTTCAAAAGACATAAAAAGAGCCACTGGAAGAGAGGACATTCAAATCCAGTTGCTGCGGAGCGTTTAGCCGGACCACACAACATCCAGAAGATACCAGTTCCAGACTGACTCCAGACTGACTCCAGCTACATACTCCAGAACCTAGAACTTATACTTTAGAACCTAAATCAGAGGCCTAAACCCACAAGCTGAGTTCTATGCAGCAGGCCTCAAATCACTGCAAGCTACTCACAGCCGGGTGAGCTGCTTGAATCCCTTGCCAAGAACTTTTTCTAGGACCAGTGCAGAGATCCAGGAGCCGTGCAGCGACCGCTGTATCCGGACAGACCAGTGCCAGACCCGACCAGACCAGACCGTGCAGAACCGCAGACCCAGAGACCAGATCCCTGTGAAGTGCCGCTAGCCTGATTGATCAGATCCGTGACGAGGTCCAGTCCTTCCAAATATATTGTGAGTACAGCTAGGACAGGGCAAAAACCAAATCTCTTAGTTTAAAGTAATATAAATCAATCTATTTAACCTAAGTAGAACTGCCTCCTAACTGTCACCTGTCATTTGTAAAACTGCACCACTGTCATTTGTCAATTCTGCAGCTGCAAAGCTGTCACCTGTCATTTTGAGTTTACTTTAAATCCGAAAAACAACCTTTACAAAATCGTTCATATCTCTGGAACCGTTTGGGCTACGAACTTGGTTTAACTTTCCTCTGAAAGCTTAGAAGCTAACCTTTCCAACATGCCTAGAACGTCCTACTCCTTATACTTTTTCCGCAATCACGATTCACGCACTCGCAAATTTTACCGCGATTTGTGATTTGGTTAAAAATCCAGCCACGTGTAACCATCAGCAGTCATTTCTTTCCTTGCTAAAAATTCGTTTGCCTCTTAATCACCATCTCTGAATCATTGCTAAAGTGAGCCTGAACTCATCCCAAGTATCTCTCACTCAACCTGAACCTCCTAAAGGGAATTAAAAGCATTTTCAGCATATTTCTCACTTCATTGCCACCACATTCAAAGCACTTGGGCCTGTGTTTTAAAACTCATACCGGTTTTCTCTAAGCTTGCTGGGGGGGAACTGAATTTCGTATTGTATTTGATTGCATTCCTGAGAACTGTGTGCTCCTCTTTCCATCTACTTCCATGTCTTACATTGCATAGGGGAGGGGGGTGAATTGCCAGAGAAAAAGTGATTATATTATCTTTTGCTAAAATCATCTCAAGTATTTCTGTACTGCATTTATTCCTCATTGCTTTTCCCTTGAAATCATAAAAGTATTTTTGCTACTTGATCCATCCTATACCAACTCCTCATTGATTATAAAGAAGTGTGCTAGTGTCAGATTACCCATTGTTGATTAACATTATATTTATAAGGGCGATATCGATTATTATTTATTATAAAAGCGTGGTATCTATATTTTGTCTTATTTCTCAAATAAACCTTTTAAACTTGCAAAACAGAACTACTTCTTGGCTCAGTGGGGTCAGGGGGATTCTAAGAGAGGGGTTTTATATAGGGGTAGTCATCCAGAACTCATGAACTGGACATAAAGATATATCAATAAGGGTTTCCATTCAGTATCCCAGACTAGGCATTGATTTAGCTGTAGTGTTGAATTGAATCCTCTTACAGTAGTCAGGGGCTCTCAAGACTGGAGCTTGACAAAGGGCTTTCTTAAGTCCTTCAAATGCCCTAGTGCACTCATTCCTCCTGACCTTCTTGGGGAATTTGGGTGAGGAGATCACATTCAAGGAAGAAGCTATGGCCCCATAGTTCTGAATGAAGTTCCTATAATAACCTGTGAGACCACGAAAGGCTCTCACTTGGGTTTGAGTATTAGGGGTGGCCAAATCCTATACAGCTTGTACCTTGCCAGGCAATGGCCTTATTTCACCTCCTCCTACCTCATGTCCAAGGTAGACCACTTCACTCTGACCAATTTGTCATTTACTTGTCTTTATGGTCAGACTGGCCTGTTCAAGAGCCGGCAGTACATATCCTAAGTGGTCAATATGTTCCTTCCAAGTAGGTGTGAACACTGCAATGTCATCCAAGTATGCCATGCAGAAGTTTTCCATCCCATTCAGAACACAATTTACCATTCTTTGGAATGTAGTAGGTGCATTCTTTAGTACAAAAGGGATAACCTTAAACTGGTAGAGGCCTCCCGGGGTTTAAAATGCAGTTTACTCCTTGGCATGGTCTGTCAGAGCTATTTGCCAATAGCCTGATGTTAGGTCAAATGTACTGAGGTACTTGGCTGAACCAAGCTTTTCTGTTATAGGTAAAGGATGGGCATCAGTCGTGGTGACTGCATTAAGAGCTCTATAGTCCACACAGAATGTCAATTCCTTGGATCCTGCATTTGGCACTTGTACAACTTGACAAACCCATGCACTGGTAGAGGGCTCTATTACCCCAAGATCAAGCATCTTCTTGACCTCTTCCTTTATGTGGGTTCTTACATGGTCTGCTTTTAACAGGCAAACAGTCACCAGTGAGAATACCATGCTGGCCCCAAGGGGTCAAGCCTGGTTTTAGTGAAAACAGAGAGGCAAACTGATTTAACAGAGCTTTGCAATCCTCCTGTTGTTCCAGTGTCAGATCAGAAGAGAGATTAACTCCTTCTATCTTCCCATCCGAAGGATGTACCCTGAGGAGGTCAGGTAGAGGCTCACTCTCCTCCTCCTCTTGAGCAGAGGCTAGAAGCAAAACTCCTACCTCTGCTCTAGAGACATAAGCCTTTAGGCTGTTGGTGTGAAAGACCCTGGAAGCCTCCCTAGGATAGCATAAGTCCATCAAATAATTGACCTCTCCAAGTTTTCCCACAACCTTGAAGGGTCCAATCCATTTGTCCTGTAAGGCCCTCTGCCTTGTAGGTAACATAACTAGAACTAGCTTGTCTTGAGTAAACTCAACCATGTTGTCCTTCTGGTCATGCCAATGTTTCTCCAGAGCCTGACCTGCTTTTAAGTTATCAGAAGCTTTTGTCATCATGTGTGTCATTCTCCTTCGGAGACCTAACACATAGTCAGTGACTCTCACTGGCTTGTGGGAAGGAGTACCCTCCAACCCCTCCTTGATTAGGGCTAATGGACATCTAACCGGGTGACCATAGAGAAGCTCAAATGGACTGAATCCAACTGCTTCCTGAGGGACTTCTCTATAAGCAAAGAGAAGGCATGGCAGTAGAAGGTCCCACTTTCTTGTAAGGGGTTCTTATAAAGCACCTCTCATGCTCTTCAAAGTTCTATTAAACATCTCCCCTAATCCATTGGTTTGGGGATGGTAGGCTGCTGAGAACTTGCAGGTTCCTCCACAGTTTCCCCACATAGATTGCATGTAGTGGGACATAACATTGGACCCCCTGTCTGAGATAACCTCCTTAGAGAAACCTACTCTGGTAAAAATACCAAGTAGAGCCTGTGCAGTAACATTCCTCATAAGTATAGCTTCAGGATACTTGGCAGCATGGTCTACAACAACCAATATAAATCGGTTGCCTGAAGATGTGGGAGGGTCTAAGGGACCAACAATGTCGATTCCTACCCTCTAAAGAAGGGACTCCCACCACTGGGAGGGGCACCAAAGGTGCCACGTTCTTGGCTCCACTCTTGCCAGAAGTCTGGCAAGTGCGACAGTGTTATGGGTATCAACTGTGATGGGTATTACCCCTGTTATTTAAGATACGTATCAATAACTTCCTCGAATTTCACATAGGTATAAAGAGCGAAATCCTACCTGTTCTTCTATAATGCCTTCAGTAGGTAAGAGCGATTCACCCAGTGCTTTCTCACAGTGTGGAAGGATGTCGACACTGCATGAAAATGCCGGGGAAACCCTCAAGGGGAAGAAAACCCAGAGATGGTGGTGAAGATGAGTTGGATGCGGACTGTCTCCCGTGGACTTCTCACGGAGTGTGTAGTTCTCAGTCACGTTGTCCATAAGAGGCTAGAAGTCTTGTAGCTATAACGAGAAGCAACTGTTAGCAATGGGAACAGAAACCAAATAAAGGATAGGGGGAAATAAAGTGGGAGACTATACCCTGGAAGACTAGTCGAAGTCAGAGCAGGGTTTGCTCAATGTCCAACGGAAGAAATGAAAAAGTTAAAAGCTGCTCAGGAAATGGATCCGCGTCCGGGAAGAAGGGTTGGCTGGGTATTGTAGTTCGGTATTGCCTCGACCTAGCAAGTGCTGAGAAAAAGGGGAAAGCAGATGAAACGCGTGCAGGGATAAACAGAATGCTGGATGGTGGGAGAGAAGGTAATGTGTTTACCTAGGCGAACGGGATCTGGAGGTTGGGCAGGATCACGTAGTTCGTGGGAGAGTGAGGAGAGATTCACTGAGAGGGAGAAAAGGAAAATAAATGTGTCTGTGAGGATTGCAAGTTCGTAATGATTTAAGGTCCCTAGGAGCGATACTCACAGAGCGCAGTATCTGCTGACAGAAGCAACACAAAGCCCTCCTGTGTTGAGAGCCGGAAATACTTTCTCTTCAAGAATGGGTGGAGTCAGTTCTCTGGTCTCCCGAGCCACTGGACCAACCCCCTGTGAAACAGTGGCCATCTTGGGAGTAGGAAATTGGAGATTAGCAACGTGACGCCAGCGGCGCCATAGGGAAAATCGCCGGATAATCCTGTGCTGACGAGGAAATGTAACAGTATGCCCCCTTTTATGGGGGACAAAACCCGGTTTGCCAGGATGAAAATGGTAAAATGCTCTTATCAGACGAGGAGCATGTACTGCTGAGGCACGTTCCCAAGACCTTTCCGCAGGCGAGTAACCTTTCCAATCCACCAAAAATTGCAAGGTACCTTTTCTATAGCGTGAGTCGCAGATACCTGATACTTCGTATTCAGGACCATTGTCTGTAAGGATCGGAAGAGGGGTAGTGGTAGGCTGTGGATGGAATACGTTCCGGAGGTCCGGTTTCAGTTGAGAGACATGAAAGGTTGAATGAATGCGTTTCCACGAGTTTGGCAGCTGAAGTTGAAAAGCAGCAGGTCTTTTTTGCTTAAGCACCCGAAAAGGACCAAAGAATTTAGGTGAAAGTTTTGAAGAGATTAGTCTCCTGGGGAGGAATCGGTTAGACAACCATACCCAATCCCCAACATGAATCGATGGAGCCGAAGTGCGATGTCTGTCCGCTTGTTCCATACTTCGGAGTTGAGTTTCCAAAAGGGCCTTCCGGGCTTGTTCCTGTCCTTCTTGTATGGTTTTGACCATACTGTCGATGTTAGGAACGGGTGAGGAGGATAATCCATGAGTAGGAAATACTTTAGGGTGAAATCCATATGAACAAAAAAAAGGGCTGCGATGTGTAGCTGAATGGGTGCTGTTGTTATAGGCAAACTCCGCTAAGGACAGAAGTCCTCTCCAATTATCCTGTGCGGCAAAAATGTAACACCGAAGATATCCCTCAAGAGTTTGATTGAGCCGTTCTGTCTGTCCGTTAGTTTGAGGATGAAACCCGGAGCTCAAAGCTCTGGATATTCCTAGGATATGGCTAACGTGTTTCCAATATTTGGAGGTGTACTGGAGCCCTCGATCTGATATGATCACTTCCGGAAGTCCGTGAAGAGAGAATGTACGGTCTAGAAACACCTGCCCCATCATGGGTGCAGAAGGGATAGCTGATAGAGGAATGAAATGAGCCATCTTGGTGAGGGAGTCCACAGTAACCATGATGGTGTTACAACCTTCTGAAACTGGTAAATCCACTATAAAATCAGTGGAGATAATTTGCCATGGCTTTGTTGGTATTCTTGTGTTCACCAGTTTCCCTGTGGGTACTTGCCAAGGACTTTTGGTTTGTAGGCATATGGGACAAGAGGAGATATAGTTCTGAACGTCCGTTCTGAGATTTGGCCACCAGTAATGTCTTAGAATCAGGTCTAAAGTGCCAGTGTGTCCTCGATGCCCGGCGGTCTTGGAATCATGACATAGTCATAACACTTCTTTATGTAGAATCTTGTCTGGTACAAAGACCCTTTAATCTCTACACAAGAGTCCCCGTTGGGGTGTTAGATGATATTTAGTTACTAGTTCCGGATGAGATGATTCCCACTGTCTAGTTGCTGCTTCGATCTTCTGTAGAAAGTCTTGTACGACTGGGATGCAGACTGTCTTGGGAAAAATAGGTTCAGGGTGGAATAGTGTTTTTTCCACAGGATCTCTTCGAGACAAGGCGTCCGCCTTTAAATTGGTTCTGCCAGGTATAAACAAAAAAGTGATACGAAAAGGGGAAAAAATGGAGCCCATCGGGACTGACGGCTGTTGCACGTCTGGGCATATTGTAAAATGCATAAATTGTGGTGATCGTTCCAGACCTCTATGGGGAATCGGGGTCCCAATAGCAGATGTCTCCATTCTTCAAAGGCACGTTTTATTGCAAAAGTTCTTTTTCTAACACAGTATAGTTGATCTCGGCTGGTGTCAGAGTCTTTGATAGATAAGCTATGGGCTGTTCAATGTCATTGATTCCTGGTTGTAGGAGAATGGCTCCTAATGTCTGATGGGAGGCATCTGTTTCTACAATGAATCTCTTTTGTTGGTCGGGCATGATCAGGATTGGTGCCTTGGTGAATAGTGACTTTAGTTGATCAAAAGAGTGTTGTATCTCCGAATTCCAAAGAAACGGGACCCTTTTCTTGATGAGATGTGTTAAGGCATGAGTCAGGTAAGAAAAGCGAGGAATGAATCTCCTAAAAAAATTAGTGAATCCCAGGAATCTTTGGATGTCCTTGATGGAGTTGGGAACAGACCATTCAGTAATGGCTGACACTTTGGAGGGATCCATTGCCATGCCTTTCCCTGACAATATATACCCTAGGTATGCTACCCAAGATTTATAGTATTCTCACTTCTCGATTTTGCAAAAGAGATGGTTTCGCTGGAGACGGGAAAGTACTTCTTGAACATGGGATATATGCTCTGCTAGTGATGAAGAAAAGATCAATATATCATCGAGATAAATGATTACATAATGTAAGGATATATCTGCAAAGATGTGGTCCATAAACCGTTGGAAGACGGCCAGTGCGTTAAAGAGCCCGAAAGGCATGACTCTGTGCTGGAAATGACCAAGGGTGTACGGAAGGCTGTTTTCCACTCGTCTCCCTTCTTTATGCATATTAAATGATACGCTCCTCATAGATCCAGTTTGGTATAGATGTTAGGGCCTTGAAATGCCTCCAGGATATCCAGAATGAGGGGCATCGGATATTTATCTGGCACAGTGATCTTGTTTAATCCCTGATAATCCATGCACGGACGGAGTTCTGTGGTATTTTTCTTTGGTATAAAGAAGAGGGAGGCAGCTGCTGGGGAGGTGGATTCCGTAATAAGCCCATTTTGGAGATGTGTTCTTAAGTATTCCTTTAGTACCTCCTTTTCCTTAGCTGATAGTATGTACATACGTCCGAATGGTAGAGGATTGTTGGGTGCCAGATCTATTACACAATCGTCTCTTCTATGCGGAGGTAATTCAGAATACTCGTCTTGTGTAAACACTGAGCGAAAATGCTGGTATTCGGGAGGTAGCGTTGATATTTGATTTAGCAGAGTCTTTTCAAAGCTTGGGGCAGTTTCCTGATTTCCATTGGACTGAAGGGAGGTTGTTTTTAGGCATTTTCGGACACAATTTTCAGAACCCAGGAATAGAGTACCCGCTGTCCATTTTATGTAGGGGTTATGGAATTTTAGCCAGGGAAGGCCCAGGATGACCGGGTAATGAGCTGTCCTCATTATGTCCAATTCTAGGGACTCTTGATGGGAAGCGATGGTCATGATCAGGGAATCTGTTTGGTCTTTAATGGGCCCGGAAATTAGCAGGCTTCCATCTACGCTTTCCACCGGGACTGATATGGTCTTTGGATTTCTAGGAATGTTGTGTCTCTGAGCCCAAGAATCGTTGATGAAATTACTAGCGGCTCCACAGTCTACCAGAGCGGGCATGTTCTCTAAGCGGAGGTTGTCCCAGGAGAGGGAGATAGCTAGAACTACCATCCCCCATTGTCTGGGTAGGTGTTTCCGTACAAGTAGTATGGAGGGAACTGTTTGGAGATGTCGTACCCTGCACCGTTGTTCCCTTCACGACGGGGCACTGGCGTTTCCCGTCTTCTTAGTGGGAATCAGATGGCACTCTTTGACTGTATGTGTATTTGAGCCACAATACAAACAGAGTCCGAGAGACTTTCTCCTAAAATGTTCCTCGGAGGAAAGGGGACCGCGAGTGGCTCCTAACTGCATAGGTTCCTCTACTGTCACAGTCTTACTAGCTGGGGTACTTCCTTCAAGATTCAGTTGACTGTGTCTACCCTTTCTCTTCTCCCGGTTTCTCTCCTGAAGTCTATAGTCTAATTGCATTACCAAGGAAATAAATTTGCTCATATTAGGTGGACCTGGTACTCGTGAGACTTCGTCCTTTAGTTCCTCGGACAAGCCTCTCCAAAATATGGTCATCTGAGCGGCATCCGCCCAGGTGGTATCTGGGGCCATCTGCTTTAAACGGGTTATGTACAAAAGAAGATCTAGGGAACCCTGTTTAAGATCCAAAAGATGCTCTTGGGCGGCTATGGTGACTTCTTGTCTTCCGAACATGTTCTTTATACTGTTACAAAAGGTGGGGTAAGAGTCTAGAATTGGGTTGTTGCTGGTCACCAAGGGGGTGGCCCAAGCTAAGGCTGCTCCGGTCATTTGAGAAATCATATGACCCATCTTTTCCCTGTCTGTTGGAAAAAAGGCTGCTTTAAATGCAAACTGGATGGTTCAGGATTCGAGAAACTCCTTTACGTGATGAGGATTGCCATCGAATCTGCCAGAGGGGAGAGGACCTGGTGGGACTTCTGAACTCTGAGCAGATCGACCCACTTGGTTCTTTAAAGACTGGTTCTCTTGTTTGAGAAATTGCACTTCTGCAGACAAATTCTGCATGGCGGCCACTAGTTGTTGGACCTGCTGTTCCATTTTGTGTCTTTGATACCTATGTAAGGATGTGAGTGGTACGTATCCTTTCTTTTAGGCGTTGCTTGCTGTTGCTGTTACGGGTATCAACTGTGATGGGTATTACCCCTGTTATTTAAGATACGTATCAATCACTTCCTCGAATTTCACATAGGTATAAAGAGCGAAATCCTACCTGTTCTTCTATAATGCCTTCAGTAGGTAAGAGCGATTCACCCAGCACTTTCTCACAGTGTGGAAGGATGTCAACACTGTGTGAAAATGCCGGGGAAACCCTCAAGGGGAAGAAAACCCAGAGATGGTGGTGAAGATGAGTTGGATGCGGACTGTCTCTCGTGGACTTCTCACAGAGTGTGTAGTTCTCAGTCACATTGTCCATAGGAGGCTGGAAGTCTTGTAGCTATAACGAGAAGCAACAGTTAGCAATGGGAACAGAAACCAAATAAAGGATAGGGGGAAATAAAGTGGGAGACTATACCCTGGAAGACTAGTCAAAGTCAGAGCAGGGTTTGCTCGATGTCCAACGGAAGAAATGAAAAAGGAAAAAGTTGCTCGGGAAATGGATCCGCGTCCGGGAAGAAGGGTTGGCTGGGCATTGTAGTTCGGTATTGCCTCGACCTAGCGAGTGCTGAGAAAAAGGGGAAAGCAGATGAAACGCGTGCAGGGATAAACAGAATGCTGGACAGTGGGAGAGAAGGTAATGTGTTTACCTAGGCGAATGGGATCTGGAGGTTGGGCAGGATCACATAGTTCGCGGGAGAATGAGGAGAGATTCATTATCTCGCGGGATGAAACCCTGAGAGGGAGAAAATGAAAATAAATGTGTGTGTCTGTGAGGATTGCAAGTTCATAAGGATTATGAGCGATACTCACGGAGCGCAGTCTCTGCTGACAGAAGCAACGCGAAGCCGTCCTGTTTGAGAGCCGGAAATACTTTCCCTTCGAGGATGGATGGGGTCAGTTCTCTGGTCTCCCGAGCCACTGTACCAACCCCCTGTGAAACAGTGGCCATCTTGGGAGTAGGAAATTGGAGATTAGCAACGTGACGCCAACTGCGCCATAGGGAAAAGTGCTGGATAATCCTGTGCTGATGAGGAAATGTAACAGACAGCTTCTACAGAACTTATCTACATCAGATCCCATCTTGGGCCAGTAGAAATAAAGAGAAAAGCTTTCCTTGGTCTTCTTAAAACTTAAGTGACCAGCTAAAGGAATCGCATGGCCAACTGTAGAAACTGAGTCTCACCTCCTGAGGCACTACAAGTCTTCTGTAGTCCCCTGGGGTAGACTCAATAGATTCAATGTAGAGGAGTCCATCCTCCCAGTACAACCTGTGCTTCCTTAGCTTTTGCCCTTCCAGCTGGGAAGCTGCCTGTTGGCGAAAGACCTTCAAGAGTAGGACACTATCTTTGACCTCTGCTGAAGCCTGCCCTACATGGGCCACCTTCTGCAAGCAAAGTTTGCAGCTCAGGATAGTCTTTAGGATTCACACCTCCAACAGGGGGAAGTTCTTCTTCCAGCTCTGTGTCATCAGTAGCTGATTCAACCTCTTACGGCTGAACCTCACTCCCAGCCTCAGCTGGTGGAGGAGTCACAGGTGTGACGTTGGACTGTCCTCTGGGGGAAGTCCTGGTTTTGTGCACAGGTGTGTTACTCTTCTTGTTTCCATGAGACCTTGGGTTTCCCCTTTGTCTCTTTCTTCCTGGAAGTAGATGTTTGTCCTTCCTGTGGACTGGGTGTTGTAGGTTCTTCTGTAACAACCCACTGAGAGTCATCCAAGGTGAGCTTTCTGGCCTTCTTAGTTTGTTCCTGCTTCCCTTTTACTGGGAGGCCTGGGGGTGTTTGATACAACTCCAAGAGTGTTTAAGTCATTCCCCAGCAGGACTCTCCCAGGCATCTCTCTCTGAACACTGACAGGTAGTCTTACAGTCATATTTTTGCACTGGATGAGAGCTGGTAGTATTAGAACCATCTGAATAGGGCCTCCAGCAAGCTTAGTGGGGCCTTTAGGTGCCTTAGCGACATCCTCAGGTTTGAAAAAGTTTTCATCCACCACTGTGATGCTGGCCCCAGTGTCTCTATTGGCAGGGGTTTCCTGACCATTTAAAAGTACACTGTCCTTGTAGTATTCTTTTGTGTTATCTGGTACAGAAATGTACACATCTAAATTCTGCTGTTCTCACAGACCCAGGGGCACTCAAGAAACACTGGCTGAGAGTCCAATGGGCTCTTCAGCCAATAGATGAAAGTACCCACTTGCCATATATACTTCTCCCTCAGGGGAAAAGCTAAGGAGGAAGTGTGGACCCCTGGAGGTTTACCCTTGCATCTGGGATCCACTTTCACATGGTCAGTAGACCCACAAGGATAACATTTACCACATGCTTTCTGAAATGCGGGTTTCTGCTGACCTCCCTCTGGTTTGGCACCAGAGGTTTCACTAGACTAAACTGGTTTCCATGGTATTTACCTTTTTTATGTTAGTGGCCCTCTCTTGGACAGGAGGTTTTAGAATTCTCTTTGTCATCATTATTGTGCTGCCTTCTCTCATGCTTTTTGTGAGTAGCCCCAGAATCCTTGTGAGTGGCCCTCTTGGCGACCCACAAGTCAGCAGCTTTTTCCAGCTTCTTGAGATCAATCTCTTTTGAGTCAGCCAAATGCTGTCTCAGCTCAGGAGATCAGGCATCAAAAATAGACTCCAACAAAAATAGATGTCTAATTTCTTCGAAAGTAGTTACTCTGTAACCCTTAACCCAACCATCTAAGGTAGCCCAGGGGGTGCCACCAGTCTTTTTGAGGGTCCTAAACCTCTTAAGGTACTTGGAAGGAGTTTTCCCAAACCTAGCTATCAAAGCTAGTTCCACATTTTCATACTCCAATCTTTCAAGATCCCCCACCTCCATTACAGCATTGGTTGCAACCTGGGGAAGCTTAGACAAACACCAAGGAATCAACTGATTCCCTGTGTAACCCTGAATCCCATAGTTATATTCAAAAGCACCCAACCAATCCAAAATATCAAACTTTGCATCATACATACTCACTGCATCTTTAGGCATGCAAGGTCTCTTTGGACTGGAAGGTCTAAAAGACTCTGGGATAGAAACATTTTCAAGAGACAATTTCTTCATTTCAAGAGCATGTTGCATTTCCATTTCCCTTAGTTTGATGCCCTGATGTTTGGATTCAGCTCGGATTTGTAACCCTTTGAATTCACACTCAAGTCGCATTTTCTCAAAAGACACAAATTCTGGACTCAGTGGTGGACTTTGTGGGGTCCTAGTGGCTAAAGGTTGAGGCAAAAGGGCCTGTTGAGGCAAAGAGGGGCTCTCTCCCTTGAATTCCTCTTCCTCCTCTGACTCCTCTAAGACATTAGAGTTAGACTCTGAATTATCATCTCCATTATCATTATCCACATTTCCTGGGTTAGTAGGTTTGACAAGCCTACTACCCAGACTTTGATGATTCAATAATCTTGCAATTAATTCATTTTTCTTTCCTTTAACAGGAAGACTCCGAGTCTTACACATTTCTTTCAGTTGCTCTACTGTTAGAATGACCAAGGCTTCCTGACTGCAGTAATCCATGTTTGGCATGTTATACAATTGCTTTTCTAGTGGAGCGAGTGAAGGTTTTTAGTTGAACAAAAGTAAAGCAAATTCTTAGTTTAACAACTCTACAATAGATCCTCACCGCCTGCCACCAGTGTTAGGCAAGATTGTATGCAGTACCGTCTGGGTGCACTATAACAACCCTGACCTCCTGGCAATAGAAACCCAACCTTTGGTATAAGTCTGCATTACACAGGTTGGTAGTGTGTGGAGCAGCCAGGCTTATCTTAAGAGGGGCCAATGTGAGCTGTAGGGAAGTTACACAGAGATTCACAGTGACAAGTATTAAAATAAACTCTTACACATAATAAAACAATTATTAATTTATGTATCAGTCAGTTACAATATGTCTTCTTCAGAAGATAGCAATATAAAAAACCACACAAATATACTTAAAAAATACACACACCTAGTTATCTAAATCAGAAAATACCCATTTGGGATGGCACACAGGCACTACCTACACCCTTAGGTGACTTCAATTGCTAGGGTGCTGTTGACATTAATCTATCACTGTTGCATTTAGAACTTTCTTGGGAGAAGTGTTAAAGAGAAGAGAGTTCAGGATAAAACAAGTATTCACACAGTTATTCTCCAGCAGGTAAGTCATTTCAATAGAACCCTCAATGTAAAGTCAATTAACCCTTTCCTGGAATGAAGGCAAAACACATAAGCAGAAGAGAGAAGAGTCATTCAGGGAGCCTAGGCCAGCCAATGTTAAGTTAGCAAAAGTCAAGGTGAACTGAAGCACCTCTTGCAGGTAAGTAGAAAGTCTTTTTCAATGTCTAAAATTCTTTGTAGAATAGAAGCAATCAAAGTAGGGCCACAAGCTGATTAGGCTTGTGAAGTAAAGAAGCTGGGAGCAACTCTACACATGCAACCAAGCAAGTCTCCAACAAGGACAAGTGGCTACACAACAAGAGGTAAGTTCTCTTAGACTTTACAGTACCTTTAGGTTGAAGAAAAAGTACAGCAAATGACTTCTGTTCTTGTGCAGCTCTGCAGATCTCATTGTTCCTGGGCCTCAGTCACAGGGACAAGAGGGAGGACTTCTGTGGACTCCTGCACTGCAATGGCATGGTCACTGCTCGCAACCGGCAAACTTCAAATAAGTGGCTGTTCGGTGTTTCAGCTCCTCGCGTCTACCGCAAATGGCAACACTGCGGTTCCTGGCTGTCGAGATGGAATTTCCTTGCTTCTGGGGTCCCGCACTCTTTTGAGGGGGCTCAGGCTCGGTCAGTCCTGCTTCCTGGGAGTCTGGAGGATCTTCCTGGAGCTCTTGGCCAACTTCAAAGCAATGCATACAAACTGGTGTTCCTCTCCCTGGCTATCCGGTTCCAGCAGCGACTGCAGTTGATACTCAACCAGCGTTTAGAGGATGCCCAGGTACATTACTTTGAAGTTGATTGGTCCCACCAACTCAAAGGGAGAAGTCGTCCTTGCTGGAGCTTCTCTGTCGATACGAATCTGGTTTCAGCACAGCAGCAGGGCTTCACCGGGCAAACCAATGGTCCAGGAGTTGCAGCAGGCATCCTCTTCAAGTTCTTCTTCTGATTCCTTTATCCAGTGGTTGACTCTGCCTTCCAAGCCAAAAAGCTTTGCCTTTTATGCAGCTTGCTCCCATTCATTCTAGGCTAACTGTGAGTCACCCAGCAGGGTGGCTGTCTTTGCCAGACAGCCAGCCGGCCAATCACCTAAGAGTGCATTCCTGTCTCCAATGAGACTAAGCACACATACTGCGGGGCACCTCCCTCGCTTCCTGCCCCTGCCAGACACCCTGGAGCCAGAGGCTGGTTTCACTCGTGAAGCCCGCCAAAGACAAAACAAACAAAGGGACCAAACCTGGTTTGCAGCACAGAGTAAAATTCAAGAAGGAACTTTCCACAAAGAAATGGTGAAAAAAGAAACCAGGGCCATTTTGACGAAAATGGCGCCCATGGGTGCTTTACTGTGACTGCGAACGCAGCCCGCCATAAAATCCCATAATGGTAGTAAAAAGCAAACCACTACCACCAGCTATTCAGTGAGGAAAGGGTAACACAAACATTTTACATGAGAAGCTAGACAAAAGGCATACTAAGTAACCCCTCCATCACCCTATTATAAGATATTGTGTGCTGGGTCTAGAAAGTTACAAATGTAAGTAAAGTCAATTTCACTGTACTGCTCTGGGAAACAGTAGTTTATTCCAGAGAAGGTATTTAAATCTTTGGGACATTTGGAAGACTTCCCTATGTCACTGCACTGAAGGTGCTGTGGGACACAATGTCAAAGATGATGCCTATGGAGTTTGTCAGACTCCACAACAAAAAGAAACACAGTTTTTAATATCACATTAAAACACATGAGAGAGTGGGAATAATGGCCTCACTCTCTCCAGGTTGAAAATAGAAAGTCCTCAAAATCCAGCAACATTGCTGGGGGTCTCGAGGTAGAGGGAATTAGCACATTTCTGAGAATTCTCCCTAACAATCATTGACACTTCTAATGATATATTTGATGTGAACATTGGAGCAATTTGGACTGAGTGGCCATAACCTCCTGGGGTAGCTAAGCAATTGTTTTCCTCAACATCACCAGAGTACATTTTGTCACAAAGGCTGAAAGCACAAATACTTTTGTGATCAAATAAAGAAACCAGGAGAGTTGTATTTTGGCAACTATTTCGTTATCTCTATATCAATGATTTGCAGTGAATTGGAGGTTACAAGGCAAAGTGGTCCTTTATTTGACAATCAAAGATTCTGCTTTAATGCTATGATGACAATGACATGTTGACTATATATTCAGCTCTCTGATTGCCACAATTAAATTATACCTTTGAATGCTTTTCATGTATTAGGATGGAAGGCAGACAAATCACAAACTATGTTTCTCATTAGAAAGATTAAAATTACAAAAGCAGATACCAAACAAGCCACTCTGACTATAATGATATGGATATTTTGCAATATATTGTGATGATTCATGGGATCTCGTCACTTCTCCCCAGAGGGGAGCCCTTCCCTGTGAAGCTAGGTGAGGTTGCTACCCAATATTCCCCCTACGGGTCGCAGAAAGCAGGACCTCAAAGGGAGACACTCCCCTCATAGGGATAAGGACTCCCATTCCATGATGAAACCCCTGAACCCTCATCCCCTTGAGACCAGGTAACCCCTAAAGTCTTTAAAGAACCAACATGAGAGCACCACTGATTGTTACTGCAATGTTACCTCTTTACCTCATTTAAGATTTGACTCCACCAAGACGAGGAACATTGAAAGGAACATACAAAGTAATATTGAGTCATCTCCAAAAAATACTGAGAGGAAGAAGATTGAATGAGTTATGCAAACTACTTCTTTTACAGCTCTAGACAGTCCTGCAAAAAGGGTGGCCCTGAGGAGGCATGAAGCGTATGTCATGGACACAAAGGAAAGACTGTACTATTCCACTGGGGATGACCAAGATAAAGGACATTAAAAGCAAGGACAGACTCTTTGAAGGGAGGAGCCGGCAGGAAGCCTCTCAGCCCCGGGAAGTTCAAACTTGGGAACGAAGATGGCTGAAGCAGGAAGACCTCAGAGAAGAGGATGCTATTGAAAGGTCTGATGAATCTACCAGAGCCAGAGGGATGCCTGACATGAACTGAAGCTGAGAAAGGTTGAGGGTGCTGTGATCTCAGGTAGGTGAAAGGTAAGATCCATCAGCAATGCCAATACTGAGAGGCCAGAGACCCTGGAGAAGTGGAGCAGTACAGCGGGGAGCGAAGAGAGATTTATGGTGAACAGCCAAAGGGAACAAGCCAACCCAACATCCCAGGTAGAACCGGCAACATGGCCCCAGCAAACAGAAGGTAACGGGAGCTAGGGTGTACTCAGTAGGGGCTTCAAAAAAAGTGAAGAGGTCATTGGGAGTAATCTTGCTTGTCACAGTAACAATGTTAATGACACCACAAGTGAAGAGTGCATTGGGAGTAATCTCCCTCATTACAGTAACAGTGCCAACATTACCAAGATTGAGTGGGGCATCAAGAGTAATCTTCCTAATCAGAAAAATTGAAGGAAAGATTTCAACAGTGATGAGTGCCTCAAGAGTAATCTCCCTCATCACAATAATCAGAAGAGAGACATTCAGATTCAAGGAAGCTACAAGAGATGTTTCCTGTTAACAATAGTGCTGTTAAGACTAGTGAAAGACGCCAAGGACACTTAAGACTCAAGGAGAAGACGAGAGAAGTCTGTGAGTTTACATTGTGTTAAAAATGACGAATTATTGGACAATTAGTTGAGCTAAGTAAAGTCCCTGGGCGGAACTAAAAGGCTCTTAAAGGCTATGACTAAAGACTGTCCGAAAACATCCTCTAGGGCTAATGAAGTTGGCCGGGAGAAGGGAGTCATTGTCCTGGTCTCACCTTTTGTTGATATTTGCAGAAAATTGTTAGAAATCAGCTGGAAGTTTGACCCAGTTGACCAGGAGAAGCGAGTCATTCCAGTTGTTTCATCTTTACTGTCAAGAACCTTTTCACAAGACTGTTAGAAAGCAGCCCTGAGGCTGATCTACTCGAACCAGGAGAAGGGAATCATTATCCTGGTGTTATTTTTGTTTGTTGAAACCACTTAGGGGTAGGGACAGAATAGGACAGAGGACACACTTTTTAGTTTGACCTCACCCTGACAACGAGCATGCAAGTTATTATTCAGTTAGAAAGGGCAATCCCTTTAGTTGTAGGGAAAGAAACACCCTTTTCCTTTTTACTGCACACCACTGCCATTTGTATGGTATCTAAGTCATTTGGTAAATCTGAAAGAGAGTTAGCTGACTTGGGTTAGGTGAAGAGAGGGAAAATGCAAGATATCTGTGTTGTTGTTTTTATGTGTGCAGAGTACACAATTTATGTGTGCAGGTCTGTTTCTTGGTATTTTGTGATGACAGCATAGAGTCATGTGTGCCTCATGTCACTGTAGTACTAGGTTGCATTGTCCAGGACTGTGCTATAAAAATTGACTGCAGATGTTTGCATGATGTTATTTGATGTCAATTGGGTGAGTTGCTCAATTGCCATTGATGAGTGGCTTGAATAATCTGCATATGGGGTGTTTCAGTGTATAGGTTTAGAACGTTAATGTGGGGCGATTAGTGGAGGGCCATGGAGCATCTATCCAGTGTCACAATGATGACATTCCGGTAGTGGTGTCCTTTGGGTGAAATACTTCATAGCTGATGTCCTGAGGCACCTGAAGTGGACTGGTAGGGGACAGTGTGCAATGAATGGCCCTGAATCACAGCTGGAAACATATGGAAGTGTGAAGATACACTTTAATGTTATTGACATTTTCGGGTGAGGCTGATTCTTTCCTCATTACTGGAGTTTCTATGTATGTTTCTCCCATTTCTATATATTGTGGCTCTTCATATGTATTGTTTTTACTAACACAAGTGTGTAGTAAGTCTTCAATCGTTAGCTATTTATTCTATAATTAACATTAGTCAAAATTCTGATAGGATAGAAGTTATTATTTTATTGGTCAAAATCAAAAAACACCACCTGTAGGGCCTCCACAATGGAAAAAGCACAATGATGCATAAAACAGTCAAGAGGACCAGTAAGATAAGACAGACCTAATGCCTACCTCCAGCACCCAGTGAGAATCATGGGCGACGTGTTCTTTACCACCGTTGGCGGTGTACCCAATCCTAAGGCTACAAGGTGAAATGCAGTGAGTGCAGTAGCGGACAACCTGGGTAGTACTCTTACAGGACCACCCCATGTGACACCACACCAAATTCAAACACTGGGAAGCTCTCAAAAAGCTGTTCCTTTCTGAGGAAGTGGTAGGTAGTCTTCCTCTACATCATCTTCCTCAACCGCTACTGCCACCACACAGGCCACTACTGTGCGGCAGACAATCCTACCAGCTATCATGCAATCCCTAAAAGAGGCTTTTGAGCCATATCTTTCCAAGACAACAGTACTATGCATATACTGCAATACATTACTCAGCAGGCGGGAGCAGTTCCGAAGTGCTTTCAAGGCTGTAATCAAGGAGCATGAGAAACACTGCCCGTAGCTTACATTTAACAAACGCATGCCCAACATCTTGCCCTATGCACCTGCCCATCCTTATCTGTGGTTGTTGCCCTTTCTTGCACTCCCCCCCTTACTTCCTGGCATCTCCTGTAAAAAACAAACAAAACAAACAAAAAATACAAAATCAATTGTTCCTTTTACAAACCACCTTTCACAGTTAAAACATTGAACTAAAAAAATAATCTTATCGTCTTCATATACGTTACATTTCTCATTATAGTAGTTTGACTCAATAAGATTCTCCAACATTTCCAATCGCATTTTATATTATGCTTATGGAAATGATGAACAATTGTATGCTAGCGAAAAAGATAAAAGGACAGAAACAATTCTCTGACCCAAATACTTCCCTCTAGCATACAATAAGGACCATAATCCATGGGCCGTCATGACTATCCGTGGTCTCCTCAGTCCCCTTTCCAGACCATGCATCATTAAAACACATGGATGGCACGTGCACACCAACACACAGGACATCACTTCTACCTTTTTTACTTTTATATTTGTAACACTCCCTCATTGCCTGCTTTCGAACAGTCACACATCCATCCACCAATCACTTCCAAAACTCTACATATAACCCTACCAAAATATATTAAACTTCCACACACCAACCGCCACTTAACAATATTCTACAAATCTTTTAGATCCACATTTCCCTTACTCATACAAACAAATTGTACACAGTGCTCCTATAAATGCACATATGCATTGCGCAGTGAGAGAAGTGCATAAATAGATGTGGCAATATGGATGGGCAAGTGCTCATGGGAGCCCAGGACGGAAGTGCCAGGGGATGCCAAGGTGGGAGGCCACTGGCTAACTGCTGGGGCAGAGGAGTACCAAGAGTTGGGTGCATCTTAACGATAAAATCCCTTTGACAAAGTATTTTCTGTCAATTTAACAGTTGTTTTAAATTTAAATTATTCATGATGTTGCATCACTGTATATAAATTATTAATATTTCCTATTTCCTCGTTTAACATATATGAAAGAACTATAAACCTCTTTTAACAAACATATTTTTTGCAACACATAATTTTGTGTGTCGTTATCAGCAGCGCATGCTGGGGATGCAAGTCACAGTTGAATTGCTTTTGGCATGAGGCTCAACCATGACCTCAGCCCCACAAAACCACCCCATTATTCACTGCACCTACCCTGCATCATAGCTCAGTGTCCACTGTACCCTAATAATTTGACCATTGGTCAGTGTTCATAGCTTGCAGCCATGGCCAGTCTCCAAAATCAAAGGGACATAAGTATCGGCCATGCCGCATTTCCCAATAAGCAAATCAGAGTACACATTTGCATTTGCAGAGGGCCAGGCCCAGTACTCAGACACCAAATTTATATCAGTAGTTGTTGTACTTACTTTCCGACACTTTGGAAAAATAAAAGATAAGACAGATGGCAACAACATGATTTCAGCTCCTTGCTGATGCTCGTCGCACAGGTTTGTTGTAATCCAATCCAACACTTCAGGCTGTAGCCGCAAGCAGAACATTTGTTCTCATTCAGATCTAGGGCTTCAGCCATGCCACATGCCCCAATAAGCAAATCAGAGTACACATTTCTCCTTGCTGTGGACCAGGCCCATTGCCCAGGCACCAAGGTAATCTCACTGTGTTGCGTACTTGCATTTTGACACTTTCAAAAAAATAAAGCACAGGGCAGATTGGCAAAACCATGCTTTGAAGCTCTTGCTGATGCTCCTTGCGCATATTTGCTAGCATTCCATCCAGCACTTCAGACTGTAGCCACAAGCAGAATTGAATTCCCATTCAAACCTACACAATTTCTAAAAACTTTACCACATAGAGGTATCCCTGGAGGCCATGCCCACTTTCACCCCATGGCCGGTCCCTTGTGGTCATGGCCACTAGCCAGATTGTCGGGGTCACAGCCTTTGGCCATGACCTGGACAATCTGGCTACTGCCCATGGCCACAGGCTATACCTCAGACACCAAAGGTATATCACTATTTTCTGTACCTTTGTTGTAATGCTTTTCAAAAAATAAAACAGGCACATTTGCAAAACCATGCTTTTGAATCCTTGCCAATGCTCCTTGCACAGGTGTTGTGAAAATCGGTCCATGTTTTAGTTTGTGAAAAGTGTCGAAATGTACGTACAAATAATTATAATAATAATAATGTGTTATTTATATAGCGCCTTAATCCAAAGCGATTTACGGAGCACATATTTACATACAATATCACCCAACTGAAATTGGTACTCATTTATCGACCTCAGAAACACATTTAAAAACATGGTTCCCTTAGGAGCCACCTTTCACAGTTAAAAGACAACTTTTATTCAGTTATATACAACTTTATTCACATTGCAGCTTTCGTTTTCCATTTGCAGACAAAATAAATTTGAATACATCTACATTTGTCTCTGAGCAATCCAAATTTTCTTTTTTTTCGAATTTGGAAACATTTCCACCAACTTTCCAAATGTATTCTTCATTGCAAACTGCAATGACATTCCGGTAACGTAGCCCAAATGAATACATATTCATATACGTATGCAAGTGAACCATATTCTTACAAAACAGGAGGAAGGCCGCCCACTTCATTCTTCACACTCCATACCATGAAACTTCAAATTCATCGAATCCAAGATTTTCAGCCAATCCACAGTGCTCAAAATAGACCTTCAGCCAATGGATCCATACACTTTGCCTCCACAACGACATAGTCATAGCCATCATCATTGCTCTCACCAAACAAAACTCCTGCTACCCTCACTTCCTGTCCACCACACTCAGAACACCTGATTGGCTGATCCCCAGATGTCCACGGACAGCACAACTGTCCACAGTCTCTGCAGTCCCCTTTACGTGCCAGGCATCCTCAAAAGACCTGGATGTGTCATATGGCATCTGCGGACTACCACAGTGTCCACTGACAGATCATCCAGTTGAAGGGGTCGAGCGGTTTACATTTAATTTAAACAATTTATTTTACAAAGGTGTTTTTTCAGTTATACATTCCATTTGATTTTCTTATTTTTATTTCCTAGAACTACTTACAAATGTTTTCATATGCACTGTACATCTTTTCACGTAAACTTTCTCAGTGCATTTTGAATATTTACAAGAAACATCTGTCAAAATCAGTCTAATTCACTCCATCACTCCAAAATTGTTTGCACCATCCAACTTGATGTTTTCATTTTCAAAATATGCCATACCTACACCATTCAAAAAAGCACATACACCTTTATTTACATGGTGCCTACTTGCTTCTAGTTGTGCACAAAACACATTTGGGCATCTCCATACATCCCTTCGATGTATTTGTGAGAAAATATCTTTCCACGTGGAAATAGTTCCATTAAGCCTTGCAACATATTCTTTAATGCAACCTGCAAAGATAGCGGAGTCACGTAGTCCAAACTATATCCTCCACAATGCACAGCAATAATATCTGTACATTGAAAGTGAGCCACAGTCTTAGAAAATGATAGTAAAGACCAGACACTGTATACCACCAAACCTCCACTTCCTTAAATCCAATTGTACCAGAGATGCCACACAACTCCCTACACATAACAATCAAAACACATGCTACCTTCTCTCCCTTATAACTACAGCCAGAACACCTCATTGGCTAATTCCCACAGTCCCCTTTCCATACAAGGCCTCCCTGAAAGACCCAGATGCCAAAAACAGACTTCCACAGTGTCCGCAACCCTTCGACCCCTTCCACTTTTATGTTTGTAACACTTCCTTATTCGCTGCTTTCAAACAGTTACACATGTATCCACCAATCGCACCCAAAATCTCTACACCTAAACCTGTCATCTCAGTTGAACACTTCAGATGTACACTTGAACTCTGAGAGAACATATCTCCTGTTAATCCCAGCCATCTGCATCATAAACTACTGTGAAACTCTCCAACATTTCTATTTTCAGATTCAACAACATCTGCATCTAACAATACTTAGTACAGATATGCATATTTTTTTAGAAGTATCTTCTGCAACTCTTTTACAAATATATATATATAAAGAGGGTTCCTACTACTTACGTTGTATAAAAGATTCTCAATAAGCATATTCTCTTTTGTAACCACTCCAGAAAAATCCATACATTAGAGCATTCAGCACCTGCTCACATCAAGCAGCAAATATTTACAATGCTGTGCATTTAAAATGTTTCTTTTTAGGAGCAATTTGATGAGAGTAAAAAAAAAATTCATATGTCCATTTATAGAAGCACTTTGTGTAACTTTTTTCTAACAGACAGAAAAATCAGATGCAAAACATTTGTAGAGAATCATTGTTAGCAGTACATGCATACATGCCAACATGACCCATTCCAATCTGTAATAGCTTATCAAGCCTTCATTCTTTTCTTTGCATTCTGTGACTTGTAATTCCACTTCTCCCATTATACAACTCAGACTACAATTCCTACAATGCAAAGAAAATAATTAGGACTGGAAAGGAATATTCGAAAGTGTGACATTTATGTTGAATGAAAAATTTCAAATGCTGTGCATTTAAAAAACAATCTTTTTAGGAGCATTTTCATGAAAGATGAAACATGCATATGTAAATTTATAGCAGCACTCTGAGTAAAATTGTCCTAAAGGAAAGAAAGAGCAGATGCAAAACATTTCTACAACATCTTTAAGTGGCACTTGGTATGTGGAAGTATAATATGTTGGAAGTACATGCATACTTGCTAACATAACCCATTCTAATATGTAGGTGCGTATCCAGTCCTATCACTAATAACAGCATTATAATCCAATCTGTATACACATTTCAATCTATAATATGCCTTCAACTGAAAACAGCCAAATTAGCTCCATCTGATTTAGTAAAGGGCATCTGTGGCAAATGTGTATACTGTTTGGATCATAATGCTAAGGTCAAACGATACCAATGAGTGTTTGGGAATGAAGTGTGGAAGCATGCTCTTTTCCTCTCTTTCCTACAGGAAAAGGAGGACGATATGATGAAAGGTTCACACAAATTAGTGCATCAGAATATCGCTCTTTACGAATGTATTCTGAAGACCCCAGATTCAAACAAAATGTAGAATGCATTTTCCACCTCCTGTTCGAAAGTGAACTAGCAACTCTATGTTATGGAGTTTCACACACATTAAAAACAGGCTCTAATTTTTTAAACATGTCCGCTGCCCAAATGCTTAAAAAAATTAAAAACATAGATAACATTTTGCAGTCAAGAATCACAAATCTCATGCGTGGTACAAATAATACTGGTTCCGAGGTCACGCTGATGTGCATTGTATGCCTAGGAAACTGGGCTCACCCACATGTTTTGTTACTTTAAGTTGTGCATAGTATGCATGGGATGACTTGTATGACGTCTTATGCACTGCATATTAAAACAATAAATTAGATATAAAAACAATAGGAGAACGTTGTGTTCTTGACCATGTCAATGTATCAAGGTTCATTCAACATTGCTTCATTGCCATTCTGAACTTCATATGCAATAAAACTACCCCTCCGCTCGGAAAAGTGCAACACTTCTTCTTAAGAAAAGAAAATCAATCCAGAGGAGAACCACACATTCACATACTTTTGTGGATAAAAGATGCTCCCAAATTTGGCTATGACAGTGATGCCACTGCTTTACAGTTTATTGAAAAATACATTAGCTGCGACATCCCTTCAGAAACCACAGATAGTGACCTACATACACAAAACTTACACTTCCAAAAACATAAGTGTGTCAAATACTGCTGACATATATATAAAAACAAACATAAATACTATACCAAATGTTGTTTTGGCTTCCCTGGACCAGTTTGCAAAAAAGGGCAAGTAAATAGCTTGATCTCTTCTGTTGGACACAGTATAAAAGGCAAATCCCCTAGAAATACATACAACATTAAAAGGGATTAAGCATGCAAGTACATCAGTGATTACAATGCAATCATTGCCCTCTTTTGGAATGGAAACATACACATAGAATACATTGCAGACAATTCCATTGCTGTTGCAAGATATGTCATAGCCTATCTCACCAAAGCTGAAAAAGCAGAGCTAAAACACCTCTGGGATGACATACCATCTGACACAAAAATGGTACTGCTTCAGAATATAAATGCTCTCCCATAGAGAATGTGGGTGCTACAAAGCTGCAGACAGTTTAACAGGTACAGCCTTTTATGGCAAATCTGAACCCAATGTCTGGCAAAACCTTGGTCCAGCTTCATCCCGAAAAAGAATACTGGAATCCTACCAAGAGATAGAAACAATAGCCACAAATGATCCCAACAGCAAGGACATTTTAAAAAATAATTCATGTGACTCATACTACCCAAACAGAAGTACTGCTTTGCAAAACATGTGGCTGTAATACAAAACCAAAAACTACTCCTAAACAAACACGCCAGATGAGACAACTGGAAAATATTCAGTCTCAACTTGTGAAGGAATCCCAGTAAAACTTACCAAACTCAGCCTAATTATTCATATAATGTTATAATTTTAATCTCTGCAACATAGAGAATTGTTTTACATGGCCCTACTGCAATTTTCCTAAACCTTGGAGAAAAGAGTAATACGTATTAGGTGACTATGACTCATTTGACATTGCATTCAAAGTAAATGAAAGCAGTATAGCAAATGTCACTTTCAAAGAAATGTAGGACAATGAACACCAACATGATGAAGAAATTGAAGCTCAACTAGATAAAGACACTCCTGAGGGCAGTCAAGCTTCCCTTACAGGAATCCAAGAACCACTTGGAGAACCACTCACTCTAAATGAAGCAGGAATAGCCATGACTGAGGTAAAATATACCATGTATCAATATAAACAATATGAAGAAGACGTGTCAGTGCTCAAATCACAGCTAAATGATGAACAACTCACCATTCATCTAGAAGTCACTGAAGTAATTGAACATGGTTTTAAACATGAAACAAAACATTGTATGTGTAAACATTGTAATCCTCTGCTCCTGTATGTAAGTGGTGAAGCTAGTTTTGGTAAAATATTCTTAACTGAAATAATCAACACATTTTGTACAAAACATAACAAACAACAACATTTCAGCTGTTGTAACAGCCCCCACAGATTTAGCTGCTTCTAACATAGGAGGTGTAACGTTCCACCGACTACTACTCCTTCAAGTAGAACACCAAAACAAATTAGAATACTATAAATTATTAGCAGAGGTTGCTACTGAAGTACGCAGAATTCTGAAACAAATAAAAGTACTCCTAATAGATGAAGTAAGCATCGTTTCCAACTGCATGTTGGCTTTAATTCACCTCAGAATGCAATAAGTCCTAAAAACCAACTATGAAGAACTGTTTGGATGAAAACACATTATTGTTTTTGGAGACCTTCAACATTTAACACCAGTAAAACGTCAACCTATTTTCAAAACATTAGAGCACCAACAATGCTGCAACATACTCAGCAGCATTGGAAATGTACATCTCTGGCAAAATTTTAACTACAGAGAACAAAGTACTCAAAATATGTGTCTGCTCACTTTGCCTATGCTAACATTTTAAAAAGCATTAGAACTTGTCTGCTTACTAAAGATACAAAATCCATCTTAAATACTAGACTAATCCATGCACTGCATGGGCAACACACATCTGCTCCTGATGTCATTGAACAATGAACTCAACAAAATATAACATGCGTGTCCTTAATGCCAACCCTTGTAAGCTGTGGTTAATTCAATGAGACAATGTGAAAAAAAAATGCTATCCATACTGCATGTCAGCTCCACAAACTAGAAGTTCACGGCATGATTGTTGCTATGTGTCTACAAAAACAATATGACTAAACAGCTTAGAAATATATATGTCCAACACATAAAATATGAACTTTGTGACTAAACTGCAGAGTAATTCTAAAACGTAACCTTGACGTAGAACAAGGTTTAGTCAATGGAGCAATTGGTACTGTTGTTGGCTCCCAAACATATCCACATCACAGCAACATTCAGTTGGTCAACATCCACTTTGACAAACTTGGAGGAATAAAAGAAATGGCTGCACAATATCATGTTTCCTTCTTTTTAAAGACATGTACGTACGCAGAAAACAATGTTCTCTTTCTCTTGCATATGCTGTCACTATTCACAAATCACATGGTCTAACCCTAAATCACGCATTGATTGACAGTGGCAACACAGTCTTCAAAGAAGAGTTATGTAGCACTTTCACGTCTGAGTACACCCGATGGTCTGTTCCTAGTTTACTTTGATGCAAACCAAGTCAACCCTGACATTCCTTGCATCATAGAACACAACAGGCTATGTGCACTGTACATCCCCATCTAGATATGTACACTGTACCTAAAAAAATAAAACATTTAAAAAGAAAACTAATGCAAACAGAATCTACAGCAGCTCTCCCAGAAATATTGCAAATAAAAACAATGACCAACTCCTTCTCCATCAAATAATACAACCACAAAACTGTCTTGTACAAACTCAACTGCATGACCATAACAAAACAAAGAGATACATGATACAAGAGATACAAATAAAATCTGTAGGCCCATCAAACGATGCACAGACAGAAATACCTGGTGCATTTAAATTCAGCAAAACAACTAGAGTAAATTGATATGCAAATGTAACAATCGATCTTCTCTTTCAATTGCCATCAATTGTTCAAAACATGTACTTAAACATCGCGGACAACTTGTGCTTTCAAATGCCTGTCCGTCATAGAAATGCCACAGATAATCCTGACAGCATTTACAGTGTCTCAGGTATAAGACAATAATTGGACTACTGTGATGGAATGGTAAAATATACCAGGAACACACAAGAAGATCCTCAAGAATGTGTGATGTACTTACTACAAGTACTGGAAACCAAAACATCCCTATAAATTAAATCTTCCAGAGTTCATACACATGGAAACATACATGCACTCTCTGCAATCATGTTTCACAAGAGCACATCCCTAACAAATTATTTGTATATGTATCCATACCAAACTATGAATCCATTCCATTTCACCAGTTTCTGCACAATGCAGATCATGGCATGTTATGCCCTTTTTGAAATTGCAATTCAATTTTGCAATTGTTCCAGCATACAAATAAACTCAAATGGCCAATTTGTCATACTAACACTTTTAAGGTACAATGCACATGGTACCAAAAATAACTGTAAGCTCACTAGCTTTACACACGGCCAAGTATCTCTTGGTAAAAGGACCTTCGCAACAGTAGGCACGATTTACAATATTTGGTTCTAGACTGCCTTCCTTGGACTTCTTTTTCAGCCATGTTTTAAATGTTCTGTGAACACTCATGGCACTAATATTGACATATTTGTCTCTCCATGTTTTGTGAGAGGCTATCATTTTGCCCAAACATCCTATCTACAGACATTTGTCAACTCTTTTAAACACAGCTAAGAAAGGAACCCCAATTGCATTGTTATCCAGGGATGAGAATTTCTCATAACTCATCGTTATGCTGTTGTTAACATCGGCAGTAATACTCTTTAGAATGAAATCAAGGAGAATATACTGTATTGAAACATGTTGTGGGAGACTCAACAGTTCTGCAATATCAAAGCTTAAAATGTTTGCAATTGGGGAAGATATTTATGACCCCAAATTTCCACACTATAGAGTATTGTAGATTTAACTCTGGCATTGTATAGGAGTAATACTGTCTCAGTAAAAAAGCCCATATTTTTGCTGATAAAACTACTGATCGCTCTGGTTACTTTTAGATATTTACTTTTAAGATCTGTCCAGTGTAATTTCCAATTCAATCGAGCATCCACAAGCAGCCCAAGATATTTATTTCTACTTGTTCCAGAGTCTTAGCATCAATAGTCCATACATTTTTTTTCTGATGGGAGCGATTTTTAGCTAACACCATGATTTTACTTTTTTCATTGTTTTCTTTTCAATTATTGTTTTTAGCAAATTCTCCTAAGGCACTTAACGATATCTGCAGACCGTGTGAAGTATCCAGAACAGAACTGCGAGACTTGTCCTTGGCCTCAATCCCAGGGACTGTATCCCTCCAGGACTGAAATCTCTACACTGGCTCCCAGTGGCTGCGAGGATAAAGTTCAAAACCCTCTGCATTGTCCACAAGGCCTTCTGGGGCCTGGGGCCTAACTATCTTCAACTCTCCCTTCCTAAATATCTTCCTTCCCGAGCCCTTCGCTCATCTGTCTCCAACTCCCTCAGGGTCAGCCGCTTCTCGAAGCAACGAGCTGGGGGTAGATCTCTCTCCGCGGCAGGGGCCTCCCTCAGGAACAGCCTTCCTGCCTCCCTGAAACTTGAGGAGAACCATCTCCGGTTCCGGAAGCACCTCAAAACCTTCCTCTTTGCTTCTGCTTTCTCTCTCCCTCTCCCCTGCTAATTCTTCGCTGAAACTGCACTGAATCTGCAACTGGGCCACTCTCACCGACCCCGGTCCTGGGCCCAGCCACTCTCCACTTGCACTGCTTCCCTGGCAACCCCTGCACTGCGGGACTGTCTCTGTATCCCTACAGCCCCCCCTTCCCAGCACTTGTCTGCACTTACCTTGCACTTGCCACCAGCTGGCCCTCTTATTTATTTTATTTTATTCTACTTACCTTGTACTGCACTTCCCCCCCTCCCCTTCCCCTTGCACTTTCTCCCTTCCCCCTACCCCTGCACTTGCGCGATCTGAATGACACCTGGCCTAGTAGGATTGTTGTCTGTCTTCCCCTTGTTCCCCCCTCCCTGCCTCGTCGCGCCTTGAAACACTTGTGTATAGGCGCGTTACAAATGCCATATCATATCATATCATATCAAGTATGATCCAATAAAAGAAAATCGTTGGCGTATGACAGCCTGTTGAAGGTAACAGCTTCTACTTTTGTAGGGCAGATAGATGGATTTATCATGTATTCTGGGAGGTCTGCCAGATAGAGATTAAATAATGTGGCAGCAACTATACAGCCCTGCTTGACACCGAGGTATGTGGGGAATGATTTTGAGAGTTTTCCCATGGCATCTAGCTGAATTTGCACAGTGGCCACTGAATATAACAGTATCAGAATTTTTAACAAACCGGGGGTTATATTCCATTTGCTGTGTTTGGCCCAAAGTGTATTTCTGTTCACTGAGTCAAAAGCTGCACTGAAGTCTATATATGTGCGGTACATACTAGACATTTCCAAGAATATTCTACTGTGGTAGTTAAGATCATAATATTGTCAGAGGTACTAGATTTTTGTATGAATCATGTCTGATTTGGTGGGAGGATCTTATTTACCCGACTCCAGGTGTTAAGTTCAGCTAAGAGGACACGTGCGAAGATTTTAGCAGGTATGTCTGGCATTGCTAAAAGATGATAATTAGCTGGGTTATTCCATGCCCCCTTTTTGTAGACAGGCAAGATGTTACTCTTCTTTCAAGTAGTAGGGAGGTGAGGCTTTATCAGGTTGTTACATACCCCAATCGGGACCCACTGCTCGCAAATTATTTAAGTGGACAATGATTTTCTGTATGTCATTCATTGTTGCTAAACACACCCAGGTACTCTCCGTTGGTAACACCCTTTCTTCAGTTATTTCTAAGGTTTCCAGAGTGGACCGAATACACTTTTCCCAGTCCAGTTCTGTCACACAATTATTTGGAAGGTCCCTATTTTTTGTGTGGTTTATGACCTGCCATAGTACTGTGGATTTTTTTGGGGTAACTAGCATTTTTATTTTTTTCCATCGATCCACCTCACATTATTTTTTGTATGCAATTAGCCATCTCCGGTAAGTCTGCTTAATTGTTTTTACTTGTTGGTTTATACAGTAGCTTTCAGAAAACCTAAAACAGGATATAATATGAGGGCTATTCCTGGCACATGTTTTTTTTTGCAGTAGCAATATTTTTATCATAATTAAGTCTTTGTACTTGCGCTTAGATCTATAAGTCTCAACAGGTTTCACCACCATGCTGGAGAATGCTTTTACATGGTCACCCTGGACCGAGGGATTATCCTCTTGGAACTGTATAGTATATGCTGACAACAATTTTTGGGCAATATTATTGCCCTTGTCCACATTATTACTATTCCACACAATGCAGTTTTGAGCTGTATTAACGAATATGTTACCATTCTTATCATACGTAGCTAGATGGGTCACAGGAAAAAAGGGATTTATTGAAGACACACAAAGGAAAGTCGTCACTCTCTTCCACAGAAACAATTACCATGTCCATGATCAAGGATAAACCAGCTGAATTGGCAAAGATATAATCGACTGTTGACCTGTTTTTTCCTGCAGCGCCTGTAAAACACAGATTGGCATCTCCTGGGCAGAAACCGTTTAGCATGGTAAATTTAAACTCCTCAAAGAGATTAGTCCAAAGTTTGCCCAGGCAATTAATATTCAGTTTATTCACTGTGGCAGAGGCAATTTTATCATGGAGTCAGGATGTTTAATTTTTATTTTGGCATTAAAATCACCCATAAACCACATACGACTAAAATGCGAATAACTCTTTATCAATTCTTTTACCAATTTAGTGTTTGCTTTGGTATCTAAACAGTTGGGGATCATGCATGTTTATTATAAGGATCTTCCATTTAACTTGTGTTAAAAAAGCTGCTTCTATGTTAGAGGTGCTATCTTTAAGGCCTACTGATTTCCAAGGGTGTTTCAAAGAAAGAAGTAATCCACCCGTTGGGCGACCATGCAATCCCTTAGCAAAGCCTGTTGTAAAGTCACACGACCATCAAATTCAATCACATTCACAAGCCATGTCTCTTGTAAGGCTAGCAGCATAAAGCACTTCATGTTTGCTGCTAATTCATCTTCCACAAATATGTGGGAGAACCCTCACGAGTTCCAGGATAGCATCAAATTGTTAACATCGAGGCTGAGATGAAAAGTAAACTTTAAAAGCAGATGGTACCCATTGCCAATATCCATCTAATGTGGCCTCATTTACAACACATATTGCTGATGTGTGGCTGTCATCTTGATTCAGACCGATATTCCTATTATTACGACTAATCTGGTTACTGGTATCCAGTTATAATATCGAAAAAAAAGTTGAATGCAAAAATGTTGAAAAAAATGTTGAAAAAAAATTCGAATGTGTTTTTAAAAAAATGTGTATGTTGTTTTTGGGTTTAGCTAGTAAAAATAAATGGGGGGTTGGGAGTAACCCCCCCATTAATTTTTTTTGTTTTAAAAAAAACACATTTGAAATATTTTTTTTCAACATTATTTTTTTCGACATTTTGGCAGTCGACATTTTCACTATAAACCCTGGTTACTAGTAACCCTTAATGGTACTGTTACTTTGGTTGTTTCAGTGCTCAAGGTACTAGATATGTTTTCAAAAACTTTTGTAGAAGGTATGATACTATGAGCATTCAAGGTATTAGTTACATTATGAATCACTTTTGATGACAACACTACAGCCCAAGTCTTCACTTGAAGTAACATAACCAGTTTAGATAGATATCCTACTCTAAAAATGTCATCCTCAAAACTCCAGACACAATCAAGGGTAGATGGCAATGTAAACCAATAATAATTATATATTCAGTGGCATGCTCCATCTGATCTACAATCTTTATATCATCAGTCGTATCCCTCTTAGGGGAACAATCAAGTTAAATATCTGCAGTACTGCAGCACGATTCAAAGGGGTTGACTCTAAATTGCTGGAAACAGATTTCAATTGTAAAGCTTTATGCATATTACTAGGCTGCTCTGATATATCTCCAAGATTTAAAATGGGATTAGTTGGTTTAACTATATTTGGAGCCCACATATCGATTAAGTTATTTCTGATTATTAGCACACAAAAGGGTGGGATTCTTTTTTCTCCAATAGAGGCTACTCTGCCTATACTGACTACCTTAGGGTTGCCATCAGCCACGTTCTCTGGACAAGTTTGATTTCTAGTGTTGACAATTGATTGCATATTACTCAAGACAGCGTCAGTTGGAGTTTTCCCACTAACATTAACAGACAGCTCATTAGGACACGAAGGACACATAGGGGCAAATTAATTTCCAATTTCCAAGATTGGGACTAATTTCACTTCAGTATAATGCTGATTTTTTGCCTTTACCATACTGCGATGTACACGCAGGCAACTTCTTGGAATACATAAATGCCTGTAACATCACTTTACTTTTCAACTTTTTTCCATTGTTTAATGGGCTCCTCGCTCCTTTGTTACTATTTAGCTCATTTGACGTCTTCATACTCTCATTAATAACAACATCAGCAATAGACATGGCAATTTTACATCACATAATTCTATTTCAGTGCCAAACTCCTTTAGTGTCTTGTGAGCTTTTCATTAGCAGTACAGACTGAAAATCAATTTTCATTTCAAGACTTTCACATTTTTCCACTAACATGGTTAAAAGGTTGCCCAAAGCCCAGAACATGTCATTAGATGTCATACTGGACATGTTCGCCTCAGACAAATTGTCAGCTGGTTTACTCATCGTCACATCCAAATTATTCATAGCATTCAGCATAAATACTCCCTTGCAACTCGGGGAGTCACAGGGCATAGGTTCCTTGGATTTCGTGAAAGATAATGCTAGATATTTACTTTCGGCAAAAAAGACATTGGGTTCTATATTCATAACTCCTGGTGTAGATGTGCTTTCTCTCTCATCCTCTACATCTGATAAGTCTATCGGCCTCATTACACGGAAGGCGGTAAGCCATGGCGCTATTAGCGCCATGGCTGTCGC
Organism: Ambystoma mexicanum; assembly: GCF_040938575.1. Taxonomy (NCBI): domain Eukaryota; kingdom Metazoa; phylum Chordata; class Amphibia; order Caudata; family Ambystomatidae; genus Ambystoma; species Ambystoma mexicanum. The sequence continues at coordinate 899,786,377 of NC_090922.1, forward strand.
CGGTACCTTACCGGATCCGCCTTGGTGGATGGCGGAATTAGCGCCATATTCCAAGGGGTGTGGGGGCGCTAATTCCGCCATCCACCATTGCCCCTTCACCATTGCCAGTCAGCCCCATAGGGCTCCATGTTAATGGTGAAGGTGCTAATTACGGTACCGCAAATTGTGGTACCGTAATTAGCACCAAGGTCCCTTTGCGGGTCCCGTACTTAAGGCCTGTAAAAATCAGGCGTTAAGGGAGGACCCGCAAAGGGACCTCGTAGTAAGGCGGTAAGGGTTTACCGGTACCGGTGCCCTTACCGGTACCGGTAAACCCTTACCGCCTTCCGTGTAATGAGGCCCTATTTCTAGGTCCAGCTTTTTAGAAGCATTAGGCTCAATCAGATCCTGCAACTGCAGATTTTTATGAACTAATATGGAGGTATGAAATGAAGGACCCCCAACAACTATCTTAGAGGTCTCTTGATTACAGTTAGTCTGGGGAGGGGCTACTCGAGGGACCTCTGCAGTATATTCTATTATTTCATCCGGCAAATCCTGCAAATTAGATGTATCTTTATTTAACTTCTTCCCTTCTTTGGATTGTGTCAAGGGTTGAGTTATCACTCTATCCAGTAACTTTGTACCAAGACAACTCAAAGACTCACTCAGTTGATTAACTATTTCCACAGCAGCTATCTCCTCATCTAGGGTATCATGTTTAGAGGTCTTAAGAAAAAAAGATGTTAATTTCTTAGATTTCATCAATGTTTCATTTTTAGTGATAATCCTAGGCGTGCACATTCTGTGGCAACTCTGCACGCCAAAAGGAATATTCAACTATTCCACCTCATCATTGCTTAAATTACTCATAGCTCTAAAACTAACCATTCATGCAATTAAGCAACAGTAGCCTTGAGAAAATCAAAACGTCAGATATAAAGAACTTGCTGTTTGGAAACCAGCATGGTGACAGCTACAGCTGTAGCTACGAGAACAGTTGATTTCACAACTCTGCTGTATTCTATCACTCGAGGCCTTGATATAATTCTTATATACTACCTACAACAAACCTCAAGGACATAATGTAATAGGGTGAAGTACAGCCCTACCTCTGCGATAACGCTGATCAATTAAAAAGTGAACCACGGGATTGAGGCTGTTCAGTTGACAAAGAGTGTTTACTGCAGGGGCAAGGGGAACAGGGGGGCACCATTCACAGAAGTTTCTGATCATGAAGACTTCACAAATCAAGCACAGTCAACCCTAAACCATGTTGTTCAATACGGCCAGTACGAAGAAATGACTTACTTACAAATCCCAGGCGAACTTATGATGTCTACTATTTTCACCGTTACAAGAAAATAGTGAGCCTGACACAACCGGCGTAGTGAAAGGGGCAGCTTCTCGCTGCAGCAGGAAAGCGTTAGCAACACAGTGACTAATTAACTATAAGCAGGGAAGAAACATACGGTCAAGTGCTCCAGCTGTAGCTGCACGCAAAACAGTGAACAGCTAACAGCACAGACCTTAGCAAAGAACTTCACACAGTGCTTCACAAACGTGTGCGCACAAAAGAGCGCTACGGCCAGTATAAGTGGGCTGCTGCAAAAAAAGGGGCGGGGTCACTCCCTAGAAAGCAAAAAATAATAGTATTAGTAACTTTTTAAAGACTATATACATTTATAAGGTTCCTACAATCCAGGATACCAAAACAAAAGTCCAATTATATTGTAGAGCAAGTTATAGCAGACAAAATGTCAATAATTATGCAATTCTTCCAGGGGGCTCCATAGCTACCAGCAGAGACCTTAGCACAGAACTTCACACAGGGCTTCACAAACGCGTGCGTGCAGAAGCATGCAGCAGCCAGTATCAAAGGGCTGCTGGGAAAAAGGGGCGGGGTCACTCCCACAGGAAATTTCAATAATTATACAGTTCCTCCAGGTGGCTCCACAGCTAACAGCACAGACCTTAGCACAGAACTTCACACAATGCTTCACAAACCCACTAAACTGTAGCACAATGAACAGTTAGAATACACCAACAGGTATCTAACTACATCCATAATAGAACAACAGTACTTTTAAAAGTCATTCTTGTTCAAATATGCCAATGGGTATCTAACTACTTGAAAACTGTCCTTCATTACAATTCACTTAAAAAACGTCATCACAATTCTTGTTACTACAACACATCTTCTAAAGGCTAATGTAGTTAGTATAGACAGGTATCTAACTACTTTAAAAATTCTCTTAATGACAACATACTTCAAACAAAGATACTATCACACTTGCACTCACATAATTGTAATTGTTTTATTTTAAATCCTGTATGGATTTCATTTCCCAATGACCCAATGATTATTTAATGTCAAAACAACAACAGTGTATCATACACTAATGTTGTACCAGACTTTGTACATAGAATGTACTGATAATGAGGGTAAAAAATAAATAAATGTGCAGGTTAAATTGTATGCAATCAAAGCTCTGAAATGATCCTGCTTAACATATTATACTGTTTTATTCCTACAAAAAATAACCATACATTCCAGCTTCATTTCTGATTGCAACTAAGTAACCATACCAAGTATGAACAAATACATATTCCATAAGCACTATCCTCAATTGTATTACAATCATAAATACCATAAACAGTTCAATGATATAATTCCACCATATTACAAACACTTTATACTCCCACTACATTACCTATAATTACTATACACATATTACTACAGTTGTGGTTTTGGCCACAACAGTTAACCATAGAACAAGTATGTACAATACACCTTAAAAAAACAAAACTGGCCCTGAACCCCCTGCAATTGAAATAATATCTGCGGACACTAGAATTGACATTTGGAAACCCTTCTTTCACCTAGGAAAATAGCTCCATATTATCTTCATTCCACTCCCCTACCTTTTCTATGCCCTTATTCATACATCAAATAACCCCAAATGTGTTTTTCCAGCTACACCTTCATGGCGCTATCCACAGACTAACGCGGTGTAGGTCGAGCGGGCAATACCTGCATCCACTTTTTTTTTCACCAAGAAAAACAGCTCCATATCATCTTTATTCCAGCCCTCTCTCAACCCCCAAATATTTCCAGCACCTCTTTCGACCACCAAATAACTCCAAATGTGTTTTCCAGACTTTTTCCCCATCGCAGACATCGGCACCTGTCCGCAGATCCAACATGGATGCCGTTTCCAAATATGTGAGGCACCTTGTGCTTTTCACCATCCAATCAACAGGCGTGTACTATGTCTGTGGACATTCCGCCCCCCTGATTGGTCCCGAGGGCTGTCCGTGGAGCGGATAGAGTAGTGGGTCTGCGGACCAAACCAAGTTATCACTATTTTTTTAACATATTTTGGCCATTTTAAAAAGAAAATACTTGACAGATTTACACCAAATTTGCAATAGCACGCTTTCGGAACCAAGTTGCCACTCCTGCCGCAAATTTGATGAAAAGCCATCCAGCTGTTTCGGCAAGTAGGCATGAGCAAACGTTTTTTGCCATTGTGTCTATGAGAATTTCCACAAATGTTGGGAACCCCTATAACTTTGCTACCCGCCCTGGACGAAACTGCACCAAATTTGGGTGAATCATAACTTCGCCCCCTGGAAGAATCCTCATGAAACTTTGCAATAAATGTATATGGCCTCCTCAGAATGATTCACCCAAGTTTGGTGCAGTTGTAGAGATCTACCAATGCAGTAGAATCTAGGTTTTTGTAGATGGTGTCCTCCAAGATGTTGATTAGTGGGAATAGATTGGGTGGGTTTATGTTACAGGTGTTCCTAGCGAGCGAGGGGGGCGCGATGGTGGGGTTGGGTGGTGTGGTTCCCTGAATAGCAAAGGACATATATATATATATATATATATATATATACATACACTACACGGCCCACGGTAGTGGCCGTGTAGTTTTGGTTAAGTTGCTAAACCCATAGGAAGAGCCTTTTTTGGTGGCTTATAACTTCACTCCCCCTGGACAAATCCACACCAAACTTTGCAAAAATAGTGTATGGCCCACTCTGAATTTTGGTGAGGTTTTGTCCGGGGGGACAGAGTTATAGGGGGGTCCCAAATTTCTTTTTTTTCCCACAGACTGAATGGGGAACAAACTTTGCTCATGCCTACAGCCCAAACCGCTGGACGGATTTTCACCAAATTTGCGGCAGGAGCAGCGGCTTTCTTCCGAAAGCATGCGTTTGTAAATCTGGTGAAAATCCATCCAGTAGTTTATTTAAAAACGACCAAAATGTAGGTCACAAAAAATTAGTGATATCTATGTCCGCTCCGCGGACACACTTCCCTGTTCGCTCCGCAGACAGGACACTGATTGGTTAATAGGCTTGCGTCATGTTTGCGAACATGTGACGTGTTCGCTGATTTGATGGTGAAGAGCGTGAAGTGCGTCAGATTTTTGGAAACGCCCGCCATCTTGGATTTGCGGGCTTCGCAGCTGATCGCGGTCATCGTGGTAAAAACGTATTAAAAAACACAACATTGCAATTGTCAAACTTATCAAATAATCCCTGGGGAGGTAAGGGGTGATGAGGATGGGATGTGATATGGCTGGAAGAAGCAAAAAATTGGTGTTTTTTTGCTGCGAAAGTCCGCAAACAGTTCAGATGTTCGCGAACAGTCCTGAGCAGTTCGCAAACACCTCAGCATTACAGGGTTGGTCAAATGCAGTCCTTGGATGGCTTATAACTTTGGTGCCACTTAATGGAACTGCATGACATTTTGCATGTATATTTCGGAGCTGATTCTGAGTAAGTATGCAATGTTTGGTGGGATTTTGTCATGAGGGGGCAAAATTAGAGGGAGGGTCCCATAATAATGTAAAGTCTTACAAATGAGGTGCCATTTGACAAATCTACACTTCATTTGGGAAACTTATAATACAATTAGATATCATTGTTTTTCCAAAGTTTGGTGGGATTTTGTGAAGAGGGGGCAAAATTAGAGGGGGGTCCCAAAATAATGTAAACGCTTATAAATGAGGTGCCATTTGACAAATCTACACTTCATTTGGCAAATTGATAATAGATCAAGATATACATGTTTTTGCGATGTTTGGTGGGATTCTGTCAAGAGGGACAAAATTAGAGGGGGGTCCCAAAATATTGTAAATGCTTATAAATGTGGTGCCGTTTGAAAAATCTACACTAAGGTTTGCAAGAAGATTATAGATCTAGATTTAGATGTTTTCGTAAAGTCTGAATGGATTTTGTCAAGTGGGGGCTAGGCTATATGACGATTGTATGTGCATACATTTGACACTTTTGAAAAAAATAAAACATGGGTGGATTTCCAGCAAACTTGCATAAGGAGCATTGGCAAATGTGCTACTGTTTTATTATTTGACAAGTGTCATAATGTAGCTACAAAAAATAGCGGTATACCTTTAGTGACTGAGCAGTAGCCTGTGGCCATGGGCAGTGGCCAGATTGTCCGGGTAATGGAATAAGGTCATGATCCGGACAATCTGGCTACTGGCCATGACCACAAGGGATATATTCAATGAAAAAACTTTGTTAACGGGACGTTATGGTTAAGTTGCGGTACTAAAAACCTATAAAATTCAGTAAAAAACATTGTTAAAATTGTTAAAAAGACTTTATGGTTACAAGTAAAATCAGAATCCCCCAGAAATTCGCCAGTTATCTTAGCAACCATAACTCGCGCCACCACCGTGCACTGCTAAGACTAACACCCAGGACATCAAAGATGACATCACAAATATCATTGATGACATCACTGATGACATCACATGTCTAGCCCCTTCTTTTTTGTTCACTGACATATGTAGGCCAAGTTTTTTTATTTATCAGTGCACAGTGGCTTACCATAACTGGCGAATTTCAGGGGGTTTTCGATTTTACTTGTAACCATAACGTCCTTTTAACAAAGTTTTTTTTAATGAATTTCATAGGTTTTTAGTAGCCCAACTTAACCATAATGTTCCTGTAACAAAGTTTTTTCACTGAATCTCTATTTATAGATAATGTAAATTTGATAAATGTTTACTAGGATGCCCTTAGTTTATATACATATAACATACTGAACCCAAAACCTGCGCTAGTGCGTCTGATATCCGCGAACCATGCGTCTGTTCGCGGACGGACTCGGACAACATCAACACTATCCAAAAACTCAGGGGGTATCTTACATTGTTATATCATCCAAAAAAACTAAACATGTTCAAAAAGCAGCACATAAATAAATTACATTAAATAATAAAAAAGAAGTGAAACTGTGTATGTAAGACACTAAGGGCCTCCTTACGATGCGGGCAGAATGTGTTTAACGGCACCAGTAATGGTGCCGGTGCCGTTAAACCCACTCTGCCCTATTACGAGGTTCCCTCGCGGGACCCGGAAAGGACATCTGGTCAGACCAGATGTCCTTTCCGGGTCCCGCGAGGGGACTAGGGAGCTAACAACGGACCCGTTATTAACGGGCCTGTTGTTAGCTCCCTCCCCATTCCCATTTGAGCCCTATGGGGCTCAAATGGGAATGGGGATTCATTTTTACCGGGTCCATAGAATGGCAATTACCGGGTCCGCCAAGGTCGGCATGACCCGGTAATTGCCCATTCCATGGACCCGGTAACATTTCAAACTAATGAGGCCCGCACAGTCAATTACATAGTATATGCAACATAGTGAAATATACCAAAACAGAATAAATATGCCTGTAACAGAATTACCTCACAGAAATTGCAGAGCAAAAATGAACAGGACACCTACACAGCAGTAACAGCACAATTTAGCAAGAAACAATTGAGTATACTACATTTATTGTATATATTTATACACTTTCTGTATTAGGTACACTAAAATGAATATTATTTTTTTTTTCTGCAGAAATGTCCAATACTTTGGAATGGCTGGAAGAAAATTTTCCTCGGGATGAAATGAGTGAAGACAGTGATACTAATGGTAGACACTACACTTCTCTATATAAGCCAATTAATAAGCATTACTTATTTTTCTACCAGACCATACAGACATTAAAAAATATATACCAAGAGCGACGTTAAAAAATCCTCTGCAGCAAATGGAGCTAAAAATGGATATGTTAATGAAAAATGTCATTCTTATAAAAAACTTTGTGGAGGACCATATAAAAGACAACATTAAATATCACTGTCCCACATGTACTTGTTTCCCCCTCTCCATGTCCCAGCCAACTATCCCCAAAACCTCCCCATCCCTTCCTCCTCTCCCATCCATCATGTCCAAACCCCTAATTCCCCTGTATTTGTTTCAGTTTTTGCTTCCACCTCTCTTTCGTAATGTTTAAACTGTTATACAATAATAAAATATTAAGTCTGTCAATAGTATATTTGTCTGTGTCTTATTTTTTTTAAAAGGCAGTTAGCGTGTCCACGGACAGCGCGGCTGTCCAGGATGTCCTCAATTAACCAAAATGGGGGTGTCCTAAGGACACTTTACCTGTTCGTATTGTTGCCAATCAAAATGGAGGTGTTCTTAGGACACACAAAATGTCTGCCTGTCTGTAATTAACCAAAATGGGAGTGTCCTAAGGACACTATACCTGTTTGAATTGGCCGTAGTCAAAATGGGGGTGTCCGCAGAACACTGAGGATGTCTGCATGTTCATAGCTATGCAAAATAAAGTGTCCTAAAAACATTTCCCCTGTTTGCATTGTCTGTAACCAGAATGAATATGTCTGTAGAACACATAGCCTGTCCGCCTGTCTGAAAATTTCTGACGCATATTTGTTTTGTTCGGAGACCTGAACACTGTCCGTAGAACACCCGTGCACATGCGTAGCACACCCTTGCCCCTACAAACATTGTGCCTGTCTGCAACTGTCTATGTCACATGTGTCACACTTTTAATTAGTTTGGGGACTGGAACACTGTCCGTAGAACACCCGCACGCATGCGTAGACCCGACCCCACGCATTTGGTGTCCTATGGACAACCGTCACATTCGCCAACGGGTCCTCCACGTCATCATGTGACCGTACCTGAGATAAGCATAACAAACACTCTCCGGGCCCCCAGACACCTAAAAAGGTATTTTCCTGTGAAATTTCACCCTTGCACATGTCCCACACTATGTCACTATGGTGATATGCATAGTTTTCGGAATTTTCTGAGCCCTTTCTTGGTGTTCGAAATGTTCGGGTATAGTGGGGATGTCTGCGGACCTCTAAAGTCTTTGCGGTGCTGCCCTGTCACAACCATTGCACTTTTTGCTGGGAGAAAGTGGTGTCTCTGAAAAGGTCAACACCTACTGCAAAATGGATTGCTGCAATTCCAAGAAAGGTTGCAATGCATTTTGTATATTTCGCAGAAAAAATCTGATTGCCGGCATAAGTAAGATGTACTCCATCTCTGCGAAAAATATGTGTACTATGAAACATGAAAAAAATGGGGATTTGTGCACCATTCTGCCTGCAAACCCCTGTTTAACAAATCGGGATTTGTGGGCAGAATGACGCACAAATCCCTGTTTTTCGGCGCAAATAATTCCACGAATCAGCCCCATAATGTTTTGCTTTCTCCATTTGTGGAACAAATGAAGAAGAACGCAGCCACATTTGTCTCTGCATAATACAGGAAAAAATGACTCTTGAGTTTGGATACATGTCCATGACTTTCCCAAGCCCTTCTCACATTGCAAATTGCAAACAGATTCAAGACACATGTCCTAAACTGTTCCCTCCACAATGAATAATAATAATGTCTGGATGACACTGTGTCACCAAAGTAGTACAAAGAGGTACCAAATCCAGCCACTTCATTCAACGCACTCCATGCCAGTGCACTTCCACATGAGGGAATCCAAGATGTACAGCCACTCCACAGCAATCTTCATGCACCTCCAACCAATTTATCCGTGAATCTCCCAAAATCCAGACAATCTGCTTTCTGAAACACACAGCCATAGCTATCTCCTCTCCTCTCCTCTCAGGAAAAATACTTTCTAACAAACTCTCTGCTCACACATCACACCCAGTAAACCCTATTGACCAATCCCTTGCTGTGCTACATCTCATTTGCATCCCTCTCAACGTCAAAAATCCTGTATGTAATATGCGCTGCCGGCGGACAACTGCGGTGTCCGCAGACCCATTGAAAAATCTGAACGTGGGGAATTAAATTTTAAATTGTGGTTGGATCTGAAAAGAACATTTTTTTTGTTTTTTTGCAGATGCTTTGGAAACACCTTTTATTTTGTATTTTATTTTTAAATTTTCCTCAAAAATCTTCACATTATCTTCTCCAAAGCAATCCTTATGTTCCAGAACAGCATGGCATTTCCCATAAAAGATAAAGACATGCCATCTTCTTTAAAGTAATCAACATTACCAGAGTCAATGTTCTCATTGTTGCAAAAGAACATGCCAGCTCTAGTCATAAAAGTAAACATGCCTCGGTTGATTAAGCACCTACCAACATTTTGCTGAGGACAAAAAACAGAACTATTGTCCCATATTGGCCTAGGTATCAAACTAGTTTCATTTCTGCCTGAACCAAGTTTTGCAGATCTTGCAACAGAGCAGGGACACTGACATAGCCCAAATGCAAAGCACCTCAGTGCAGAACAACCACATGTGGACTATTATAACTAGCCATATCCTGACAAACGTCTACAATTGCCTGTAAATTAAAACCAGGCACAGTGCACCACACCACCTGCACTCCTTTTGTGTCAAAATGGTAAGCCACATTCCTAGATTTAGCATACTGCTCCAAACCATTCAAAAACATATCTCCAAGCACCACCACCCTGTCTTTCTCCACCTCCGCCATCTTCACCACACACAGCCTCTCTCAATACAAAGCGGAACCTCAACACCTGATTTGCTAATCCTCAAAATACACTCCATTTCATGCTCAGAAGCCCCGGATGTGGCATGTCCTGTCTGTGAAAAGCTGCACTGTCCGTAGAGCATGTAAGCAACACTGGGGCAGCCTTTCTACCCTTTCCAGTTCACTCTCTGCACCATTCACTCATTGGCTACTGTTAAGCAGTCACACAACCATCCACCAATCACATACAAGACCTCTACATCTAACTCCATCATCACAATTCAGCACTTTAGTGTTGATCACTCCGAATACAATTGCACTGTGACTGCAAAGCACCTACAACAACTACTAGTAAACTCTAAAACGTTCTACTTGTAGATTCATGCACATCCACATGCATGAACACAAAGTACAGGTATGAATATTTTTTGCACAGTACATCATACTTGCCACCATTCCGACCCACCTGGGAGGGACATTTCCTCTGAAAAATCGGGAGACAACTTTTGTGTCATAAGAATTCATTGGGCAAAGATGTATTTTCGGCTGGAGAACATGAAAAATAACAATATTTTTCACAGAAAAATCGGGAGTCTCCTGCCGAAATCGGGAGTATTGGCATGCATGGTACATGTACATCGCTTGTATAAATACATATAAACAGACTAACTACCACTTACCCTGTGTTACCTGTAAAACAAACTTACTGTCATTTCTCCCATCTACTATGATCGTGTCACTCGCAAAGTTGTCTGCTCTCCAAATTTTTATTTACCCATATTATTAACTGCAATGTGCAAACTGTTATTTTCTTCATACATTCTATCAATTCTATAACCACTGCCACATATTTAACCACATTTCAACCATGATAGCATTTAATGCATTATAGTGCATAAGATGTACATAAAATTTCCTTTCTATACATTTTGCATATTTCACATACATTCTATCATTTCAACTTCCTTTACAAATGACTATATTAGTAATTAGACACAACACACACAGCTATCTAACAAAGTGTCATTTCATATTAAAAGATGGGAGAAATAACAGTATAATTATGGAAAAAAACTTTCTAGATTTTTACAAAATTCCACGCAGCCAGGATGAGTACATGCATCTTTATTTAAGCACACAGATAGTCAATATCATTTGAAAGGCTCCCAGCTAAAACAACACCACTGCCTCTACCACTGTTCTTCCAATCTAAACAGCTCTCTCATTCCAGCTGGTTTCACAACAGCATTCAACTATGCATAGGTGCAGTCATATCTACCACATCATCTACAACTATGTACAGTTTTGTAAAGCAAGACATACAATATCTCCCCCCTTCAGTCTGCAACACAAGCACCAGGTCCTTCCTTCCAACCCTTACTTTATTTCAGACTCTCCCATCTCCAAGCATCACACAAATCAGTACTCACATTTTTGAAAACATATCCCCTAAGCAGCTCACATACCACAATCAAAATGTTTGGTAGCATTGTAGAGTTATGCTGAGGTGGTTGTGGCCAGGGCCTAGAGTCTTGGGTGCACATGCACCAAAGACTCTAGGCCCTGGCCACAACAACCGCAGCATAACACACCCATAGAAACAAACACCTACTAAATGACCTCAACCCAAAAACATAATACATCCACTCAAAACTATCCTCTTCAATTAACATTCGAAAAAATAATTACAAACAACGTACAAACTCTTCAATACATACCCTTTTCACCCAATGATCTTCTAACGACCCAAAACCAACATCATACTAAACTAAAATAGCCAATAGTATGCCCACACAATCCAACAAACAAACTAACACATATCATCTCACTACTATAAACAGTATTACACTAATAGCAATCAGTACTCACATTTTTCAAAACATATCCCCTAAGTAGCCCACATACCACAAACAAAATGTTTGGTAGCATTGTAGAGTTATGCTTAACACCTACCAAATGACCACAACCCAAAAACATAATACATCCACCTCAAAACTCTCACTTGAATTAACATTCTAAAAAATATTTACAACCAAGGTGCAAACTCTTCAATACATACCCTCTTCACCCAATGCTTTTCTAACGACCCAAAACCAACATCATACTAAACTAAAATAGCCAGTAGTGTGCCCAGTGTCTAGTATGTCCACGGACAACCGCGGTGACCGCGGACAGCACAAACACATCACAGCCTTCTCCCACCTAAAGAAACACAGCATTCGACCCATCTCTTACTCCCCCACCCTCTCCTAGCACTCATACACACCAACACACTCCCTAAATTTGGATTTATGCTCACTTCTAGCGCATGTCTGCACATCCAATATGGCGGGCGCGTCAAAACAATTTGACGCACCTCACGCCTCATCCCAGCCAATCAGATAACATGTTGCATGTCCGCGGACATGATGCAAGCCGATTGGCCAATCAGTGTCCTGTCCACGGAGCGAACAGGGACGTGTGTCCGCGGAGCAGACATAGATATCACTAATTTTATTGCCATACATTTTGTTTGTTTAAAAAAAAAAAAAAACTACTGGACTGATTTATACCAAATCAACAAAAGCACGCTTTCAGGACCAAACCGCTGCTCCTTCCACAAATTTGGTGAAAATCCATCCAGCGGTTTGGGCTCAAGGCGTAACAGACATTTGTTCCCATTATGTCTATGGGAAAAAAGAAATTACTGCACCCCCTTATAACTTTGCCCCCCCGCCCCCCTTGACCAATTCAGAGTGGGCCATATACTTTTATTGCAAAGTATGGTGAAGATTCGTCCAGGGAGAGCAAAGTTATAAACCGCCCAAAAAAGTGCTCTTCCTATGGGTTTAGCAACTTAACCATAACTACACGGCCACTACCGTGTAGTTAGGGTTAAGTTGCTCAACCCATAGGAAGAGAACTTTTTCTGGGTGGCTTATTACTTCGCCCCCACTTTGCAGAAAATGTATATGGCCCCATCAGATTAATTCTGCAAAGTTTGGTGAGGTTTCATCAAGGGGGGGGCAAAGTTATAGAGGGGACCCAAAATTTCCATAGACTCAATGGAATTAAAAATGTGCTCAGGTCTACAGCCCAAACCGCTGGATGGATTTTTACCAAATTTGTGGCAGGAGCAGTGTGTTTGTAAATTTGGTGAAAATCTCTACAGTAGTTCTTTTAAAAACAGTCTAATAGTAAGTAAATAAAAAATTGTGATATCAGGGTTCCGGCCATGGACACACTTCCCTGTTCAGTCCGCGGACGGGCATCCGATTGGCCATTTGTGATGGCATCTTTGATGTCCTGGGTGTTAGTCTTAGCAGTGCACGGTGGTGGCGTGAGTTATGGTTGCTTAGCTTACCAGAACTGCCAAATTTCTGAGGTTTTTCTGTCTTAATTGTAAGCATAACGTCAACTAGTGAGCGAGAGAGAGTGATAGAGGCAGGAAGCGAGAGAGCGCCACAGAGACAGATGTAAATAGAGCTTTCCATTTGTCATGAAAGCTCTCCCTTTTACTGTGAAATCAGGGTTTGAAAGTGGGCTACACAAATCAGATCAATAGATTGTTTACATTATTCAATACAATTTCTATGAATAAATGGGGCATGCTGGTGGATTTGTGAAAAGAGCACCAATTGAAGTCGAGAATCAATCAACTAGACATGCAGATGCCATCCAGAAATGCATATTCCTCTTAGAACTGTACTTTAAGAGCACAATGCCTAAAACCCATGATCACATTTTATTGCAGTGTGTGTACTAAGTGTTCCCTGAACAACTTTTGAAAACGGTGTGACTCTTCTGAAACCGTCCTAAACTGACCACTGTATCTTAAAGTGTTGTGCTTTGTGAGAATTGACAAAAATAATTCTAGACACAGCACACCTACCATGTTTAATTATTACGGAGAAATAATGAAAGGAAAAGTAAAGATTACACTGTGGAATTGTATAAACCGACATGAATAAATTGATTTTCGTTTGTGATATGGAAGCATGGAAATTGTGTTACACGCCTTCTTCTTCTGTAAACGCAACATTAAGGAAACGTATATTTTCCATGAGTAGAAATCGTAGGTTTCAGGCAGTTTACATGTTGCACTTCAGTCTACTGTGAAAATGCATGATACAAGAGTGTGAAGGGCTGTTTCTAACTTGAATTCAGTCGTAATGAGCCTAATGAACACAGTGACAGCTTTCCGGTGTATGCAGAGCCATGGAGGGCCCAATGCTGTGAGTATGAAAGCAACTCTATGCAATTTGATCCATTGCACAATATTGGAGATTCTGCCCGTGGGTATTTGTTTGCATGTAAAGTAGATAGGAGAGCGGGTGCTATCGATGGCATTGTAACAATTTGAGGTATTTCATGTATTCGTTTTAAAAACTAAATTACATATTGACTTTGAAATGTAGCTATTTTATATTCATATCCATTGAATGAATCATGCAGCACAGGCATTGTTGCAGTTATTGCAAAATAATCCACATGAAAAGTAGCAAAAAAGGCTGCAACCCCACAACATTGTGTGCCCTTTACGACTGTTAGAGGCTCCAAGTCACATGCCTCTACCAACTATAGACACACATAATACTAATATTGTATCCATAGTGTTCTTCCGTTTAAAAGGGATGGATTAAGGGGACCAACAGATTACTCTAAATAGGTGAAGCCAATGGTAAGAAAAGATAAATATTTTATTGAAATCAAACCAGCAGTCTTTAACCGTAAGTCTGATGGGGTATGCAGGAGAACTGCTTTAGTAGTTCTTCAACACTAGGGCACACAATCCTGAGCAGTATTTTGCTCATGTAGATGGGACCTATAATCAGAGTTTATGTCACAGTGATCAGGGCGTGAACCTATGGAGAAGGCTTTGAGTCTATGTGCCATTTTACATTTAAAGTCAAAGTAAAGAGGTAAGCTTAGAAGCCTTACCTGATTAACATTCATAAGACAATGGCACCCACTAAAAAGGCATATTCAAACTAGGTCAATTCTGAATAGGCACTCTGTGTTCTAGGGGCCATGCATTATCGGGTGAACTGCCATTCAGTCCTGAATTGTCAGTAGACCAGTGGCTGATTGATATCTGCACACTTGTTTTTGCTGATACCAATGAAGTACCCAGGTACGCTCATATGATCATTGTGTAGAATGAAATGATACTTGGGGCGGGGGGGTACTCTCTTAGTGATAAGGCAAATAGGGATCAGAGGCACAGCTTTGCCTCATCAAAATTATTGTCCAAGACGTTACTGCCAAATCGGAGAGGAACCAGACCATGTCCATGTTGCTGAACTCCAAGTCATTCTTTAAACAGTTGATTAGGAACCAATGTTGATTGAGTAAAACATTGCGGAAAGATCAAGCACCAACAGGTTTACTTTGCCATATATTAGTGCTAGTTCCCTCATGCCTAAGTCAAATAGATGAGACCAAAGAACACCATGATTCACCAGGATGAAGGCAGCTGGGAGATCAAGTAAGTTTCATGGCAACTCTATTGTGATATCTGCTTGATGTCAAGTCATCCCAATAGATAAAAGAGCCATCTCAGTGATGCAGCTAGGTCTGACACCAGATTACCCTGCATCAGCTGATAGCATGACGCTCTACCAATCAGTTTAGCTAACCACCTACACATAGATATTGCTCTGAAATGTTTGTGATTTGAAGAGTCTACGCCGACGTTTCATTATTTAAAGTGTGTAGCAAGCTTCCTTGAATTCATGGGGTACTCTCTCGTAGGGAAAGGGGGCACTGACATTGGCTCTAGCAGTTTCTATGGGGATACTGGAGAACTCGAGTCATCAGGAGAACTTCTGGCAACAAGCTTCTTACATTTCTCCAAAGATTTGGAGCACCCCTTACTGCTCCTGGGCAAAACAATTCCTGGAAGTAGGCAGGTGGCAGCCGTCTAATGTACTTTGGCCATACCATGTCTATAGCCTTTTAACTGCATTAGGATCAATTGTCCTTAATAAGGTGGACATATGGGTATTAAGGCATTTTGTTTATGGACTTCTAATCGTTCCTTGAGCCGTAAGGGAAGACCAAGTAAGGTCATTATGACTACAAAGGACCACAGTATCCACTCTGGTTCAAATCCTTAGGGTTCCCTGAGTTCCCAACAGATAAATATGAGGCTGTGCATGTGCACATGGAAGTGTGGATGGACAATCATGATTGGCTTGCTGCAAAATGTGAATTCTGACACGTATGGATTGGTGGGCTGGCTTGGCCAGACATTGGGCCTCATTACAACCTTGCCGGTCTGGAAACAACGGCACTGTTTTTTCCAGACCGGCAAAGTACAAGTCTGCAGGCGGATTGCCTTTCCGCCCACCAGGTCGGCCCTGGTGGGCGGAATGGCACCCGCCTACAGACTTTCATTGAAGAACCAGCACCATTACCAACAGTGCCGGTGCTTCCATGGTCCCCATTCCCATTGAGAATGCAGACTAAAAATTACTGTCGCCTGACTTACCGGACCACCGGGGCTATAATGCCCCGGTTTTGCCGGAAAGTCAGGTGGCAGTGAATCATCACGAGTCTGGCGGCAGCCTACCAGTTTTACCACCACGGCTACCGCCAAACTCATAATGAGGCTCATTGTGTAAGTGTTTCCACTGGGTGGAGACACTATACCATACTTGGATGTGTTAGGACTCCCTTGAAAGACTACACTGTAAATATACTGCTGATGATGATTGCAGTGCAGCCCGAGCAGATGTGACACTGGCCCTATGTCCAGATATCTCTGCCTTTTCTGTTTCTTCTGTAATCCCTTGATATTGACTTCTTTTACATTAGCCTCCATTGCTGCAATCACAGGCCGGTATTGCTGGAGACGTTCAAGCCTGCAGCTTCTGGTCCTCCCAAAGACTTCTTATGGCTATGGTGCCTGCCTCGTTGGTGTTAGGTAAGAATTGGTGCAGTCACACTGTGAGACTGCACAAGACATATCTGCTTGGTATTAGGTAACCCATCATTTGGTATAGGTCTGTACTACATAAATTAGTAGTGTGACTGAGCAGCCAGGCCCATCACAAGAGGGGTAAATGTGAGCTGTAGAGCTGCACAAATGAAATCCGTAAATGCAAGTAGCCAAGTAACACTGACACTCAAGGTTTCAGTTATAAATAGTTATTTATTTATTAAACATCAGTTTTAAATAAGCGTTCTTTAAAAAGACAAAAGATTGTAACAATATGAATATACTTTCAAATTACTTTTCAGAATCAATAAAGCCAGTGAATAATCTTTGGATATGCTTAATACTTTTCTCCTACACCCGGAGGTGACTTCAATCACAAGGATAGTATTTGCATTTATATATTTCACTAACATGCTTTGCATATTCAGAGTTGCAGAAAGGAAAGGTTAAGGGAAGTAAAATAGTTAGAACATTTTCTCAGAACAATCTGAGGACAACTGAATCCTACAATGAAGTATAGATAAGCCTTTCCCAGCAGTAACAGTGTTTAACAAGCCACAACCTATGGGGGGTGGGAGAGAAGCAATACCAAAGTCAATGTATTAGAAGAGTGACTTTTGGGAGCCAGGACAGCAGAATCATTTGGACACAGTCTACGGATATGGTAGACTTCTGGGATAAAAGTCTTGCACAATGTTAGAGGGTTCAGAAAAATCACTTGTAAGCCCACAAGCTATGAAAAGCCTGTTTAAAGGGAGTTGAAATCGACTCAGATAAGTAAGTAGGTACAAGCTTCAAGTGAGACAGCATGACTTAAGGCAAGAAGGTAAGTACCCCCAAGCCCACATCGTTGGTTAAAAGAAAAGGTGGTCGAACAGGATTCCATCTTGCTACAGCCAAGCAGACCCTGGTTCCTGAGCCTCAGTCATGGGGACAAGAGGGAGGACGTCTGGAGGGCTCCTGCAGCAGTACTCGGGAAGGTCATTGGCAACTACAAACTCTTTTCATTTCAGTGGCACTTCACGGTTTCAGCGCTTTGTACCCAGCACTGATGCAGAACACTGGACACCGGTTGGACTTTCCGTGCTCCCTTGGTTCTGCATTCTGGTGAGGGGACTCTGGATCAGGGCGTCCTGCTTCTGGAGGGTCCACAGGAGGCTCCTTGAGCTTTTGGCTCAATCCCTTCAGTGGCAAACGTTGCACTCAACTATGGACATTCGACCCCTGGCATTGTGTTTCTGCAGTAACGGAGAGGCTCAGCAAGTCGGGGATGGCGCCAAGTGGTGTTTGTCTCCGGGTTAGTTGGTCCCACTAACCCAAGGGGAGTAGTCCTTTCATCCATCCCAAGCTTCTCTGTCGAGGTGAAAAAGGAGGTCAGCACAGCAGCAGGGCTTCACCAGGCAATTGAAGGTCCAGGAGGTTGCAGCAGGCTTTGTTCACAGTTTCTTCTTCGGATGTTTATTCCAGTGGTCGACTCTGCCTTTTAAGCAAGTTGCTCCCATTCATGCACACACAGCCTAGGCTGTCAATCACACAGCAGGGTGGCTTTGCATTCAGGACAGCTAGCCAGCCAATCAGGGCTCATTTCGTTTGGGCATTCTTAGAGACAAAGGACAGGGGAGTTTCAGGACCCTCTTTCACATCCTGTCTTGCAGTCACACTGGAACCAGGGGCGGGCTTCAGGGCTGAAGCTGGCCAAAGGCAATACAAAGAAAGGGCTCAAACCTGGCTCAAGACACAGAGTAAAAGCCAAGAAAGACCTCACAAACAGAAAATGGTGAAAAAAGAAAACAGGGCCCACTTTGACAAAATGGTCATCCATGGGTGCTGTACTGCAGCTGAGGTTTCAGCCCGCGGTAGAAAAGCACAATGGTAAGAACAGTTAAACCACTGCCACCAGCTATTTAAGTATTGAGGGTAACATAAAAATATTTCATGAGAAAGTAGGTTACGGGGCTACTAGGTAACCCCCCAGAACTCCACAAAAGATGGTGTGAACTACAAAGAGAAACGTTAAGTAAGGCCAATTTCACTTTACTCTTCCTGCGAACTGTAGTTCACACAAGAAAAAGGTATTTAAACCTTACGAGAAGTCCAAAGGATTCCTCAGTGTCACTGCGCTGAAGGTGCTGTGTGTCACCATACAAAAAGCAGATGCCCATGGAGTTTGTCAGACTCCAGAAACAGTGAAAACACAAAATCCAAATCAGGTAAAAACACATGAGAGAGTGAATATTCAAAAGTCCTTAATCTAGCAAAAGAGCTGGGGGTCTCCAAGGTTTTAGGGAATTATCACAGAAATGAAAATTCTCCCTAACAGTTGGCTTGAATTCTTGAGTGACTGATGCAGTCTGCATCTACTCATTATGGGATGTCACCCCATTCATTATGGGAACATTCCAGATTCCTGAATGTTATCTCCTGAGCTGACTAAGACCCTTACTATGTCCTTTTCACATGCTCCATTATAACTGCCTCTGCTGTTGTGCCCACCTCAATGTGGGTGATTGTCATATGTCACCTTGTCTTCATCCTGCCTCTGGTATGATATGATATGTTATGATATGATAAGGCATTTATAACGCGCCTATACACAAGTGTTTCAAGGCAAGACGAGTCAAGGGAGGGGAACAGAGGGAGGACGGACACCAATCCTACTAGGCCAGGTGTCATTCAGATTGCGCAAGTGCGTGGGAAGGGGGCAGGGACAGTGCAGTACATGGGAATAGATAATAATATTAATTAAAGTAACGGCCAGCTTGTGGCAAGTGCAAGGGTAAGTGCAGATATCATGTGTCAAGGGCTGTAAGGGGGACTGTAGGGATACAGAAACAGTCCCCGAGTGTGGGGGCTGCCAGGTGGGCAGTGCAGGTGTGTGACGCTGGAGGCAGAGGGACCTGGGCCCAATATCAGAGGGTGTCCAGGTAGCCAGTGCAGTTCAAGATACAGCCAGAAGGTCAGCAGAGGAGGGAGGAGAAAAAACAGAAGCAAAGAGAAAGGTTTTGAAGTGCTTCCGGAACCGGAGATGGTTCTCCTCAGATTTAAGGGAGGCAGGGAGGCTGTTTCAGAGGAAGGCACCAGCCGGAGAAAGAGATCTACCACCAATTCGTTGTTTGGAGAAGGGACTGACCCTGAGGGAGTTGGAGGCGGATCCCTGGTACTCTTAGGGATTGTTTTTTGGTTGACCCCACACCCACATCCGCTGCATGCCAGGCTCAACCCACACTCAATTCCAAAGATGTAGGAGCAAAGTCCTGAGATGCATGGTCAACAGGAGTCCTGGTTTGGAAAAAGGCATGATGGTGGCAACAAGATCAGCTATGCGAGCTGGACCTCTCTGCCTCCCATCTTCACTGAAGAATAGTCAAGATGAACCAATGTCACGGGAAAGGTGACGCTCTGCATGATGCCATTGGCTCCAGCCACACTTGCTCAATCAAATAAACACGTTGATGTGCATAAGTGGTGAGGAACCACACTCGTGTTTTTGAGAAACAGTGGGAATCGATTACATGAATTTCACAAGCAGAAACCTCAATCCTCAAAAGTTCTGCCTCTTTAGGCAATGCTGCTTTTCAACAAACACTACACTCACTCATTTTTCCTATCAAGTAGTCTTGGAATAATCTCCTCAAACATATAATATTGTAAAAGGCACATTCATGCACCCCCATCCATCCTCATTCCGTTCCCCTCAGCCAGTACTGAAAGTGAGACGAGATGCCAACCGCTGTACATAGTACGAATACCATTATGTAGATCGTGAAGAGCCCCTGCTACACATGTCCTGTATTTATGGTGTGTTCACAGAGAAAATACATGTATTCAGACTCTAAGCACGTTATTATCACTGCTCCTTTTCAAGATTACAGGGATCGAAATGTAGAGCCTCGCCAACTATTTTGAATCTGTTTACTGTAAGGTCTTTGAAACGGTTGCACGTATTTACAATAGCTTTACGTAGATGTATTGCTTTAATTTGACCAAAACTGCACAAATGAAATGCAAACTTAATAAATAAGTGTTTTTAAACAAGTATTATGCTTTCAAACACTGGTCTGCAAACAGCTCTCTATACATATGTATACATATCCGCTTTTAACCCTCGGCCCATTATATTGATGCTTCTGGCTTCAGCATTGTACCAATATCATGATTGCTAGATTACTGGATGACTTCGAATCCCTGGCAGATCAATGAGTCATAGCACTGCTAATCCTGCTCCCTCACTTTATGGAATTCGGCACTGAAGACTGTAATATCCTACTTAAGTAACTTAACAGTTGGAGTGCTAATCGGTCTGAAGGGAAACACTCGTGCCTTGAAACACTTGTGTATAGGTGCGTTATAAATGGCATATCACATCATATCAGTGTGGTCAATAGATGTCCCTCAGTGTCAACATTATGGGCCTCATTATACGGTAGGAGGTCCGCATACCGGGTCCGGGTAGGCAGTATGGGGACTTACCAGGTCATTCCGACCCTGGAGGACCCGGTAAATCCCCATTCCAAATACCATTCCCCATTCCCACTTGAGCCCTTTTAGGGCTCAATGGGAATGGGGAAGGAGCTAATAACGGTACTGCAATTTGCGGTACCGTTATTAGCTCTAAAGTCCCTCAGCGGGTCCCATCCTTAACGCTTGGTCAGACCAGGCGTTAAGGACGGGACCCGCTGAGGGACCTCATAGTAGGGCGCTAAGGGATTACCGGCACCGGTGTCCTTAACAGTGCTGGTAATCCCTTAGCGCCTACCGTGTAATGAGGCCCTATGTCATCCAACATCTCAAATTCAGAATAACGGGATTTGTGTTTGCCATGAACATTCTAAATGCAACCAGATCTCTATTAAACAAAAGAGTTATAGGTGTCTCTGCAAACTAGTCAAGCTGCCCTAATACACTGTCATCTACAGAACCTTTTAACCCCTTAGCACTTTCTTCACTGCCCCTAAACCTCCAGTCACTATGCTTCCATCTAATAACACAATCGTTTTTTGATTTCTGCTATCATGTCCAACATTGTTCTCCTAACTTACTTAGCCACCCCTTTCTGCTTCACTTCATCCCCTCACACTGATTGGCAGATTGCATGCTAAAATAATCTGGAGCTAATCCCAATTCCAATTCAGCCTTTGTTACTTGTGGCATTTCTCCCACTCCCACCTAAGATATGATCTTCAGCAAGCCAATTAGTTTCACTCCATATCGATCAACATATTCCATTCCATTTATATTCCATTCCAAACCAACGTGCTCCTTGCATCCCCATATTCGATCACTGCCCTCTGCCTGCCCTGAATTAAGATAAAGATATATACTTCCAAAACTTAAAGCTGTACCCTTTAGACACTTCATGTAAGCACGTCCTCATTCCATGTAATCTCGGAATACATGCAACCTTCGTTTAATGGGTCATTTCTCATTGATTTTGATTTTTGAGGATTTGATTTTGAGGAATTTATAACACGCTCGAAACAGACCAAACCGTATAAGGGCGCAGGTGACTTATGCTGAAAGATTTAACAGAGATGCAAAAGTACCCACATTCCATCCAGACGGGATCATGATCTAACCTCTGGGGATGATCTACTTCATTTGAACAGAAACGTTTTAAGGGCTTTGCAGAAATTAAACAATGAGTCCAAGGTCCTAAATTCCCTGGGTAATATGTTCCAGAGTCTAGGGCCAAACACAGCAAATCTTCTATCCCCTCTGGACATAAATGAAGATGAGGCGATATCTAGCAGGTCATGGTCCCTTGAACAAAGACATCTGGATGGTTGGTAATGCTTAAGCATATCTTTAAGGTAGTCTGGTGCTAAATTATTCAAGCACTTAAATACCAAACATGCTACCTTGAATTTAATCCGGTCCTCAACTGTTAACCAGTGAAGTAAGCGATTAGAGCGGGACACATGAGCAGTTTTATTTAGTCCGTAGATCAACCTAACTGCTGAATTCTGCGCTCTTTGCAGTCTACAGAGGTTTTTTCGTGGGATGCCCATCAATTGACTATTACAATAGTGTAAGTGGGCATTTTCAAGTGCTCCCACTACCAAAGCATGATCCTCTTCTGGGATATAGGGGAGAGTTTGCTGAAGAAGTCTTAAGGAATAGAAAATAGCCTTCACCTTGGCCCCAACCTTACTTTCACTACCTAAGTTGTACTGCCAGATGCAGCCACGGTTTTTAACTTTAGTGGAAAACTTAAGTTCTACTCCTAATAGCTTTGGAAGTGACAGATTTTTTAAGATGGCCGCCAGATGCTCCTGGCTGTACAAAATAAACTCTGTCTTAGATGCATTCAGTTGCAATTGATTAGAAGCCATCATATCACCAATCTCTTGAAGGCATTCACTAATATTAGCAAACGATTCCTCAATCTTGTCAATTGTGATGAAAATTTGAGTATCGTCAGCATAAGATTGAAAACGAATTTCATGACATCTCAAAATGTCCATAACCAATCGAAGATACAGATTAAAAAGAAGGGTTGACAATGAGGACCCCTATAAACCCCACATTCAACTGTATTAGGGTGAGATGTAAAGGCTCCCAGTCTAACACATTGTTGATGCGTCTCCAGAAAAGATGTGAACCACCGAATGGCATGCTTAGAAACCTTCCCAACCATCCTTAATCTGTCCAGAAGGATGGTATGGTTGATTGTATCGAAGGCGGCTGATAGGTCAAGGTTCACCAAGAGTGAAAGCTTGTCCTGATCTGCCACCTTCAATAATTCATCATAAACTGCCAACAAGGACGTCTCCATGCCACATTTTTGACAGAATCCAGAATTTAGGGGATCTAAAAGGAACTCTTCTTCAGCAAATGCAATTAATTGTTGAGTCACCACTTTTTCCAATATCTTCCCTAGCCAGGGAATACCTGCAATAGGATGATAGTTCTGAAGAACTAGAGGGTCCAAACTGGTTGTCTTTAAAAGGGGGCTAAGTGTACTATATTTAAGCACCTGAGGCACTACTCCTTGATCTAATGATTTATTGACAAAGACAGTGACAAAAGGAGCAATTTCCTGCACGATTCGCTTAGCTTCGACTGCCGGTAAGGGAAACAAACAGTCATTAGTAGGTTTCAGATTCTTCATCAGTGCACATATGTTATCCACCGTCACATGGTGAAAGTTAAATTCTTTAACACAATGTGCAGCTTGATCCTGATCTCTGATATCTGAAGCTGCGTTTAATTGCTCAGAAAGTAAAAGGAGCTGGATTTGTAGCTGCAATATTACTCATAATAGTGGCAATTTTATCTACAAAAAAATTATTATTAAAATCATTGGCCTGTGCAGGTGAAGCGGTAATAGACAAGATGTTACCAGTAGGCTTGGTAAATTTGAAGATAATCGAGAAAAGTTCTTTAGATTGATTACCTGCCGCACTCATTTCTTTATGAAGAAAATTCTTTTTTGCCTCAAAAATAGTCTTTTTATAGGTCAGAAGTGCTTTTTTAGCTTTAGTGCAATTAATTTCCGTATTTACTTTTTGCCATTTTTTCCCTGTCTTACTGACTTGTTTAAGTAATTGAATCAAGTTCTGTTTAAACTAAGGTTTGGAAATTCTTTTTCGCATACGTTTTTTGGGGCAAACCAGATTGCTTGCATTATCGTTCTGTTACTCTGAATCCCACATATGTCACCAATACAACCCACTTTCTTTGAGGTTTTGTCACCATTCTTCATCACTATCCAATCACCTTAGGTGTCAAGCATGCTCCCATGCTTACAATTCACAATCCATTGAGCAATTCATTCCTGCCAGATATAGTCATATCTCATAGCATACCCGACAACAACAACCTCACGTTTACACATCAATGACAACTCTCCGACTAATTCTTCTTCTCAACATGGCTCCTATTTTACATGTTGTTGATCGTAATATTCTGTTCCCGTTGTAATTTGATGTGGGCTTTTCTCTCTCTACTGTGCTTTCTTAGGAATGCTATATTTGCATTCACATACACAGTTAGCGTTATGGCTCCCACCCTTGCCCTTTTCATACCTCAATATCATTAAGTTCTAGGTCTCTTTCTGTTACCCATAGAACGTTTTGGCCGTTGTTGTGCCCCTATACTCCTAAATCCCAATTCTTCTGCCACTTTCTCATGAATTCTGAATTACTTTTGTTTTTGCATCACACCTCTCAGCTCTTAGATAAATGCAGCATCTTTTCACTTAAAGGTAAAATGCCTTTATGCTGCTTCATTTTGCATGCCTCTGAGTCTCTCCCATCAGGGTGTCCCTAACCTTCTTACCAATTCCCTTTTTCACACAATATGAATGTGCTTCCAAATCAGCAGACACCTGCACAATATGTCCCTTCTTAGCCATCCGTGCAACTAAATAGCTCATTCCGATTCTTATGTGTTCTTGTGTTTACTATTGCCCCTGCATTACTATGTAGTGCCTGCCTATGCTACCGATTGACCTCAGTGTGCTTTTGTATGCACACCTCTTCTAGCATCATTGTGCTTTACTAGCACTTTTTCCCTATTCCTATTCCACAATATCTGACATTTTGTTTACTAAACATTGTATTCAAATGAAATAATGGCCCTTATTCTCCCGCCATCATGCATCCCGGATCTGCTGCTATGATTTTCATCTGAAATTATTTCTAAGTCTCTGGCAAAGACCACCCATTTACAAATAACCAAATACCTAGCTAATTGACTATTGTGACTGTTAATTAACTGCATCCAAAGAGTTTGCCCATCACACTTTATTTAAAAAACGTCCCCTTCTAATGTATGCATAACAAAAAGATTCAACAAATGCCAAATGACGTTTTGCTCATTCCAATTGTTGGCTCCTACGTTCCTGTTTTGCTAGGGATGATAAGTGAACTGTGGAATGGGCGCTATGGGGACAGATGATGACAATGAGTCCGTCCATCTTGGTTGTGTAGGAAGATTTGCTTGTCTCTCCCACTTTATTGTTTCCTTTTATTGTACTTTCAACTAAGGCATTTTCACACTGAGGACTGTGACATTGTATTATGCACTGTACTGTTTTAGTCAGGTCATGACACACACACATGCACACATTCTCACCATTTAATATCTTTATGGTGTACTTTTAATATCTCAGCAACATTAACCAGTTAATATCTCTGAGTGTACAGTAAGTCACTCAGAAACGACAGTTTATATGAAACACATTTTAATCTACACATATAAACCGCAATTTAATACATAATTGAAATCCCAATGTGGAGAGCTTATTATGGTTAATGCACCGATAAGGTAATATGTCAAGAAAAAAAATGCATTCTGCTTTCCGAGCTCTGTTTTCTTTTTTCTCTTTGCGGACTACTCCACCATCCATATCTAGCCATCCACTGGTTGGCTAGATATATTTTAAAACCACTGCATTAAAAGAAAATCTTTCTACTAAATTTGGAACAGACTATTTGTCATCAAGGTCAGTGAAACACTGTTTGATGTCAAATCTGACACTTTACCAATCAACTAAGTGAAGCACGTAATATTGCAATCATATAACTTATCCCTCAAATGTTTTGTTGCCTCCCTGGGCTCTCTGTTCTTGGTCTTGTTGTTGACAGCTTTATCCCAGCCTCAATTATTCTGCACTGGATTCTTCCTCCCCGTTACTCCCCAGGATAGGCCTCAAACTGTATTTTTGTTATTTGTTTATTTATTTATTCATTTGTAAAGCGCACATACAAGCCGTAGGCATTGTGATGCTGTTGCAGGTACAAAGTACTAGACAAGCTAGTGTTGAGCAGGCTCGGCTACATACAGATACCAAGGTACGGTAGATATAGCCTAATGACAGTTGTCATACAAACATATGGTCACTAAAATCCAATCAGCAACAGCTGGCCTCTGAGTTTGTGGCAAAATATATGAGGTTGTCAATGGGCATGGGGAAATTCTCAAGCGTTTTGAAAGTAACACAGTGGTTAATGATCATAATCAAGCCAACACTGAGGCCATTGAAGAGGAGACTATGGGCTTGAACACAGCTCCTTAAAGTTCTACTTTGGTCGAGGGAAGGAGTAATGGCCCTGGGGAGACAGTAATGGTCGAGGGAAGGAGTAATGGCCCTGGGGAGACAGTAATGGTCGAGGGAAGGAGTAATGGCCCTGGGGAGACAGTAATGGTCGAGGGAAGGAGTAATGGCCCTGGGGAGACAGTAATGGAGGCAAAGGTTTCATCAGAACCATCAGAACTATGTTTAACACGCAAACAAAGGAGAAGGATTAATCGGTTGAATGTACAGAAATCAAAGCAAGGGCTGTAGAAAGCGGGTCTATTATCCGATCCCCGAGATAACAAGGGTGCCAATCAAGCCCCCGTTAGTAATAAACCGATGAGACAAAGAAAACGAGCGAGTAAACACGCAAGTACAGGTAACGTGACTAGCTGGGTAATAAAGGAAAAGGAGTCGGATGACGAAGTGCTGACACTGGAGAACTCTAGCTTGGAACATACTGAGAATGACTTCACTGATGGGAAAACACTAATAGATCTTCTGTGTCATTGATAGCACTTTATTTATGACAAGGTGCCTTTTTCCTGACACGTTAAATAATAGATTGGTCTTGCTCTACATATTGCAGTTGATACCCCCATTGCGTGTTTTAGACAGTAAAGACTTGAGTATGTTGAACTAATTGAAATACCGGATGATGTTAACGCGTCTAAGGAACATTGTTATTCTGTTGCCACTGTTGACATGATACATGCTCACTTAGAACATGTTTTTAAAATTAGGATATGATTTTAGATATACAGTGTGAGCATTTTGTAAAACCGATGACATGGCTGTCCAGAGGAAGTATGGGGATTTAAAAATAACTGCAAAAAGCACTGGGAGACTCAGCACCAGAGTGGCTGAAAAGGAGGGTGGGGCAAGTAAATGGGATTGGTTACTATTTCTTTTTTCCTGTCAATTCGAAAAGCCGCCCATGAATTGGTAGCATAATGACCTGGAACATACACATTGTACTGGTCAGGCAAGGCACACGTGACCTATTGCTGCACATCATGTGTTTCTTATGCAGGAGAGCTGGTTAATACCAAGCTTTCACAGAGATGGGTATCACATTTTCCAAATAGAGGTAACAAAGGACACTATCGGTCGCCCTTTTCGGGATTACTAATTAGCATAAATAGCAAAATTAAAGCGTCAACAAATTCAAATGATATAAATGAGCCTGATATATTGACATTAGAAATAATTATAGCAAATGAACCAGGGAGACTGCTTGTTTTAAATATGTATGACCCCGGGCAACGGCCCAATACTGAACATATAAGCATTACCTTTCAGGCTGGCTTAAGAATGTGGATGAAGATATGATTTTGCAAGGAGGGGACCTAAATGCCCATTGCCTGGACAAGGATGAACGTCACGAACATGAATATGTGATGGAGAAACATTTTATGTTGCAGAAGGATACCAGGGAAGGCTCTGGCTAAAGTGTATGAAGGCCTGGGAGCTATAAATGTTAAATCCGCGTACTGTGGGTGACATCGTCTTTTAGCAGGGGGGGGGAGGAAGGCGACCTTGTACAATTGTTTTGTGAGCAGTAGACTGCTTATCCATCTGGAAAGTTTAACTGTAAAGCAGAACGTATTCAGTGACCATGCTACGCAAATATTATGCACCTGTCTTCTAACAAAAAGTAGTATGACGTCAGTACTGGGGATGTTGACATTAATAGTGACAGAAATCAGAGAGGCTGGACAAAAAAAAATCTTGCAAAAGCCAGCAGAAAACTGTTAGTTCTGGACAAAAATTGGATTGACAGTTACGAAGTATGACTGCGAACGAAATTGAGGATTGGACCAGGGGTTGTACATCTGAAGTCAGAGTATTGGGTGGCATGTAAGCTGTAAACGAGGGTACGAAACGGAGCCTCAAGTTTGACAAGGAAATCAGGTATGCAAAGTGCATTCTCAGGAAGGAGATAAGGAGGATTAAGGCATGGAACAAGGCCATTTACCTGAAAGCCACAGCTGTAAGGAAAATAACACGTACATATACAAAAAATGCTTGGTACCAAAGAGGGGCATAAAGCTAAAGTGGTGACAAATCCATAAGTGAGGCAGAGTGGAGAGAACATATTTTGGAAACCTATTATATAGATAAACCTACTTTTGAGGGGGTACTGGATAAATGCAAGATCAAATGATCTATAGATAGAGACAATATAGTTATGGCAATAGGGAAAATAAAAGACTTGTGTGCCACAGGCCCAGACGGGTTGGCAATCTTGGTCTTAAGTAAAGACATGCTATTCTGGGCCTCTCTTCTTGAAATTCTATACACAAAGATGTGTGCCAGCTGAGAAATACCGAATTCATGGAAGTAAGCAATATTGATCCTGGTTTACAAAAAAGGGTCTTGTTTGGTCCCCACAAATTATAGATTGCTTTCTCTCCTTGATGAGCCTAGACACAGGTGTGCGCCTTCGTATTGAAAGAGATGCAGCCTTGGGTTGAATCTGCTCAATTGCTAGATATCTTCCAAACGGGTCACATCGTACATATGTCGGGAACGTGAAGATCCTTGACAGCACCATGCAAATATGCAAAGGAAAAATGGATTGATACTGAACGTGGATAAAACACAGTACATGTTGTATGGAGGCAATTGTAATCAGAGGCACAGGGCAAACCTCGTTGAGCATCAAATTGAGCTGGAGCATTCTTAGAAATACGTCAGAGTGCCCTTTAGCAATGATAAAAATAATCTAGAAGTAATAGCCACCAGAAGTCGAAATGCTGCATTATTAACAGATCTGATAGAGACATGTTCTGAGAAAATTATCGGATGCAGCCTGAAGGGTATATTGACAGTACATTATGTTTTTGCCCGGTGATACTGTATGGTGTGGATGATATACTATTAAAGAACTTTTAGTGGTTAAATGTCCTGGAGGGAAAACTTTGGAGGAAGATGTTGATCCTATGTCAATCTGTCCTGATGGCGATAATCTGATTAGAACTGGTCTGATCTCATTAAATGTCCAGGCTTTAAAGAGACTGGGGAACCTGTACATAAAGGCCCTTCAGTAACCAACATTTCCGATGCTGAAATTAATTGTGATGCAAGACAATCCCCAAGGGTTTATTGAATTTCATGATCTGATATTAAATTTGTTTGATACCAGTGGGTGGTGAACAAACTGGAATTTAGAATTAAGATAAATAGAGTTAGTTCAAAAGGAAAATTGACCTATGGGATTGGAACAGCAACTATGAGTACCTGGCAATAATAAAGATGCATTGTGAGATTAGCAATGTACCCCATACATTTAAGGAAACTCTGCGGTCTCTGTTGCTATGTCCTTCCCCAATGGTGAGGAGATGTGTCCTCTTAATGAGACTCAACCAACTGTCAATTTTGACAATATGTGGACCGCAACTCAAGATTTCTGGTGAGAGTTGAAAGTGTTGGATATGTAACCTACCCCATATACCAGACACAAATAAACATGTGTTAACAGAATGTTTGGTGATGGGAAATGTGTATATGAGTATATTGGGCAAATATGTACATAATCACAACGCTATCAAAAGCAGAGAGTGTTGGCAATATTGTCTGAATGCTGGTAATCCCTTTTACACTCAGTGCTGTACAGGATATTGCAACACGTGCTGATAAAGTTAAAATTGTAAACAATGACAGTCTTAGTAGGTGGGGTATGGTATCCTGTGGTAAGGGTTGGATTAAAAGGTTGCACTTGCTAAATGGAAACACACGACTAAATGTATAGCAATGGTATATCGTTTTTACATTTTTAAGTAGTGTATGAGGATTTGTGATGTGTGCATTACTTGTATTTTTAATTGATGTTGGTAAATATACTTTATAGGGATGTATTGCATTGTATCAATATATGTGAAAAGTTCATAATAGAACTGAAGCACATTATATACAAATAACACAAATTAGTCAATGGGTAGCATCACTGTCAATCAAAAAATACTTTAATAGAAGACTGAAAATATAGCCACAATTTGAACAGATGTGGAATTTTGATGTGGGCTAAACAAGTTCAAAGCACGGATCTTGGTGCCTGAATAGAAAACGTGTCTACGAAGATAAGGCAGAAAGATTACAGAAGTTTCGATAGCTTTGTAATATGGTTGTAAATGTATGCAACTGAAGTATAAAGAGTTTTCTTATAATGTATTGTATACCTGAGGATTGAGAATGAAAAGGTATATGAAAGACTTTCTCAACAAGTTCCTTCCACACGATTGACATCATCCTACTACCTACATAATCAAAAAGTCAATATAACAGGCGATGGGAAGCTACTGGGTTTTATGACGAGGCATATATCTAGAATCATTCATTTGCTGCAATTTATAAAATTCGTGAACATTCTATGTGTGATAAAAATGAAACTCCCGGGAAATGGATTGGTCACAACATATAGTTATAAGTGTTCTTTTATCCATTGCCCTGGAGTATTTGATCAGCAAAGCAGAGACCTGGAAACACTTTTGAATCTGCATCTTAGCCTAAGGTCAGTGGGTTTCAAGTACAGACTATTCATCAAGATCAATATGACTATTACTCATGGTGACCGAACATCTTCAAACTATCCAGTAACAATTAAAGAATACATTCCTAGATTTGACATTCAATTTGGCACTACTCCTTTTAAGGGTAATGTGGGAGGCATGATGGTCCTTGTGTTCCTTGCTACTGTTGTCCTTTCTGTATGTCCAGCACCTGTGAACCCTGTCCACTATTTTCCTGGTGTGATTTAGCATTAAGGCCTTTGAATAATTATGCCAACAGACTGGAAGTCCAACGTTGAATTGGACTGGTGATGGGAGTTTATAAGGAAACAAAATAGTTGCCGCTATCATACATATTATGGATTCCACAAAGGCTAGGCAAGGCAAAGCTAATTGTTTCTGATGGTTTTGTAACACAGCACACTGATTGCTTGCACATATGATATATAGGTGTAACATCATCAAGGCGTTTTGGTTTCAAATATAGAATAGTGTAGGCAGTCTTCCAATGAATTGTCTATTGCTCTGTGTACAGTATTGCTTGGCTCTTCCACTGAATGTGCCTACTTCACAGACCCTCAGCAAGGCTTTAAGATACACTATTCGCTTTTGGAGTACACATGATCACTAATAATTGAAAGCAGGGTGACCATATTATAGAAACAACCTGGTGAAGCATGCCTTCAGTTCAGGTCTTATTCTACATCACTCAGGTTGATCCTAAACCTTTCCCTCAGTTTCTTCTTCGTGGATTGCCATTCCCAAAACACTAGGAAGTCAAGGACCTCAGAACATTACATTTTCTCATGAGCATTTACACATATCTACATATCAAGCATGACCACCATGAATTCTGACAGGTTATTCTAGGTGACCTTGTTTATGACTCAGGCTATAAATGTGATGTTGACATTGTGTTGGTCTATTCTTTTTATACTTTGAGTAGTTCACACTCCCACTGTTATTTTGCCAGCCCTGCAACTCATTGACCTTCCCATGAAGAACCCCTGCAGCGATTTAGAATCATTCTTAAACCAAAGTAATAGAACCTTCTCAACACCAGGTGAGAGAGGCAGGCAGCACATATGTGGGTTTCTTTTTGGCCTGTGACTGTGCCATCACACACTGAGCACAGCATCTGAGCTAGTTAGAGTAAGGGTTAAGGAAACCAATCCTGAAAAATAATATATTGAAGAAGGTGAGGTGAGCATGTGGGGTTTCATGTCTCTGGGAGCTCTTTATAATCAAAAGCTCATGCCTTCCATAACCATTAGCACTTTGCTTGGGGTTCTCCATGCAGTCCTCCATCTGTCTGCTCCTCTCATTTGCCAATTTTCTTATCCTTGTTGACCAATGTGTACAGTTCATATATTTGAGGGAGAGAGGAAGATAGAGAGAGAGAGAGAGAGAGAGAGAGAACGAGAGAAAAAAGAGCAAGAAGAGAGACAATCTGTTGTCACTTTGTAGCTTTGCTTGTGATGTTTATGTGGCATTCCTGAATTGCACTAAAGAATATCTGTTATGCCACTGATGCTGTGCGTATTAATCAATGTTCTTATAACTGCTAATAACATGTAGCAATGTACATGTACAATGTACAAAAATGAACATGGGCAAAGCCAATAGGTCTGTCTTTACAAATGTAGAGGGTAAGCCTTCTTTGCCTTACGAGTCGTAAGAAAAAGACCTTTCCCATTACATTTGCAAAGCACATTTTACTGGCTTTGCTGGTGCTTATTATGAACAGGTTTTTTTTCACTGGGTTGTTGCGTGGCCCATAGGTATACAGGAGGTGGCGAGAGTTATCAGGTGAGGGATAGACAATTGTACCTTTGATGTATATCTGATTTTGTTGTTTGGTTTATTGCCCATTAGGCATATTACAGGTTTTATGTCTGATACCTTTAATGTTTATGTTACAAACAGACACCAAATGCCAAACCAAATATGAATGTGCAATCACTGCCATGGCAAACTAACTCCATGCGGGACCTCTGGTTGGCACAAAACATTGTAGCCATGGTTAGTGGTATCCTAAGAAAAGTTGTGGGGTGCACTGAGTTGAATCCGCCAGGTAACCACGTTCCATTCGTAGCATTGCCCATGTGACGAAAGCTATGTCTACACTCACGCATGTAATCTATATCCAGGCAAAGCTGAGATCATTTGACACCGACTTTGACATGACTTGAATAACAGGATCATAAAATCGCAAGCACTTCAGCTGCCAGACGTAGAACGTGGCTTTATTGCAGCTGGGAACGCTATAAAATAAGAAATACACCATCTAAGCAAATGTTTAATATTTTAAATATTTAAGTGGGAGTGGATTGCATTTTAAAGGTTTAGACAAATTTGAATTCAATACGAGGCTATTACATTGAGATTAAGGGGGTAATTCATAGAATTCAGCGCACAAGTGGCGCACGCGGCTGGCGCACAGTGTGCGCGTGCGAATCCCTGCGCCAGCCGCGTGCGCCAAAACCCATTTCCGCGCGCAGCGTATTCATGGATTCCAGCCACCAAAACCAGCCGTGGCGCACAGTGGCGCAGCGACCTTCCAGCAGCGCCAGTAACGCCCCCAAGAACGCCTTCCGCGCAGGGAAAAGCCATCAAAATCCCCAATCCAGCGCAAAGGGCTGCGCTAACCCTGTACCAGCATGGCAAGCGGGCTACGTGTATTTCAGGGGTTCACGTGAAGTTCCTCACGCGATCGGGCCTGGGCGAGCGTGCTACGTGTATTTCAGGGGTGCGCGTGAAGTTTTACACGCGAATAGCCTGGGCGCGTGTATTTCAGGGGTGCGCGTGAAGTTTTACACGCGAATAGCCTGGGCGCGTGTATTTCAGGGGTGCGCGGGAAGTTTTACACGTGAATAGCCTGGGCGCGTGTATTTCAGGGGTGCGCGTGAAGTTTTATACGCGAATAGCCCGATCGCGTGTAAAACTTCCCGCGCACCCCTGAAATACACGCGCCCAGGCTATTCGCGTGTAAAACTTCACGCGCACCCCTGAAATACACGCGCCCAGGCTATTCGCGTGTAAAACTTCACGCGAACCCCTGAAATACACGTAGCACGCTCCCCCAGGCCCGATCGCGTGAAGAAGTTCACGCGAACACCCGAAATACACGTGCCCCGCTCGCACAATTGCTGTATGTTGCCACTTTTGTAATGCGCAGGGACGCTACCGCCTGCCTTCGTGTGGCGGACGTGTATCGGCTTGTGCGTGTCTTTCGCTGTGTGTGGCTTTGCCCTATTCGGTTCCATGAATACGTGTGGTTCGGGTGCGTGTGGGCGTTCCCTCTGCTTCCCTGCAGTACATCCCCAGTTACGCCCTTGTTTTCGCAAGTTGTTCCCCATTCCGCGCGTTACGCCCCGTGTTCCGCCCACTTTCTAGTGTATGCGCAGAGGTTGTGCGCTTTCACTGTGCGCGTCGCGCACGTCTTTCGGGATGTTGCAGTGACGGGAGCGCCATGCACGGGTTTGGCGCACATCCCGAGGAAGACACGCGCAGGGACTTCCATGTGCGCCTGTTTTTTTCCGCTTGCGCCTGCTTGCGCCGGCTTGCGCGAAGATTTTCGGCGCACGTTTGTTCCATGAATCGGCCCCTAAATGTCAATTTGAAAAATATTTCATGAAACATAGTTAACTTTTTCAGGCGATTCATGGAATTAATGTGCGCTGAAAATGTACGCGCAAGCGTGCGAATCGCAGCGCAAGTGCAAAAATCGCAGCGAAACCCGCACACATCGATTCATGGAAGTCCATGCGTGTGTTAATCCATGGATGTGCGCTAAAATCCTGCGTGGCGTATGCTGGCGCACACGTCTTCAAACAGCATGCGCTACGTGCACAGCGAAAGCACACATAGCGCAGCGCACACAACAAAAGTAGGCGTAACACAGGGCGTAACACGCGGAATGGGGAACAACGCGTGAAAATGTGGGCGTCACGGGGGAAGTACAGGAGGCAAATGCACGGAACGCCCACATGCGCGCCCACAGCACATATTCATGGAATCAAACGGGGCTAATGCGTGTGCCAAAAAAGACACGCTAATCCGGAAACACGTACGCCAGCAGGAAGCAGGCGTACGTGGACCCGCGTAGCATAAAAGTACGCGCAAACAACAAACAAGCTCAGATGCTAAGATGAATATACCGTGGTCGTGGGATACCGCAGGAGGAGGAGGAGGATAGTCAGGCCCAGACTTTTTACACCCAGAACCAGCCTTTTTGGGATGCCTGATGACCAGGTGTATGGGAGGTACAGGTTTCCACCTCAAATAATACTCGACCTAGTGAGTGGGAGGATGACCTCACATCACCCACCCTGTGCTCCCAAGCACAGAGCCCCCTTGAAAAGGTGCTTAATGTACTGCACTTCTTGGCCACTGGATCATTTCAGCAGACAAGTGCTATAGTGGGGGGGGGTGTCACAGGCCACGCAGTCACGCTGCCTACTCCAGGTGTTGGCCATCATGACTGCACGCCCATCAGTCCGCAGGCACATATACCTGCCCAGAACATCTGCAGAAAGGCATGTTGCCGTCCAGGATTTCTATGGGTGGCACAATTCCCCAAAGTGCTAGGTGCCATTGATTGCACCCATGTGGCTCTACCTCCTCCCAGGGCAACGGAGCACATCTATAGAAACCGCAAGCACTGGCATTCCATCAACGTGCTGGTAGTATGTGATGCCAAGGGAATCATCACCTCAGTATATGCCAGCTATCCAGGATCCACCCATGACAGTTTCATTTACAGAATGTCAACCCTAAACCGGGACCTAGAAGCTGGGCGGCATGGCGATACATGGCTGCTTGGTGAGTATAAATGCCACTGCACATGCATGCATGCATGTCAGATACTGTGTAATGTCACAAACCCACTAATTATACCCATCACCACCTCCCCAGGGGACAGTGCCTGCCCTCTGAGCACCCACATGATGACGCCAATTCGGAACCCCACCACACCACTAGAGGTAAGATACAACACAGCCCATATTGCAACCCAGGGCATAGTGGAGCGCACATTCAGAGTGCTCAAGTCACGCTTTCGCTCCCTTGACCGTCCTGGTGGGCAGCTGCTATACGCTCCCCCAGTAGTGTGCAGGATCATAGTGGCAGCATGTGTCCTGCACAACGTTGCAACATGCCGGGGCCTGCCGGTGGACATGGTGGTGCCCCCACATCCCCAACCACATGCACGGCTGCTGCACATGGGAGGGGAAAGGGCACGTGGTGAGGCAGCCCGTACGCAGCTAGTGGCTAATTACTTCACCTAAAATCACATCCCTGTGGAGTGCACACAGCTCTGGCACATACCAGCTGACAATCAATGATGATGACATAAGGGACAGTCAACTGTCACAACCATACCAGCCTGAGATTGGTCACCTGGAAGTGTTACATTGTGTGCATCCCTACCTACCGAAACACCACCAATGCTGTGTCATTATAAGACATACATCTATGCTGCTAAATGTATAACCCCCTTGCAAAATACAACATGAAACCAGTGCCATGTCACCCAACCCCTCCCCAGCTCCACCACCCAACACACCATGGCATGTCATGCAATGTGAAAGCAAACAAAGCAATGCACAAGATCTGACACAAGTGTCACAAAGTGCACTGTCCCAAATGGAAACTGCCCACAGACAATATGCTCCCAGTAATCAATAACAAACAGCACACATGAACAAATACCACCAACACAATACAGCAACACACCATGAAACATTGCAAAAACATGACAGTACTAAGTCAAAGTAGTGGTAGTCTTACAACCTGAATAAGCCAGCACATCGACCCCTTCCAACTGTAGAGTGTTCTGCCACGCAAATGTGTCAGTGTACTGCGTACAACATGAACTCCATCTGCAAAGGAGATGGCCTTGTGAAGACATGAGGAAGGAACCTGCAAATTAGGAGGAAGACATGGATGCACAAGCACATATCAATACACCATGAAGTGTACAATACAACAACAATACCCACTAGGGATGTCCACACAGTATTGACTACAGACTTCCCACACAGCTCATGGGAGCCCAATGTCACTGTGTAAGTCACTGTCACTTGGTCACACCCTTTGCAAGCCCATGTAAATGGGAAGCAGGAGGGGTGTGTATGTCACGAACCCAAGCATCTAACCCAAACTCAGGACAAGCCTGCATGTGCCCAGCCAGAATACAGTGGATGCCCACGGGAGCCACAAAAGGCAACACACTGTAAAAAAACAACAAAAGAAAAAAAATGGCCATGTGGGGAATAGGGGGGGAGGCGACCCAGGAGGTTCGAGGACAGGGTGCACACCAACACCCACCTGCGTGGATGTTGCAAAAAAAAAAATACCTCCATGGGCTCATGGCCTGCACGGCTATGCCATTGTGGGAGAACTGATGTCGCTCTCTTCACCCTCTGCTGCTGCATCAGGAGGTGGTGGCACTATGGGAAGCAGCCCATGCAAAGCCCTGGTATGGTCCTCCATGGCAGCAAGCCATGGCAGCATGGCAGCAAGCATGCAGGTCTGGAAGGTCTGATTCTGGAGGATTAAAGTGCGGAGATCCCCATGCAGCACCTCACGGGTTGCCTGCACTTCTGCTCGCATGGCCTCGCGGGATGCCCGGATCTCTTCACGTGTTGCCTGCAGCTCAGCTGAGAGCGAACGTGTGAGATGCTCCAGCTGCTGTTCTGCCCTAACATTTCGGGAAGCCTCAAGTTCAAACAGACTCTGCCTGAGGTTATGGAGTTCTACCCTCAGGGCTTCCCTGTGGCCCTGTGACTCTATTGATATGGATTCGCGCAGAGTCTCCAGTGCCGCCCGTCGGTCCCTGTTAGACGCCAACATGTCTTCCATGTGTGATTGGCAAATGGAGTCTGTTGCCTGCTGTTGTTGCTCCATCTGCCTTTCAGGGGGGATAATGGAGGTGGCCACCCTCTCCATTGACTGAGCTATCATTTCTACTGATGCTGCCTGTTGGGTTGCCATACCGTACATGGAGTTTTCCCATACAGTATTGCCTGGTGGCGGAAAGGCCACCGCATCGGTGGGTACCACACATGTTCGGGGCAAGGCAATCTGCACCTTGCTGTGCTGGCACTGCCTGAGGCTGCAGACTGCATTCCCCCTCTTATCTGGAACAGGATCAGATGCTGTGGAGTGTGACCCTGCATCCGTAACCGCCAAAGGCGGACCTACCAACACTGACATCCCCATAGAGGGTTCTACCCCTGGTGCAGGTGGGTTGGACAGAACAGAATCCCTGCCAGGAGCTCTGACCTGCGACAGCACATAAGTCTTATCATCCAACTCAGCACCTGAATAGAGGTTTGGGGAGCTGCACCCAGAGACACCCCTCGACAGTATGGTCTGCAGTACCAAAGTGTTTTCACCCACCACCACACCACTTCCCTCACTGGTGCCTGGTCGTGGCTGAGAATCCTCCTGCGTCTGCACCATCTCCTGAACCTCACCAGCATCAAGTGCGTCGTCACCTGCAAAAACATGAAATACAAGATATGGAAACAGGCATGAGCACCATAGCACACACATAAGCCTGACAAGATAGAGATCCTGTACATGGTTTACACATGTCCCACATGAATATAACCCTGGCATGCATGCACTGTCAATGAGTTTGAAGGGGAGTCAAAAAGACAGACAATGAGGACACCAAGATGGAAAAGCAACACATTCGCAGCAGGTTGTGTAGCACTGGCATCACACATCAGCCTGTGAGTGGCATGTCCAATACACATACATGACACATGCCAGCACACAGATGTCATGTAGCATAGCCATGGTAAATTAGACAACTACATCGATATGTCAGTGAATGAGTACTGTCACACATCCATGTCAGATGGACGTGATGAGAAGATTAATGCAGAATTGTGTTGCAAAATATGCATGTTGCACACACTGCAACACATCCAGTGTACAATAAAACAGTGATTGTAGGCAGATGTACACATCAATGGTTGGTCACTTCAACATGACAGGAAACAACTATCATGCTCCATATGCAAACAGGTACTAAAAATAATTTCAACAGGCCAATACTCCCTCGCCCTGAATGGTCTAATCATTTACATAACCAGGTAACTAAAGTGGCACAATGTGGGGTGTAAACAATGACAGAAGCATGTCACATATGTGGCATTAGGGATGAAAATAGCATATGAAAAATTGGATGATCTAAACAATCAGCCTGAATGAACACAGACAAAATCATAACAATGTTGTTGCGAGATGATAGTTCAAGTGCAACAGCAGTAATGTGGGGCTAATTGGCTACTGTGGGCAGAAGGGATACTGTCATACCCAAATCAAAGGCACGTTAATGTATTGGAGGAAGCACATGGGTGACCCATAACACTCAGGAGTACACACCCTCACCTGGTACTCAATCAGAACCCGTCACCCAAACAACATACAGATGGATTACACACACATGCATGGGCACTCAACGGACAATGCGTCGTAATCAGGTAGCTCTCCCACGCCTTGGATCTGTTCCCTCTGTCACGAAGGTACCAGCAACAGACTCATGTTCAGTGAGTTTGTTGTCCTCTGGTGGAGACCCACTGCCAGTCACGAGAGTAGCGGCATGATTTGAGGCCAGCTTGTTCTTTCCTCTGCGTTTCAGGTCATTCCACGGCTTGTAGCAATCATCAGCTGTGCGCCTCACAAATCCAAGGGCAGTTATGCAGTCCACGATGGTCTGCCAGTGTGCCCTACGTTGACCAGGTGTGGTCTTGCACCCTGCAGTCACCACCATTTCGCGGCTATGTGCCGACACATAGGTCACAAGTGCATCAAGTTCGGCGTCATTAAAGCTAGGCTTCCTTGACGTGCCGGACTGTATAGCCGTGTCTGGGGTCTCAGCTTGTAGTGCCAGAGCACCCTTCTTCCTCTTTTTCAAAGGTGGAGCGGCGCCTGAGTGGCTTACGCCGCGCTGGTCAGTAGGGGCAGAAGCGCCGGTGGACTGTGTACGGGGAGTGTGCGAAGGCACAATGACCATAGGTCTTGGTGTAGGCATTGGCTGAAGTGTGATGTTGGCAGGGGCAACGTCAATTGGATGGACCTGGACCGACACTGTCCCGGCTGGGAGACTCAGAGCTGGGGTGGATAGAGCTGCAGCTGCCCCTGTGGCCTCCCCACCCTGCTTACTTGGGCCAGCAGATGACATCGCTGCCCCAGATCCACGTGGCCTGGTGACACCAACTTGCACCACCACACGTGGCTTAGATTTGCTGACCTGGAAGTCAGCTTGGGAGTCATCCTGTGCCGGGTCAGGTGCCACAATGGCTGAGCTGGGATGGTGCCAGCTACGTTTCCCACAACCATGGGGGGGGCATGAGTGTCCTTGATTGGTCCTCCACACATGGGGGTCTAGGGACGCCCTGCAAATCCTGGCCACGTCCCCTACCGCGCCCACCATACCCACCTTTTGGAGGTCGGCCACCTTTGCCTCACTTACCGCTTGGTCGCCTCCCAACCATGGCACTCATGTTGTTGTGCATATGGGAGTAGCAGTAAACAGTTGTCCTGGGCAATTGGGGGTGAAAGGGGTAGGGTACTATATGGAAATCATACTCTAGTGCTCTAGCAAGGCTGTCTGTGACCCCTGGGGGAAGATGACGGGTCACGCAACGCACAGGCACCCCAAAAACAAAAAATAACGTGCACGCAACCCCTCGTAGACCAAAAATGAACTTGCACTACGCTGTGGCACCAGGAACACAAAAATAAGCGTACGCGTGTTACACGCAGCCTACAATGACCTCTGAAGGGGTACACGACACACGGGGCAAGCACAGTTGGTAAATGCGTGCGCGACTCACCGTCTGCCTGGAAAAAGAACGTGAAAAAAACGCGCGTGTGCGCGTTGGCAACAACCCCGCTAAAAGAAGAATTGTACGCTGTCTGAGGAGACAGGACAAAAGAAGAAGTGAACACTGTTTGAGGAAACAGGCCCAACAAAAAAAATGAACGCTGTCAGAAGTAACAGGGAGTACGAACTTGAAACGCTGTGAAGTAATCGCGTGTGAACCTACAAGAAGTACAGAATTCACCCACTCGCTCTCCACGAAAAGCACGTACAAGGAAATGGGGTCCTACACATACGTTTTAAAGCGGCCCACACGTACAACGTCACTTACGCGTGTATGCGCTAAGGCCCTTTCCTCCAATTACACGAGCTGACACTCGGACGTGCAGTTTTTGAACGTGTACGATGAACATGCAACTGTGTTGATGGAAACGCCCGCGCGCATCACGTCACAGACGTGTAGGCCCTTTCCTCGAATTACACGCATTCACACGCGGACGTGCAGTTTTTACACATGCCATGATCCACTATGGCCACGTCACGAGGGAAACGCCCGCGCGCGTCATGTCACAGACGCGCTTACGCGCTAAGGGCCTTTGGTCCAATGAAACCG
Source organism: Ambystoma mexicanum (assembly GCF_040938575.1). NCBI lineage: Eukaryota > Metazoa > Chordata > Amphibia > Caudata > Ambystomatidae > Ambystoma > Ambystoma mexicanum. The sequence continues at coordinate 899,828,080 of NC_090922.1, forward strand.
CATATGTGTGCTGACATGCTTACGCGCTAAGGGCCTTTCCTCGAATTACACGCAGACGTACAAGATTTTCACGTGCCAAATCACTCCGTATCAAGCTGGCCACGCACCAACACACGGAAGACCACGCTCCTGCCCAGAAGGCCGAATTACTGCCCCCCAGAGCCCCGGGCACGCTCACACCTGAAATCTGCTGCTGCCTGCTGCCCATGTGGCCTGCTATTTGCTGCCTGCACATCATCAATCTGCAGAGGTGCAGTTGTTGTTACCACCCCTGCTGGAACTGAAGGCTCCCGACTGGGATACCATTGCTCCACAGCCCAGCCCCAGGACCCAGTTGCCCACCCGCACCTGCCTCTGGGATTGCCATGTCGGGCACACCACCATCTGGCACTACTGGCAACCCCCAGCCAGAGAGGCAGAGGGCCACTAGCTTCAGTGCCAGGGAAGTTGGTGTCCTGGTGGAGCAAGTCCTGGGGCAGTATGATGCCCTCTTTGGAAGTTCTCGTGCCGACTATGAAGGACAGACCAGGATCTGGATGGACATCGTGACTGCCATCAACGAGGAGGGGGTGGCAGTCCGCAACATCAAACATGTCAAGAAGTGCTGGGAGGACTTCAGGTCCAGGACCCTCGACAAGGCCCGGCGCCTCTTGAAGGCAGCGAATGCCAAGGGGCACCGGGGCAACCTGTCCAACCACCAAATGAGGGTCCTGGAACACATATGCCCAGCGCTCCATGTCCAGGTCCTTGAGAGGCAGACCCGTCTGGAGTCGAGTGGTAAATGTACATTGGACGCTGTGCGTGTCATGGTGTGCCAGTAGTGTGCAGGTTGCACATGTGTTTTTGTAGGGCCATGTATGGATGTGTATGTACAGGGGTGTAAGGCTGACACATGCACATCCTCTCATGTGTGAGACACATGGATGGTGTATGTGTGGGTAAGCATGCAGGCCAAATGCAGATGTGGGAGCACACATGTTTGAATTATTGTGTATGTACGTTGGCATGGTTGTGGTGTCACACATGGATGTTGGTTCCAGCTGCATGTATCTGCACTGTGTACATGTGCATGTGTGTGTATTTGACAAGTGTGCAACTGTGATGCAACATGGATGCATGTGGCACTGACATGTAGAAGGCTAAATGCCAGATGTGACACGGTTGGTGATCTCATCACTCTGATAGTTGGTGGACATGCACACAAGCATGTAAGTGTGTTGGTGTGTGTGCATGTGTTGTGTACTCCCCGTGTTTCATGTGACAGCAGGATCACCTTCGGATGCTGATGCTGTTGTATGTGTATGGATGGTGCTGTCTGGTGCAATATTGCTGTGGAATTGCTCATGTGTGGGAGTAGAAATGACATGTGTGTTAGGGAGTGTGATGCCATGTCTGAAGTTTGACACTGCCACTCATGTATAACTGTCATGTGTGTATCAGTCCATTGTGCAGTGCCCTGATGCCTGTGTTCTATCTCTCCCTGTCTGCAGCGTCAACTGACGAAGAGGGCGGAGAGGGTGCTGTGGAGCAAAGCGGCAGGATCGCACCACCAGCCGGAGATGCAAGGCCCGGCTCCCCTCTCAGATTGTCATCTCTTCGGGGAGTGAGGAGTCTGGTGCCGCATCCCAGGCCGCAGCTGCCGGGTGGGTCCAAAAGGCGGAGGTTGGAGATGGACTCCTTGGCAGCAGAAGGGGCAGCTGAGACCCCATAGGGTTCGACGGAGGAAGATGGCATGGAGTCATCCAGGTTGGTGGGGGGTTTGGAGGAGGAGGAGGCCGTGGAAGGGACACACACGGGGTCTGGAGGTGGGGATTCCACTGGTGCTAGTGGTGCAGTGCAGGGGCAGGGACAGGAGGCAGCACAGGCCGCCGCGGAGGTGCCTGTGTGTAATCCTGTCCCTGATCCTGTGACTGCATCATCCGGCACCAGCAGGGATGCCTACGTCCAGACCCGTTTTCAGGAAGGGGATGGGCGCACAACAACTGGCCTTCCTCTCCCTGTGGACGTGGCTATCCGGGACCGTGTTGAGCCTGTCCTGGCTGGGATAGCGTTGCATCAACGGGGCATGAGAGGTGACCTGCGGTGTTCTTGTGAAGACACTGCATGTCATCTCGGATGCCTCTTTGACCGAAATTGACCTACTGGGACGGGTCACCTTTGCTGGATTCCTCCGTGTGCTGGACCTTCTTGCGACTCCCTCCTCACCTGAACCCCCTACGCGCCAGTCGTCCTCCATGCCATCTTCCCACCCATGTATCACCTGGTTACCCTGTGGAGCTGCCTCTGACCCAGCGGCCAGGCTGGTGGAGGACACATCCCTGCAACAGTAGGGAGTCAGACGTCCAGCAGGGGTGGCCACCATGACAACTGCACCCCAGCCCGAGGAGGACGTGCAGGCAGCAAGAGCCAGGGCGCAGGCACAGGCACAGCAGCAACATGGTGGGAGCAATGATGGCTTGGGGCATTCAACATCGTAGGGGGAGGCATCGGCCAGAGGGCAGGAGGACCCAATATTGCAAGTGTCTTCGATGTGGCAGCGGTTGAGCCACGCCATAGATGCGGAGCGGCAGTAGGCAGCCTGAGTGCCTCGAGGCAATTTGCAGGGAGTTGGAGGCCAACATGTCATCGTCCCTGCGGGGCCATGAAAGAGGACCGCCTCCAGGACATTGAGCGGGAGTTCGATGATGCCCTGGCCCGGGACATCCAAAAGTGAGCCATCGGACTAGCCCGCTGCCATTAGTTAGTTAGTGTTAGTTTTCATTTTGGTTTTCATTTTTTTTTTGGGCGCTTGGACAATAGCCCACATTTTTGTATATATTTCTTCATTAGTTAGTATATTTTTGTAGGTTTCATTTGGACAGTTGGGCTCATGGACCCAGGATTTCATCCTTGTAAATAGTTGGAGTGTGGATTTGTCAGCATTTTATTTTTTGATTTTTCCATGGAGCAATGGATTTAACTTTTTCATTTCATTTCTGCTTGGATTTGTTTGTTGGAAGGATACTTTGGAGACATTTTTTATTTCATATATTTTGGATTCTGATTTCCTTTTGTTATCATTGCGTGACATTCTGCATTGTTTTCCTTATGTCCATTGTTTGGTATTTGATTTTCTTTCACCACATTTTTTGTTCAATACATTTGTTCCCGTACTTCAATGTGTGGTATTCTCACATTGGCTTCATGCATGTCACGATGTGGGTGCTCACATTCACTGGCACTCATTGTGTCTGTGTGACAGACATGTGTTGATGTACATACATGCCATTTGGGTTGTTTCATGTAATGGGCATTTCAATGTGGGTGTATGTTATGCTTGGTTGGTTATTTGGGCAGGGGTGGCGAGCCGTGGGATTTTGGTGGCCATGAGGGCCATGATTGTGGGTCATGTTGACATGTTGGGGGGGGGGAAATGAGTGGGGGCCTGCTGGCCGGTGCCCCTCACTGCTGGGGTGGGGGTGCAGGTGGACATGAGTGAGGGCCTGCTGGCAGGTGCCCCTCACTGCTGGGGGGTGTAGGGGGACATGAGTGGGGGCCTGCTGGCAGGTGCCCCTCACTGCTGGGGGGTGGGGCTGCTGGGGGACATTCACTGCTGGGGGGTGGGGGTGCAGGGGGACATGAGTGGGACATGAGTGGGGGCTTGCTGGCAGGTAACCCTCACTGCTGGGGGGTGGGGGTGCAGGGGGACATGAGTGGGGGCCTACTGGCAGGTGCCCCTCACTGCTGGGGGGTGGGGGTGCAGGGGGACATGAGTGGGCCATGAGTGGGGCCCTGCTGGCAGGTGCCGCTCACTGCTGGTGGTTGGGGGTGCAGGGGGACATGAATGGGGACCTGCTGGCAGGTGCCCCTCACTGCTGGGGGGTGGGGGTGCAGGGGGACATGAGTGGGGGCCTACTGGCAGGTGCCCCTCACTGCTGGGGGGTGGAGGTGCAGGGGGACATGAGTGGGGGCCTGCTGGCAGGTGCCCCTCACTGCTGGGGGGTGGGGCTGCTGGGGGACATGAGTGGGACATGAGTGGGGGCCTGCTGGCAGGTGCCCCTCACTGCTGGGGGGTGGGGGTGCAGGGGAACATGAGTGGGGGCCTGCTGGCAGGTGCCCCTCACTGCTGGGGGGTGGGGGTGCAGGGGGACATGAGTGAGACATGAGTGGGGGCCTGCTGGCAGGTAACCCTCACTGCTGGGGGTGGGGGTGCAGGGGGACATGAGTGGGGGCCTACTGGCAGGTGCCCCTCACTGCTGGGGGGTGGGGGTGCAGGGGGACATGAGTGGGCCATGAGTGGGGGCCTGCTGGCAGGTGCCCCTCACTGCTGGGGGGTGGGGGTGCAGGGGGACATTAGTGGGTCATGAGTGGGGGCCTGCTGGCAGGTGACCCTCACTGCTGGGGGATAGGGGTGCAGGGGGACATGAGTGGGGGCCTGTTGGCAGGTGCCCATCACTGCTTGGGGGTGGGTTGCAGGGGGACATGAGTGGGACATGAGTGGGGACCTGCTGGCAGGTAACCCTCACTGCCGGGGGATGGGGGTGCAGGGGGACATGAGTGGGGCCTGCTGGCAGGTGCCCCTCACTGCTGGGGGACATGAGTGGGACATGAGTGGGGGCCTGCTGGCAGGTGACCCTCACTGCTGGGGGGGGTGGGGGTGCTGGGGGACATGAGTGGGGGCCTGCTGGCAGGTGCCCCTCACTGCTGGGGGGTGGGAGTGCTGGGGGACATGAGTGGTGGCCTGCTGGCAGGTGCCCCTCACTGCTGGGGGGTGGGGACTGGGGGACATGAGTTGGTGATCATATTGCAATGTGACATGTGGCTTGGCTGGGGGGCATGCCCATGGTGGATGGGCTGCCTGCGGGACATGACTAGGGGTGCAGGGTAGTCCCCTGTGGTGTGGGCTGCCTGCAGGGACCATGGAGGGGGTAGAGGGGACACATGGGAGGACCCACACTGCCAATTCACGTGTAGGACTCCCCGCACACCACACTGGATACACGTACCCCGCTCCGACAGCAAAATCGCGTGTGAAACTTCATGCGCACCCCAGAAATACATGTACCCTGCTCGCACAGGGCCAATCGCGTGTGACACTTCCCGCAAACCCCAGTAATACACGTACCCCGCTCGCACAGGGCCAATTGCGTGTGAAACTTCCCGCAAACCCCACTAATACACGTACCCCGCTCGCACAGGGCCAATCACGTGTGACACTTCCCGCAAACCCCAGTAATACACGTACCCCGCTCGCACAGGGCCAATCGCGTGCGAAACTTCCCGCAAACCCCACTAATACACGTACCCCGCTCGCACAGGGCCAATCACGTGTGACACTTCCCGCGAACCCTAGTAATACACCTACCCCGCTCGCACAGGGCCAATCGCGTGTGACACTTCCCGCAAACCCCAGTAATACACGTACCCCGCTCGCACAGGGTAATCACGTATGAAACTTCCCGCAAACCCCAATAATACACGTACCCCGCTCGCACAGGGCCAATCACGTGTGACACTTCCTGCAAACCCCAGTAATACACGTTCCCCGCTCGCACAGGGCCAGTCGCATGTGAAACTTCCCACGAACCCCAGTAATACACGTACCCCGCTCGCACAGGGCCAATCACATGTGACACTTCCCGCGAACCCCAGTAATACACGTACCCCACTCGCACAGGGCCAATCACGTGTGACCCTTCCCGCGAACCCCAGTAATACACGTACCCCGCTCACACAGGTCCAATCGCGTGTGAAACTTCCCGCAAACCCCAGTAATACACGTACCCTGCTCGCACAGGGCCAATCGCATGTGAAACTTCCCGCGAACCCCAGTAATACACGTACCCCGCTCGCACAGCGCCAATCACATGTGACACTTCCCGCAAACCCCAGTAATACACGTACCCCACTCGCACAGGGCCAATCACGTGTGACCCTTCCCGCGAACCCCAGTAATACACGTACCCCGCTCGCACAGGGCCAATCGCGTGTCTCACTTCCCGCGAACCCCAGTAATACACGTACCCGGCTCGCACAGGGCCAATCACGTGTGACAATTCCATCGAACCCCAGTAATACACGTACCCCGCTCGCACAGGACCAATCGCGTGTAAGACTTTCCACGTAGCGGGGTACGTGTATTCGGAGGGGTGCGCGGGGAGTTTTACAGGCGTTTTCAAGGTTGTGAGCCTGAGCGCCATGTCCGGGATTTGTGCGCTGTAAATGGCGCAAGGGGAGGTGTTGGGGGCGTAACTGGTGCTGCTGCAGGGTCGAAGCGCCACTCTGCGCCACAGCTGGTTTTGGATGTTAAAATCCATGAATACGCTGTGTGTGGAAATGGATTTTAGTGCACGCGGCTGGCGCAGAAAGTCGCACGCGTACACTGTGCGCCAGCCGCGTGCACCACTTGTGCACTGAATTCTATGAATTACCCTATTTGTAATTTGTGCTAACCTGTTGAATGGACCCATACTTCCCAGTTTCTATTGTATTGTGAAACGGGCTGGTGCAAGTATTTATGCTGCCTCAAATAACGTGCCATGTTGATGCCCAAGGATGTATATTTCTAGACCCAATATGATGTCGCTGAGTGCCACTTGGTGTTGACACCTTAATCAGCCACCTAGAAATGCTTACTTTAAAAATAAAAAAATAAACTATTTGTTAAATGGTATACAAATAAAACCTTTCACAAAGTCAAACATATACAACCTTTACAAGATCAATCATAAAATTCATTTCAATAATTTGTGACCATTATTAGAACATAAAACACATCATATCCCACATTTCTTAAGAATCATTATATATTTCCTGTTCAAATGTGTTCACTTATGAGCTCAAATAATTTAATTATAAATCCATATAAATATGAGACTGACTCTGTAATTGCAGCTGGCCAAGGGTGCTCAAGGTGCCTCAACAACTGAACTGTCATAATAGCACTGTTTTAAAAGGTCTCTCCATTGTTAAAGTTGCTTCTCGCTACATAGAGAGATTTCTCCCTACGTGCCTTAAAGAGGCATTGATTCCATCGTTATTCAATAAAGGCCAAATTAGACCAGACCATACCATACCAACAATGTGCAAGTCTTTCTCAAACTCCCCTTCAGTGGTAAAATCATGAAAGTGCAGCTTATGTATATGCTAACCAACTATATGGAATAACAAGATCTCTTGGCAGTACAGAAATCAGCAATTCTCTTTATTAGGGTAAAGTTGCCAGTCCTGGGAATTGAGTTAAGACTGGCTGACTTGATTTTGTTACATCTGTCAGCAGCATCCAACACTGTTGACCATATCAGGATCCAACACCTGGAGCAAATTATGGGGATTTTGGGTTCATCATTAGCCTAGATCCATTATGTCAGATCCCAGTAGGGTATCACAGGGGTTTTCTCTCTCCCCCTTTTTTTTATTTAACAACAATATGTAGCTCCTTTCTTGGCTGGTGTGGAGATTTGTTTTTATAGTGACAATTATTCACTGATTAGAGTCTGGTTGACCCTATTAGGAGATTCAAAGGATGTTTTGTGGGTAGTTCATTCGCTGTGGTGTTGAGACACTGAATGCAGGACACCTGACTCCTTACTGAAAGTGAACAGAGTTGACCTCTTTAGGAATCTGGCCAGTATCTCCAGAAATGATGTTGGGCTGATTAGTGGGAAACTAAAACTAAAAGTCATATGGGATAGAGAAAGGGATAAATAACTTCTCAAACAGTACAGTAGGAAGAATGCCACTGTCTCCATCCCAGTTCAAAGGATGGATTACTTGGATCAGATTGCTTGTGCAATGATTGGTAATTTCAAATGCGTTTCAGGTTTGACTTTCTGCCAAGTGTTAAGGTATATAACTGGATGACACACTCCTCTTTCCAAAGGTCTGCCTGCCCGCACTGCCCACAAGCAGCGGTGTACACTAAGCAGTTTACGCTCCTATGCAAGTAATATATGAAGATTAGGCAGAAGTCTCGTTTTCCCCAGTTTAGCGTATGGGTATTAGAACCATTTGGCAGTGCTGACAGTTTTAGCAGCCCTACTAAGTTGCATTTGTATTGGATTAAGAGTGAGACATTCCCCTTTAATATGTGGATATACCTTTAAATGTTATGGGTTGTGCTAATAATTGTTCAATGCATTTTATCTATATATTTATATTAAAGTTGTTTTAAAAGTGATGCACTTTTAAGGCTTGTGTTGAATATAGTTTTATGATTTAGTCAAAATTATCCATGAAACAATGTATGCTCATTACTCATTGTGTGATTATGATACATGTGTAAGGCAGAGCTGGGGAATGGATCACAAATTCCCTATCCTGCTGGACCCGCCCCCGCCCCGCCTTCTCCGCCACACAAACACATTGCTGCGGGCATGCAATTTTGATGCAAGTGAATATGGTATAGATTTTTATGCAATCAAAATACATGAAGATTTATTTGGGAATCCATGCAAAATACATATTCCAAGCACAAATCCATTTCGCCATCTGTTTTGATAATTAGTTAATGCAGAGTCTGCATGGAATTCCCCCTTAAAATTCCACCCACTATCAAAATCGATCAAAATAGAAAGGAGGGCCTTACTGATATAGTAGTGTATTTGTAATCTGTCTCATATGTCTCAATTTCCAGGTAAATCCAACATTATGGCTTTTCAGTCGAACAGGCTGCTCTGATACAACTTTGTGTCTTCTTCCTGACAAGATTACTAGCATTCCTGTTGATTTTATTGAGAAACTGTAAAACCTCTTCGCCAGCGTTTTTCTCTGATTACACCTTTCATGCATAACTAAAGAGTTAGGCGATCCAGATAAAACAAGGCATAAAAGGCAGGAACACCATACGCCTGAAATTACTTTGCATGTGCGGTAGCGTAATGTAGGTTAATGCTACATGTGTTATGTGTTTATGTGTACCTTGTGCCAGACACAAGATGCAATGCTTTCTTTTTTCTGTTCAGTGTTCCGTGGTTCTGTTCCTAAACTGGTGGTAAGAGTCAGTGTGGTGAAACCAAAAAGCTTGATTTACATACCTGCAGTCTCTGTCTGTCTGTGGGAAAGGGGCCCACCACATTGTGGGGATGAGGCGCAACCCACTGGGAAGAACCCCATGTAAGGATCAGTTGGGGATATGACCACCCAGCATCCAGTCTGATATATGTGCAGCGCAGCGGCAGATGTCCATTCTGTCTATTAATCCCATGGAATCAAACCTTTTTGAGTGGCACGTACACGTAGGCAGACCTGCTAAAAACTTGTCAGCTACATTTTTCAGAAATTAAAGTAGTGGCTGTTTACAAGAAGCACCACTAGTGGGTGCTCTAATAATTTATGTTGTTGCTTAAGTGCACCATAGTTAGTAGCTTACGTTCTTGATTATGTTATTGTATTTTGTTTTATAACTATATATGATGTATTGATTCAAAAATGTTCTACTTTTTCATTGTTTCACAAACTAGATTGAACTATGTGATTTCTGCTTAGCTCTTTGTTTTTTCACTTTTGTTATTACTTTTTCTTATGCATTATGTTTTGTATCATAAGATTCACGACAATAAATGTCGATCTCTACAGTAAAAGTTTTGTGACTGCTTTGAGAACTCAATATAGCCAGAATTTCAGAAGTGATATCGATAATGATACACCCTATAAAGAATTGTTCGACAAAATAATTACTACAAATTTTAAAGCAGCTTGGACCACATTTGTGATGTTTAGTTTGATGTCCCATTCCATTGCTGCGCCTGGGACACTCCCCCCTCTTTCTCTGTGTGTTTAACAAAAAAAAGCGGCAGAGGGAAAGCAGAGTTGCACTGTGCCCAACCCCCAGATGGCAGACCTGTGCACGGAGCGTGGCTCGTGAAGCACCAGAAGGCCCAGAGAGACCTTGGATAACCTCTGGAAGCACGACACAAAACATGCAATTCTCCCTGCTGGGGAAATGCTATAGGACAGCACCTTGTAACATGCTGCATCAGTAAGGAGTTTACTTTTGTCATTGTGTACAACGAACACTACCTGCTGACGTACATTGGCTTGAGAAGCAGATAAGCTTAGTGTAGGCAACTCACACAGTTACTGGTATTGGAAAAAAAATCAAAAGGAAAGGGGTTACAATAGACATTGGACACGGTGAAGCATTGTCCCTTCACAGTGCAAATAACCAACTGAAAACCACCTCCCTTTTTCTTAAGGTGTTAGGAAGGCATGGTATCAAACAGTGAAGATAGACACAAGTGATCACAGTTCAATGGGTTGGTTAAACGCCTACCTAACCCTACATCTAAAGATGGAAGCAAGTTACAACCATCAAATAATAAGAACACAGTCCTAGTGGAGTCTATGTCAAATAAAAGGGCATATACTAATAAACCTATTGACAATCCTTACTGCCAAATACAAATGGTGGGTGATAACAGTGTATGCAAAAGAAAAGTGTTCAAGAAAGAACATGTCAGGATATTTGAGCAGTTGGCTTCCTGTGCCCACGTTTTCAGCACGGGACAACGCAGCATGTGCGAGCTTCGCAAAACACTCTGGCTTCTCTGCCAAGAGGATACAGTTCAAAGGGCCTTCTGTGGCAAAGTTTCTTTACCATTCAAAGTCTTTTTTATTGCAGATGGCCTGATGTAACAAACAAGAACTAAAGTTGCTTTCTTCCCAGGTGTTTCACATTCACAAGTTCTCGGGTTCACTATCCACCATGGGTCTCTCTCCTTCAGGTTCGGATCCCCTTTAGCACAATATTCACAATTGGTCTCCCTCAATCGGGCTCGGACCACTGATCTCCCTCATTCTGGCTCAAACCCCTTAACACAGTGTTCTCAATTGATCTCCCTCATTCGGGTTCAGACTTTGTTAATAATCGAAGACTTTTGATTGTGCAATGGATTTTGCTTAAACTTCGATTCACTTCATTTCTCACTCTCATCTTTTACTTTCCCTTTTATCACATTTAGCTGGACACCTTACAGAGACCTTCAATTGTGCACTCTTGTGGTGCCAGACCACTCTGTCACAGGTGGTGTATCTTTCTTCTCTTAGTTCAAACATCCATCAGCAATTCATCTTTCCTTGCGTCTTTCATCACGCGCATTACAAATCTTCCTTCTTGTGCTCATTATACAACATTGCAGCTGGCAACCTTGACTTCAATGCAGTCCGGTCTTGCATCGGTCCCCCCAAGTCACTGGCTTTGTTAATCTTACTGGCACTGCTTTAACCTTGGAGCCAAGGATGGTAACACAGTGGCTGCTGCTCCTCCCTGACTCGGTCAGCCTTGACAGAGGGCCTGAGTATCTCCCACAAACAATTCAGTATTCTTCAGTCATCTTTCCTGGCCTTATGCCTTTCAATCTGAAGGACTTTGGAAAGTAACGGTTTTCCACTGGAAAAGTTAATGGAATCTCCCTCCTGGTGCACCCCTCTTGGTTTGCCGTCTTTCTCCCTTCATTCAGCAGCCATCACAAAACACTGTTCCTTCTGGTGCTTTGCTTCACTAAGAGTGTTCTCTCGTGCTCTGCCTTTTATCCATGTGCGGAGGTTTATTGGAAGTGAGTGGTTACCATTAATTGCCTGACCTTGCCTAACCACAGTAGTGGGACATGTCAGGTACAATGCATGGGTGTGACTCTGTTTTCTCCCAAAGCCGGCAGTCCAAGTGTTTGTGTAGTAAAAGGGGTGGGGGTAGAGTTCCTAAATATCCTACCAGGTAGGATGGGGTAAAGGTGTTACAGGGAATGGGATAACGCGTCTCACCATCAGGTGTCCCACTCCCACTCCCCAAAGACCCCTCAACCAGGTGATCCTTCCGCAGTGGTCCACCCCGAGGGTCTGGATCCAAAGGTAATGGCCATGCCCTGGCCACCTGGGAGAGAGATTCCCAGGGACTAGCAGATGAGACACCTTCTGGTTTCTCACAAAGGGACCCGTCTGTCAGCTGACAATTATGGATTGATGCATTTAAAATGTACCTGCAGGCTGCTGGTATAAATCAATATTCTGATGACCAGAAAGAAGCAGCTTCACTCAGCTGTTTGGGGATGGAGGGTTTATGCATTTTTCAGCACTTAACTGGCAAGGATGTCATAATGCCAGGAGGCAGCAGAGAGGGTGGTGCTGTTGTGAACATGTATGAGACTGTTTTGGCCGAATTCAGCAAGCATTTTGAAAAAAAGCTAGAGATATCAGTTCTTTTGAAAGGTCCAGAGACTGGATGAATCCATTGAAACATATCTGTCCGCGCTTAGGACGCTGATAGAAACCTGCAATTTTAAAGGCACCATTAAGGAATAGATCAGGGATCGGATCATACTGGGAACTTACAATACCAAGGTACGAGAGAGACTAGATCGAGCCTGACTCTGCAGAAGGTGTTGGTGTTGGAAAGGGCCACTGAAGAATCAACAAAATTGTTACAAGTGGTGGCCCAGAAGGAAACATAAGTAGCAATGAATGATGACATGCAGGCCATAAACTCCAATAAAATAACTGACATTACGAGAGTATATCCTCATAGGAACAAACCTGAGACATATACCAGTCAATCTGCTAAGCAGAAGAACTTGCGTAGCAAATGCATAGGGAGCAGTCACTGCACAGGTGCAAGAGAATGCCCTGCCATGATGGTGGAACGCAGGCAAAGTGGAGTGAGATGGCATTTTGCTAGATAATGTAGAGCATACACTGGTGCATCAAAGCAAGGGGGCAAGACAGTCTACCATGCACAAGCAGTGTCTGAATATAGTGGGGGAGGTGGGAAACACCCACATTTCAGTAATGGACGAAAAAGTACTGTAGCAGATTTAAGGGCATAACAAGAATGGGCCATGGGATACTTTGTGGGTGAATGATGTTGATATTGAAATTATAATGAAATGAGGGGCGTGGCTTGCAGCCAATGGAGTGAGGCGACTCTTGTGTCTGCTCTTGTTGGATCCTGCTAGATTTACCCAATATATACATTCTGTCACAGGGATTTCACCCATAAGCAAGGGCCCCTGCAGATCAGCTGTCTGGGAACACCCAGCTGTGAGAGGGAGAGTGGGGCTTCGCCTATGTGCCGGTAACACGATGAAGAAGATAGAAGCCGCTGAGTGCCTCCGGGGAAAAAGATGGCGTCTGGGAGTTGATTCCTGAATACGAGCGGTCCAGGGGTGATTGGAGTCGAGTGACACCAACTGGAGCACCTGCGTGCCTAGGGCACAGTGCAGTTGCTCTTATAAAACGGCTACACAGGCAGAGGTGCCAGGGTGACAAATTAGGGCACCTCCCAGCACTGGCCCAGCAGTAAGGGCAATTAAGGGTCAAAGTGGCTGAACAGGCCAATATATACGGCAAAACTGATGCAAGCAGGGGCATCCCGCTAGTGGAGTCTAGCCCAGAGGGACACACTGCATAGAATGTTTGGATGACTTAGGTCTTAACTACAGCACCTGGATTGGAGCCCAAAAGCATTATTGCAGCATTCTGTGGGCAGGGAAATTGTGGCTTTGCTGGAGTAAAGAGTGAACCAAGAAGCACCCTAGCAGAGTACAAGGGGGTAAAAGCGGCGGCATGCAGATAGAGGCACTGCGCACCTACTAACTTGGGCTGTTCAGAGTTTTACGGTGGTTGAGTTTACCCGTTTCAAAGGCATAGAGAAGGTGTAGTACGGTAGCGGCCACACAGGCAAGGGCAACCAGAGGATGCAGAAGGGCACCTCCCAGTAGAGGGTGGCAGAGGAAGCTAATCACAGAGTGGAGGAGCAGGACAGTCCAACACATCAGGCTGAGCAGACTCCAGTGAAGACATCAAGCTTGCAGTGATCACCCCAATTCTGGGATTATATCAATTGCAGCCCGTGGAGGGTCAGGGTGCACTGGGTGGATGCCTCCGAAGCCAGTACACTATTCCTGCTAGAAAAAGGGGGCAATGCCTTGGAACTGCATAATTGTTACGCTCACCTGGCTCCCACAGAGGCGTTGATCTGAACTGGACAGCTGCGGTCTCCACCAATGTGACGCGTAGGGCCGAGATGACAGACTGGACTGGCCCACCTAGCTTCGTTTGCTTGGCCCATAGGAATATTCTTCTGCAAATGGAGAAAGGGGATTAACCACCCGTGGAGTTGAGCATAAATCCCCCCACCCCCGCTGTTCTCCCACAGATCACCTTTGATGTCCCCTCTTATAGTCTCACCTGATGGTTTGAAAAGATGAGATCTCCATCCTGCATTGAGCGCAGGGGCGTGTTGATAACCAGTTGCTTCACTGGCTCGAAGGAATTGGTGAGTTCCAGAACAATATTGACTCCAAAAAGTATGTAGTTTGTAAGAGTTCACATGTCTGACTTTCACTCTTGCCTGATTCCTTGCAGTTTGCAGCTTGACCCCAGCGAAGTGTTCCTCGTGGTAGCTGACGAAGTTCAGGTAAGGATTTGGCTTATCCTACACAGTTCAATAAAATAAGGCCAGAATGTAACCTGTTGCTTGCTCCCTTATTCAGGTGTGGAGAGAAAATATGAAGTTCGGGGAATAATGCCTCCGGCAGTAAAATTAGGTAAGTCTATTGTGGTGAGAAGAGTTCCCCTTGTTTGTCCCTTTGTCTCACCTTGTTGTCCTTTTGTTCCCCTTAGGGGTACGGCGAGGATGCAATGGAGACTGCGCCGACCCATGAAGATGAATAGTACCCCGGCAGTAATCAGGTAAGTCTATGGGGGTAGTACTATTGCCTCTGTTTATTCCCTTGGCTCACCTTTGTTGTTCTTGTGTTCCCCTTAGGTGCCAGAGTGTGCCGGGAACATGCAGAAGGATGCAGTGGATCGTGAGGATGATGCAAAGGCCGGTGAGTTCAGCGCGGCGCTGCAGCAGGCGAGGCGGCGCGTGTGGAATGCTTCTTTCTTCCAGCTCGAAGGCGCGGTGGATCCGGAATTCAGGTAAGGATCGAAGGTTTTGCTCTTATTCTAACCTCTTCTCCTTCCGTTCCTCCCTTTTTCTAGGAGCTGCAGACTCGAGGCGGGCGTGGCAGAAGACTGGATGCAGGTTTGCAGACACAGTGAGCGTTACGCTGCTGGATTCAGAATAATGCGAAGTGTGTGTTGCTCTTCGGGCGTGGTTTAAATAGCCTCTAAAGTAGTCCCAGGTAAGTATTCCTCCCCAGCCCCACCCGAGTAAAGAATAGTCCCAAGGTAAAATAGTGCCTTCCAAGCCTCATTTGGCTTGGAGCTCTGCAGCATGGTCTGCATCAGGTAAGCTTGCAGCATGGTCTGCATCAGGTAAGTTCTACTCTATGAGCCTGGCGCCTATGGCGCCAGGACTGACTCTCCATATGAGCCTGGTGCCATAGGTGCCAGGACCGCACCCAAACAGCACCTAGCAGGGGTTTTTGGGCTTGCTCAAAATAACTTGATGCCTGCTTCCGGGGTTGCTGGACCTGGTCTGGTGCCCCGGGGGTAGGCATCATGACAATAATCAGGTGATGCAAGCCATCGCTGACATGAAAGCGTCACTGGGGACGCAAATCAAAGCCATTAAAATAAATGTGGAACTGCTACGCCAAGATATGCGAAAACTGGCTGAATGCACTACTACGCTGGAAACCCAAGTTAAGGAGAATACTGAGACACTTCAAATGACGCACACCAATGTACATGTCCTACAACAGAAGGTTTGTCTGCTGGAAAACAGGGTGGGCGAGGCAGAAGGTCACACACGCAGAAGTAATATCTGCATAGTGGGCTTGCCTGAAGGAGCAGAAAGCATGGACACAACCTCATATATAGAAAACATGTTACTTCAAGAAATAGGGCCTGAAAACTTCACACAGGGCTTCACAATTGAGAGAGCACACAGGCCGATAATTGCAAATTTCTGAATTATAAGGACAGGGGAAAAATACTGGCTTTTTTCCAGATTAGGCAGGGAAATAAAGCAGACTTGCCAGTCTACTCTGATCATACATTCTAGATTCTAGGTACAGAAGTCCAGGTCACAATTTTCAGCGGCCAAAGCTCGACTCCGGAGGGCATGCTTAAAATACATGCTGATGTACCCAGCACGATTGAAAGTCATACATAAATACAAAACTTTGATCTTTGACCTACCAGAAGAGGCACAGGCATGGATGGACAGAGAGAAAATAAACTTTGGCAGGGAAGACGAAGCGGAAGCACTGGAGATGCAGAAAGGGGTATTGACATAACCAGCTGCCATGTATGGCGGGGGAACTTCTTACTGCTCATTTCAACCTACCTGTGTTGTGACAGCAGTATGGAAGTGCAGAACCTTGCCCCTAAATTGAGGGGCCTTTATGGGTGGATAGATGGATCGAACTGGTAATCAGAAGGTATACTACCGTCAACATGATGGGAGAAACCACGTATTAACAACAAGGACCACGCAGGGGAATTTTGGATCCACGGCTGCGATCACCACATCCTTCAAGTTCTAATTTCTGGCGCACTTGTTTCTGTGCCCCACTGCTGTGCACTAGCCTCAGGTATGTTTACATAGGGTGGGTGTGGGAAGCGGATAAGCCCGATCACGAGTTAGGATGCTGGGCATTTGTTGTTAGTTGGCATGGTCAATGGGGGGGAGTCTTGCCTGCACAAGTGTCAACAGGAAAGAGCTACACATTGACCTGTACTGGACCACCATATTATGGGTGTGAAGCGCACCTCGATGGAGCGAAGAGGGATGGCCGAGTAAAGCACAGTATTGAACCATTGCTGGAACTATAAATGTACTTACCTGAAATGGTAGGGGGCTGAATTTCTATGTAAAGAGCAACAGGGTTTGCTTCTACCTAAGGAGATGTAAAATAGATATTGCTATGTTACAGGAAAAACACCTAACTGCTGAGAAACAAGCATTGATTGCAGGTAAAAGGAAGAGGTGAGTAATTGGTTCCCCAAATTCTGCATATACCGGGGATGTCTGGATATGGATAGCGCCCACATTGCCTTTTAACGTCACACATATTAAGACAGACAATGAGGGTAGAATTGTGTTGGTACCGGGACTCCTTGAACAGGTAGATACTTGTTTTATTAACACGTATGCTCCCAACCACAGCGCTGCGGTGTAATTCCAGGCATTGTACCCATGACTTGCCCCAATTATGAACAGCAATATCGTATGGGGGGTGGACTTTAACTGCACACTGAACACATACTGGATAGTTCAGATGCGAAGTACGTTAGGCCGGCTCTGCCAGCCAGAACTTTACATACACTCCTAGAATCGTTTGACCTTATTGATATTTGGAGAGTACTCCATCCAGACATCAGGCATTGTTCCCATTACTCTGCGCCCCATGCAGTGCACACTAGGATAGATCATTTTTTTTGTAGGTCAGGAACTAGTGCATCTCATCACATTGGCACAATATAAAGACAGGGTCCTGTCAGACCATGCCTGCTTATTTTGCAGAGGCAGTATGTGTCACTTAGAGCTCCGATATCTACATGGCAACTTAGAGGCGAGTCTCTGGATGATCCCCCTTTTTACGATCGCATCAATGGGCACATCATTGACTATGTCAAGAATAACGTAGGCAGTGTATCCAGTGTAGCAACATTTTGGAAAGCGCTTAAAGTGGTAATTAGATGGCTCACCATTGCAGGCTCTTATAGTGTCCAAGCTACCATCCACAAGGAGTTGTGTGCTGCGGAGGAACGGTTAAGGAAACTGGAATAATCCCCCGGGAAGAAACAAGGTAAGGGGGGGAGCAGCAAAACTAAAAAGAATATGCATATAGAGGGGCAAACATAACTTTTCTAAATAGTTGGAAAGGCAGCAGAAAGAGGTTGACACGTCAGGCCATTTACTGGCATGGCTTTACAAAAAAGAGGAAAATAGGTGTCCTATCTATTCGACATGCACACGGCATGTGGATTTGTGCCACACTCAAAATGGCATTAATTAGGCCTTGCAAGCGTTGAATAGATCCCTTTATCAAGAGGGAAAAAAGACAACTCGGTCCCATCTGCAGGATGTGTTAAATGAGGTAGGGCTACCTAGACTGAACACAAAGGAGTGAGATAGCCCAGAGGCACCTATTACCCTGAAGGAAATCTGGAGTACAATTAAGGCCTTGCCCACAAGAAAGCAAACAACTCTCAGGTACGGCTACTATTCTTTTTTTGATTACACGTGTGCCTGTGTATTTGTACTGTAGTCCTTCCAGACTACATTTCCCATCACCACCAGGTTTATCTTGGTAGTCCATGCGCTTCAGCGCCGGCGCTTTTGGGACGTGCTGGTCTTCACCGGTCACGCCGCGGCTCTCTTTTTAAAGCCTTCCACTTTTCATTTCCGTGCTTCCCTTTCAGGTAACAAGAATCTTTTTTCTGATGGCAGCACTTGTCAGACAGCTGACTCGTGTTTTCAATCAGCCACAAACTGCTTGCCATTGAAACTTAACTTCCTATTTGGAACTAGTAGCTTTTGTATTTGCTTTTGCTATATTTAAACTGTGCACTATAATGCTGCTAGTGTTGTTTATTTTGCAAATCTCTTGGTGTGCTTGTCAGAGAGCAAAGAACTCTCACGTACAGCTGCTATTTTTTTTGTGATTACATGTGTGCCTGTGTGTTTGTGCTGTAGTCCTTCCAGACTACATTTCCCATCACCACCAGGTATATCTTGTTTGTCCAGGCACTTCAGCGCTGGCGCTTCTGGGACATGCCGGTCTTCACCTGTCACGCCGCGGCTCTCTGTTTAAAGCCTTCCACTATTCATTTCCCTTCTTCCCTTTCATGTAACAAGAATCTTTTTTCTGACAGCAGCACTTGTCAGACAGCTGACTCATGTTTTCAATCAGCCACAAACTGCTGGACATTGAAACGTAACTTCCTATACAGATACGGAACCAGTAGCATTTGCATTTGCTTTTGCTATATTTAAACTGTGCACTATAACTGCTAGTGTTGTTTATTTTGCAAATCTCTTGATGAGCTTGTCAGACAGTAAATAACTCTCACGTACGGCTGCTATACTTTTTGTGATTACACGTGTGCCTGTGAATTTTACTGTAGTCCTTCCAGACTACATTTCCCATCACCACCAGGTATATCTTGCTAGTCCAGGCGCTTCAGCGCCGGCGCTTCTGGGACATGCCAGTCTTCACCGGTCATGCTGCAGCTCTCCTTTTAAAGCCTTCCTTCTCTTCATTTCCCTGCTTCCCGTTCAGGTAACAAGAATCTTTTTTTGATAGCATCAATTGTCAGACAGCTGACTCGTGTTTTCAATCAGCCACAAACTGCTTGCTATTGAAACTTAACTTCCTATACGGAACTAGTAGCTTTTGCATTTGCTTTTGCTATATTTAAACTGTGCACTATAATGCTGCTAGTGTTGTTTATTTTGGAAATCTCTTGGTTTGCTTGTCAGAGAGCAAAGAACTCTCACGTATGGCTGCTATTCTTTTTGTGATTACACGTATGCCTATGTGTTTGTACTGTAGTCCTTCCGGACTACATTTCCCATCACCACCAGCTATATCTTGGTAGTCAAGGTGCTTCAGTGCCGGTGCTTCTGAGATGTACCAGTCTTCACCGGTCATCGCCGCAGCTCACCGTCTCGCTGGCTCCTGTGTCCTGTTAGGCTTCTGCTCACCAGCGCTCTCCAGACTGTGCGGTGTCTGCTTACTGGATGTACTCTCAAGTAAGATAGTGACTCATTATACAACTAAGTAGATATGTGTTTGGACAAAACAATTTGGGGGAACAATGAAATAGGTTCTAATATCACACCGCTGTTAGTCCTATTGCTCTCTCTCACTATACAAACATGGTGTCAAAATTGCCGACGTTGTTAATGACTGCAAGCCAGATTTCTTTGGGATCACCAAAACATGGCTTAATTCCAATCTGCCCACCCAAGCCACACTGTCCACCCCTGATGACTATATTCTATTCAGAGCTGACCGTTCTCAAAGCAAAGGTGGCGGAGTTGCACTTATGTGCAAGTCCAGCCTCAAAAGTCATGCGGTATCACAT
Source organism: Ambystoma mexicanum (assembly GCF_040938575.1). Taxonomy (NCBI): domain Eukaryota; kingdom Metazoa; phylum Chordata; class Amphibia; order Caudata; family Ambystomatidae; genus Ambystoma; species Ambystoma mexicanum. Next base: position 899,848,039 of record NC_090922.1, read on the forward strand.
ATTTCACCTGATGGCTGTGAATCACTGTGGGTGAAAATTAAAACCTCCCCACACACAACTCTTAACATACTTACTATCTACCAACCACCCAAGGACATGCCCCTTTTTGAAGAGCAGTTTATTGATCTTGTGGTCGAATCTGCACTACTAAAAGCCCTTTGGTCATCATGGGTGATCTTAACCACTGGGCCAATGACCAACTTGACAAAGTGGGCCTCAGCTTTATGGATTCCATTACTTCAGTCGGACTCACACAATGGAAAAAATCTCCCACACAAAAAGTGGGCACACTCTCTATTGGCTCATATCGCAAAATACTAACATCTCAGACATTACGGTCACACCATGTATATGGTCTGACCATTGCCTTATCCAGGCCAAGATTGCCTTACCTAATTCTCCACCAAAACTTAACACCCACCCGCATCTACGAAAGCTGACTCGTAATTTGAAATACATAACAGCCCCCAAACTATTGTTGCTATCATCTAAACTACAACCCTTATCCAACTTTGCTGTCGCCTTAGTTAATCACTTCACTCTCATCATCAAAGAAGCAGTCAATGACCTTGCTCCTATGAAAATGAAGGTAATCGAGTCTGAAGCCACAAAGAACACATGGGGCCTCATTACGACCCAGGCGGTAAGTTACCGCCTGGGCCGTACCTTTACCGCCATGGCGTAAACTATGTTTACGCCATGGTGGTTGGCGGACTTACCGCCCCATTCCGAGGTTGGCGGGGCGGTAAGTCCCCATTAACCCATTTACCCTTCCCCATTCCCATTTTTGCCCCATAGGGCATAACGGGAGTGGGGAAGGCGTTAATTACGCCACCGTAAATTACGGTGGCGTAATTAACAACATGGTCCCTTAGCGCCATGGATTTTAACACCTGCTAAAAGCAGGTGTTAAATCCTCCATGGCGCTAAGGGACCTCGGAATCAGGCGGTAAGGGTCGGCGCTGTTTACGCCGCCGTAAACCCCTTACCGCCTGGGTCCTAATGAGGCCCATGGTTCTCAGAAGATATTGTCACGGCCAAACAAACCAAAAGAGCCCTAGAAAGATCCTGGAGAAGGGACCCCAATGACGATACTTTAGCTGCCTATAGAAATTCACATTGGCATACAAAAAACGTATCATTAATGCCAAAGCCACACACTACAACAAAAGGATCATAAACACCCAATCTAATGTTCTAGCTAAATTTCAGGATCAGCCACCACCATCATATGACCAAAGATTCCAAATGGTGCCAAGACATCGACGATGAATTTTTATCTAAAGTTGAATCCCACAAGGAAAAAATCAAAGATGCCCTTAGAAACGTGGCACATTGAATAAACTTGCTTATATGCAATTGCAGGCTCATGACGAAGAACACAACATCCTTGGCACTCGACAGTCAGGTTACAGGGCTCGTCATGGGACCGAGACAGCCATGCTCGACTTAAAGTCCACTCTTGCGGGCATAGAGGACAAGAATCAAGCCGCATTGCTGATGCTACTTGACATGAGGGTATGCATGGGAAGCAATCAATCCACTCCCATCTCTCAAACTTGTGGAGTCCCAGAGGGTTCTTGTCTGTCGCTACTGAATTTTTTAATTTGTATATTCGTCCCCTCCTTGATCTTCTTAGTAAGCTTGGAGTTCAATGTACAAACTACGCAGACGACACTCAGGTCATTATACAACTAAGTGGCTTGTATAAGAACGATGATGAAACTATCAACAACATCTACAAAGCCATACAGGACTGTATGGCCTGCAACTCCCTAGCTCTGAACAACAAAAAAACTGAGCTCATGATAATGTCCTCTAAGGACACCCGGAACAAACTTGATTCTGACTATGCCAACTTCCTTATTTCAGACAATACCATCACTGTCCAAAGGAAAGTTAAGACCTTGGGAGTTGTTCTAGATGCGGAGCTATCTATGAAGTCTCATGTCTCCAACATCAGGTCCAGTTGCTGATTGGTTAACAAACAAATCAGCTATATTCGGCCTTTCATTACAGCGGAAAACTGTGCTCTCCTGTCCACAGCATTGATAAACTCCACACTTGACTATTGTAACAGTCTTTTGTCTGGCACTACTGTCGACGACATTCAATCCCTACAGGTGGCTCAGAACAACGCTGTGCGCACCATCTTCAATCAATCATGTCGCACTCATATCTCCACCTTCAGGAAGAAGCTACACTGGCTTCCTGTAAAACATTGCATAACACACAAAGTGCTAACGACAACACACAAGTGCTTGTCCCTCAGCAATAACACCTATCTGTCTGAATGTATTAGCATCAAGTCCAATGGAAGAACCCTTTGTTCTTCCACTGCTACTGTCCTTGATCACCCCAAATTTAAGACAACTAAATTTGGGGGCACCACCCTTGACGTGCGGGGGCCCCTCCTCTGGAATGCCCTACCAGCTGGGAAAAGATATATCCAAAACTATTTTGTGTTTAAGAAAGCCATAAAGACTCACCTTTTCAATCTGAAGTAACCCTCCATGGCGTCACTCCCTTTCTACTGGTCATGTTGTGTGTCTTGTCTTTGTTTTTTATGCACCCTGAGGTCTACGGGCATGTGTCGCGTAATAAGAAATAAAATAAATAAATAAAAAACTCCAGGTTTGGATGGGCTTCCAATTGAAATTTACAAAGAATACACTCAGGAATTGGCTCTGCATTTGCTAGACACTATCATTGATTATTATAACAAAGGTATGCTTCCTCATAGCCTAAGGGGATTCCATTATCAAACCACTCAAACCTCATAAACCCCCGATGGAGTGTGGCTTATACAGGCCCCTGTTAATGCTTAACCAAGACATCAATATACTGATGTCCATATGGGCGGGTAGGTTGAAAAAAGCAATTCACACTTTAGTCCAACTAGATCAGACAGGCTTTGTGCCAGGCCGAAGCATGTCTTGGAATTTAAGGCGCTTACACCATGTGATAGCCAGCACGGCATCCTGGGAAACACGGTGCACTATAGCCACACTGGATGCTGTGAAAGCGTTTGATTCGGTGAAATGGAAATGGCTATACGTAATGCTGTATAGATTTGGGTTTCGGACAGGCATGCATTAAATGGGTTCAGCTAGTATACACTAGCCTGATAGCTAGGGTGAAAATGGGGCAATGCATATCAGAAGCATGGGAACTAGAAAGAGAGACTAGACAAAGCTGCCCGCTGTCCCTTGCCATGGAACCGATACCTCAGAGCGGAATATATGGAGGTAGGTATATAAATTAATGGGGTCAAACACCTGTTCTCGATGTATGCAGATGATACGCTGTTGTATATTCAGAATTCACAGGATAATCTATAACTACTGCTGGAGGCACTAGTGCTATTTGTGGAGCTGTCAGGGATCATAATCAGTACTGATAAATCAGCCTTGTTCCCCGTGGTGGGATTCCAAAAGATAGAACAAGGGGCACAGCCAGTTCTTGCGCTGCAATGGACAACGCCTACCTTTAGATATCTGGGGGTTAACATATACCAGGCTCCCGAGACGGAACACATAAATAACAGACTGAAAGCTCATGTGGATATCAAGCAATCAATGAAGTTTTGGGTTAAGTTGCCCCTTTTGCTAATGTGGAGAGCAGCTTTGTTGAAGATGGTGGTGTTGCCTAGGTTGTTGCATTTCTTTGTGAATGTCCCGTTTTATATCCCTAAATCCTTTGTCAGGGCATTTAATGGCATTTGCAGGGGTTTCCTGTGGAGAAACGCTAGGAATATAGTAGCGATATCCACATTACAAAGGCCATACGAAGAAGGAGGTAACAACTGCAATTCATAGTGGATTGTCTTGCAAATGACCCAACTCCAGACACACTAATGCTGCAGCCTATTGGGGCACAATATTACTTGAAAGAATTGCTGTGGAAAAGAAGACCGCAGGGGGGTCATGGGTCGTACCTGGTGACCTTGGGATTATGAATATTTGACAGGGCGCTAGCAGTGATAGGGCTTGCAGACCCATTTTCAATAGAGGTCCCCATGATCTTATTGGTGGCACCCACGGTACAAATTAGAATGGGAATATGCACAAAGTGGGGATCACAAAGGGTGGCCATGATTGGGGATCTGCTGCAAGATACCTCGTTTGTACCTTTTTCGGAACTTCCTGAGCACACCGGTTTACATGGCAGCCAATACTTACTCCACGGTACTATTAGAAGTGAGCTCATCCGTAGATGGCCGGCGTACAGGGAGGTGAAAGAAAAACATTCTATAGTGGACACTTTATATGACATATCAGAGGGAGGGCACACTATATCTCGACTATATGATTTCCTACTCCTTAATGGATCCTCCACCCCCTTGGTTACGAGAAGTAAATGGGAAGCAGATTTAGGAGCCCCTCTTACTGACGCGTGCTGGGTGGAGATGCTGGGTTACCATAAAAGGGTGTTGTGGAACTCTAGATTGCAATTGATACAACTGTTGATAATCCATAGGGCATACATGACACCCTAGAGGATTTCGCAGTTTCCAGGTGCTATGCCACAAGTATGCCACATTTGTAAAGAAGCAGATGCTGAGATATAGCATATGTCTTGGGCATGCCCGGTGGTAGTACGATACTGGCAGGATGTGGCGAGCAGGATGGATAAGGGAAGGGTGGCACTGTACATTCTTTCTCTAAGTTCATGTTTGCTGGGCTGTTTCCCACACCCCAGGAGGGCTAAGCATAGTGGCAAGTTGCGGGACCTGGCGTATATACTGGTCAAACGCAGAACCACTATGGCATTTAAGTCCCTGAAGGGCCCTGATGTAGAGGAATGAGGACACCCATGCAGGAATCATGGAGCGGGAGGCCCTGATTGAGGCGCTGTTCGCTACTGGGGCTGAGGAGGAGGGCACATTAGATGCATCCCTCTGTATGGTTGGGGAGGTCCAGATAGAAGGATAAGTGATTTATTGTTTGTACACGAGTGCTTCGGACAAGTTTGAAGGGAAAGGGGTGGGGGCGTTGTTGGGGACTGTACATATGTTGTGTTATATTGAAACAATGGCAGTTACTGCACATGGCAGGGCTGCAACAATTTCCATACTATGAGAATATAAAAATCAATAAAGCATATATTTAAAAAAAGAAAAAATGGTCGCTATAGCAGGCCTTGTTTTGCTTGTTTTTTATATATATATATATATATATATATATATAGAGAGAGAGAGAGAGAGAGAGAGAGAGAGAGAGAGAGAGAGAGAGAGAGACAGAGAGAGACAGAGACAGAGAGACAGAGAGGAATAATTTGGTCATAAATATTTTTGGACACACTGAAATTAATGTGACATGTACCTACAACAACGTGACCAAAGAATATCTACCATTCACCTTCCCATCGTTCTCTGTGTCCTTTTTTATCAGGGGAAGCGAAATGAGAATACGCTAGAAATATGCTAGAAAGTTTAAGGAGTTCTAATAACAAAGGCCCTTTTTTCCTCAAAATGATCCTTGGCAGTTAAGTCATACGTTGTATAATTGTAAGCTTAACGTTACCCTAATGAGCGTGCAGGTTAATGCCCAATCGCTATGGAAAAACAAAGTAATATATAATAAATTCCATGTGTTTTCATTCAAAGCAATCTGCGTAGGATGCGGTTTGTGTGTACTTAGTACAAGATACAAACTGCACCATTACCAAAAGGGAATTGTGACGTGGCATTGCAGAGCTGGAATGAGTGGTGGCTTATTATCCCGCACGTAATCTTCCATTAAATCACTCGCCTTCACACACATCGTCTAATGCAGACCTAATGGCTGTTGATTTTACAATTTCAAACACTGTTATTAAAAGCATTGTATCTCCTACACTGCTCCAAACCCCATCCATCACGTCCCTACGCCATCTCCTGGTTATTATCATACTTTGAAGCTATAATGATGGATGCCGGGAACCGTAACTGCGCATTCATATCCTTTGAGGGATTTCGCAGTGTGATCATTCTCAATAAGTTATATGTGTAGCTATTTTTTGAAAAGCACTGGCCTAATATTTTGAATAATGATTCCCATTTTGTCCAATTAAGATCAGTTTTTCAAATTGTGAGAATGTTTGCGCATCTCAAATATAGCCAATGCTAGTCTCAATAATTACACTTCTAGGACGGATGTTTACTGCACGAGTAATTCCCTTACTGGCAGCATCATAGTGCCATAAAGGTGGGACACAGTGATACAAATGCAGATCTAATTTAATCTCATCTGGCCTCCATTAACTTTATTTCCCCTTGGACATTGGACAGAGACTAAACAATTTAGCAAACTCAGACTCCCTTGGTTGTTCCGGCAGGAAGGAAGCAGATATTAATTGGCGGAAGAGCAGGGTAGTAATGCAGCCAAACAACACATTATTCTATGCTAGCTGATGAGCCCATGTGCTCACTGCAAACCTTTGTAGCAATATGTGTGCAACACCGCATGAGACCTATGCCCAAAGAAATCTAACTGTATATCTCTGAGTATATGTTACATGTGTCTGAGGATTTTGGTGGCAAACATTTGTGGCGTGATTGCGGTCTCCAACTAAAACAAATCTGACTCTAAGGTGTTACTATCATATTCTGTAATTAAAAATGCGTCTTGTTTATGAAAGGTTAAGCAGGCAGCAAGCAGATTTGATTGCACTTGACAGTTAATATATGATCAGATTGTTTTAGCAGCTTTTCTTACTAAAAGAATATTTAAACATACACATAAAGTGGAAACTATGGACTCTATGGGAATGGGGATTAACAAATGTACTAGTGCCTGACCTCCCGGCCGCTGGACTTGTAATAGCCCGGTGGCACCGGGAAGTCCGGCGCTGGTAAATTATTAGGCCTATTGTCTAGGAAAGTCAGACTCTTCACTTGGAAAGCTGTATATCGTTGCTCCTTGTTGTTTAATTGTAAAGGTATAAATGTGAAATGTTATTCCAGCATCATGCGGAAATTGAAGAGATCTTCGAGATGAAAAAGTATTGCATTGTAAAATAGAGAAGTTTTTTTGTTCTGTGAGTTCAAATGCAATAATCTGAAATGTTAATCCAGCATCAAGGGGCAATCAAAGCGCTCTCCAGGATGAAACATTATTGCACCATAACATAGAAGATGTTTCTAAACAGACTGTGTGGCTTTGGCAGTATGTCGATCATCCATGGAAGCAGTATCACTTCATTAACATTTTGGGAGAGAACATCATACAATGTCATGCCTAAGAATAGTGGGACGTCTGTCAATATTTCTGGATGTTAAAATAATTTCATTATTAAAATTCATGGAGGAAATCAAATTGGATATTTGGGTAAGGAGCTAGGTGGAATTTAGCTGCCTTTTGCATTTTAAATTATGAAGTAGAACAGACGGCATAGGAGCAATTGTCTTTGTAAAGCTCACATTCTAATGAAGGGGCGTTAAGAGATGGGATGTGGGAAAAGTTCAAAGAAAATGTAAACACCATCTCAATGTTTGCAAATGCTTCGGAAGCTCCATAAATGGAAGTCATATTTTAAACACTGTGCTATCTAGGTAAATCGTTGGCTTCCTGTCTCCTATTTGGGGATTTGTATGCCTTCGTCTGAACTCAGAAATGATCAGAGACTCTTAATTGAAGCACAGGGTAAAGGAAAGGTTTGTGAACCAAGGTGCATGTAACATACCAGTGTGGTTTATAACCACAACATGAGGCTAAGGTAGGGGTTCAGACGCCAACCCGGATATATGTGTAGTTTCTCTGTTCGGAATGGTAACAGTTCCAGTGCATTTCTATTACATAGTTGTTTCATTATAATCATCCTGCTGAGAAGTGCATTAAAATTGTATTATGTTCTGGAGTTCTCAGACACTTTGACGAGGAGGATCACAGCATCCTTCTCCTAAGAATTAAAGAAAGCGACCTTGACACGGAAATGGATAGGTTCCTTCCTGTTCAAACACTGTTCCCTAAGAGAAGTAGTGTCGCTGTTTCTAATCTGTTTTATAATATCACCTTTTGTGTACCTCTTGGTTAGGCCTTGTCACCAATGCTATGTACCATTTTAGCCCACATGCTGTAGGACTACCATATATTTTGACAATGCTCAGCAACACTATAAGTTGCAATACAGTTCTAGGTAATGCCCTAATAGCAGACTGCTACTTCTTGATCTATTTAGAGATATGGATGAATGACATTTGTCCTTCACCATTCTCCAAAACTGGGATTCCAGTAGTAGACCAGATGACTCCATCACTTTCATTTTGGAAGGCATGTATTCCTTAGTCGCCGTACCTTCTTACCTTGTAGAAAAAACATTTGCAACCCGGGAGGGATCATTAATATTGACCTCTCTTTCAAACCTCAAGTAGATTCTTGTACTAAATGTAAATTCTCAAATGTCCTCTTCCATGGGATGATCTCCCTCTTTCACTGTGCACACACAATAATGGTGTGCCTTGCATTTGTAACCTTGAACTTTTTCTTGCACTGGCATGCATGCTGGTCACCTTTTATGAGAGCCTGAACAAACCTCAGATGGCTCCAAAGCTTGCAGTCTACCTCACTTGTATCTAAAATAGGTACAAGCACGATTACACCTGATTGGTTAAGAAATTGCTTCACTGGCACTCTGTCAAACATCAAACAGAATTCAAGATCTTCTAACATGCACACAAGGGTCTCCATCATCTTGACAGAGTTTTCCCTTCTTACCAGATGCCTAAGGTCGTGTTCCACTAGACTGCTGGCTCACAGGTTAAATCGATAGAAACACATTGGGTGCAGAAATGTCAACAACAAAGGCTTTACACTGTAGAACACGGTCTCTGGCCCTTTGCCTGGAATCTGATACCCTCAAGTCCCAGAAGGTACGAAAGACTTCTCAGTTCAACCCAGCCTACAGTCCCCAACCAATGGACCACTTGGACCCTGACTGTCATTTCCTGCATTGGTCTGGATGCTGGTCAAATGGGCCTATGGGGGGCCGGCAGGCTTTAGCCGGCCCCTCCCCAAAGACCCACTTGTTTCGCCTGCCCTGGCTGACTTCTGCAATCACTCCTTCGCCTTTGGAGTCTTCCCATCCCCCCTCAAGCGCTCCATTGTGCACCCCCCTCTTAAGAAACCCTCCTCCGACCCCTCCTGCCCAGCTAACTATCGCCCTATCACTCCCTTCCTGGGCAAGCTCCTGGAAAAACTGGCCATCTCCCAGCTTAATCTCCATGCTGAATCTGTTGGTAGTCTTCATGACCATCAGTCTGGCTTCAGAGCTGCCAGAAGCACGGAAACTGCTCTCTTGAACATCCGTGAGGACCTGCTCTCAAACCTTAACTCTAACACCCCTTGTGTTCTCATCTTGCTCGACCTCTCTTCTGCCTTTGACACTGTTAACCACACGATTCTGCTCAACCGTCTCCGTGATAACCTGGGTATCACTGGTCAAGCTATGGCGTGGCTGTCCTCCTTCCTCTTCAATCGACCCTCCCAGGTTCAACTGGGTTCCTTCCTCTCTGACATCTTTTTCTCTACCTGTGGTGTCCCCCAGGGATCTAACCTCTCCCCCTGGTTGTTCAACCAGTATCTGGCACTTCTTGCTCACCGCATCGCCGCTCTCTGTCCCAACTTTCAGTGCTACGCGGATGATACCCAGCTCATTTTCAGGCTACCCTCGGCCTCCTCTTCCACTTCCTTCATCTCTGACTGTCTTTCTGCTATCCAGGAATGGTGTGCCGCCAATGACCTCTGCCTTAATGCCAGTAAGACTGAGATTCTACTTATCGGCACACCCACTCCCTCCTTCCCTGCAGCTCTCTGGCCGGCCTCCCTTGGCCCTCTTCCTGCTCCTACCTGCACAGCAAAAAACCTCGGGGTCATCTTCGACTCCACACTCTCCTTCTCTCCTCACATCTCTGAGGTCTCTAAGAAGTCACACTATCAGCTACACCTCCTCAGAGGTATCCTTCCTTTCCTCTCCTTCCCCCAGAAGCTCACTGTCTCCAGAGCTCTGGTTCTCTCCAGGCTGGACTACTGTAACAGCCTCTATCTAAATCTTCCTGCCTCTACTCTTCGCCCTTTGCAACTCATCCAGAACAGGGCTGCGAGACTTGTCCTTGGCCTCAAGCCCAGGGACCGTATCTCTCCAGGACTGAAATCACTACACTGGCTCCCAGTGGCTGCAAGGATTAAGTTCAAAACCCTCTGCATTGTCCACAAGGCCTTCTGGGGCCTTGGGCCAAAATACCTGCAACTCTCTCTTCCTAAATATCTTCCTTCTCAAGCAACGAGCTGGGGGTAGCTCTCTCGCCGCAGCAGGTACCTCCCTCTGGAACAACCTTCCTGCCTCCCTGAAACTTGAGGAGAACCATCTCCGGTTCCGGAAGCACCTCAAAACCTTCCTCTTTGCCTCCGCTTTCTCTCCCTCTCTCCCCTGCTAAAATCACTGAACCTGCACTGAATCTGCAACTGGGCCACTCACCGATCTCGTGTCCTGGCCCAGCCACTCTCCCCTGCACTGCCTACCTGCATTACGGGACTGTCTCTATATCCTACAGCCCCTTCTCCCGGCACTTACCTTGCACTTGCCACCAGCTGGCCCTACTATTTATCTCGTATTCTATTAACCATGTACCACACTTTCCTTGCACTTGCCACCAGTTGGCCCTATTATTTATCTTGTATTCTACTAACCATGTACTGCACTTCCCCTCTCCCCTTCCCCTCCACTTTTCCCAGTCCCTCTACCCTTGCACTTGCGCGATCTGAATGACACCTGGCCTAGTAGGATCGTTGTCTGTCTCCCCTTGTTCCCCCCCGCCTCGTCGCGCCTTGAAACACTTGTGTATAGGCGCGTTACAAATACCATATCATATCATATCTTATCATACCGGACCCAGCCTTTCTTCTCTCCCTCCCCACGGAAGCCTGGATGATGTATCCTGTCTCCCTAACAACTGTATGGTACTTCCAGCTTCTATCAACGCAGCAGTGTTTCTCCCCTTAAACATACTGTACATGAGGAATGAACTGTGCTGAGCATTTAAAAAACAAAAAAAGAAAAGAAACAAAACATTATTTTGCGCTTTTCCAATGCTCCGACCTCCGTGCTGCCTCTTTGTACTTCGCTGCCCATACATCACTTCTGGGGCTGTAGGCAAATGTCACACTAGGGTGATACTTCAACACATCAACATTGCTGGGGGTCCTCGTGGCAACTGAATGATGGCAGCTGTATTACTGACCATAGAAGGAAGTATGGAGTCCTCCCTTCTCACCATACCTTATTGGCCTGGATGCTGGGCAAATGGACCTATGGGGTACCAGCAGGCTTTAGACGGCCCCTCCCCAAAGGCCCAGTCTGTTCCCCTATTCATTGCCTGGCCGGGCCTGAAGGAGCCCCCTTCTACACTCCTTTACGGATGCATGGGGCTGCATAGATTTTTCAACACTCTGGTCATACTGACCTCATGTAGCACCACACATCTGCAGAAGGTCAACTTCCTCATCTAACCTTTTCAACCCTCCTCCCCTTCACCTGACACTGCGCAACCTCTTAGCCTTCCTACTTGGACTCCCACCGACGGGCTTTGCCCAGTGTGGCATGTGTTTCATCTGTCCCAGCCTAATTTCATATATAGATTTGCCCAGTGTTGCATGTGTTTCACCTGTCCCTGCCTGATTTCGGATCTAGATGTGCCCATTGTTGCATGTGTTTCACCTGTCCCTGCCTAATTTCGAATCTAGATGCGCCCAGTGTGGCATGTGTTTCACCTGTCCCTGACTAAAAAAAAAATGTTTTTGGAATGGGAAATCTGTTTGAGCCTCTACGGCCTGCCCTGTACCCCCGACCCTACCCTACCCTCTCTACCAGCACTCTCATTTCTTCTATCCTCCATGTATTGTCGATGTACTGTCCCTCCTTCTGTGTTCATCCCCCACCCCGCCTCTCCCCCACCCTACTTGTCCATTCCATTATACCTTAACTCTGCTATTCTACTCTGAGCAGATATTGCCCAGCAGTCTACCTTTCCTACATTTCTGCTCCCCTCCTCCCACTCACCCACCACCTTCCACTGCATTTGTCTTGCAGCCATATGATTGTATGCAAACTAGCATCGTATAATACTGTCTGTACTACCCTGCACCCCTCAATTCTCCCTACTTTACACTATTCAGTAAGGCACATTGAAAAAAAAAATGAAGGACTGTTGTGAGACAGGAATGAGTTGTCTCCACTGTTGTCTTTGTCTGGTCTATCCTGCCCCCCCCAGGCCACCCCCCGTTATTTGTGTAAGGCACTTTGAAAAACTAAGGAATGTCATCAGACATGTAAGTTATCTCCATTTTTCTATATTTTACTTGCACTTATTCCTGCTCTTTGCAGGTTTGTATCATTCAGAAGGTCAAGGGCTCTGAATTACAGTGGTTTTTTCCCACCCCTCCCTCCTTCAGCGCTTTGAGACACTTGCCTGTGCATAGGCACTATATAAATAAACAATACAATACATGCAAATCTTCTACACAAATCTCATCCACCTTTCCTTCCTCTTATAATCCATCTTCCTTCTAAAGTACTCTCAAGACGCCACCTGGCTGTGCGTATGTTATACAAATACAGTACAGTAATATTAAAATTAAAGGAGAAATTTGGAGAGGGATTGGACGTTCCAAAAAGCTTGTGCAGAATTCCCCAGACAGAACATCCCAGAAATCCTGCTTTTGCGAATTCGGGCATATGGGAATGGATTTATTTCTGAAATCTTGCAAGAAAGGGCTTTTGGATTGGACTGGCATTGTAAATGGGTTGAACAAAATGCCAATCTGTGATTCCATTAGTGAACGTTTTTGACAAAGCTGTACAAGTCACATTCCCTGCTTTGGCAGAGGTCATGGAAGAGTACTGCAATGAACTTCCATGCAGGGTGAAGAGAACTTTGTGTGGACTGGTGCAACCATCCAAGCCGATTGGTAGCATATATGTTCTGCTGACAACTGTCTGTAATCCCCCTTTCAAAGCTCAGCATATCAGCTTAAAATGGCATACATGCCATTCAAAATGAGGAGAAGCATGCTTTGAAGCACTGGTACTTCCGTATTGAAACACTTGCAGCTCTTTGGAGAATGCCTGTACCACTCTATGAAACAGCCATGAGGCCCTATTGAGTGGTACATCCAATTAATATTTGGAGTTAAACTAAACTTTCAGTGAAGGCTGTGCATCCTTGCCGATACTATTAAGTACTGAACTGGACATAAAAATACATCAATAAGGGTTTTCCTCAGCATCCCAGACTAGGCATTGACTTAGCCGTAGTGTTGATTGAATGTCGCTTACAAAGTAGGGGCTCGTCCGGGATTCTGGGTTAGATCTATCACTTGTGCAGATTAATACAGTGTGCTAACTGACAGGAGACATACATCCGGTCGGATCACCACGCTGTGTTACGCTGTAAAGCACTCCTCAAAGGAACGCTCTAAGGAAACGGTCTGTTTTGCAAAAATAAAATACAAACTTCTGTAAGTCAGGAAGGAACTCAAATTCCAGAATGACGACACTGGTAGACATCAAAATAGCCAGAGAACACTTCTTGCATAAACTAATTGTGAGAGGTGAGTGGACTCATCAGGACCAAATGGTCTGGTTGCAGGCAATCGCGCAAAAGGTCACTGAAACAGGGTCAGATATATGGAGAGATCAGGGTCCCCTACATGTGGCCCTAAGTGAACTATATATGGCCCCTAAAGCCAAAGATGAACATAATAAGATTGCCAGGATAGCGGTATATTTGTACCTATCTATGGGAGCCATGCAGGACAAATGTGCTAAAGGCCAAGATCTGGCAAATAGGCAACAGATGGCGTTAGAGAAGGCCCAATCTGATCTGGACTCTTCTCAGCAGAGGCTGCTCAGGTGCCAGGAGTCAGAAAAGGACAGCAGACAGTACATCACTAAAATAAAGGAGGATATGGATTTGCTGCAACAGGAGAAGGCTGACCAGGATACCAGATTTCTGGCCTTGCAGAAGGAGTACCAAGAAGGTTTGGACTTCCTACTGCAGAGCAATAAAAAGCTGGAGCAACAGTTAGACTTCAATAGGGCATGTGCTGAGCAGGTAGTCACCCTGCAAAGCCACCTAGATAGGGAAAAAGAGGAAAGCAATACATTGATTCTGAAGGACCTGGATACCCAGGCAGAGTTTGATCAGGAGCACCAGAAAGCTGATGCCTTCCAAAGGCAAAGGGACGACCTGGTGGCACAGATGCAGGCTCTTAGTCAGAAAAGGCATACCTTAGGCCAGGAAGTCTGCCACTTAAAAAGGAAAATGGAAGAAAATCACCTGGCCCTCCAGGGACTGGTTGACCTCCAAAAAGAACACCAGAACTTGTTAGAGCACACCAGGAGGGTGGAGGATGCTCTGGCAAGAAAGGAGCAGGCCAATAGGGACACAGCTCAGGAGGTAACCCTCCTGCAGCAAAGACTGGCCCAGTACTCCAGGACCAATCAGGAGGCACAGAGAGAGAATGAGGCTCTCTGCCAGCACAATGATAGGCTCCAGCAACAGGTAGCGATGCAGGAGAGACTGATAGAGTCTAGTAAGGCCTTAACTGAGGAACTGAAAGCGCAGGCTCTTGCATTGCAACAGGGAACAGGGGCGGATAGAGATGAGGTTCGCTGGGAAAGAGAAACTCCTGAGCATAACCTCAGGAGCCCTAGTACTAGAGGCCTTCATCTCTCCCAGTCCCTGGACTCTGCCACCCCCATGTCCCCTCGCACACATGAGCCCAGGGCCACGGGGATGGCAGATTACTATCCAGCTAGAAGTATGGGGCTCATAGGCCAGTACCTCCCAGGAATGGATGGGCGGGCATCCGGGTATGGGCACCCAAGCACAGTGCAATTTAGTGGGGAACCCCAGGAGAGTAGGCCCATTAAGGGCATCCTGAAAACCTCTGCCCAGTTAGGTCAGTGGGGGGGTACCCATCAAATCCTGGCAGCAAGGAGGGGTCTGAAGACTCCTCTGAGCATTACAGGACACAGGAGACCAGGTCCCCACATTCTGCCAGCCATTCCCAGGCTCGCAGAATCCGGGAAAACCTGGAAGATCAGACGGGCACCTCTGGGAGCAGTGCTTCTGAGTCAGAGGATGAATGGACCAGGGTTACCCGAACCAAAAAGGCCAATAAGGCAAAAAGGGCCTTGCTTAAGGACCCATTGAAACAAATAAAGGCAATAAGGAGTGTCATCACGCCTTATCATAAGAACGCCAAGTATTCTGTTTGGGAACACTTGGAGCTCTATGAGCAAATGATGGAGACTTTCCATTTGAAGGACAGCAGTAGCTGCATCCAGTACGTCAAATGGACCTTCTCACCAGAATACTCCAGTTTCTTTGCAGGGCTGGAGGATCAAAACCATTCAAGGTGGTCCACATACAGGGCGGCCATCTTGAAACATTTTTCTGTGCACATAAATCCTCAAGAGGCTCGCAAGGCAGCCTACAATTTGCAATGTGGGGAGGATCAGGCCCAACAAGAGTTTGTGCAAGAATTAAAGCGTGCTTTTGCGCAGACCACCAGAAGGATGCGCACAGATAGCAGAGAATTTATCAATACTTTTTTCCATGCCTTACCCAAATACATAATGACCGAGCATGTGAGAGATTTTCATGAGAAAAGATCTTTAGACTGGGTCATTGAACAGGCTACCCGGATCTATGAGGTGCAGAAGCCCATCGAAAATAAAAATAATGCGCAGAAAACCCCCAAAACCAACAGCACCTCTGCTGCTGCCAAGGTGGCAGAGGTAAAGGTCACCCCCGTTTTGGATTTGGAGATGGGGGGGCCTAAATACCTACCTGCACCTAATAATGCCAAGCCCAGAAGGCCCTCGGGCCAGTCACAGACAGGGAGCCAAGGAGGTAGTCCCACAAATGGGGTCACTCACTCCCCTGATTATGTCAGTCCCCGCTACAAGGGAAGCCGACCCATCCTGGGTTATGTGTGGACTCCTCCAGCCCAAGGGGGGGGATCCAGCCAAGCACCCAACCCAGGGAACTTCCCTCCCAACTTCCCACAGGAGGGCAGAAATTCTCCAAATCCTGGGCAGAACTTTTTCCCCAGGTATCTGCCCAATTTCCAGCCCCAAAATCATCCATCCTTCTTTCCCCAATTCCCTGAGCCCAGACAACCTAATCCGGGAGAGGAGAGGCCAAGGGTGGAGGGGTACTTAAATCTTCCCAACCAGGGGTACTACCAGAGAAGGGATAGCTACCCTTCCCGGGATCAGCCCAGGGGAGAAAATAGAGCCCCGTATCAGCCTGAGCGGGTTTCACAACTTGAGCGCCAGGTCCAAAATATGGCACGGGATCTGGGTCACATACTGAGGGCTCAACAGAACCCTCAGATGAGCATGCCACCGCAGAATGCCCCAAACTCTGGACCTGGTGCTCCAGAACAATGACGGGGGCAGCACCCCGATAACCCACCGGTTCCCAGGGAGGAGGCACAAGGGGAAGGGGGGTGTAAAGCCTTGGAGGAAGCTTCCTTCCCAACTTGTAAACAGCCCCTGGAAAACCACCAGGAACTGGAAACAAAATCTCTTGCCCCTGAAAGTCTGCCACCCAGTGAGCAGAGGGGGGGTAGGAGAAACAAAGGACCCAAACAGGCACAGTTTGTGGAGGAGGTACAGATCTTCCAATTTGAGGGAGAGGGATCCTCAGAGGATCCTGGGAAAAGGATCTTCTCCTTTAGAGATGGGGGAACTCCCCCCAAAGAAAAATGGATCCCAAGGGATTCCAATCCAGACTGGGGAGATATGGAGACTGAGCTACCGCCGCCCATCATCGCATCCCAGAACCGACAATACCAACATCCCAAGGGTCAAATCCATCCTGATGACTGCCTCCAAAAGGGGGGGGGGCGGCCCAGAACCCGAAACCATTTCCAGTTGCCAACTTTTTCCTTCAGATTCCCCAGGCTCTCCACAGAATTCTGCCCAAATCTCTTCGCTAGCAATGTCCAAAACCAGAAAGTTATCCCACCAGTTGTCCAAAAATGTGCATTATCTGTGCCCCCTTGAGGAGAAGGAGGGAAGATATTATGCCCCGGTACAAGTACAGGGGCAGGGTACAATTTCGGCACTGGTGGACACTGGATCCCAAGCTACCCTTCTGTCCAAAAGGGCCTTTGATGAACTAAGTGCAGGAAGGGGGAGAATTACCGTATTCCTATCACCTCTCTTCCTGGACAACTGCAGAACTTTGACGGGAAGGAAATTCCTGTTGAGGGGACTCCAGATTTGGACATCAAAATTGGGCGACACAAGGTGAAACACCCGGTCATAGTAGTGACTCCAGAGGGCACACCTTGTTTACTAGGGAATGACCTCCTGAGAAGGTTGTCACCCCTAATAGATTGCGTAAACAAGGTCCTCTGGACCCAGACTAGCCGACCAATAAAATTAAAACAGAGTGTCAACCATGTTAGTTTAAACGGCACCTGCCACATGGTTGAACAAAAATCTGACCAAGTAGAATTTCACTTCCAGAACAACCAAATTCCAGACGTAACAGTAATAGCAGTAGGACAACAGACTGGTGATGGGGGGGTCCTCTCTATTTCTGAAAATAAACCTTCCTTCCAGTTTAAGGTGGTATTCCACACTGGAAGGAAACACCCTGAAATTCTTTACTAATCCACAATCAGAAACTCCCACTCCTATAGTCAAGAAAGATGTGAAATCAGCTCAGAGCCTGGCTGATATTCAGCAAATTGGAGAGCAGTTGTTCATCCCTGTTCAGTTAAATGATGTGAAGGACTCTGTTCTCGCTCGAGTGTGTGTGAACAATGGTAAGAGCTTCATCAGCGAAGCCATGTTCCGTCAACTCCCAAAAGATCCAGCCATTCCCACATTCAAACTGATAGACAAATGGGAAATGGACCTGGAAGCACCTAATTCCAAACATCTCCTGCCAAGCAGGTGTATGCTCAAAATCTCCATTGGCAACAAGAGCATAGTCCATAATTGTTGGGTCGTGCGAGACGTCACTGCCGCCTTTTACTTAGGCAGTGACATTCTCAATCGCTTCGCCATTAGTTTGGACCTAATAAACTTCAAAGCTTGGTCCCGATTAGCGGATAATCCCATGGGCTTTGATGATTCAGAAAAAGAATTTAGGTCAGCTCAATTGCTACCTTATGCAGTTGAAATTCAGATTAAAGAGGAAGTCATCATCCCAGAAAGGACCCGACAATTCTCCCTGGAAGTGAAAGTTAAAAGAGGACAAAAATTGAAAAACCCTGATGCTTACATACATCTAAATGCTTCTCTCCAACAGCAAGGGTTAGGGGTAAACCCAACATCATTAGTCAACATAGAACATGACACCATTCCAATAGAGGGGGATAACAGCGACTTAAAGAGTATTACTCTAGCCGCAGGCACCATTATTGGAATGGCGGTTGATGACCAACATTTTTCCATTGATCTAGGAAATGAACTGTTAGGACCGATCCCCAAGGACTGTTTTGACAGTGACAGTGAGGATAATACAACACCAGACAGGATCTTAAACCGACATGGGGGGAACTTCCTGGTGTACACTTCCTGCCCTTATGGTAAGGAAGATGTGACTTGTGACTTCAGGAGGGATGAGGTGATTTTCCAGGTCCATGAAGGCTGCCTTTCCCACCTGAGGCCTCCAGTCCCAATCAGCACTCTGACCAGGGACTTCTCCACCCAGCTGGAGGAGGCCGCTGAGATAGCCAAACCAGAAGTCTTTCCAGGCTTCAGGCAGATGGTGGAAGAGAGAGTCAACCTAGCTGATGCATGTGTGACTCTGGAACAAAAGCAGAAGTTGAAACAAGTTTTCTTGGATTCCCAAGATCTCTTTGCGGTAGACTCATATGACTGTGGTCGCACCGACATCCACACAACAACAATTCCCATGGACCCTGGCATGACTCCAGTGTTTGTGAAGCAATATTGCTTGCCTCTCGCATCCATGGAGTCCCTTACTGAAATAATTAAGAACCTTGAGTCCCGGGCAATAATCCGTCCAGTCCACAGCACTTTCAATAATCCGGTGCTGGGAATATTGAAGCCAAACGGCCAGTGGAGACTCTGTGCCGACCTTAGGGAGCTCAACAAACGCGTCCATACTTCCCGATGGCCTCTGCCCTACATTGACCAAGGGCTGGCCCGGATTCAGGGGTCACAGGTATTCACAGCAATAGACCTGACCAATGGATACTGGACCTTGCCTGTCAGTAGGGAGGACCAATACAAACTGGCTTTTACCTTTGGGGGCCAACAGTACACATGGACCCGGACTCCCTTCGGATACCTCAACTCCGGCAATGAATTCAACCTTTTCCTACATAAGGCCATGCCCGACCTGGGTGCGAGGGGTAACCTGGCTTATGTAGATGATGTCCTCATCAAAAGTTAATCTCTGGAAGAACACATAGCGGAGATCCGTTATGTTCTGACACAGTTGAGGACCGCCGGAGCAAAACTTTCCTTTCAGAAAGCACAGTGGTATATAACCCGTGTTAATTTCTTGGGGCATGAGATTACTCCTCAGGGTCTCTGTCCCCAGGAAAAGAAAGTGGAAGCACTTCAGAAACTAAAAGACCCTACAACTCTGCGGGAACTAAGGAGCCTCCTTGGACTGACTAATTACAGCAGAAATTTCATTGAAGGCTACGCAGAGATCACTAGACCCCTGATTCATCTCTTGAAGGGGGGGCCAAGTGGGAATGGGGTCCAGAACAATCCGAGGCAGTAAGGCAACTCAAGAGAAGCCTCTCACAAGCGCCTTGCCTAGCTTACCCTGTCAGAAACAAGGAGTTCTTCCTGGAGACAGGGTTCTCTAATACGTGCTTGACGGCAGTATTGTACCAAAAGCATGACAAGGTCAATAAAGTAGTCTCCTATGCAAGCAAAAATGTATCCTCTGTGGAGGAAAAATTCAACGATTGTGAGAAGGCACTCCTGGCAACGGTGTGGGCATTGAAGAATTACCGCCCGTTTATCCAGGGGGAAACACATCGTAGTGGAGACTCCACACCAGCCTCTGCAATATCTCCAAAGTGACAGAATCCGGGCCGGAAATGTGAGTAATTCCCGAATTACTTCCTGGATTCTGTCAATGCAAGGCTTTCCTGTGGAGGTCAGATATGGCCAAAACAAGAAGAGTCCCCTCGCGCAAGGTCTGGCTGACTTGCATGATTGTGCCAGAGAAAACTGTCTCGAGGACGAAAGTCTAAAAATCAAGGACAACATGGAGGCATACCTTAATTCCCCACACAAAGTCTTTGAAGAAGACAAGTGTGAGGGAATGCCCGCTGTTTATGTGGATGGATGCTCGTACCATGTTGACAACAACAGGGAGAAAGAACTGGTGGCCGGCGTAGGGAATGCATGGGTGAATGAGTCCCCAGAACCCTGCGCTGAATACAAAATTGGTCCCCGAAGTAGTCAGGTGGCAGAATTGATGGCTGTGCATCAGGCCATCCTCACTGCTGTCCAACATCAACTCCACAAACTGGTCATAATCACAGATTCGGAAACCAGAGGCATGTTATGTGCTAATAACAAACCCTTGGAACATGGGAAGTTAATCCAAAATATTGATGATCTGGTCACATCGAATGTGATGACCATCTACTGGAAAAAGATCAAGGGTCATTTCAAAGTAGAGGGACCAGACAAAACTAGAAATGACTTAGCTGATCAGCTGGCCAAAACCGGGGCCATCCAAGGGGATCTAATAGAAATAGAGTCCCTGTTGGGGGAAATCCAGGTCACTGCCATCACTAGGTCCCAGACCAATGCTCACAATGATCTTTCAACTGCACAATGGAGTAAGGAGACCCGTGATGCTGATTTGATTACAGCTCAGAAGCGGGATCCAATAATTGGTAAGTTTTACCAACACATTGAGGACCCTGAGAACTTTCCACTGACGGATACCGATTACATTGGGAAGGAGGACCTTACAGTGTTGATGAAATGTCCAAAGATGTTCCGAATCCAAGACGGTTTGTTGGTAAGGATTTCCCAAGCTGGCCATGATCAGTGGGTGGTTCCTACCTCATTCCGAAGCCTGATGTTAAGTCACACCCATAATGCGGCCACCGCCGGTCATAGGGGGTTTCACACAACACTGGAAATCTTAAGAGAGGTTGCATACTGGCCACACATGGGGCAGGACCTCGACCAATACTTGAAGGGGTGTCTTGTGTGTGCACAATTTCAGCCATCATCCCTCACACACCGTGCGCCTGTCCAAAAGAGGGGGATGACACTGGCATGGTCAGATTTCCAAATCGACTTTGTAGGCCCTGTAATTCGCTCGTCTAGAGGAAACAAGTACATGTTGACCGTTACATGCTTGTTTACCAAGTGGGTGGAATGTCTCCCGGCCCCAAACTGCAAGGCAGAAACAGCAGCTGCCCTGATGATTAACCACATCTTTTCCCGTTTTGGTCTACCTCAAAGGATTGAGTCAGACAGAGGTAGCCACTTCACCAGTGAAGTAATGACAAAAATGTGGGAGATACTGGGGGTCAAAAGGAAGCTACATATTTCTTACCGGCCAGCTTCTTCTGGACCAGTGGAGAGATACAACCGAACCATTGTGAGCATCTTAAAAAGTTTGTGGCAGATTCTGGGCGAAGTTGGGATATCCGACTACCTCTGGTCCTAATGGCCATCAGATCTACCCCTTCATCTGCAACTAAAATGTCACCATTTGAGTTGATGACCGCACGCAAGATGGTGCTTCCCCAGCATTTGGTCTACAGGACCCAAGATCAGATACTGATAAATGCCTCCACAACTCATGAGTATGTGGAGAATTTAAGGAAACACCTCCAACATGCTTTTGCCTATGCTCAGCGGAATCTAGAAAGATCAGCTGAGAGTATGAAAACGCACTATGGTTTGAAAACCACCAGGAAGGAATATGATGTGGGAGACCGGGTCTATCTATACAATTTTCAAAGGAACCAGGCCAAACAGCGAAAATGTTTGCCTACATGTAAGGGACCCTTTGAAATTATAGACAACATCTCCCCTGTTGCCTACAAAATCCGCATCCCCAGAGATAATTTGGCGGAAGGGGAAGATAAGTGGGTCCATATTAATCAGCTGAAGTGTTGCCATCCCAGGCACACTGTGCAGCAACTGGAGGAGTCCTCTGCAATACCAGAGGGGGCCGCTCCAGAGTAATTCAGTTCCAACCCTAAAATATCCCATATATAGTCTCTAAAATATTATGACGCTTGTAAGCCACTGTCTCTGAATTATATCTTGTTTTTAAAAATTGGAATGCTATGTCTATTAAAGTATAAAATGTATATGTCGCCCCACTATATCAATAGTGGGGGAGAAGTGTCTATGAATAGGTATTGCCGCTTTCCTTTGTCGTCCTAGGAGAAAGAAAACATGGAGACTGACCACGGAAGGCGACCTAGGGACCGGGAGCGAAGATCCGAGGGGCCCGGGGTACCGCCCAATTCTCCCATCAGGACCAGCAAGGAGAACTGATTGATCGACTGGAGGGAGGAAAAGATGCTGAACTGTGCCATCTATGGAATTGGAAGAAGAGGAGGCGAACATCCCAGATCTTGCGAGTTCCATCAGTGAAAGGACAGAATGGCCATCGCAAGAGGGGGGGCTTGTGGGATGTTTTTACCCATGCATCCAAGCCCTACCATAAAACTGTGCAGTACTGGCATGGAAAACATCATGATGGCTAGAACTCCCCAGAGAGTGCACAGGGAAAACATGAAGAATAGGCTGCCACCCATTTTTGCCTATGTTGTGAGCACAGGAGGGCACTGCCTAAAACCACCATTGGGCTACACACACAGTAGCCTGAAACCATTGGGAATGGCAATGCTGATTGCCAAAAAGCAACTCAAAACTGTGGGGAATTCATTTTCTTAATCCCAAAAATTGTTGCAATACCGGTACTCACCACTATCAGAAAGCCGGCGTTTTAAAACCACCAGACTTTTGTGTAAAACTGAACAGCGGAACCCAAACCAGACCAAGGAAAGACTTGCTAAGAGGTGGATACAATGTAAAACTATATTCTGAAATGACGTGAAGGAAGTAATTATTTAATGTATAGGTAAATATTGTAAGTTTGATTTAAACTGGGAACTAAAGTGACATTTAGCTGAATTCTGCCTGACAACTACCCCCGACAGGAGAAACCTGCTCAGCCACTCTCCCCAGGCCTAGCTGCATCCTGCTTCCCCACCAAAAGGAGTTGATACCTCTCTGATTAGATTAGGGGAGGGGGACCGGCAGGAGGTTGCACAAAGCCTTGTCCTGGACTCAGGCAAATGTTATATTGGGGGGGCCGTAAAGGGGCTTCCTCTTGGGAGAAGTGGGAGGAGAAGTGCCTCTGGGAGCCACCCGAGCTGGAGGCGGGGGCAGACAGAAGCTTCCCCCATGTGCTTTGGAACCTAAACCACACCCATCTGGGCCAGAGCATAATTTTAAAAAAGATGGATCATTCATAGTACGGACTTGTCAGAATTATATAAGTAATATCATTATTTTTGTGATTTTTCTGTGCACGTTTTAAGAGGTGTTAGGACCCTGTGGTGTATGCTGGGGGGTTGCTAGCGGAAAATAGGGTCTTACTCCAAATGTCTGCATGTTAAAAATCTGACACTTCATCAATTAATGTCCATACTCCTTGCGCACATGTGTGTAATTTTTGGTAAATGTCCGATATTGGTTATCCAGTCAAAAAGCACAAAATGTTGTCATTTTTGAATGCAAGCCCCCAGGAAGATCAGAGGCGGACAAGCATGGACCATAAGGAATATATAATGTGTACATGTAATTTCAACAAATTGTGTATCTGGGAAATATGTATTTGAATCAAATATAGATTTGTGGGCAAATTGACCAGGGGAGGATCCTCTGACCCATAAACAGACCTCATCATGATGACAATCCATTTCCTTCCCCCAATCATGGGAGAGGGGAGAATTGGGCCAATGACAAGTAGAGAGGGGCATGTTCAGTTATGCCACGCACACACCCACTTCCAAAACACATAAAAAAAGACTGCTGGGACAGGTAGAGGCATTCAATTCCATTTTCTGCGGGACGCTCTGCCGGGAGACTCCAGACTTCACATCCATCAATCTTCAGAGACCAGAAATTTACTTCAGAACTTAAAGCAAGGGCCTAAACCCACAAACTGAGAACTCTTCTCAGCAGGCCTCAGCATCCTTAAAATCATTTGCAAACTATTCCACAGCCGGGCGAGCTGTCTGAATTCTTTTGCCAATTCTTTTGTGATGAGGCGAAGTGTCAAACAGGCAGAATTTTTAAGTACCAGATGTATTATCATTACTACTAAGTTTATAATCAGGCTCTCAGTCAAACAGTCAAACGCAAAGGACCCTCGAAGGCTAGTAGGTCTGAGATAGTGTCACTCGTATGTAAGGTTTGCATGATTTTAGATGACTCTACAAAATCCAGAATACTTAAAACATTTGCGTTATATGGGAATTGGGCCGAATACTTATGGGAATCGGGATATATATCCCAATTCCCATGTACCGTAGTAGTTTAAGCATTCAAAGCGTTGAAAAGGGCATCTCAAATCATGTGATCCAAATCACAGAATAGTTGAATTGTTACTAATTAACTTCCTGGGCATATGTAATGCTGACCGTGAAACACATACATTGACCTGGACCTCTTCACTCCACAGTACTAGGGACTCATTCACAAACTCCTCTCTCTGACCAGAGACTAACAATGCACCAGCGAACACTCTAGGGCCCAAAAAGTGAAAAGGCTTTAAAAACACATATGCTGATGTCATGCCATTAAAAGTATAGCACCTCTTTTCAGAAATTCTGATATTGTCCTCTGTGAGAGCATTACAGAGAGAGGTTAAATGGGGGAGCACATGGTATGCCCAGTCCTCACTGCTGCAAGCACCAATAAGTGCTTGGTTCAAACCCTGTCATAGACCACACTGCATGAAGGGAGGCGACCAGGCGCACATCTAAAAGCTTAAGCCATTACAAAAACGGTGTATTTGATTTTGAATCACAAAGGTAAGATTAAATAGCCACGAACATTGTTTTTTAAATAACATTCCATACTGTGTTTTAAAACATTGCAAAACAAAGAAAAGAGTAAATAAAACAACAGCCACAGTCTACACATTTGCGCAAAATGCAGGTGTCCGGTACAAATAAATTGAGGATTTAGCAACGCCTGCAAATAAGCCTGTCGTCTGAAATTACGCCCAGAATATATGGGGTGTTGCAGGTTCTTCAACACCATTATTTCAGGCGCCACTGTTTGGATGCTTCCAGCAAAAGTCGTTTTTGCCTTCATGTTTACACGGAACTGATCTTTACTAACAGCTGCAACTGCTTCTTCAAGCTGCCTCGGCCGAATGTCTTTCTTCCATATATAAACTCTGTTTTTTATGTCTATCTTCAAGGAAGGCCCTTCTGTCAATCATTTAACTAACATGGATTCTAACTTTGCTACTTAGGCACAGGTGAAGATAATACCACACATGTTCTGTCCCCTACTTCAATCTCTATATCTTCAGATCTCCTATTAAGCATTTTAGTAGCTGTCTAAGAAGCATATACATGCCCACAGACCAAGTAGATTGTTTGAGTACAGTGATGGCCATTAATGTGATGCTATCAGCCAGATCAGCAGATACTTGGGTATTGACAGCTCGCCGGCACAAACAAAAGTAGCCCTGTGTAATGTGAGGGGGGCATGCTGATTGGCCCATGCAAATTGCTAATGAAAGCTAAGTGTTCTTAACAACTAGTTTAGCTTGTAATTATGGGCTACAAGGCTACTAACAATTGGGTCGACTAACACTGTGCCAATGCCATGTTCTTACACCAGAAAAAAAATGTGAGCTGGAAATCCAAATCATTAAGTGTGAATATATTGGTTGGCTTTTATTTGTCAGGTGGATGGTGCCGGCATGCCAGCTGAAGCCTTTGGAGGCATGAACAAAGCAACGGCCTCATCCAGGGCTCTGGCCAAAACTGCAAAATCCTACCAGCTGAAAAGATAGTTAACGCTGTAATCCGGGTTACTAATATTGTGGGGGGTTGTATTAAGAAAAGTGGGTCAGTGTGTATTGCAAGTGTCCAATTTCCTCTTAAAAATAAAGAAAATGTACACACAGCAAATAACAAGTGGCAGAAATTCTCCCTATTTTCAAAAGAACTGATCCATGTGAACCTGGGAATTATAGGCTGATAGCCCTATTAGAAGCTAGTAGCAAAATATTTGGTAAAATCCTCCAAACTACACTAGATTCTTTGGTAAAGGAGTCTGACATGGTAAATCACCTTCAGGCTGGCTTTAGAAATGGGTTGAGTACCATTAACCACGACCATAGACTCATATGAACAAGTTTGTGACTTTCAAGGGTGGCAAATAGCACTTACTTTTTTTGACCCAATAGCTGCTTTTAACAGCATACCTAGAATGGTCATATGGCAAGCATTACAAGCCAGGTGTACCTGCCCCGCTACTGAAAGCTATAATGGACCTACATGAAGACTCATCTGCAAGAGTGAGATGGTGCTTAGGTGGGGAGACTACCGGGAATGTTCTGGTTGAAAAGGGGCTAAGGCAAGGTTGTATACTTGCCTCCCTCCACTTCAACATGTTTTGTGATGGTGTATTGGCTGAATTGCCAATAAATGCATTGGACACACCCTCTCTTGGTGGTGAAAAGATAGGGATTTTATTCTTTGCCGACAATGTGGTTATCATTTCCCGCACTCCCACTGGTTTAATCAAACGGACATACAACTTTGTTGAGTTTGCAGGAAGAAAGGCCTGGAAGTAAATGCAAGCAAAACAAAAGTAATGATATGTGGAGTGGCAGCAGTGGCGTCCGTCATGAATGGAGGGTTTAAAAAAAGCACAAAGTGCGCCACTTTGACCATGTGGGAGTCAGGATATCAGCGGATGGGTCGTGGAAGGAGCAGCAACATAAGACCAAGCTGTCTCTTCCATTCTATCCTTTGCCAACTGCTTTGCTATAAATCTCTTCATTCCAGCATTGTAAATGTACCAGCATGGGCACAGTAAGGCTTCAGACTTATCAGTGACCCAAAATAATGTCCTAAAATACCTGCTGTGGGTCCCCCATAGTACACCCTGCATTCCGCTACCATATGGAATTCGGCATTATATGTATTAGTGACAAATTAGTTCTTAATCTAGTTTTGTCCTGGGTGCGCATTTGGTCCTGTGAGACCCTTTCAAAACGTAGATGTTGTCAGTGCTCAGACATAAGAAATGCGCCAGTAAATCAAGTGTAGTATTTTTTCATGTATGTATTTAATACATCTTGTTAGTCCTTGCTGATGACACGTGGTATATTTAATGGGGTAATCCCTACTGGTAGCAGCCAGTCGGCCGATGCGAGAGACGAGACACACTGCTACCAGTAGGGATTACCCCATTAAATATACCAATCTACAAAAGAAACCAACTAGGAACACGACATTTAAGAAATCATGAGCCCTGATTTGAGAAAGGCGCTATAAAAAGCCGAAACACGTGTCAGCAGGGGCTAACAAGATGTATTAAATACATACATGAACAAATACTACACTTGATTTCCTGGCACATTTCTTATGTCTGAGCATTGACAAAACCTGTTATCTCTTGGTGATTTATTGGGCTTTTCTCACCACAACGCTCAGATAGAACACGAAATAACGTTGCTGACGTATGGAAAACAGACGTTAGTTCTGTTGTTAAAACTGATATAATATTGTTTTATCCTCATTGTATATGTTGGCCTATGCCCAGTCGCTCTGCGAGGACATCCGCATCGCAAGGTCGTAACCTTAAGTTAATCGAGCCTCCATTTTAGGTCAAAGTCGCAATTTTAGTTATTCGTGCAAAGTCACCCTGTGGCCTAAAATGGCCGACCTGTGTTCTCTTGTTCTTACTTAACCTCTTCGACCTCTGTAGGCGAGTTAATGTCCAACCTGCCTGCAGGCTACATGTTAGGGTCATGTAGACCTTGTCCTTTGTTGACCTCGGGATCAGGGGATTACTTGAATCGGCGATGTTAACCTACAAGTATATAAGAACAATAATGCTATCTAAACATGACATGCGAAACATCTGTTTGACCTGCATTGAAACAAATGTGTAAAGGGTGTAAAGTTAAACCCAGAGAATAATAGTGCTTGTTAGTAAAATGTATTACGAAGTAAACCACATGCACGAGATATGTAAATTAGGAATGAACCTGGCGCGACCCTAGCCCAGTACATGATTAACTTGTAGGAGGCTGGACATAGTTATGAAGAAAACTGTATAAATATGCTGATGTCCAGCTAGCAATTCCTGTTCACTGCTCACATTGAACCTTCTGGTGGTCTCTGTGAAGTACTGACGGCCAAATAGCTATTTGTGTACTTTGTTTTGTAAACTGCTCAGTATTGCAATAAAGATTCTGGGAATCTTTACAAGCCTGTGTTGGTGTATTTCTCGTTGCATGGTGTAAAAGCCTTAATATTGTATTTTCTGATTCCACAGATGGCGCCCGAATAGGGACCCTCAAGATCGACTTCGTCTCGTTGAAGGTTGGCTCGGCTATCGGACCGGGATCGGACGGTGCCAACAAAATGGCCCCCTGGACGAGAAGCGAATTCCTCGACAGAACAGCATGATCCGATCCCTGAACGGTGAGATGTAGCCCGAGACGATGTCTTGACGAGGGTCCATATATCGAGGTGGGTAAATTTGCCGAAATCACCAGACACGTTGGTCCTTAGAACTGTTCTTAGTAACCCGATCGGGCATCCCAGTTCTTTGGTCAGGTGAATCGTGACCCGATTCTTAATTTAACCCTGACAATTTGAATTTGGCGCATTGTACTCGCGAGCACAATTATTTGACCAGGAAACACCAGAATTCTGATATGCCTGGGAAATAGTCTGCCTGCTTCAGGGCATTATTCCGCAGCGACAGACAATCTTTGGAAGATAGCCATCCCGCACCACAGAAGGGGTCGCCAGCATGTACTATGTACTGTAAGAAAGGCTTTGGTAGCATAGCATTTAACGATATTTGGCAAAGACAGACCAGACATAACTGTAATCTTCGGTGGCCAACCAACGGTAGCTTTGAAATCCCTCGTATAGAATATCTAGAGTCTGTATTGGTAAAGAAAAAGCTAGACCTGCAGCATTTGACTCATTACACAGTTCGAAAACAGAAGCTTTGCAGCAACAAAAAAGTAGAGAGAAACATATGCATCGACATATGACGAATGCCAAAAAGGCGCAGTTATATGATCAAAATAAACGATTGGAATCAGTTAGGAATACGGACAGAGCGTTTCCATTAGGCATTCAGAA
Source organism: Ambystoma mexicanum (assembly GCF_040938575.1). Taxonomy (NCBI): domain Eukaryota; kingdom Metazoa; phylum Chordata; class Amphibia; order Caudata; family Ambystomatidae; genus Ambystoma; species Ambystoma mexicanum. The sequence goes on from NC_090922.1 coordinate 899,877,438, forward strand.
AATGTTCCCTTCAAAAGATTTTCATATGTTCGATGAATTGATTAATAAACTTTTGCATGAATGAAGCACCGATGCCTCTGCTCCACCCCTGACGTCCCTCCTCCTGGTGTTTTGACCCTTCCCGTCGTTATTCCTCCTCCTATAGTCCACCCGGTCCTTCCTCTTGTTCTTCCTGCTGTTCTTCCAGCTGTTTCTCCTTTGCCTGCCCCCTTGCTTCCACCTATTGACATTCAGAATGTGCCTACTCTTCCTCTTCCAAGTGATTCTGCATTGCTTGTAGTAGACCAGGGAAAGGAAATCAAGGGTTGTGACTCGTAATACTGTGTCACCAGATAAAAAGAATGAATTAATTGCTTGGGCTAAACATTGTATGGAGAAGGGTGAACAAGCTGATGTTTTTTCCACACTCGAAAACCTGAAAAGTATTCCGGAAAAGAATGTTTTTATTGAAGGATTAGGAATTCAATTGAGCATAATGTGGAATAGATTAAACGATGTAGACCTCCCACAAGGGTTACGGGATTTGAACGCCTTAGCGTTGTCTAGAGATAATGCGGAGCAAGTATATGAGCATGTCAAGAGGAGTTTTGTGTATAAGAAGGAGTTGGAAGAGTTACAGAATGAAGAAGTAGATGGTGATAGTTTAGGTACTATGTTCTTACAGAAACGCTTTTCACCTCGACGTGAATTGATAGGTGAGGAAGCACAAATTTGTACAAAGGATGCGATAAGATGGATTTCGGATATCTCGATTACTCCAGATGAAGTATATGACACGTATGGTCAGTATACGTTAGAAATGCAAAAGAAAGTGATTCAGGTTATGGTAGAATACCTGCAGAATGAGCGTGTAAAAAGAAAGATTTGTTGTCCTGCAGAATTGTTGAGTGTTTATAAGAGAGCTTTTTCGATGGATACCTCTTCGACTGCCTTAGCGCTTGATTTGGCTCTGTTGCTTAGTAAGCGTTCAGAGCTGCCTACTTCTCAGTTGCCTATGAGAGAGGTCCCTCCGACATTTGTCCCAAAAGTTGAGATTGCGGCCGATGCTGCACGAGGTATAGTCGCTGTGGACATTCCTGCACATTATGTATCGCAGTTTGTTCACGTCCCGTTCTCGAGACAGGAAGTGAACACCATAAAGCAATCTATTCCCGATATAAGAAAGAATCCAACGGGGTTCTATAAAGAAATAGAGTCGGTCTTAAAATCATCGGTATTCACCTTAAGTGATATTGATTTATTATTTCCCATACTCCTGCCAGTTGATTTGTGGAAACAGATTAGGACTGTAGATGATGTACCTGGGTTAGGAGATACATGGGATAACATGGTTAGGTTCGACAGAGAAAGACCAGCTGGCGAGCGACCACCTCAAGTGATATTAACTTTGCCTGATAGGATTATTGTAAAATTAAAAACTATTGTTCCTGAAAAAAGAATACTTTGGGACAAGCTTATGGCCTGTGTCCAAGGAAAGTCTGAGGGTGCTACCGAGTTCTTCAATCGGTTTGAACAGGTATTTTCAGATTTCAGTGGACAAGACTTAGGCACAGAGTCAGGGAAACGGCTGTTTGTCGACAAATTTGTACGTGGATTGCTGCCTGACATCCAGTTACAGATTATGTCCTCCGAAAGCGCTTGGCAGGCGAAGTCTCAATCAGAAGTACTGCACATGGCTCAGTACTATGAAAATCGTGCAAATACTGAAAAGGAAAAACTTGAGAAAAAAAGGGTGACCTGAAAACAAAAGTACTATTGTAACAGATCGTTAGAAACCCTAGAGGGGGTAATCAATTTAGAGGTCAATACATTCCACAGGGAAGTACGCCCCTGGTGCCGGTAACCATTAACCAGTGTGCCTATTGTCGACAGGAAGGTCACTGGCACGCACAATGTCCGACCTTGCAGCAAAGGTCTTTTGGGAACATGGGTAGACGATCCAGAGGTCGCCCAGGTGCAGGGGGCCCTGGCAGAGGTCAGTTTGCACCAGAATCACAGCAACCTTCCTCACAAGATAAACAAGTTTCGAGTGTGGATAATAGAAACATTTTTGATCATCCTTCTGCCGGGTACCTCTCTGAAGAACTTCCTTTTGACGTCATTTTGTTTCGTTAGGATTGCCCGAAGCAGGATTTGGAACCAACGCCTATTCCCGTTCATCAGAAAGGTCACTACGTTGAGATGGCGGTGGGAAATAGGAAGCATCTATTTTTAGTAGATACGGGAGCACAAAAGTGTTCCATTGACCATACACGGGTTCCAAACATTCCTCTGTCAGGGCAGTCCAACGTCTCCGTAGGGTTTTCAGGCACACCTGTAGTTTGTCCAATCTCTTTGCCGGTACCGATAACACTGGGTTCCTTCACGGAGCAGTGTCCATTTCTACTTACTACGGACTGTGGGGAGAATTTGCTGGGGTTAAATTTGCTGAAGGAATTGAATGCAGTAATATATTGCTCCCTGGATGGAGTTTGGTTAACTATTTCACCTCAGCAATCACTCACCTCTCAGTTTTTGACTCAACCTTTACCGCCATAATTCAGTAACATTCCGGAATGCTTATGGGCGATAATGATGTGGGCATTCTTCAAATTGAACCTGTTAAAATGATTCTGAAACATGGAGTAAAATTGCCTTGCATCCCGCAGTATAAGATCTCTTTTGAAGGAGAACAGGCTTTGAAATGTATAGTTTCTGATTTTGTACATCGTGGAGTAATTGAGGAAATTACAGGTAGTGTGTGTAATAGCCCGATTTTGCCAGTATATAAAAAAGGTGATAATGCGATTCCTTTTCGATTTATAATTGATTTGCGTGCTATTAACAAAATTGTGGCTCCTCAATTTCCCATTGTACCTGATGTTACCACGATACTAACTATGATTCCTGCTTCTGCCACTCACTTTAGCGTTGTAGACCTTAAAAACACGTTTTTCAGTATTCCTATACATAAAGATAGTAGGTATTTCTTTGCGTTTACCCTAGGTGGACGCTTGTTCACATTCACTCGTGCACCACAAGGGTACACTGAGAGTCCAAGTATTTATAGTAGAGCATTGAAAGAGCAATTCGATACTCTCGAGTTGCCTACTACTTGTACGTTACTACAATATGTAGATGATCTCCTCTTGGCTGCTGATTCTGAGAGTGCCTGTAAAGAATGCACCATGTTGTTCCTTTGTCATCTAGCAAAACATGGCCACAAAGCTTCACTCAAAAAATTCCAATATTGTTGTCAGGAGGTCGCCTATTTAGGCTATTTCCTGTCAAAGGAGGGAAGAAGGTTGACACCTGAATGAATGAAAACTATTTCTGGCATGTCTGTCCCAAATACGCAGAAAGAAGTTAGAGCTCTGATAGGTATGGCTTCTTATTGTAGATTGTGGGTCCCTAACTTTTCGTTAACGATTAAACCAATGCTGGCTTTGACAAAGAAGGGCATTTCTTTGCCATTGCCATGGATTTTGGAACACCAGACAGCATTTGATTTGCTCAAAACCGCGCTGTGTTCGGCACCGGTTTTAGGAACTCCAAATTATGAAAAGGCCTTCCTGTTGTATGTGCATGAACGTTATGGATGTGCTTTGGCTGTGTTAACGCAGGAACATGGAGGGAAGAATAGGCCGTGCGGCTATTTCTCATCCGTCCTTGATCCTGTTGCATGCGCTTTGCCGAGATGTTTGAGAGCTGTCGCTGCTGCTGGTGCGTCTGTAAAACAGAGTGAGGGAATGGTCCTGGGTCATGCGTTAACCCTAATGGTACCTCACCCTGTAGATATTTTATTGAATAGAACTCAAACGCAACACCTTACTTCCGCACGATTGACAAGATACGAATTGATCTTGTTTGCTCCCCACATTCAAATTCAGAGGTGTTGTGTATTAAATCCGGCTGAACTTTTACCTATCCCCCAAGATACTGTTGATGGTGACGAGACGTCACACAATTGCCTTTATACCACAGATCAAGAGACTAAAGGTAGAATCGATTTGAAAGACACGCCTTTGAATAGTCCCCAAGGAGAGCTATTTTGTGATGGCTCCTGTTTCAAACTTTCGAATGGTACATCCACGGCTGCTTATGCCGTCACCACCTTAAGCACGATTGTGGAAACCAAAAGAATAATGCATAATTCCGTGCAGGCCGCAGAAATTATAGCATTAACTCGAGCGTGTGAACTTTCTGAAGGGCTTACAGTGAATATATATACCGACAGTCAGTATGCCTTTGGGGTAGTTCACAACTTCGGTAGGCTTTGGAAAGAACAAGGTTTCTTGACCTCACATGGCACAAAAATACAGCACGGCACTTTAATAGTGCAATTACTTTCAGCGCTCGCGCTCCCTGTTCAGTTAGCCATTGTAAAATGTACAGCACATCAAAAGGTTACAGATGATATAGGAAAAGGGAATGCTTTCGCTGATGAGGTAGCTAAACAAACTGCTACTGATCTTACTTCAGAAATGTATGCTGTAAGGGAAACTGTAAATGTTTGTATTTTTGGTGAAAGTATCGATTCTGTAAAAGACATTCAAGCAGATGCTACTGCAGAGGAGACCATGAAATGGATCGAGGGTGCAGGGAGATTGGATGGTGATGGGTGTTGGGTGGACAATGTTGAAGGAAAATGGTTACTCCCAGATGCCTACTTTACAATGATGGTCATTATGGCTCATGGTCTAACCCATGTCTGTACGCGTAAATTGACTAAAATGTTACATAGTGTATGGGCCAATGATAACATTTTCAAAATTGCGGAGCGCTTTGTCCAAGGGTGCATGGTCTGCTTGCAGTACAATGTAGGAAAAGGTACCTCGACTCCAAGAGGGAGTTTCGCTCCACCTTCTGTTCCGTTTGAGGTCATCCACTTTGATTTTATTGCGATGGAACGTTGTAACAATCTTAAATATGTACTGGTTGTCATTTGTGCATTTAGCAAGTGGGTTGAGGCCTTCCCTGTTAGAGATGCAACAGCCATAACCACGGCAACAACTCTGTTGAAGGAGTTCTTTCCTAGGTTTGGGCTGCCGAGAGTCATCTGGTCGGATAATGGGCCACACTTTATCGCTGCCGTAATCCTACAAATATGCAAAGGATTACAGATTGATAAACGGTTCCACTCGGCCAGACATGCCCAAAGTGCCGGATTAATGGAAAGGCACAACAGCATTATAAAGAACAAGCTCGCTAAGACGTGTGCTGGCACCAAGTTAAAATGGCCGGACGCCTTACCAATCGTGTTGCTGTCGTTGAGAAAAACCCCTCAAACTAAGACTGGGCTCTCTCCCTTTGAGGTGGTAATGGGGAGGCCTGCTAATATTTGGGGTATGCCAAAGAGTCACTCATTGCGGGATATAGAGAATGTGCTTCTTTCAGATTACTGTAACCAGTTGACTAAAAATCTATTTTCAATTTATCACCAGGTGCGAGAGGCATTACCTGTACGATACGAGGGTCCCGGTCACAGTCTACGACCAGGGGACTGGATCCTCACGAAAGTTTTTGAGAGGTCATCTTGCCTTGCACCTCGGTGGAGGGGTCCCTACCAGGTCCTGCTAGTCACCCAGACTGCTGTGCGGGTAGCAGGGCGAAAGAACTGGATTCATGCAACACACACCAAACAGATCCCGCAGCCCGTGCCATACGATACAGTAGACACAGAATCCCTTTCCAACGCTGTAACCAACATGCCCGAAACAGCAACAATCGATAAGAGAGTATCAGAGATCGTTCCAGAGTTCGTAAGGCCAGACAAAACGGCCATCTTGTCTCCACACTCTCCAACAGTGGTACTTCCGGATCATCCATTTCCTGATCCCATTTCCGTTCACTCGCCACCTCCAGTGGGAAGTGATGACATACTTTTTTCTGACCCTTCAACACTGGAAATTGTGAAATATAATTTACGTCCAAGAAGATAGACGTACGGCACGGTTTGACTGTGCGATTGAGGAAATCATTTGAGAGCTTGCCTTTTGGCCCGACTGTACGAAAGGATTCTGTTGGCTAAGGGTTGTGGGAAAGACATTAAGAAGATGCGCGACTGGAGTCACCAGCAAACGAACAATTGGTGTTTTTCGATTGGAGACTACGATGCCTGCACCCGCTACTGCTCGCACTGAACTTTTAGATAAATATGTGACTAGCAGAGACAATGATCAAGCGTGTAAGGGGTCCCCGAAAATGTATTGTTGCCTTTTAGTAATAATAACTGGGTTTGTAGTAACTATTGGTTTTGGGTTATGGTACCTGGAGGAAGCATATCCGCTAGAGGACCTTTTACCTGTTGAAAATGTATCTGTTATACCTACTCCTTCCGTGCAATTGCATACCTTGTCTCCTAGAGATTCTTCACATAAACGGAACTATCAGAATGATACTCTTTTGTTAATAATGAATGCCACTCATGCAATTTTTAATAGAACCACTTACTGGACCTGCTCACATTTACCACAACATGGGGATAAGGGGTTAGGTTGGTACATTCATCCTTTACCTTTGTCAACTGCTTGTTATGCTTCTCTTAGAGCACTATTCTTTGGCCGTTGGAATGACAGCATCTCAGGGAACTTTGATGGCACAAATTTGAATAGTTTTGAAAAACGTGTTTTGATGCCCCTGGGATGCTCACTGTTTGCAAATAAGAGTAAGCCAAATGTTGCTTCTGTTAGGCCCTCTGATAGATTGTCTCATCCTTTCCAGTCTTTGATCTCTTTCAAAATGGCTCCTATAGGCAATAAGGATGCCATGCCTCCATCTTATTCTGTTAACCATAACCCCGATTCAGTTTCCTTCTGCATACAGAGGAATGGAACACGGTCAATGGGTGATTTTAGGAGACGCGCCAATGTTGCAAATTTGACTAGTGAGAACAGACCTCTGTATGTAGGTGAACCTGTCTATTTCGTTTGCGGTAATGTGGCATTTCCATGGTTGCCCAGGGATTGGCAAGGAACCTGCTATTTAGGGATTCTATTACCTGGGGTATTTATTGCCAGTACTGCAGAAATTTCAAAGACTCGTCCACGACGAGATGTGAAGGGGGATACTCCAGCGCAAACTCTAGGAGACATTATGAAATCCTTTGTGCCATTTTTTGGGCAAATTATGAATTCCGAAGATATCAGGGGACTAGCGAGAGTACTGGAGAAAACCATCAACTGGACCACTGACATACTCTATAATATGACGTTAGAACAGAAAGCGATAAGATTAGTAGCTCTTCAGAACCGGATGGCATTAGATGTCATTCTGGCAGAGCGTGGAGGAGTATGTAAATTAGTGGGGTCCGCTTGCTGCGTTTACGTACCAGACTCCTCTCCAACGATCTTTAGGGCGATCCAAAATCTACATGTTCTTAGTTCGGAAGTACATGTTCCTGAGGGAAACTGGGAACTTAGTACATGGTTTTGGGACCTCCTACGGTCATGGGGATGGAAGTTGTTTTCGGCCCTGCTGATTATCTTGGGTAGTTTTCCATTCCTTTGTTGTTATATACGGTGTCTCCCTGGTATATGTTCGGTATTAGGGGGGTGTTGCACACAAGCAACAAGTGTATTAGGGCATAAAATATACGCCCCAGATAAGGTTTCCAACGAGTATGTGTTGAAAGAATCTCTAGTGTCTGATCTGATGGCAATAGATATGTCTGACAATGATTCGGGGTGTATAGATGTTGAAATGTGGAGTTAGTCGTAAAGTGATTGGAAGTAGTTTAGCGTTTGGCATAGGCCAAAATGAGGGTTTGTTAAAACTGATATAATATTGTTCCTTCCTCATTGTAGATGTTGGCCTATGCCCAGTCGCTCTGCGAGGAAATCCGCATCCCAAGGTCGTAACCTTAAGTTAATCGAGCCTCCATTTTAGGTCAATGTCGCCATTTTAGTTATTCGTGCAAAGTCACCCTGTGGCCTAAAATGGCCGACCTGTGTTCTCTTGTTCTTACTTAACCTCTTCGACCTCTGTAGGCGAGTTAATGTCCAACTTGCCTGCAGACTACATGTTAGGGCCATGTAGACCTTGTCCTTTGTTGACCTCGGGATCAGGGGATTACTTGAATCGGCGATGTTAACCTACAAGTATATAAGAACAATAATGCTATCTAAACATGACATGCAAAACATCTGTTTGACCTGCATTGAAACAAATGTGTAAAGAGTGTAAAGTTAAACCCAGAGAATAATAGTGCTTGTTAGTAAAATGTATTACGAAGTAAACCACATGCACGAGACATGTAAATTAGGAATGAACCTGGCGCGACCCTAGCCCAGTACATGATTAACTTGTAGGAGGCTGGACATCGTTATGAAGAAAACTGTATAAATATGCTGATGTCCAGCTAGCAATTCCTGTTCACTGCTCACATTGAACCTTCTGGTGGTCTCTGTGAAGTACTGACGGCCAAATAGCTATTTGTGTACTTTGTTTTGTAAACTGCTCAGTATTGCAATAAAGATTCTGGGAATCTTTACAAGCCCTTGTTGGTGTGTTTCTCTTTGCATGGTGTAAAGCCTTAATATTGTATTTTCTGATTCCACACTGTATAAGAAACAAAACAAAAGAATTCATACTCTTTTCGCTTAACCGACCAGCTCACTAAAAGCCTACCTTGAGTTTTTATGACTTTCAAAACATAGGGCTGCTCTTAAGGACATCTTTTCTTATCAAAACGTTTGCACTTGTTTAATCCGGACGAATTTTGGAACAAACCAAACTTGCTGGGGTCAAAGCCAGAAGGAGCAGCACATACACACATGTATTCCCCCTCTGCCCTGATAAAAAAAAAAAGTCACTACATCACTTTCCATTTGTATGCCACGTGTATTCCCAAAATTAAGCAAAGCAATTTAAAATGCATTGTTTTACTTAATATAGTGGAAGGATTTTGCAAAAGATGAGACGCCAAGGACACCCATTTTGCAGTCTCCAGTTATTCGGAGGTGCAAACATGACATCATAATTAGAGAAGCTATAATAATAATGACTGTTTTAAGATACCAGATTATGTTTGCAAACAATCTTGCATATTATGCATAAAACACCCTCCGTACTGGCACTGCTAATTGTAACTGAAATGCAATTTATTTTTGGACCCCTTGTGTGAATAGGACAATTATGCCTGATAAACTAATGTTTCTTGCTTGATGGGATGTATGTAATGTGATTATTTTATTTTTATGGATTTGCTCTTTTCACCTGTATTTTTATGTACTTTGGAGACAATGTTGTCTAAAATGCCAAAATAACAATGATTAAAAAGGGCATGTTGCCCCTTTAGTAGTTGAATAGCTGGGTGGCAAGGGATGGGGGCAAGAGGCAGGAATGTAGGTGAGGGGAAAAGGGATGGCTGGAGTCGATTGAGGGAGCTAGGGGGGTGATTGTTAGGGGGTAGGTGGACTGTGGATTGAGGAGTGAGGAGTGGAAAAGGGGCTTGGCCCATGAAAAAAACTTCACTTCAGGGAGTTTCTTTGGAGGAAGCAATGCAACACACGCTTTTACCAGTGATTCACACCCACGTTCGAAACGTCCTAATTGGATGGCGGCACCCCCCAGCCCCCCCCCCCGGTGTAAATATTGTTTACTTAGTAACAATATAAACCTCTAAAACATGGCAACCACTTTTGCAACATAGCTAGTGGTCCACATTTAATGTCTAAAGCCATTTCCTACAACAAAGAGTAGGAATTTGAAAAATGGAGCAGAATCAATGTAGGACACATAGGGACCACACGACTAGGCGGGAGATGCATTGAGAAGTAGTGTTGACCAGAAAGGATAAGTCAGGAGACATTGAGACATTCCCAAAAGCCAAGAATAATCCAAGGCACCCCATTGGTTAAGAAACCCACAAGATCTAATATTGTGTGATAATTCTTAATTAATCATTTATTTTCCTAGTACAGTGTTTTGTTGATTTAAAGCAGATCCTCAAAACCTACTTGTAGGAAAAATTCTTGAAAACTTCTGTGTTTACCCTCATTATAACTGTTCAATTTGTTTTAAACATGTGAATTCATTTTTTATTTTTTATTTTTGATCTTTTTTAGTAAGCATTGGCTGAAATAAATTCATTTTTAAAATGTCACCAACTGTTCAGGATTGAACAATGGTTGGAAATCTGTTGTTTTAATTTGAAGATTTGAAACATAGATTTGTCTTTCATCTTTCCCCATGGCTTATGTTTGATGGAACATTACTGTGTGACTTACATTCTGAAATTTTCCAAATCAATGCTGTTATCAAGTTTTCCTGTAAACTTTTGATTGTGGAGACAATCAGACACATAGTAATGGATGCTCACAGTTTGAATTCACCTATCAGTTTCATGAAGAACACAAGATAGAGTGTAACAATAAGGTCACCTGCTTTTTCCATTTTCTTTTATCCTACATTGCATGCAGGGGACCAAACAGCAAGCAAATGAAAGTACAAGTGGTCCCCCGCATGCAATATGCACTTAATGTAGAATGAGCCCCTACGTGAAATTCTAAGGGGGTTTATGTGAACTAAGTTGGTAGGGTGAAGGCGTGCATAAGGTGGGAGGTAATAGGCAGGGGTGAGTCTGGTAGGCTTGGATGAGCTAGAGTTAGTTTATGTTTATGTTTATTGGCTTATATTGCACCAGAGCCCGCAGCCATCAGGGCACAAACACATGACAAATACAAGTTAACAGGCAGGACGACAGTCTAGGCAAACAGGAATGTCTTGAGGTTTTTCCTGAAGACAGCCAGGTTATCTTCCCGGCGCATCTCCACAGGGAGTTTGTTCCACCTTACACCTGCCTGTGAGGCAAAAACACGTTGGGTGCCTCGTACTCAATTACATCTTGGTTGTGTCAGACGCATCAAGTTCTTAGATCAAGTAACTTTAGTTAACTTTTCCACGGTCAATCTTTCTTTTATATATTGCGGTGCTTTTCCGTATAGACACTTGTGTACAATAGTGTTTATTTTGAAGCATATTCTAGCTTCCACAGGAAGCCAGTGTAACTCTCTTCTGTGTACAGATACTGGATCCTGTCTCCTGGTCCCCTTGACAATCCGAACCGCATCATTCGGGAGAAGTCTTTTTAGGCATCCCTTTCTTGCTCCAGCCAAAAGAGCATCATGTCAGGGGTGTCCATTTTCCCCACTTTTATTTGCCATAGCAATGGAGCCGCTTGCTGTGTGCCTGAGGAAGCTCCATATATATTGCGCAATAGCGATAGGGGGCATTTGTGACCTGATTTCGTTGTATGCGGACAATGTCATATTATATATTATATATTAGGGAACCTGATACCAACGTGAAACCTCTTGCAAAGGAAATAGAGGTGCTTGGGAGAATTTCGGGTCTGTTAGTAAACTGGTCAAAATCAATCCATTTCCACTGAATGAGGGTACTGAGTGCCTCTCAGGGGTTGGACGGTTTTGGGGACAGCATGAATCCTCCAGGTACCTGAGGACCCTGGTAAGTAGGTCCTGTATACAGCTTGTTAGGGATAATTACGGGCTGTACCTGGAGGAACTTTCGGGGAGGATTGTCCGGTGGGTGTCACTTCCAATTTCTCTGCTGGGAAGAGTAGTGATTATAAAAATAATTACCCTTCCTAAACAACTGTATTTGTTCCTTAATGTTCCGGGGTGGCCGGGCTCTCAATTCTTTAAGGAGTTAGAATCACTGATGGTTACACTGGTGTGGAGCCATAAAAGACCTTGTATACCATTGGATACGTTAATAGCAACATGGGACCAGGGTGGGATTGGGCTGCCGGACCTTGCACAATATTATTTAGCAGCGCAAGTGTTGTTTGTGGCCTACTGGGATCAAGTCAAGGCTAAATTGGGGGACATATGTGGGGTGGCATTCCAGGACTATAGGCTAAGGGAGGCTTTTAGGGTATGGACGCAGGGGTTTCGTGAGAGCCTCCTGTTGATCTCCTCTTAGTAGTAGATCAAAATGGGAAGTAGATTTGTGAGAGGAGCTGCGAGATGTAATATGGAAGTATATGTGCTCATACACTGGGAAAGTGGCAATAAGCTCCCGATTTAAACATATACAGTTTAATGTTCTCCATCGGGTATATATGACCCCAGCTGTTCAGAGGACATTTGATAATTCTTGTGATGGCAAATTCTACAGATGCAAGCGTGTTGATGGTGATTTTATACATGTTTTGTGGAGCTGCCTGCATCTAAAAACTTTTTGGAGGCAGGTCACAGAATTAACAGGGACAATGATTGGATGCACAGTCCCGTTGGATATTCTCTGTTGCGTATTCGGATAGTTGCCACGTATCCCAAAGGATGGGAGGAAGTTATTGTCCATCTGTATGATATTGGCAAAACAATGTATATTGATGCTTTGGGCGAGCCTGGAGGCACCACCATTGTCAAAATGTTTAAAAGACCATGCGTGGCGCTGTGATGTTGAACAAGAGTTCTGTAGATTGCAACCTTCGGGTTCTATGCCTATAGACATCTGGGATCCAGTGTGTTCTATGTTAACTTTGAGGGAGACTGGGGACTTGGGAGCTGACTTGGATGGGGGTGTCACGGACTATGAGCATGCAATGGGATTTTGAAGTAATAGGGACATTGTACAATGGGTTATTGGTCACCTTGGTGATGGAGCACTGTAGGAGGGATTGATAACTCTTTGTCTGCCATGTAAGATATTTCAAAAGGTGGATGGTGTCTCACTTTGTATTCGCAAGTAAAATGCGCTCACTGTTTATTGTTGTAAAAGCGAACCTTTATAAATATATATATATATATATATTTTAATGTGGCGTAAGGTTGTTGTATTGGTGCAGTTGTGTGAAGTGTGGGTGTAGAGATATGGAGTGGTGTGGAGTTGTGGCAATACTGAGGGATAGATTGGACGTGTGGAGTTGGGGACTGGTTGGTGGGTTATGCTAGCTTGCAGTGGTGTGTGGGATGGGTGTGTTGGGATGTGGAGTGTGAATTTGGTGGTGTGAAAATGGTGTGAAGGTGTGGAGTGAGGGTTGGAGGTGTGGTGGTGTGGAGTGGAGTGTGTATGTGTTACGTGATGTGATGGCAAGGAGTAGTGGTGTGGTGCTGTAGAGTGGCAGTGAGGAGTGGTGATGAGGAAGGGTGGAGGGGTAAATTGAATGAGGGTGGGAGGGAAGTTAAGAGTGGTGTGGTGGCATGGAGGGGTAGTTCAGAGTGGTGTGGAGCTAGTTTATTGGTGATGTGGAATTGCGTGGAGTGGGGATATGGAACAGTCTGGAAGGTGTGGAGTGATTGTGTGGAGTGAGGGTGTGGTATTATGTTATGTTAAGCATACTTTTAGAACGCACATAAACCAAAGGCATCTTGCTCCAAGCATGGAGTTGTGGTGTTCGGGTATGGCATTTCGATGTGGGGTTGTAGTGATGTGGAGTTGTAGTGATCTGCAGTGGGGTGTGGATTGTTGGTATGGCTGTGTAGAGTGGTAGTCCAGTGGTGTGGGCATGTGAAGTGGTAGTGTGGGAGTCTACAGTGGGGTCTGTAGGCTTGAAGGTGTAAAGTGGTGGTGTGAAATGTTGATAGGGTTGTTTGAAGTTGTGGTGTATATTATAGTGGTGGTGTGTAGTGTGAGTGTGGGTTGGTTTGTTGCTTTTGAGTTGTGTGGAGTGGTGAACACATAGAGTGGTGGTGTGGGATGTGGCCGTGTGGAGATGGGTTGTGTTGGTGGTTTCAATTTGTGGCCGTGTGAGGTAGTGGTGAGGGGAGTGGGGGTTTAGAGTGGGGGTGTATGATTGTGTGGCGTGTGGTGTTCTCGGTTGTTGTGGGCAGAGAAGGAGTGTGGTGGTGTGCAGTGGAGGTGTGAAGCAGTGTAGTGTGTCATAATGTGGTGGTGTGTTAATGTGGTGGTGTTGATGAGGGGTGTTGTATGCTGGTGTGGAGTGGTGGTGGGGAGTGATGCTGGCGCATGTTTCTGCGTAAAATGAAGTGGTGGCAAGGGTCTGAATAGTTTTTTATATGTTAAAGAGCTGTCGGGTGTGATGGTTCCCTGGTGTGGATTAGATATTGATGTTTGGAGTGGTGTGGTTATGGTGTGCAGTGGTGGTGCTGGGAGGTGTGGTGGAGTGGCGTAGAGTGGTTATATGGGTTGATGGTTTTGTGAAGTGGTGTTGTGTGAGGTGAAATAACTGATACAGAGTCTACTGAAAAAAGAAACAAAGTGGACATTTCCAATTTGACAGCATCAGACTGCAGTGCAGCATTCCTGGAGTGGGGGCTCAGTGCTTGCGGTTTAGTCGTGACTCAGAGGGGGTACTGTTTCTTCCCACTACACATTCTTCACTAACACGCTTATCTGCCTGGTAGGGTGGTCAGCCAATGCCTTAAGTGTGATGAAAAATCACAGGGGTTTTGTTCCAACAAGGGGGAATGGCCTGAATGTTGGACCTAAATAGTAATAGACATGGAAAGAAAAACACTACCTGAGCAAAAGAATACACAGTGATAACGAGTAAACGTGAACTTTGGGTAACTGAGCATGGTCTCAGAGGGTATTGTTTGATTCCAGTCTATATATTGTAAATGAATCACTCTCTCCCTCACAGTATATACACAATTCAATACTGGAGAAAATAAACCACCCTTATTCTTTAATTAAATCACCTATGAGAAAGGGGTTGTGGTGAATATCAACAATGTGGTTTAGTAACAATTTGCATAAAATCAAATAGCATGTTGGGAAACACAAGAATGACCACATAGGTTTATATTTCAAACATGCTTTTGATTGTGAATTCAACCAAGACACTCTTCTGGGCATGCAATGGACACTGGGAGCTCTGTCATTTCATTTCTCATAAAACTCAAACTAACAGTAAATGTCTGCAATAAATATGCTAAAGATACTAATTTAGACAGTGCCAATAGGGAGCGGATCACTCCAGTCTTCCATTTTACCGTAAATCTCCTGAAGCAACCTTGTTGTATAAGATAGGCCACATTGTCTGCTTATGGGTGACAAAGGGAGTCCTGCACAGGACAGCATAGAGGTCATGAGTTTAATTCAGTCAAGCACTTATGGAGTGCAATAAAGGTGCATAGGAGGAAATCGCATTCTCTGCAAATGCATAATGGGTGTAGATTGAACATCGTCATTGTTGGGTGGGCGTCAGTATGAGCAAGGGACGCCATGCTGCAGCAATGGGTGACTTGCTCGTGTTGACAGGTTGACATGAGGAAGGGGAGCAGGGGGAGGAAGATGGAACTCTTTGGTGATGACATCATCTGCAGAAAACAAATCAGTGTCCAGATGGTATTTAGACCATTTCATCAGACAGGCATTGGCAGATACCAGATCAATCAGAGAGTCTGCTTCCTAACATACCTTTCTCTTTCCCTCGCACCCCTCAATGCATAAATAGACTGGATGAGTATCCCCCACCTTACAACAAAAATCGAATGCCCATGCATGCACGCTGGGATCCGGCTATGGCAACGCTGCCTTGTGTTGACATAGCCCAGTCAAGCATGCTTTAGAATTAACTGCTGTCAGCAGGGAGACTTTCAATACTGAAAAAAAAACATTTCCTTCCAGTTACTGTATTGTAGTCTGTAAGTTTTGTTTGGTGCAGTTGACACATTATTTATATATTCTGAGGTGATAGTTAAGATTCGACTGAGCACAAAAGGAGGCCATAAGCAGTGTATTATGAATCTTTGAGCTAGCACTGCAAAGTGTAAATATAGAACTGAAGGCAAGTCCCTGAACGCTCACACCAGAGAGAATACAACCGGCTAGGGAAGAAAGCCCCAAGTCGATCTTGTAAGGATAACAAGTTTTAATCTCATACACGGATGAGCGCAAAAGCAAAGAAATCTGCTGCTCAGAATGTTCTCCTGAGAAGTAATACAAGCAGAATCTTATAAAGAAAAACATTGTCATTGATGATGCAACATATATAGTAGAAACCCGTGCGGCTGGTTGGTGTCCGCCTATATAGGATCCACCTACTCCATAAGAGGTGCCAGGCCATTTGTTCCTGCCCAGTCTGTCCGTCTTCCATCACATAGGTGCTGCAGAGATCATCTTCTTCTCACGAAGAAGATCAAAGAACAAATTAATCATACCTAACACAATGCTACGTTGTCATTATACTGTGCAACTGACAGACTTTAAGGTTGGCTTAAAGGAGGTTATTGGCCACTCTGACCTCCACACACATTTCACTCACTCCCTCTCGCGCTATCTGGCTCCAAGGTGTCCACCCTCATTTTGAACTATAATGTATCCCTCCCAGCAGCTCGAAATACAAATCATACGATTGAGATTCAAAGACGTGCAATGTCTGTACTCTTTGAACATTCAGTACGTGTTACTTTAGGGTTAGTGGTCAAATATCACCTGGTGCCATGGAGCCCAAGGGTCTTAGGGCTGACTCAGGTATATGGCCTATAACTCGTGGTCGGCTGGGGATGGGCTGGGTCATGCTTTGGCCAGTGTGAGATAACATGCACACCAGGCGCTGATCTGTGATCGCAGCCTTGTAGGGCACATGCCTCTTGAGTAAAAACACATCTTTCCAACACTGTTAGAAAAATGAATATGCGTTGCGGTGTTTGGGGGTGTGGGCTGTCCTCATGGGAGCTTGGGCATGGCTGTAATTTCCCTTGTCTCCCAATTTGGGCCTAGTGCATGCAATGCCGCATTCTACATGCAGGCCCTGTCTCTTAACTATGATTACTAACACCTACAGAAATTAGCAATGTAGCTTGTGCCCTGAGCTACACTATGTTTTTTGATTATATTTGATTATATTGAAGTCGGGTCCTTTATATTGGGAGGTGGTCTTTTCACTGTCACCCCTATCCCCTGGCCCATCATAGGGCTTCAAATGCATCTCATCTCACTCTACAGTGTTTAGGTGGGTGGGACAGGGCTACCCCTTGCCAACAGAAGTAATTAACTGAAAAGAACTTTGTGAAAACGACATTATGTTTAAGTTGTACTAATAAATAGCTAAAATGGCTGCTAGTTCTTTCACCCTGAATGACAGCAAGACTGTTTAGTGGGATCAGCCCAGCGTCCAAAAAAGCATAACAGCTCGTACCAACAATTTAAAATTTCAGGTTGTAATATTCGAGCGGTTCAAACTGTAAAAACACTGGGGTCATATTTACTCTAATCTCACTATGAAAAATCATGTGGGAAATCTTCACTCTACCTGTGCCTATGCCACAAAATGAATTAAGCAGGTGAAACCCTATCTGTCTTCTAAGAAGCTGGCATATCTGGCTGGTGCTCTTGTTAACACCAAAATCAACAAATAGATTATTAATGGGTACATCTAAATCTCAGTCTGCAATCACTGCAAATTACTCAAAATGGGGCTGTCCGAGCAGTAAAAGGTTTAAAGAAAACTGTGCACGTGACAGAGGGTAGAAGATCGCTTATTGTTATAAATGCAGGTCAGGAAATGCCCCCAAATATCTTCAGGATCATTTGTTAGAGGTCCCTAGAGTGAGGGTGCTCAGGTCAAATGGAAATAAACTTCACTGGCATGGTGCAAACTTAAGAACTTTGGTGGTACGAGTTTCGATCACTGTGCCCCAAAACTCTGGAATGAGCTACCAGATGCTTTGCGGGAGATCCCTATTATCTTTAACTTTAAGAAATTTATAAAGACACATTTGTTCAATTCTAATGATAAACCAGTATGTGAGTTGTGCGTGTGGATCTGCTGGTTCTTGACTTATTTTCTTCCTGCTGTCCTGAGGTGTATGCATTTGTCCTGTTTTATGTGCACACTGAGTCTGCTAGGAATGGTGCACATTACAATAAATAAATAAATAAATACCTATTAAATTCATTGTAAAAACATTATAAAAGGGACGAAAAACCAAAGAAATGTGCCAGTTATGGTAAGCTATGCAACCATAACACACGCCACCAGCATGCACTGCTAAGTCTAACATCCAGTGCAACAAAGATGACATCACTTATGACATGACTGATTACATCACATATCCGGGCGGTTGTTTTTTGTTGTGGTGGTACGAGTTTCGATCACTGTGCCCCAAGACTCTGGAATGAGCTACCAGATGCTTTGCGGGAGATCCCTATTGTCTTTAACTTTAAGAAATCTATAAAGACACATTTGTTCAATTCTAATGATAAACCAGTATGTGAGTTGTGCGTGTGGATCTGCTGGTTCTTGACTTATTTTCTTCCTGCTGTCCTGAGGTGTATGCATTTGTCCTGTTTTATGTGCACACTGAGGCTTCTAGGAATGATGCACATTACAATAAATAAATAAATACCTATTAAATTCATTGTAAAACATTATTAAAGAGACGAAAAACCAAAGAAATGTGCCAGTTATGGTAAGATATGCAACCATAACTCAAGCCACCAGCATGCACTGCTAAGTCTAACATCCAGTGCATCAAAGATGACATCACTTATGACATGACGGATTACATCACATATCCGGGCGGTTGTTTTTTGTTTAGTGACAGTGAGAATTTTAAGCAAGTGACTTGATCTAGTGATGCCGCAATGAAAATATGATACACATAATGTAATGTTTCTGTATATATAAACCTTAACCTTGTGCTATGTTCTTAAGGTACTTTCCTCAGGGTTTGCCTGAGCTCATGGGACAATAAGCAGGCCCCAGACAGACAATTCATTTTTTTGTACATGATGAGGAACTCT
Source organism: Ambystoma mexicanum (assembly GCF_040938575.1). Classification (NCBI taxonomy): domain Eukaryota; kingdom Metazoa; phylum Chordata; class Amphibia; order Caudata; family Ambystomatidae; genus Ambystoma; species Ambystoma mexicanum. The sequence goes on from NC_090922.1 coordinate 899,896,098, forward strand.
AATCTTAGTGTCAATTTCTGGCCATGGTGTTTCTTTCCTCCTTTCTATAGTTTCCCTGTATGTGGCTCAGATGTGTATGCATTGATGCTCTCCATATGTATTTATTGTACTGACACATGTGCATAGTGATTCTTGTATTGTTAGCTTGTATTTCCAAGTTTAACATTAGTCAATAGTCTGATAGGCTTGGATTTATGATTCTAGTGGCCAATATTACAATATTAAAAATACTCTACTTCAATGGTCCCTGCTGCAGCAGAACATTTCTGTTTCAATAAGTACATTTTGTGGTACATGGAGTAGTTCATGAGACATCTTCTGATCACCCTTCATATCGTGCTAGCAACATTCTAAATAGAACCCCTTGTGGGGACTTTTCATCAGAATTGATGTCATATGTGATGTCATCAGTAATTTCATAGATGATGCCATTTGTAATGTTATCTTTGATATCCTGGGTGTCAGTCTTAGCAGTGCATGGTGGTGGCACAAGTTATGTTTGCATAGCTTACCATAACTGGTGAATTTATTTTTTTTAAATATTAGCTTGCAACCATAACATCCCTTTAACAAAGATATTTTCAATGAATTTCATAGGTTTTTATTAGTGCCACTTAACTATAACATCCCTTTAACAAAGTATTTTTCAGTTAATTTCATGGTTTTTCATTAGTGCAACTTAACTATGAAGTTCCTTTAGCCAACATGTTTTCAGTGAATTTCATAGGGTTTTATAAGTGCAACTTAACCATAATGCCCTTTAACAACGTTTTGTACAGTGAATTTCAATGGTTTTTTAAGTGGAAATGATTCATGATGTTACAGAACTGTACATAAGTTATTAATAATTCCTCTTTTAACATATATGAAAGAACTACAAACCTCTTTTCACAAACATATGTTTGAAGTGCATACTGATGTGTGTCATTTTCAGCAGTGCATGCTGGGGATGCATGTCATGGTTGAATTACCTAGGGCATGAGGTTCGACCATGACCCCAGCACCTCCAAACCACTCCTGTTATCCACTGCACCGAGCCTGCATCCTGCCCAGTGTCCATTATGCTCTGATAACGTGACCAAAAGCCAGTGCTCAAGGCTTGTAGCCATAATCAGTCTCCACAATCCATGGGGCCTGGGCTTCGGGCATGCCGCAGGCCCCAATAAGGAAATCAAAGTAGACATTTGTCCTTCCCGAGAGCCAGGCCCACTGCCCAGGCACAAAAGTTGCACCACAAATTTTTGTACGTACATTTTCACACTTTGGAAAAACAAAAACACAGGATAGATTTACAAAAGCATGCTTTCAAGTTCTTGTTGATGCTACTTGTGCAAGGTTGTTGCAATCCCTTCCAGCACTCCGGACTGTAGCTGTGAACAGATTTTTTTTCCCATTCAAGGCTATCCTGATTTCAAAAAACGTTACCACATAGCTGGTCCCTGGTGGACATGGCCACTTTAACCCCATTGCCGGTCCCTGGTGGCCATGGCCCGGATTATCTGGCGCTGGCCATGGCCACAAGCTATACCTCAATAACCAAAAGTATATCACTATCTTTTGACACTTTTCAAAAAACAAAACACAGGCATATTTGTTAAACTGTGCTTTTGGGTCCTTGCCACTGCTCCTCGCAAAGTCTGCTGCAAATCTGTCCTTGTTTTATTTTTTTAAAAGGGTCAAAATGTAGGCACAAAAATAGTAATACAACAGGATATAATAATGAATTTGTACTGCTTTCGTGTTTTTATTTGTCCTGAAATGTTTTTTAATTGTTCTTCTTTTATTTCACCTGTTGTGGGTCAGAAGAAGGAGAAGGACTCATGTAAGACATTTGTAATGTTTTTTTTTTTATTAAAGAAAAGGAAATTGCCTACTTTCACCTACTTCTACAGGGAGTTCTCTACATAACAGAACTAAGTAAGGTGCTCATCAGTCATCAGTGAATACAATCTATGTTTTACCTCCAGCAATCTTTTGTTCAATAGCTGATCTCAAAAGAGTCTTTGGTGACTTTCCCCATCAGTCCATTCAGTTCTCTCAAGACTTGTCTGAGCCGTGGCTTCTTTTCAAAATTGAAATTCTTTTCTCTTTACAGGCGTTTTCTCCCTTGTCAGTGTTTTCCTTTCTCTTAAGTCTCTCCTCTTTGGTTTTTCATTACGCCCTATTCTCTCCTATTCCCAGGGGAAGGGCATAAAACGCTTCTGATTCGCTCTCGTGCAATTCTTTTACTCTTTACCCAGATCCCTCTCTTTTTCCTCTGGATTATAATATTCTTTGAACATATTTCAGGTTATCTGTTTCTCTTGTAACTACCTCTTTTTCTGTATTATATCTTTCTTTGAAGATATATTTCAGGCTACCTCTCTCTTTGGTAAACCCCTCTTCCTTTTTACTGAAGTTCTTTTTATCTGAACTGGGCCGAGTATGAATGTATTTGTAGCAATTCTCATTTACTTCTCTTTCTTCTATTGGGATTGCGTCTTCCTCTCTATTGAGGTAGATAAAAACATTCTTCTAATAATTCTCTCTCAATCCTCTTCTCGCCTCTTTATCATCACTGAGATGAGTTTGAACACTCTTGTAATGATTTCTCTTTCAATTCTCTTATCATTTCTTTATCATCACTGAGATGAGTATGAACACTCTTGTAAACATTGTCTTTCCATTGATTTTTTTTCATGTATAAAGCGCAGCAAAGCCCAAAGGCATTGAGGCGCTGTTTGCAAGAGAGGGAGAGAGGGGGCGGAAGGGGTTAAGGTTACATAGCAGCATGATAAAAGAGTCAGTGTACAGAAAGCAAACAGTTATTGGAAAAGGGTGGTCTTGACTTGTCTCCTGAAGGGCCAATAGCAAGATTCAGAGTGGATACGTGGAGCTAGGTTGTTCCAGATATACAAGGCAATCACCGGGAAGTTAGAGCCTCCAGCTCTATTGGGTCTGGAGCTTGGTGTCATTATTCTATGACTGTAGAAAGATCTTGTAGGTCTGGTAGAGGAGTGTTTGTGAAAGGTAAGCTGGTGCTGTGTTGGAGAGGCAGCGTTGCATGATTTAAAGAATTTAAAAGTTTATACATTCTTTAACTGAAAGCCAGTGAGCAGCTCTTCTAAGACTTGCAACATGATCACGTTTGGAGAGAATCATGGCAGTCCAGATGGCATTGTTCTAGATTGTCTGCAGTTTACAAAGGTTGCATACTGAAGTGCCGGCAAGGAGGGAGTTGGAATAGTCAAGTCTGGAGCCTATGGTGGCTCTTGCAATGGTGAGGTGGTCTTGTGAGGAGAGAAGATGTTTGGTGGTGTTTGGTAGCTTAGTGGTGTGGGTGGCTGAGGAGCCAATGGAGTGGACATGCTGTGTCATGTTGAGGCTAGAGTCTAAGTAGACTCTAAGCTTCTTAATTTTAGAGGAGACTGGGACAGAGCAGGCATCAATGTTGAAGGAGTGGTAGGCAGAGTCTAGTTTGGACAGGTGGGAGGGGGGCCAACAATCAGGATTTCCGTCTTGTCTTCGTTCACACAGAGTTGGTGGGAGGGCATCTAGGCTTGGTTAATGTCATAAATAGGGTTAATTCTGCTGAAATCTTGTGTGTGGTCACCTGAGAGGGGACTATGGATCTGTGTGTCATCCACATAGTTGGTGAACGAAATTGCCAGGGTATCTAGGTGGTCGAAAAGAGGGTTGGTGTACACATTGTATAAGATGGGGGAGATGCAAGGGCCTTCTAGTACACTGCAAGGGATGGCAGAGGGGTTGGTAGCTGCATTTCTGGGCGGATCTGTCTGCCAGGAAGGAGGCGATCCACTGGGCTGCTGATGGGCCAGAATTGGCAGCTGTGGAGAGATGGTGACATAGGGTGTGGTCGATGACTAAGTCAAAGGCGGCAGAATGGTCCAAAAGGAGGAGGAGAGCAAGGTTGCCTGAGTCGCGGATGTCATCAAGTTGTTTTTCTAAGTCGAGTAGGGCTGATTTGGTACCATTGCAAGGATGAAAGCCAAATTGTGTATGCCTGAGAATGTGGTGGAGTCCCAGGTAGGATTAAATCTGGGTATAGGCAGCACAGTCCAGGATTTTCAAGAGGGAGGGGAAGTGGTGATGGGGGTGTAGTTGGTAGGAATGGCAGGGTCAAGAGAGGTTTTCCTGAGGAAGGGAGAGATCCATGGTTTCTTCTGCGTTGTTGATCCAAAGCTGGTGGAGAAGGAGGAGTTGACAAAGGAGGTGGTAATGGGGACAAGGGCTTCAGCACAGTCCTTGATGCAGGGTACTGGGCGTATGTCCCCCTGGCAGCGTAATTGTTTCAGGCCAGCGATTAGATTGGGGTTTCCAATTCAGAAATAGGGCAGAATGTAAAAGGAGGGTGTGTGAAGGTGGGAGGAGTAGGAGCAAAGGAGTCAATTGTGGATTTGGTGATCAGGAGAGATTGCTTGATTTTGATTTTTTTATTGTCGGGAGTCAACATTATTTGAGAGGGCATCCTGAATGTTTTGACACCAAGTGTCATCTTTAAGCGAGTTGGAGATGGGGACACAAGGGTCCTCATTACGAGGAGGGTGCCAGAGCCATTAACCCCTTACCGCATGAGGGGGCTCAAATGGGAATGGGGATGGACCGGGTCCGGGTTCCCTGAATGGGGAAATACCGGACCCTCCAAGGTTGGAATTGCCTGGTATTTCGCCATTCAGGGAACACGGACCCAGGTTTGGGGGTAGCCAAGCCCTTATTTAGGGCATGGCTACCTCCAAACTCGTAATGAGGCCCAAGGGGTTTCCAGTTCCCTGAGAATAGAGAATAGATCACAAGAGTGTGACTGTGCTTTAAGGATTCTGTTGGATAGTGCACATGCTTTTGTGGTGGGGGATGGCTTTTTTGTATTTCTTGGAAAGGAGGGGGAGTGTTTCTTTGTTGATGGTGGAAGGTGATTTGCGCTAGGTGCTCTCCTGGAAACGTTTGTTAGCTCTCATCTCACAGAGATCAGGGGTGAACCAAGAATGTATGTGCATGCTTGGTTTAACTTTGCAAAGTTTTAGAGGAGCAATGAAGTTCATGACTGAAAGAATGGTGGTGTTGTAGGTGTTAACCAGGTCCGTTGGGTTGGAGGGAAGGAAGGCTAGGAGAAGGGAAGGTTTAGCATTGAGGGTAGGGAGCAGGCGTTCTTTGGTGAGGCTGCATAAACTTCTTGTGTGAGCTGCTGGTAAACGGGGCGAGATGAGGGGTGGGAAGTGGTGATGGGTGCATTGAAGGGATTGGGTGGTAGTCTGTCCAGTGATTAGGTAAGACCACTATATTTTCTGTAGCACAGTTGTGGTCAGCACCAGTCAAAAGTTCTGCCTATTTGGTGGGTTGAGCTTGAGATGCGCTGTGTAGTACCCTGAGAGGTTGGGGAGAGGTTGGCAAGCCACAGAGAGAGCATCTATGTCATCTGGGTCCATCAGACCTAGGTTAAAATCACCCAGGGGTAGGACTTTGGAGGATGGTTTGATGATGGGGCTCAGCATATAGGAGAGGTCAATGTCGAAGGAGTTGACTGGGCCAGGAGGACGATGGATAATATGGATAATATAGAAGGTTAGGGATGAGTAGCCCATCAAACTGGCATGACGGAGCCTCAGAACACACTTCCAGCCATCTCCAGCTGATGGCCAACACTCTCTTATTCAGGTCACATGGCTGCCCTTTCCAAACCTATGTTAATGCTTTCACGTCATCCTCTATGATCCCGCTAACCTTAGCCTCTCTGCCTCCATAGCAAGCATCTTGAACCCTAGTTAATCACCCACACCATGTGCCACTGACTACCTTGGGTCCCTCCAGATTGCCCTAAGAGCAGCAGGCAGGACTGCCCTGATTAGCACTACTACCACTGCCCACTCACCTTTCCTGCCCACATTCTGCTCCAAATTTCCTCCGCTGACTACACCTTTCCTCTCTCTGGTTGTGCCCTTCACCACTAGTCCTAGCCTTTCACCCTTCCTACCACTACCAAGGAGACCTCACGTGATGTCCTGTCTCACCTCAGGTTGCTTGCCCCTCTCACATCCCACTTACAGCCATGTGTCCCTCCCTTTAGCACCGCTCTTGCTTCCCAGCAATGCAAAGGCGGGGCTAGGACCTTAAGGCTTGCTTCTCTGACCTCTGTTCCTCTTGGTGCCTCAGCCCACTCTCCATTCATTGCACTCTTGCTTACTCATCCACAATCATGCACCACCAAAGCTTTTGCTACTCCCACAGCACTGTCAATATCCCATTGTCCCAGCTCTGACCCTCCCACCCTCCCCAACCCAACTCTCTCCATGCAACCACTCTCCTCTGCATTAGTCAATGCTTGTTCAGTCACTGCCCATACCACTGACAACAGTGACCTTATAACTGACAACTTGGACATCTTGCCATCACTGAAACGTGGCTGCACCCACCTGCAGGCCCTGCCTTTGCCATTGCCATTCCTTCAGGGTACACTATCCTCCGTTGTGCTCGCCCCTTCCAAAAGGGTGGAGGAACTGCCTCATCCACAAAGATATCCTTGCCTTTAAAACCATCCCCTCCGGCTCGACCAGATGGTGATGGACGCAATGGAACTGGGAAGAAAGCAGGGGGCAGCGGTACTGGGCAGGATTGTGAGCATGTGAGTTTGATGGGGTTGGCAAGAGAAGTTGACGCTGGGGGCAGAAACAGTTTGTGAGGAGGCAGCAAAGGAGCGGGAAGTCTGTAAGGGTGTGCAGATATGTGAGGGGTGATGCAACCTTCGGTTGACACGCCTTACTTAGAGCGGGTACGAGGGATGGAGACATTCTAACTGTACCATATGTTTCGGGACAGCATGGCTGTCAGCACAGGCAGTCGGCACAGTGAAGCAATGGAGGAGTGGTCATGGAGGGTGTTGCAACTGTAGAGTGGATCGAGCAGCATAACAGCATGCCGGCGAGGGCCGGACAGGACCAAACAGGGAAGTAAGGCCTTGTGATGGGGCCTTTGGAAGGGGCTGGCTTCGCCAGCCAGCACCCCGTGATAGGGCCATTCAGTAGGAGATGCAGCCAATCCGTATCTTGTATGTGCTGAGGAGGGTTACAACAAGGTTTCAGCCATTTTAGAGAGCAGCAGGTGCTCCACTGAATTCAATGGCTGTGCTGCTGTAGGCTCCATGAGATTGGCCTCGCAAATTTCGTTTTTATTTTTCTGCACATCTGATGTCACCTCAGGGCAAAGTGGAAGCACAGGTAATGCTCTTTTCATCACTTTATCGTCACTGAGATGAGTAAGAGTTCTCTGGTAATCTTTCTCTTTTAATTCTCTTATTGTTTTTTTATCGTCACAGAGAAGAGTATGAACATTCTGATTATGCTTTGCCGTCTCCTTCCCGGGTCTCCCACTTTCCTCGTTACCTGACAAGCTTGGGGAATATGTCACTGGGATCTCTCTTCATTCTGGTCTGGGTTTCGTCTTTGCTCTCCTAAATTCGTTCCTTCATTCGGTTTTGCCTCTTCCTTCTTTTTGATTTGTGTGGCTTTACGTTATGTCATACACCTGCTGGTCATACTGCTTTTTTCAGGTTGTGATATCAGCATTGTTAAAAAGACCTCTGGTCCACCCGACTTTCTCTCTGGTCATGCTTCTACTTCTGGGTGCTCTCGTTCCTCTGCCTGTCAGACACGCTGGCATTTGTCATTGTTTATTGCATTTTACATTTAGAGATAATAAAGTTGTAGATACATGGTATTTATCTACTGTGATGGCTCAGATATGTGAGTTGGACAACTTTGTTAAGATTTTTCGAAAAGATGCCATTTTATTAACTCAAATGGTTGGATAAATGCCTCACTATCCCTAACGTGTCGAGGATTTCCCTGTTTAAAATAAACTGATGGAAACACTAACAAAAGGATTCTGGCCCTCACCCTTAAATAAACACCAACTTCAAAAGGTAATATATCATTCAATGGTAACACATATGACAATTTATTTCACAACATGCCCCGAGGGCTGGTTTCTGCGCTTCCGAACCGGCTGCACCGTGATTCCACTAGTGCCACCACGGCCCCCAATGCTGGTCCCGCCGCATTTCCTGGCTACCTCAGTAGCGCGCTGGGTCTTTCAGGTGGCTCAACACCAATACTTCTGCGTCTCGGTCACCACTCGTCGCCAAATTGAAGTAGGTGACACAGGCAAAGCAAGGGCACACCATCTCAGGTTGTATCTATCTACCTATTTGGTCTCTCAGACAAGACTTCATATGGGTCCTTTTTCAATAATTCTATGGTACTGTTAGTCGAGCACCTAACCATATGGTAAACTGATCCTGGTTTCAGGCTCTAGGAGTGGAACCTGCCAGTGCTAAGCTCCAAATATGTTGTGATTGCGATTTTGGGCAAGATCACAGGAGCGGTTTTGGGGTTTAGCCTAAGCCCCAGTTTGGTAAATTAGAAAGGAAAGGTTTGTTGCTCCCGGCTATCTTGCTTGTAGTTTGTGAAATAATTATTTCTGACACTTTGGTTAGTATGAATTAATTCGTTTATTGTTCGTTGTTTTTCTGGGTGATTTTTTCTTAAATACATGTGTTTATGAGAAACACTCTTTGGAACTTGACGAGCAAGTTAGGTCAGCCGACACGTGTTTCGACCTTACGGTCGTTCTCAAGGCTGAACAATATTCAATTAGTGACAAGGTAGTGACAAATTACATTATTTTCGGCAGTGGTGTTTAAGGTGATGTGCAAACATAGTGATAGGTAGTGACATAACAAAAACACATTGATGTGTCGATATAAAGAAAGTTTAAAAATGGGAGAAAAGGAGGGAGGAAGAGACGAGAGAAGTAAGAAGCTGGTTGAAAATTGTGCTAAAGGTAAAATAGATTGAGGTAAATGCCTCTTACCCAGTTGCGGTTTGCTGTGTGCCCAAAGTGGGGTTCTGTAATATAAACTGTCCTTTACGGCAGTCCTGGCTCCTGTTGGGCCCTGGGATGAGAAAAAATATGTATTGGGGGGAGGGGTTGGTGGGAACTTGCAAAATGATCCCCCCAAGGTGCGTCAATGGTCCCATTTGTCTAGTTTAAGAATGTTGGCTGTGGTCATTGCACATGAACACGGTGGAAAACATCAAGGGCTTTTCTTGAATAGCCCTTGTGTATTCCCACCTTGTGGGCGTGTTGGCGGCGGTAGTAACAGTATCATCAAAATATGTAGCTGTCCAAAGGTTGGCCCCAGGCAGTGAATTGGCTGGGGTTGTTGAAATAGATGGTCCGGGATGTACATCAGGGGCTCTTTTGGGAAGTGCCCCTGTGTGTACCCAGCCATATAGAGCATTGAATTACATTTCCTAGTGTTGAAAAGTGAGAAAGGAGAATTATAAAAATAAGCACTTATTGCTAACCATTGCCCATGGATGGGCAAGGAAGCTTTCTGTCCCTGGGATGGGCTGGGAGGCTTACCTCTATGTTCCGTCTGGCGTCCTAGGCGGTGCTCTGCTGCTTCTGCACACCGCGCTGGGTGCCGCCATTAAGAGCTGTTCGTTTTCTGTTGGCTCACGTCAGTCTCGGGCCGCGGACTACATAACACATAACTGCATCATTAACTCAGGTTTCCCTTAGATCCCTTCTGCCTCGCAGCCATTGGCTAGGACCACCCACCCCCGTTCCAAGTCACAAGCGTTTAACCGGTGAGTGTCTTTCACTGATCCGCGGCGCATGCGCAAGTCGCCTACCACGACACGCATGCGCCGGGATTAGCGCTAAGACACTATACCCTGCGCATGAGCGGCCCGAGACTGACGTGAGTCAACAGAAAACGAACAGCTCACCCAAGATCACTTGGGAATTACCATATGGCTGATCTCCTTTAACTTACAGGGCATTCTGCCATTGAATCCTCTTCAATTGGTATTAACAAGAGATGTCAGCATTTACGGATGAGGAGCCACTCTGGAAGACTCTGTCTTCCTAGGGCAAATGGTTGAGGCAGAAGGGTCTACATTCCTCCAACTGGCTGGTTTTAGCAGCAGTCTTTCTTCCTTTCTCTCAGACTTCACACACAGACTAAAGGGGAGTACATATTTGGTCCAAATTGACAACATGATGACAAAGGCCTTGCTAAACAAACTGAGTTGAACGCAGTCTCTGGCTCTAGTTTTCCAATTGGGTTTCTGTCTGGAGAAGAATCTTTTATTTCACCTACTGTCCACATCAAGGTATCGTGCAATACGGATACTGACATACTCAGTCAACACATTCCTTCCATCCAGAGCTATTGTCTTTCCTGGGAGATATTTGCAGGATTGTACAATAGGTTGGGAACTATCTCTTTACCAGACAGGCCTGTGCAACAAAATGCTCCAACCACCAGTCGCCAGAGGGCTACGCTGGCACCCTTACAAGGCCCACTTTTACGGCCAGTGTTTGCTGTCTGGCTCTGTCCAGCAATTGAGGTCATGCAGACCATATGCTGTTACCACAAACCAACTCCTGTTACCTAAATAAGTTGATAGTGACCTGCTTCCTCCTGTATCATCCCTATTGCGATTGCACTGCTATGCCAATGCAGCCTGCGACCTGACAGTGTTGGCCTTCACAAACGGCACAATCTTATTTTACCTATCCACAGACTCAATGTGCTTGTTGCTTTGCTATTCTACGTATGCACATGATGTCCCTGCTTGCGAATGAAGCTTAGGAAGCTTGATGATTATATGCTTTCTTTACATCATGCACTTTACCACTACCAATGTGAAAGTTCTTGATGTAATGCCTTATATTTCTTTATGGTACTGCTCAAACAACTGACCTGTACTGTACCTACCACCCTGCCCAGACAAGCACCCTGCTTAGGCCTTCTTATCCAGTGTGTGCCCTTAATTGTATAGGATCAATTGATTGTTTCCCAAGATTATTTGTGTTGTCCGGCCATCCAAACTGCAGATGGTGCACCCATACCGTTGGTGTTTCTTGCCTACCTGCATATCTGAATTAGCCCCACGCTCTATGAGGTGTGGCCACTAACCTCTCACCACCAGTATTGTATGTCGTAATAGTACCAAATTTAGCGCATCTTCACGTTGTACTTATACCACCTTATCTGCCTGCCCACTTATGCCTCCCATGGCTCCAATTCTCCACGCCTCATTATCACTAACTGTGGCTTCTGACTTGTCTTCAGTGTACTTTCTTAACCTGCACATTGCCGATTTGTGCTGTATTTCTAGTTCTCTATTGAGAATCGAATCTAGGTGTAATTTTAAACCTGTGCATTAAACTTCCTCAAGTCTAGAAGTGACTTAAACCTGCTCATTGAGCATCTCTGCAATGCTCTACTTCTGTCCTATGATGTCTGCTGCCTGATGTAGCACCCCGTAACATGATTTGTGGTTTTGCCAGTCTATTCTTACACCTACTTTGTCCTGTGGTGTCTGCTGCCTGATCTAGCCCCCGTAACATGAGGTGAGGTTACACCAGACCTTTCTCTTAGACCTATATTGTCCTGAAATTTACCTGCCTGCAACTAAAGTAAAATGAATTTTACCTGCCTATAATTACAAAATGTGACCCACCCAGCCCTGTGCTGTGCCTGAACTTTACCTGCCCATAACTACCGAATGTGACCCACTCAGCCCTGCGCTGTGCCTGATTTTTACCTACCTGTAACAAAAAAAGGTGTTGCACCCGGCGCTGCGCTGTGCCTGTTCTTTTATCTGCCTATAACTACCGAATTTGACCCACCCCGCCCTGTGCCTGATTTTTACCTGCCTGTAACTACCGAATATGACCTACCTAGCCCTGTGTTGTCCCTGAATTTTTACCTGCCTGTAACTACTGAATGTGACCCACCCAGCCCTGCGCTGTGCCTGAACCTTCCTGTCTGTAACTACCGAATGTGACCATGTGCTTTCTGTATCTAGTGCCTATATGCCTCTGGGGTTTGTTTGCTGAAATAAATGTAAAAAAAAAAAATTAAAATAAGCACAAGAACTTCAGAAGGTGTCCCACCCAGCCCTGCGCTGGGCCTGTTTTGTTCCTGCCTATAACTACAAAATGTGATCCACCCAGCCCTGCGCTGCACCTGATTTTTACATGCCTGTGACTACTGAATGTGTCCCCCCCAGATCTGTGTTGTACCCCATTTTTACATGCCTGTAACTACCGAATGTGACCCACCCACACCCTGTGCTGTGCAGAACTTTACCTGCCTTTAACAACTGAATGTGACCCCCTCAGCCCTGTGGTGTGCCTGATTTTTACCTGCCTGTAACTACCGAATGTGACCATGCGCTTTCTGTAACTAGCTCCTAGATGTCCCTGGGGCTTGTGTGCTGAAATAAATGTAAAAAATAAAAAATAACTGTTTCTCTTTCTAATCTGGATGAATTCCCCTTCCCCAAATTCAAACAGGATTGTGTTTAACAGTTCCAAAAAGGTTAAGGAAATCCTTTGTCATAACAAGGCTCCACGTAAGTTCTTTTAGTACCAACTTGATATACAAAAGTTGCAACAAAGTTCTTATTTGCTCTTTGGTTCCAACAAAAAGGTCTTTAACCATATCTTTCTTCACCAGTTCACATAACCACTTGCTTGACAATATTAAATACTTCAGCAGCATTTCATACCACACTTGCTTTAACAATATTAATTTGTCAGGATGTTTCAATATTGATTCACAACAACACTTTAGTGATTCTGTAATCTTCTTCTTCGATATTTTAACCACACCACAGTACTTCAATGTCTTAGACCTGGTCCATTCCTCTGCCAGGCCAAATGAAATAAAGTTATCTGCTCTGGTATACTCTCCTGGCAGAACAGATCAAACTACTACAACATTCTCTGAACTGGTGTACTCTCCTACCAGGCCCGAACAAACCACTCCTTGTAAGTACTGCTGTAGTAAAGGTCAAACTCAAACAGGTTAGCAATGTTGTTTTCTCCACAACCTCAAAATTAAGAAACTCTTCAAGGAAACAAGAACCACACTGGTGCTATTTGTTACACCTGTGTATTTGCCACACTTTCTGCAAGTTATGCTGCACTACCCCGGAACCTCTTTCTTCAGAAAGGCAGCCTTCTTGCCACACTTTTCCCCCCCTTTCGTATTAACCAACTGCAGCCAGGTATTCTGTTTCGCTTTCACACTTCTTTGGGTTTGGCATCATGGCTTAGATCCCTTTTCTCATAAGACCTCTTTTCCATAAAGGCAACCGTTTTTAACAACATTGAGATTGTCAATTGTCTCATTCTGGCTTGGGCAATTCAGGGTTTTTCTTAATTACTTAGTAACCAATAAAACTTTAAATAAAAATAAAATAATAATAATTACTTAGTTATATTTCTCTTGGCTTTGGCAATTATGGTTTGTCTCTTTTCCTAGGAATATTGCCCTCTATCAGTGTTGGATCTTTTTATTCCCCACAGTGACACAATCACACTTTTCTGGTAAGAGTATCACGCCCTTATTATATACCATCTGCATCTCTTTAAATCAGCTTGTTTTATAACAAATTAATTAGACTGCTTCGCATTTGTTCAGTATTCAAAAGTTGTCTTTCTCTTTACTGTTACTTCCTCCTTTTAAAGACTTTAACATCCACCTGAATGCTTACTGTCCATCCTCTGGACTCTTTCACGACATCTGCAACTCTCTCTTTCTATTCTCACCTCTGGCCTGACTCACTCTGCAGGGCACACTCTGGATGTTCTGATCTCGTCAGACCTCTCCCTCTCGACCCCTCAGGCCAGGCCAACTCCAGCACTGCCACCTACCTTCTCGGTTATTTGACCTATGAAGTGTGTGTCAGTTGAGGCTTTCACCCCCACTTTATCTCCCGCTCCTCCTCCTCTGGCTGACTCACATGCTGGCACAGCCCTTTCCATGCTCCACTCTGCTATCTCTGATACTCTTGATATTTCAGCCCCTGTCATGAGGATCTGTTTGAAGCCCAAAGCCAAGTGCAACTCCTGGTATGACTCAGATCTCGTCACGCTTAAACTCAAGTGCAGGGTGGCTGAGAGGAAATTGTTAGCATCATGTGCATCCTCTGAGAAACTAGCCTGTCACCTGCTCCAAAGGCAATACTGGCTCTATGTCCACACCAAGAAGAAAGCCCACATCCAAGCCTGCGTCTCTGCAGAATCTAACAACTTGGTTGCACTCTTTAAAATCTGCAAGGAGCTGGGCAATCCTGCTGCAGTCTATACCTCTCCTGTCTCCTACCAGGCCCTCTGCACGGCCCTCCCTTCTCATTTCATTTCTAAAACTCAGGGCATCCTGTCAACTCTCTCTTCCTCTCCTCCTCCTTCTACTCTCTGCTCTACCTCTGGCTCCACTGTGGCTACCTCTCCACCCTCTTCCTTTGCCTTTACTCCGTTCTCCCTAATGAGGTTTCTAGACAAGTCTGATCTATGAAATTCTCATCAAAACAGTTTCTCCCCTGTTCTTCCAAAACCATCAAGGACTACATTGACACCCTTGCTCCTGCCCTGGCTGACTTCTGCAACCACTCCTTTGCCACTGGAGTCTCCCCTTCCCCCTGAAGCACTCTCTTGTGCACCCTCTGCTCAAGAAACCCTCAGCCGACACCTCCTGCCCCGCTAAATATTGCCCAATTTCCATAATTCCTTTCCTGGGCAAACTCCTGGAAAAGCTGGCCATCTCCCAGCTCAGTTTTCATACTGAATCTGTTGGTTTTCTCCATGACCATCAGTCTGGCTTCAGAGCAGCCAGAAGCACAGAAACTGCTATCCTGAACACCTGTGAAGAAATGCTCTCCAACCTCAATTCTAATCTCCCCTCTGTCCTCTTCTTACTGGATCTGTCTTCTGCCTTTGACATGGTCAACCATGCCATCCTGCTTAACCGGCTCCATGATAACCTGGGTATCACTGATCAGGCCCTGTCCTGGCTAACCACTTTCCTCTCCAATCAACCTTTCCAGGTCCAACTTGAGTCCTTCCTCTCCTCTATCACACTCTCTACCTGTGGTGTGGCCCAGGGGTTTACCCTCTCTTCCTGGCTGTTCAACCAATACCTGGCACCTCTTGCCCACCTCATGGCTGCTCTCTGTACCAACTTTCAGTGCTATGCAGATGACACTCAGCTTGTTTTCAGGCTACCTTCTGCCATCACTCTCATTCTCTCATCTCTGACTGTCTGTCTGCTATCCAGGAGTAGTGTGCCACCAACAATCTCTACCTTAATGCCAGTAAGATGGAGATCTTCCTCATCAGCACACCTCCACCCTCCTTTCCTGTCACTCTCTGGCTGGCCTCTCTTGGCCCCCGTCCTGCTCCCTCCTGTGAGGCTAAGAACCTTGGGGTCATCTTTGAATCTACACTCTCCTTTTTTCCTCACATCTCTGACCTCTCTAAGAACTCACACCACTAAGTGCACCTCCTCAGAGGTATTCTTCGCTTTCTCTCCTTGCCCCAGAAGCTCACTGTATCTAGAGATCTGGTTCTCTCTAGGCTGCACTACTGCAAAAGCTTCTTTCTAAATCTGCCTGCTTGTACTCTCCACCCTCCGCAACTCATCCAGAACAGGACTGCGAGACTTGTCCTTGGCCTAAAACCCAAGGATCATATCTCTCCAGCATTGACATCTCTGCATTGGCTCCCAGTGACTGCAATGAATAAGTTCAAGTCCCAGCATTGTCCACAAGGCCTTCTGGGGCCTGGGGCCTCAATACCTCCAACTCTCTCTTCGTAAATACCTTCCTACTTGAGCTCTTTGTTCCTCTGCCTCCAACTCCCTCAGGGTCAATGCAAGCAACGAGTTGGTGTTAGATCTCTTTCTTCGACTGGGCCCTCCCTCTGGAACACTCCCTGCCTCTCTGAAACTTGAGCAGAATCATCTCCGGTTCCAGAAGAACCTCAAGACTTTCCTCTTTGCTTCTGCCTTCTCTCTTCCTCTCCCCTGCTGATTTCCTGGCTAAAACTGCACTGGTCACCTGGCTACCCTCGGATATCGTGGCCAGGACCCCATCCTGCCCAGTTGCTTACCCGCATTGCCCACCGACAATCCTTGAACTTGAGTCTGTGTCTGTAACCCTACAGTCCCCCTACCTGCACTTTGGACTCCTGCTGTCTGCACTTACACCTGCCATCCATTGGCCACACTTCTTGTTATTGTTTTATCCCTTGTACTGCACTGCCCCCTCCTTTCCCCTTGCACTTTTCCCCACCATTCTCCCATGCACTTGTGCGATCTCAATGTCACTTGGGCTAGTAAGATTGTTGTACACACTTGTGTACGAGCGCAATAGAAATAAAATATCAATCAATCGATCAGTCTCTTTCCTCTCTTTGTCCCCCTCCCTTGCCTTGTCACACCTTGAAACACTTGTGCATAGGTGCATTATAAATGCCATATCATATCATATCATGTCATATAATATCAGTTCACAACGTTACAGTTTAGATTCCTGGTCTTGGCCAGTGGGTGATTACAGAGCGCCCCAGGGTCACAATCTAACAGTGAACTCACTGGGTCTGCCGTGCATGAACATTCACCTCACTGCCTACAGGACTTCTGTTTCCCTTTATGGCCTGGCCCCTTCAGCCTCATGGTTTCCTGTGGCCCACATCTGCCAATTCTAGAGCTCTACCAGCTCCCAAAGCGATAGGTAGCTCATCTGCTCCCGTTGCTGGGCTGACAGTAGGAAAGATTACGAAAAGGTGAACTTTATGTTGCGCAAACTCTGCAGCTGAGAACTCGTGTCCAGGAGACTCTCTCAGGACTGTCATTTACTCAGCACTCCTCTGTGGTCTCCGCTCACAGCTGAGCTCTGTTTCTGCTGCCACGTACAGGTAGAAAAATGACCCGAGCTGCTACTGCTGCTCTGCTTCACCTTCTTTTTCTCCTCTCTCTTGGCCTGCACCTCAGGGGGCTTTGTATAACTCCCAGTGTCCCTCAGGTGTGTGTCATTAGCCATAATTGACTGCAACTTGCAACCCTTTTCCTCTGCAACCCTTTTCTTTGTCCCATCATTTTGGGAATTCTGGGACTTGAAGTCCGCCAAGTCAAATTTAGCTATTTCTATGAATTCATCATCACTAACATCATTATATTCTCCTTACACATAATCCCCAAATAAGTATTATAAGGATTCCATGAAGTATTTGGTTTTACAGGAGAAGGGGGATTTCTTAAGGATTAAATTAGTAATACTTAAAGACTCCTCTTCCTTCTTTCTCTCTGGCTCATAGGAACTTTTATTTCTCTTAATGTAAGAAACTTTCATAGGGCTTTTCTTACTCCTAATACATGACAGGTTACAATTATCTACGCCACCATTCTGACAGTCAATTTCAGAACATAACAGCTTTCTCTGACAACAAGCCATTACATGTTCAGGCATCATGGATATTTCCTTCTTTGAGGAAGATAAATACTGCGTCTCATTTCATGCAGTCCTCCTGTCCCTTTCAGGGCCCATCTCCTCGCAGATGATTCTCCCAGCTAACACTGCCCCAGGGTTAGGATCAGGTAGCGTCTGTATTTCCCGGGCCACTTGGGAGGAGATTTTACGTAGGGTTCTTGTGAGGACTCTGCAGAATTCATCATACTGCCTAGTAAGTCCAGACATGCTTGCACAAGAAATAAATTTATTAATAGAAATAGTATAAAGAGTTCTCCTTACTGCAGTATCTGGAAGTCTTTTTAATATCAGCCACATTTTACATGCACGGGTCAGAAGATGGACACATAAACGCAACGTGTAATGCTTATACACATCCATTTCTCACCCTTCTGCATTTTTTCAGCAGTGACAAGGCAGAGGAGGTGCATGGGGCAGGGATAAGAGCTCCAGCATGCAATCTCCTTCGTCTTGTCAGCTCACTTTAGTCTACATCTGCATGGCATTTTCATGCACTCATAAAATAAATGATTTCCAATGGAATCTGCCTTGATTTAGCACCTGTTAAAGAGTAGGTATCTTCTATAGGAATCAATTGATAAATGCTGCCTGCAAGGATGAATTTGCAAGCATAATATATGTTTTACCAAGATATAGAGGAACAGTAAGTTCACCTGTTTTTTTCTGTTTCCTTTTCTCCAATGTCTTGTGGAAGTGTAATTGCATGCAGGAGACCAAACAACAAGCAAGTTCAATTACTAGTGGTCCCCTGCATGCAATATCCATTTAGTATAGAAGGAGCCCCTAGGTATACTGCTAATGTCACATGTCAACAGAAACCATGCTTGAAAATGTTATGGCATGCATGATGATTTTAGGAGTAAGCTAGGATGGTGGAGGTTGATGTGAACTAAGGTGGAAGGGCGAAGGCATGAATAAGGCAGAGGTAATAGGCAGGGGTGAGTCTGGTAGGCTTGGGTGAGCTTGAGTTAGTGGGGGTAAGAAGAGGGACACTAGAATGGGTTGGTTGTTGGAGATAAGTGGGGGCAAGATAGTGTGGGTGGGTGTATGGTAAGTATAAAATAGGGGAGATGATCAAGGGTGAGGTAGGTAAGGTGGGGTAATGTAGGTTGTGGTAGCATGGAGTGGCAGAGAGTGGGGCAATGTAAGGGTGGGTGAATGTAAAAAAGGTTTATGTTGGACTGTGTGGGATATAGAGGGTTATGGTATACAGAAATGTGATAAAGTGGGAGTAGAGAGAGGGGAGGAACGGTGGGCATAGATAGAGTCGTATAGGGAGGGGTGGTCACATGTGGGGGTAGAATGGGGATGGGAGGTAACGTCGAGGCAGGGGATAGAGGGATAGAGTGGAGGTAGGTGTTAAGCTGTTAAATGGTTTTGCAAAGGAGTGGGTTACAGTGTGAATTGCAGGTGTAACGATATGGATTGGTTGGATGTGTGGCAGTATTGAGGGATAGATTGGAGGCGTGGAGTTGGGGAGTAGCTGGGTGGGTTATGCTAGTGTGCAGTGGTAATGTGGAATGGGTGTTTGGGGATGTGGAGTGGGCATCTGGTGGTGTGAAGTTGTGGAGTGAGGGCTGGAGTTGTGGTGATGTGGAGTGGGGTTGTGGATGTGTGGAGTGGTATAGGGGTAAGGAATAGTATTGTGGAAGGGCAATGTGGAGGTGTGGAGGTGAGGAAGGGTGGTGTGGTGTGGTAAAAAGGGATGAGGGTGGGTGGGAAGGTAAGAGTGGTGTGGTGGCATGGATTTGTAGTTTGAAGTGGTGTGGAGCTAGCGTAGTGGTGATGGGGAAGTGTGCTAAGTAGTGATGTGAAGCAGTCTGGAAGGTGTGGAGTGATGGTGTGTAGTGGGGGTGTGGAGTGGTAGCATGGAGTAGTGAAATTGGGTTGTGGGGGTATAGCAGAGTGATGTGGGGTTGTGGTGATGTGGAGTGGGGTGTGGTTTTTTGTGTGTCAGTGTAGATTGGTAGTCCAGTGGTGTGTGGTGTGAAGTGGTAGTATGGGGGTCTATAGTGGGGTGAGGAGGTTTTGCGGTGTAAAGGGGTGTGTGAAATGTTGATTGGGATGCTTGGAGTTGTGCTGTGCATTAAAATGGTGTTGTGTGGTGGGAGCGTGGATTGGTTTGTTGGTTTTGAGTGGTGTGGAATGGTGAACAAATAGAGTGGTTGTCTGGTGTGGGATGCAGTGGTGTGCAGATGGGTTGTGCTGGCGGTTTAGATGTGTGGCCGTGTAAAGTAGTGGTGGTGTGGAGTGGGGATTTGGAATGGGGCTGTATGATCGTGTGGAGTGTGTTGTGATGTTCTGGGTTGTAGGGGCGTGGTAGTGTGCAGTGGAGGTGTGGAGCAATGTAATGTGTCATAATGTGGTGAAGGGATGCAATGGTGTGGTGTTGTTATGGGGTTGATGAGGGGTGTTGTATGGTGGTGTTGAGTGGTAATGGGGAGTGATGTTGGAGTTTGTTTCTGGGTGAGATGTGCAAGGAGCTGAATAATGGGTTGGTGTATTTTAAATATGTTTGGGGGTGTGATGGTGCCCTGGTGTGGATTAGGTGCTGCTGTTTGGATTGTTGTGGTTGTGGTGTGTAGTGGTCGTGCAGGAGGGTGGTGTGGATTGGTTCTATGGGGTGATGGTTTTGTAAAGTGGCATGGGGCGAGGCGAAATAACTGATGGGCAGTCAACAGAAAAAAGCAACAAAGTGGACATTTTCAATTCGCCAGCATCAGACCGCAGTGCGGCATGCCTGGAGCAAAGGGGTAAGGGCTTTCGGTTTAGTCATAGAGAGCAACAACAAAAAGAAGCACTGCTTCTTTCCACTGCACATCAGAGGCGTTGCTAGAGGGGAGGGAGGGTTAAGAGGGCTATAGCCCCTGGTCTTTTGGTTGTAGCCCCAGATAGAATCTCAGGAGCTACAACCAAAAGGCTAGTCTAGCCCCGAGTCCCAACAGTTCCGACATTAGCGTAGCCCCGGGTCTTTTCCAGACCTAGCAACACCCCTCCTGCACATTCTTTACTAACACGCTTATCTGCCTGATAGGGTGGGCAACCTATGACTTAGTGGGATGAGTAATCACGGGGGTTGCTCCAACAAGGGGGCATGGCCTGAATCTTGGCCCTAAACTGTAATGGACATGGAAAAAAGTGACACGACCTGAGCAAAACAATACGCAATGAGACCCTGCAAGCATGTACGTTGGGTCACTGAGCATGGTCTTAGAAGGTATTGCTTGCATCCGGTCTATATATTGTAAGTGAATCACTCTCTCGCTCACAGTATATCAACAATTCAATAAGTGAGAAAGGAAAATATTCTTATTATGTAATTAAATCAACTATGAGAAATAGGTAGTGAGCGACTATCCACAATGTGGTTTAGTAACAATTTGTATAAAATCAAATAGCATGTTGGGAAACATAAGAATGACCACATAGGTTTATATTTCAAACATATTTTTGTTTGCAAATTCAACCATGAAACTCTTCTAGGCGTGTAATGGGCAGTGCCAACTGGAAGCGGATCACTCGAGTCTTCCTTTATACTGCAAATCTCTTGAAGCAACCTTGTATAAGAGAAGTCACATTGCCTGCTTGTGGGTGACAAAGGGTGTCCTGCACAGGCCAGCATACAGGTCATGAGCTTAATACAGCGATGCACTTAATCATGGTGCATAGGGGGAAGTCACATTCTCTGCAAATGCATAATGGGTGTAGATTGAACATTGTCTTTGTTGCATGGGTGTCAGAATGAGCAAGGGACGCCGTGCAGCAGCAGTGGGTGACCTGCTCGTGTTGACAGGTTGACACGAGGAGGAGGAGGAGCAGGAGGAGGAAGATGGAACTCTTTGGCGATTACATCATCTGCAGAAAACAAATCAGTGTCCAGATGGTAATTACACCATTTTATAACACAAGCATTGGAAGATACTTGATCAATCAGAGAGTCTACTTCCTATCATACATTTCTCTTTTCCTCGCGCCCCTAAATGCAAAAATAGACTGGCATTACCCAACTAACAACAAAAATCGAATGCCCATGCATGCACGCTGGAATCCGGCTACGTTGCCTTGTGTTGACATAGCCCAGTCAAGCATGTTTTAGAATGAACTGCTGTCAGCATGGAGACTTTCAATACTGAAAAAAAATGTCAGCAAACAATTATTGACAAAGGTGAGTAAAGAAACCGAGAGTACTATCATACTGATATACTAATGACTGAAAATGCAAAAGTAATAACAGAGGATTCAATTCATAAACACTCTGCTTTGCAACATTAGAACAAAGAATCGATCCTGATCATTGGAGGATGTTGCCAGTCCTAACGGCTACCAGGAATTTCTCTGACTTCACCAATCGATTGTGATTGATGAGAATAAAGCAACATTTACCAAAATGTGGCAGCCAAAAGAAGAAGTGTTTTTCTTAACACATTTCTTGCACGTTCTTGTAGAGCAGTCTGTAAGTGATTGTTTTGTAGCAGTTGACAAATGCTTTATATATTCTGAGTTGATAGTTAAGATTTGACTGAGCACAAAAGGAGGCCAGAAGCAGGGTAATATGAATCTTTTAGTAGGCACGGCAAAGTGTACATTTATAAGTAATTCACTGAAAATACTTTGTTAAAGGGATGTTATGTTTAGGTTGCACTAATAAAAACCTATGACATTCATTGAAAAAACGTTTTAAAGGGACGTTATGGTTGCAAGGCAATATAAAAAAAAACAAAGAAATGTGCCAGTTATGGTAAACTAGGCAACCATAACTCCTGCCACCATCATGCACTATTAAAGGCATGGTCTAGTAAAATTTTTTATTGTCCCTACGGGTCGGCCATGTTTTTTTAAGCCTAAGTGGCTCGATTTTAGAAAACTTTCCTATGGACCTTACCCGAGTTTTCGTCCATTAAACGCACGCGAAAACAAGCACCAGGAAGCCGCCATTTTCTGATAATTCTATCTTTTCCCCGATCGCCCTGGCTGACCTGCTTTTGCGGCAATAAATCAATTCCCCCACCCCTGAGCCTGACATTATCAAAACATTCATATTCCCCGCCTCTCCCCGTGACGTTACTGTGCTGCGTAGGCAAACGCGCCCAGTCGTCTTCTGCGCGACTCCACACAGAACCTGGAAACCAACACAGACCATCTCACAACACAGCGCGCCACAATTCGGAATATGAAACTGTACTTTAAAATGAAACAGCAACAAGGTACATTTGGTAAAGTACATTTATTTGACATTAAATGTTTGGAGAATATGCAGCAATTGCCATATGAACTCCGGAAGCCATTTATTTTCTTTTATCTGTATCCGCAATAACTGTTCCGTTTCATCTTGAGTCACACGCTGTTCCTTTATGGTACACAGGGTGTTCATTTTCGTAAAAAGAATCACTTTGGAAGCACGGTGAACCGCAAGGCTGTTCCATCAACTAGGCACTAGTCCAGCCTAAAGGTTGATATGTTGCTTCTAGCCACTAGTACAGCGTAAGGGCATGTGGGCCCTTGGCGATCGTCCCATAATATGGTGATCGTGCTCCAGTTGTTGACACAAAGCTGCAGGTGTCTGCTGAAGAATCCATCCGCCGGTGTCTCAAACAGATGGCAGTGGCAGAAAGGGATCAAATACCTGTTATGAAAACAAAAAAATGATAATTAGTCTCGCTAGCCGAACTTCATTAATATTACTCATTTTATTTATTACGGCCGATCAGAAACTATTTGAATGCAAGGATAGTTCAATGGAGTATGTTCATCTCTAAAATCAATGCGAAAAGTAACGAGATAAATCGAGGCCAACACACAAAGATAAACGACAGTCTACATGCGTGAGGAATGATATGATATATGATATGGCATTTGTAACGCGCCTATACTCAAGTGTTTCTAGGCGTGACGAGGCAGGTGGGGAACAAGGGCAGACAGACAATGATACTACTAGGCCAGGTGTCTTTCTGATCGCGCATGGGGAAGGGCTGTACATGGTTAGTTGAATACAAATTAAATAATAGGGCCAGCTGGTGGCAAGTGCAAGGTAAATGCCGGGAGAAGGGGTTGAAGGATACAGAGACAGTCCCGTAGTGCAGGTAGGCAGTGCAGGGAAAAGTGGCTGGGCCAAGGACCGACATCGGTGAGACCAGTGGACCTGCATGCCCATGTGCCCACTACCAACAGTTTTACTTGCTTTTCCTAGCTCTTCATTCATTCATTTATTCATGCATTATTCTTCATTCCGGTATAAAAGCGTGTAAAGATTTACTTACATTATATTTGAAATTTCCATTGTGTCTCTTCGTAATGCAGTCTGTAAAACGGACCGTGCTCTTGACAATGCTTTTTCGTATACTGACCTAAAACTGAAACTCGGTCTAGTTTCTGAATTTTCTGCCTTATCGTCTCTTACGTTATTGCACACTCCCTTCAAATGTAGTTCTTTCGGCATGGTCCCTGTCTCAAGGTAAAAAAACAATAGACCCTTATACTTCCAGTGCGACTTGTGGGCCTCATCTGGGCGCTGTCCTTTGCATTCTTTATTTGCAACATCACGTAGTATAGGCATCTGTGAGAACTTGAAGTTTAGAATCCGTCTATGTAGTGCACTTCAATGTGCAAATGCGAACTGGCTTCTCTCCCAAATGCCACGGCCCGCTTGGCTGGCGCGTTCTAAGTGCCCCAATTTTGTCCCCGTTGTCTGCGAGCTTTGCAGCCCAAATTGAGACATTTAATTTTTGGCGGAAGGTCAGGGAAAGTATAAAGTACCACAGGAGTTGAGTTAAAAGTGAGATTTATTGTTTGTTTGTTTTATTATTTGCAGTACGCAAGCCTCCCCTCCGTTAACAGTGCACAGCATTTACATTTACATGAGATGAGACATGAGAAAAACATATACATACACATATGTGAGGTGAATAGAGAGAATTCAAAGATGACACCCAGCTTGTTCGCCACCCATGATGGTGAAGGTAGGGGTTAGGTTTACAGGTACACTGTACAATAACATTTATTTACAAAAAGACAATCGGATTGCAATTATTTAAACCGGGATTTGTACTTCACAATCAGCTGTGCTTCGAGTGAGCATGGCACAGTCGCAATGTTCGGTGGCAATGGATCACTGCTCTGCACAGAAACGACCAAAATTCCATATCTGTGCTTCTCTAACACAGCAACAATAAGGCCTTTCACAAAGTCGAACTGCATTTCATCATAGACTGGTTTGATCACCCATTGCTTACTTCGTTTTGAAAACACCTTAGTGTAGCGAGGCATCCTTACTTTACCCCTAGTCCTAGATTGTTCACGTCCGACATTGCTGTTATGGGCCAAGACCGCTAGTAGAGTGCGATGTTTCATGCCCCGAAAGCTAAAATGCAAGCGCTTTGGCCTGTACTTTAGGCACATATTGTGGAACACCTCCAAATCTCCTGTGTGACAGAATTCTGTCAGTCCTCTCAAATCTCTTGATAGAGTTTTGTCGAAAACAATCTTCTCAATGGCTTTGTGTGTCGGTGAAGATGGAATCAACCACTTCTTCTTCCGTGCCTCCTCTGGGGACAAAGGGCCATGTTCACATTGGTGGAAATGTTCATTTGCTGTCCAGCGGTGAACGTTGGTACAGTGGTGCATCAGTGACCGCCATTTTTCAAGTAGTATTTCCACTGACCCTTCCAAGTTTTTGAGCTCCACCAAAGATGGTTGGTGATAGAATGTGATCACTGCAAAATACTTTCAAAACCTTTTTTTTTCCCTGCAGCCGAGATTTTCTTATTGATTGATTTAGCAAGATGCCATACGTCAAATTGATGTTTAATATGTGGGAACTGCTCTCTCATTGTCTCGGCAATTGAAACGTGTCTATCCGTGGCTATGAGGTCGATGTGCATTCCCCTCGATTGTAGATATTCCACTGATTTTATAAAACCTAGTTTCTCCATGGCCACTGAGGATGTACATTGTGTTACCTGCATGACCACCGAACTCACAATTTTCTTACTATCCATGTCCTGAAAGTGGTAGGTGCAGTACTTGGCAGAAAATCCAGGGCTGTCGCACTGTCCATCGTCGGCTAGCCTGAATCGTTTGCCTTCGAATGTACTTGCTAGAGACAATTGTTCAATTTTCCAAGCATCACTAATGGCCGGAAACAGATAATCACGTTGGTATATGTAGTACAGCGCTTTAGAAATGAAATGGAGTCCCACAAACTGAAAGAAAGCCTCTAACTTTCTAAAACTGGATCCACTAAAAAGTGATGCAGCTGCACACAGTAGATTGCCTGCTGGCAGTTTCCCCAGCATCGGTTGTGCAGACCATGAGAACCTATGATTTAATCTACAGGCGGCATTTATTTTGACGTTACTGCCTTTTATTTGACGAGTCACATTAATCAATGGCTTCCCACATACTTTTCCTCTAATGGAATGCACACATTTCAGCATACTTATAATTTCCATCAAACAACTGTCGAATACAATGTATTTGCTCTCTTTCATTAGACTGTCATCCTGCGTCAACGTTGTTTCGGCCTTTGACGTTGTGGAGATTTCAACACATTGGAAAGTAATATCGCTGATATCAAGTTCTGATGCGTCTATGGATGCTGCGGCTGGTTCATTCTCTGTCATTTCAACATCTATTACTTCAACATTGATGGGAGAACACAACAATGTCGACAGGTTTTTTGGTGGCAAATTTTTGGCGGGTGTAGATTGTGTAAATTGATCTGCAACCACTTCAGAGCTATCTTCAATACATTCAATAACATCTTCTTGTGGTGGTGCGGTCGCACTGTAGCTATGGTCCAATGCAACTTTGCTGTAGTCTCCAAACACAGTTAATTCATGTTCTGGCCATTGGACATGAGCATCTCAAGCCTGAACACGCCTCGCCACAATTAATAGTTCCTCCATAGTGTACACGGTCTGGCAAGCCACATCTCTCATTCGCTTCACTGTCTGTGTGTGTATAGTTCTGACACCCACGGGTAACTGGAGGAGAGATTGGAAAAGGGATGTTTGTTTAAACACAAGATGGAGTGTAGTAGAATTGACTGGAAAAAAACATAAAATAGTCGCCAGCACAAACATTTTTTTAAAGTTATGAACTGTTTGTAACTAACCTTTTTCTGTTTTTTTTTCTTTGCAACTTTTTTAACTCGACCTTCAACATCTGCACGCTGTAGCTCCGATTGGTTTCCGCATGTCCTCCCTTCCTTATGCGCTGCAACGACTATATTTTCTGTATCCGCATAGACATCACGGAATGAGGCTCCATCATCTCCCTGAAACATAGTACTTTCATTACTATGTATCAAAATATTGTTAGCATAAAACACACGTGAGGACGAACACACAGGTACATCTCAATAGCCAAACACGATTTAAACATTGTGTGCAACAATCAAACGACAAGTATTCGACCAGTGATGATCTATTTCGATGGAACTGTCAGTATCCATACCTCTGGCTCTGCATGGACTGCCATGAATGGTTGTATTGGAGAGGAGGCATCCGCATCTCCCTGAAACACAGTACCTGCATTAGTATGCTTTTCAATATTGGAAACACAACACACACTTGGGGTCGACGGCACAGGTACATATAAAGAGATAACCACAAATGATGCATTGTCCAAAAGAATCAAGGAAAATCCAAATATGATCACATTTCATCGACTTATTTCAACGATTCCTTTACATCTGCATCATCTAAATGAGATGTTGTGATTGTGGTGGAAGCTCCGTCATCTCCCTGAAACACAGTACTTGGATTAGTATGGTTTTCAAAATTGGAAACATAACACACACTTGGGGTCGAACGCACAGGTACATATAAAGAGATAACCGCAAATGATGCATTGTCCAAAAGAATCAAGGAAAATCTAAATATGATCACATTTCATCGACTTTTTTCAACGATTCCTTTACATCTGCATCATCTAAATGAGATGTTGTGATTGTGGTGGAAGCGTCGCCGTCTCCCTGAAACACAGCACTTGCGTTAATAGGGAAGAAAGTATAGCAAATAGAATCACGTTATATGATCACGCATGATGGAGCTGTCATTATCCATACCTCGTGCTGCTGAAGAATATCTATGGATGTTGCAAATGTAGTGCGCACTTCCGAAAGCTGTTGCGCCGATTCGTATACTTGAATGTCAGGCTCTGCATCAAGTGCAGGGGTTGACGCTCCATCAACTGCCTGAAACATAGTACTTGCATTAGTGAGGATTACAATTGTAAAAACATAACACACACCTGGGGTCGACAGCACAGGTACATATCAACGGCTAACCACGAATGAAACATTGTGTAGAACAATCAAACGACAAGAATTCCAGCTCTGATGATGACGCTCGATGGAGCTGTCAGTATCCATACCTCCTGCTGTTGAAGAACATCTAGAAATGTTGTAGATGTGGCAGACGCTTCAGCATCTCCCTGAAAGACAGTACTTGCATTAGCATGGATAACACTAATTAGAACTGAAAACAAACACCAGTGGACGATAACTAAGGTGTATATCAATTGGAAAGCAATAACCGAACATTCGGTAAAGTAATTACACAATAGAATAAAACTATTACTTGACATGCATAAAACAAGTATGTAGGTGATTAGCCTAGTAAGATTAGCTGATTTGCGCTACAAGTGGTTGATAACTGCGACCACGTCAAGGATGTAGAATGTTCTTGCTTCAGATTGAAGGGATAGTCAAGAAGTTGTAAAGGTCAATTAATGATTGATAATGAAATGCCAATATTAAAAATAGCCATGCAAGCCGACATATATATATACATTGCGTTTGTGGGTTATGAAATCGAAAAAGAATATATTGATAAATGTCATTATTCAAAAAACTATACACTCATATCAATATCAAAATTATTACAAGGGATAGAACACCTACAATATCAATTAATCCATTCGGCTACCTACACACTACCGCAAGGCTTAAAGCTAAATCCGGACACTTGACTCACCGGTGGCAGAATGTGGACGAATAGAGTGGGAATAGCGTTTTCGCGCAATTTCCGTGTCGTTCGCCGTTTATTCTTCTTTGTTACACAAGAAGTTGTGTACATGTCCAAGGAAAAGTGCCGGCTGCAGATGCGGTATCGATCACCCCTCTTGTCCTGTAAGACTTGTTGGACTCTACTTTCCAGCTCATCCAGTGGATATCCGCAATGTCTGACCCATTCTCTTATTCAATACAACAGTTTTCGGGAATACATGCATTGTAGTTCCTTCAGATTTCGCATGGGTCTTCGAAGGGCAACCGCTAATCGAACAGGCAGGCATTGTTGATTAAACTGAAAAGTAAATATCGACATTATTATACAATCTTCAAGAATAAAGATTTGATACAAAAGTAAATGAATCATACAATGATCAATGCAAGGTTTGTTTTGGTTGCAGGAACTATACCAGTTCATTATGTGCGGCTTAGTATTTGCATAAGTTGCAGAAATGTATAATTGATGTGACTGAAACCTGAACATGGACTCGTCCCTTGGATGTTCTGTCTTGCACGAGAAGGAAACATGCTTACATTATAGACTGGACCCCCGAAGGATGCAATTCAATGACAATAGACAAAGATGAAAATAAATAGATCTATTGATAGCATAGCAATGGAAATTCAAGTCAATAGCAATGAGACCAATGACCATAGCACTATTGGGTACTCTACTCGCAAATAGATAGAAATTTAAAAATCTGCGAAATATGACCAGGATACATGGCCTTACCTTGACCAACAAACAGTTGGATTCAGCAAGCAGAGCAGTATGTTGCGGGAGAATAGGTGGATGGCCACAGGTAGCACACTGATGGGTATGCTCGAAGCGGTCCTAACCAACCTGGGTATGGTTCCCAGGTTGCACGTTCAGGAGTTGACTTGCAAAGCACAAAGATGTTCTCATGAGACATATCGAGTGGTTTTTAAAGTATTAGAAACTGGGGTGAGTTTGTGAATGAATGACGTATGTATGTCGTGGTATTAGGGGGGCGGCCTGCCTTAGGGGAGGCCTGGCTGGAGACACGGGGTCTGAGGAGGCCATGTGACCGATGGCCCCTTGGCGTGGGACACCTTTTGAAGTGTACATGTAGTTTGGCACCTTGGCCTTTCGCGCTCCTGACAGCCCCCCATGCCAGCGCGCATCCACCGGCGCGAATCGCCTTTGATACAGGGGGGTGGGATGGATGGCCCTGGGGCGTGCAGATAAGGCACAGGAAGACTGCTGAATGGAGACACACTTATGTGGATTGCAGGGGGTCGGCCTGCCTCAGGGGAGGCCTGGCTGGAGACACGGGGTCTAAGGAGGCCATGTGACCGATGGCCCCTTGGCATGGGACACCTTTTGAAGTGTACATGTAGTTTGGCACCTTAGCCTTTCGCGCCCCTGACAGCCCCTCATGCCAGCGCTCATCCACTGGCGCGAACCACCTTTATATCAATATACAGTATATCGCCTTTATATCAATGATAGTATATCGTTGCTTATCAATAACAAATGCCACATACCGGAGATTCTTGTGAGCACAGACCCACACTTCAACCGGTGTATTATAGTGGTCAAGACCCTAAGGCTTGTATAATCCAATGGTAATTGTTAGTATAGATATATGTGTGACTTTTATAGAGACATAACCTACTGAAAGACTTTGAACAAGTGTTATTTAGTGCATGCATTATCGAGAATATGTTATGTTAGCTTAGATAGATAGTGACCACCCTGCTTCACAGCGACCAGACCTTCATCCATTCGGAGCACAGATGTCTGACGTCCATCCTTGAATGGAGACACACTTGATTCATTTAAAAAATCGAGACAACCGTTGTTAAAATATATGTGGTGTTTTATTTTGTATCTTATTTTCATGACACAAAAATACAAGACTTTAAAGATTATACAGGTCAGGTTGCAGCACAACGAGAGAAAATCCCCTGTACTGACCACTGTCACTCGGGAACGTTTCTCTAATGGCACGAACGGCACAGGCGGGTATCACTCTTCGAACGCGGTGTCCAAGCCTCCCGTTAAGCCACCATGTAAAGGAACGATAGGCCACCAGCCTGTACCACCAGTGAAAAGGAATGAAACAAACTGTTTTTAAATGACCAAGATAAGTTTAATAAGCGTTTGTTGTCAATGACAATTCTTGTAACTAATGGCATTTTACACGGACAAATGCTATCTAGACAATGCACACTATTGAACGACTTACATGCGTTACAATGATATGTAGATGTAATTTTGGATATAGTAGAAGAACATGAAATAGGAGTGGCATGACAAGCAGAGTATACTTACTCGTTACTCGGATTACGAGGACGAACAGTTGCTCGAAGTTCGTGCATAAGCACCATCATTATTCTCAACACGGCCCGTGTGAGGCAGGCTGCCCTGAAGTCTGGCAGCTCGGTGATGCATTGCGGTCGTGGCTCGCCTTCCGAAATGTACGCCAGGCATCCCGAGTTTTCTCGGCAGCAGCAGTTCTCGTCCTCAGTTGACATTAGCTCGCACCGATTGCATGTGCACCAGGTGGAGACGCCGTCCATTCGACTAGGCCCAGGCTCTTCATCTGTTGATTCGTCCTGCCAACTGCCGTCCGAATCCCCATCGTTTTCGCATGCTTCCCTTTCCAGTAGTTCCTCCTCGGTTTACTCGGGCTCGTACATGTAGGGCATTATTGTAGCCATTGTGTGTTAAACAAACTAAAATAATTTATAGCGGTGGTACTGGTATCTGTTCACACGGGCTAAAAGCGGCGAAGGTAGCTGACCAGAGCACTGAAACGAGACACAGAATACTCAAAGTAACACAGAGAGAGGAATGGAATCGAAAATCTGCTGCTGTGTGTTGTGAAACGGTCTGTTTATATTTATTGAGGAGAGAGGCGTCCTGCCATTTCCATGGCGACACGTCATTAGCTGAAGCGCAGCGAATGTTGACACGAGACGTGCTTTGGCGTTGGGAAATGGGCGGTACGAGTCTGCTGATGACAGGCTCAGGGGCGGGGGAATTGATTTAGTGCCGCAAAAGCAGGTCAGCCAGGGCGATCGGGGAAAAGATAGGATTATCAGAAAATGGCAGCTCCCTGGTGCTTGTTTTCGCGTGCGTTTAATGGACGAAAACTCGGGTAAGGTCTATAGGAAAGTTTTCTAAAATCGAGCCACTTAGGCTTAAAAAAACATGGCCGACCCGTAGGGACAATACACATTTTTACTAGACCATGCCTTTAAGACTAACACCCAGGACATCAAAGATGACATACCAAATGTCAAGTTTTCAAACATCACAGTAATGTCCCCAAATGTCTCATGTGTCTCATGTTTACAGACATCGGAGAAGAAAAAATACCCAATTTGGCCTTTTTCTGGCCATATCCCATTGCATATCCGCATCAGCCCTCACCTCCCCAGAGATGGTTTCATTTGTTTGACAAGTGTAATTGTGTTTTTTAATATGCTTTTACCACTGTCTCCTCCGACTACGGGTGCAGATCGCAAATTCAACATGGTGTCCTTTTCAAAGTTTTGATGCAACTCACATTTTTTATTGACCAATCAGCAGGCTCGTACAATGTCCTCAAATGGCACGCGGCTCCTTGATTGGTTCAGAGGCATCTGCTGACACCGAACCTGGAAGTGAGCCTGCGGACCACTTGGAGATATCATAAATGTTTTGGGACCTACTTTTTGGCCATTTTAAAAAAAATTGACTAGACGGATGTACACCAAATTTTGCAAAGGCATACATTGCGGACCAGGCTGCTGACCCTCTTGCAAGTTTGGTTCAAATCCGCCCAGTGGTTTTGGCTGCAGCCATGAGCAAAATAGTTTTCAATGTATGTCTATGCAGATTTCAAAAGTTTTGGGACCCGCTTATTTCATTGCCCTCCCCTCCTTGACGAAACCAAATCAACGTTTGCAAAAGTATTCAGAGGTGGACAAATATTTTTTTTTTGTTGCAAAGTTTTGTGCAAATAGTCAAATGACACCAAAGTTATAAACTGCCCAAAAATTCTTCCTCTGAGTTGAGTAACTGAACCATAACTACAAGGCTGCTACAGCAGGACCTGAAATGACCACGTTCTTAGCCAAATACAATCTGCATGCTATTTGTACATCAAGATTGGCCGCTCACCTCATTTTAGAGCTTTAAAGAAATTACCACATCTCCAAACTGTGTCCACTACTTTGGATCCTAGTCCATCAACACATCCTTTACACTGTCTTGTTCATTACACACAATCCCAAATATCTCAATATATCAAATAAATATATAAAAAAGCAACTATGATCGGCCATCCAATATATTTAATTAAGTCATCCATGTTGCACATAATAATGTTTTAAGTATTTTCTTCATATTTCTGTGCACAAGTGTTAGTCGCAGGTATGATTCTTGGCAGGACTAACACAGCCTTTCATTTTCCTGAGGTTAGACAATGTTGTTTGGATAACAGGTGTGACACTCATAAATGGGAGGAATCTGATGGGAATGGCAATATATACATGAGATGACATTGGTATATACATATAAGAATCAGGAACATTTTACTCCAAGTAGTACTTTGCATGTACCACATGTCCTATATTTGCCATATGGTCCTAACCTGTAAGTAGGTGGTATTATAAAAATAAAGGGTGTATTCTCACTCCTAGACCAGGGAACGGTCATCGCTCTTGGAACCTGACCCTGTAGGTGGATAAGCGAGAGAGGATCACCTTGTGGAGGGTCCTTGGGGATTGGGAGTGGGGTGCCCGCAGGCGACACATGGTATCCTTTTCCATATTGATGACCAACCTAACTCTGCCCTGATGTTTATGGGCTACCGCAAGACCTCGCCCTTCATTTCCCCACATTTAACCTTTGAATGTACTAGGATGAGGAAGAGAAGACTGAGAGTAATGAACACTACATCTTCATTTTGCCACTCTGGTACTGGGACGAGGATGACGATGACACCCAGAGGCGTAGCCAGGATTGTCTAGCAAATGCGGCCTGATGCTAATGTAGTTGGGCCCACTGCACTGACAAAAATATCTGTAAATTCCCACACAGTGCTGCTGAGTGGGCATTTACAGATTTTGGGTGGGCCTTGCCCCTCAGGCCCTACCCTGCCTACGCCTCTGATGACACCTGCAGAG
The DNA here is from genome assembly GCF_040938575.1 of Ambystoma mexicanum. Taxonomy (NCBI): domain Eukaryota; kingdom Metazoa; phylum Chordata; class Amphibia; order Caudata; family Ambystomatidae; genus Ambystoma; species Ambystoma mexicanum. Next base: position 899,929,596 of record NC_090922.1, read on the forward strand.
TATGGTGAGATTCAGACATGTCCCCTTAATCATGGTCAGGCAAACATAACCAAGGATCCACACCTGCAACCTGTTAAATGGTTGCAGGTGTATCAAATGAGAGCCTGCGAACATTACACAGAGACACAGGCAGCCATGTTGGGACCTGTGGAGGAGCCAGGATGCCAGAGAGGGAGCCTCCGTATCTTGGCACTTTGCAGAAGAAGTTATCTTGCTGTCTGTGTCTACACAATGGCAGCGGAGCAACTAGAATGCGCGAGGGTGGCCCTGGTGTGTGAACTGGGCTCGCAGGAGCTTGCCTACTGACTTGCAAAGAGGAAAGAAGCAGCAGGAACCACTGAGGAACCACACAGAGGACTGGTGAGTGTCGGGGAGAGGCACTCGACAACTGGGCCATTCCTAGCAGGCTGTGAGTAGGTAATGAATACATATTAATTACCAAACTGAAAAGAACTTGAAATAGAGCCTAATCAATTCATATTAATTACCAAATTCAACAGAAACCACAAATTAAGTATAATGAATACATGTTGAATATCGAACTGAATAGAAACTGGAAATTAAACATATTGGGCCTCATTACGACCCTGGCGTTGGACCATGGTGCTATTAGCACCATGTTCCATGCCGGATTCCGCCATGGTGGATGGCGGAATTACCGCCCCATTACAAGGTTGGTGGGGCGGTAATTCCCTATTCACCATGGCCCCTTCCCCATTCACATTTTTGGCCCATAGGGCACAATGGGAATGGGGAAGGCGCTAATTACGGCACCGTAACTGATGGTGCCGTAATTAGCACCAAGGTCCCTTAGCGGGTTGGAGTTTAACGCCTGCTAAAAGCAGGCGTTAAAGTGTGAATCAGGCGTTAAGGGTTTAACGGCGCCGCAGCCTTTTACGGCGCCGTTAACCCCTTAACGCCAGGGTTGTAATGAGGCCCATTGAGTGCATAGTAATTGCCAAATTGAAGGAAAACTTGAAATCAAGCATAACGAATGCACAAAGAACCCCAAACTGAATGGAAACTTGAAAATAAGCACATTGAATATTTGTGGAATGCCGAACTGAATTAAACCTTGTAATTCAGCTTACTGAACAGCAGATTTTATGAATAAATGCAGTACAGAAAGTTCAAAGTCTGACAAGAGATGTGTGACATGTGATGCTTAGCCACGAGGCTGGCCAGGAGAAGCCAGAGGAGTGTAAATATTGCACATAAGCCAAGAGGCCAACAAAGAGAGACTAAGAGAACATTACTCTATACACAGGGACAAGTCTGCAAGAACCTGTGTGGGCTCAAGAGCCTAGGGATCCTGATTGTGAGACCTGTGATGGGTGGACCGTGTGGTCTGACAACTGCGCCTAGACCAGTGAGCCCAGAACTGTGAGAACCAAAGACATTGCGTAATAAATCAAGGAGAGACACTGTAAGTGAACTGGTGAGGCGATCCAGAAAGAGAGACAGGCTGACCTTGTGTTTTGTTGAATTTTTTGAAAGACTGAAACAAGTAAAAGTGGTTGAGCTAAAGGGCCTCATTCTGGGGTAGTTGGTAAGGGATACCGGGCACCGGTAAGGAGACTGGTGCTGGTAATCCCTTACCGCCCGATTCTGAGGTCCCTTAGCGGTAACCGCAGGGGACGTGTGGTCAGACCAGACGTCCTTTAAGGGTCCCATCAGGGGACCAGTGTTAGGAAAGATTTCATATTTAAATGTAATTTTCCCTCCATGTGGCAACCCCCAAACTTTTTGCTGCTGTTTTGGGGAAACTGACATGCCCATAAGACAGTCAGTACTGGGAGACTTTATTTCCCTTAGTCCTTTCCTCATGTTGCAGCTTTTGTGCAACATGTAACAAGAGTGCAATGTAACTTACTTTACCGCACTCTTGGGTCTCTAGTCATTCCAAAGGCCCTAGAAACTCTTGCTGGACTTATCATGAACTGTGCAGGTGTGTCAAAGACAGGACTGGTGGCAGCTATCATTTATATTATGTATTGAACCCTTTTTTGCCATATTAACCGCGCTTACTGCGTTTGGCACAAATAGGTGGCTTGGCCCGAAAATGGCAATGCCGCGAGGTTCTTTGTCCTGTCCTTTGGCCATCTTGCCCCTTCACCTTCCCCAGGTCCAGTCGACCCAGTCAGTCCTTATTTGGTCATGCACTTTCACGCGAAACCCAACGCTTTCGCAGGCTTCTGCATGCCTTGTGTGTGTGCCTCTAGGATGTGGGCTGGGATGTATGTTCCCAATACACATCCTGGGTGCCAGAGAGTCTGGAGTGTCCTGAATGTCTGGGACCACCGTGGTCTGTGATTGGTCCACGTATGGAGTGAGTGTTTGTGAGAAGATCTCCCATTGGGTCCTCTCTGTTTTGGCGCGAAGGGAACTTTGGATAAGAGGAGGCCGAAAACACCACTACCATGTCAATCTCCTGAGTTCACACTGAGTTCACACTGAACAAGGGATAAGGAGCCAAGTATCCTGCAACAAGAAGCCGAGTCGAGGAACCGCTGATGACCCTGACCCTGAGCCCGCTGTCGTCCTTCGAGACCCCTCTGCATCTGATCGTCCTAGAAGGTCTGCGAAGGCGCTTTGACCCATTGGAATAGTGGGACCAACTATTCTCGGCACCTTCATCAAACCCTGCAAGTAAGCCTCTTCGGAAGTGTCCCTGGGTCAACCAGTGGGCTGACCAGCTTACTCAGGATGTTTGCCCTGTCACCGCCGCCGTTTCGGGGAAGCCCTCGAAACTTGGTGTACTGCTAGCTCTGTGTCCACAGCACCCTCACACCAAATTTTGTACACTTGGCATTCCCAGGTTTGAAGTGAGGCGAGTGCGCCCGGACCAGAGTAAACGCGGTTGCCGTGTTGCCCTGCTGTGGTAACGACCTGTGCACGTTCGCTGCATTTGTGACCCCCTCGATCCTGAGTCCTGCTACCGCGGAATCCACATGGTGTCGAGATGTCCTGCTTGTCGCATCCGAACCTGCCAGCAACGTGAACTTAACTGGCGAAGTCTGGGTCTGCCAGCGTCGGGGACCGGTGAGTAGTCCCTACCCCAACCGGTGGCACCTAGCGCAGGAGCCCATTTCTTTTTAACCGCTGTTGCGAAACAGCTACTCCATCCCACATTCTCAACCTTCTGCCCGCAAGTGGAAGTCCTGCTTGAGTAGTGGGGACTCGTTCTTCATCGCCTCACCCACCTTCCCGAACTGTCAGAGACCCTTGAAGAGACCCTATTTTGTCCATTGACACCAGCGCATGCAGATACTATTGAGCATAAGGCTCCTCTCTTCGTAGGGCTTGGACTGCCTCTTAGTTAGGTGTATTTCTGATGATGAACTGGGTCTAAAGATTACTTGCACTGCCTGTTTTCCTCCCCATCTAGGTGGTCTACACATTCCGTGCTGATAACTCCTTAGACCCCTCGGTCTTGTATATATATTGTATTGATTGTGATGTGTTGGTTTACTTTAGTATTATTGTGATTGTTTGCTATGGTCGATGTTACAAAGGCCTTATAATAAATGTGTCTATATTTTAATATAACACCTGTCTGGAGTAATTTGTAAGTGTCCTTGCTTTATGTGCTCATTGAGGTCTTTCAGTCACCCTCACCCCTCTTAAGGCTTTGGGCCTCATCACGAGTCTGGTGGTAACCCTTAAATGCGGCGGTAGCACTATTACCGAAATTGCCGATTTTCAGCGTGATTACCGCCGGCGGAAAATCCGCCGGTGGTAATAGCGCACATTTGCCCCATTGGGCCCAATGGGGAATGAGGAATTCCCAAATGAGCCCAATGGGGAATGGGCAATAACCCTTCCGCCAAACCCGTGATCTGGCGCCAATAGCGCCAGGGGGGTTGGCGGTAGGGCTATTAGCGCCGGTGCTAATAGCGCCAGCGTTACCGGCCAACTCGTGATGAGGCCCTTAGTCTTGACCGCCGCCATCGCTACCCTGATTGGTCTGGCTTGCCCAGAGTTTACCCTGTTCCAAGAAACTAGGCTGGCCTTCTGAACCTCTGCTCCTCCAGGTCAGAGTTCAGAAATCCATCTTAACAACCAGGGTGCTAATTACGGGCCTGCTATTATCAGGCCCGTAATTAGCGCCTTCCCCATTCCCATTGAGCCCTATGGGGGCTCAAATGGGAAGGGGGAATGGCATTTGGAATGGGGACTTACTGGGTCAGCCAAGGGCAGAATGTCCCGGTAAGTCCCCACTCCACCAGACCAGACCCGCACACGATTTTGGAGGCATCCATGGCGCTAATAGCGCCATGGCTGCCTCCAACGTCGCAATGAGACCCAAAATCTTGTGGAAGGGCACCCTGAGACTTGAAGAACTGCATGTATTGTCCTGGGAATGAGGATGTATACGAATTTTTCGAACTACAATTGTTCGAATTACAATTGACCTTTGCACAATTGACCGAATTGTGAAGGTCAATTGTTACATATAACAAACCCCCTATATATATATATATATATATATATATATATATATATATATATATATATATATATATATATATATATATATATATACATATATATATATATTACCAAACCAATATATATATATATATTTATATATATATATATATATATATATATATATATATATGTGCGGTCAATTGTGCAAAGGTCAATTCGGACCCTCGACTTTCGGTCAATTCGGTAATTCGAACAATTGTGTTCGAACAATTTGGGTAATACCGGGAATGACACCACAAGACCCTTTTCTTTTGATCTTTGTTGCCTGGAACTTGGGGAAGGGAACCCCAAGGATTGTGTGGATCTGTGTTAACTTGAACTTGAGAAAGGTCATTCTAACAGCCTATCACGAGTTTGGAAGTAACCCTTAAATGCGGTGGTAACACTATTGCTGCCGCATTTAAGGATCCACCAAATCATGGGTTTTGCTGCATTTACCCCCAGCTGTTAGCTGGGGGTATATGCACCGGGAATTTGCTGATTTTCTGTGCAATTACCACACGGTAATACCGCTGATGGTAGTTGCACCGAAAATGCCCCATTGGGCCCAATGGGGAATGGGGAATTCCCAAATGGACCCAATGGGGAATGCGGAATTACCGTTCTGTCAAACCTGTGATCCGGCGCCAATAGCGCTGGGGGTTTGGCAGTAACGTGTTTAGCCCTGGCAGTATCCCGGCGATAATACTGCTGGGATACCACCCAACTCGTGATGAGGCCCAAGACTTTTGTGGAACTTTGTTGAACTTGGGGAAGGGGAGATAAAATGGAAGTTATCAGCTGGAGGAAGCTCAGAACTTTGTGTTGATCATCATTTATTTGATTATTGACATTCCTACACACTGTGTAGCTTTAGTTGTGAGGGCAAGCAGGGGTATTGCACACAGACAGTCTTTCAAGTTGAACATTTTGACTCAAACCTTTCTTAATTTTGTTCCAGTAGGGGAGCCCCACCTTAGCAAAGGGCAAGTTAGGCCTTCTACCAATCTGACATTTAAATGAATAACTATTTTGTGTTTGAACTTTAAGTCTGTTGTCTGTAAAATCAATAGAGTGCTGTATCTAGCTGCGCTACCCATATTGGTTGCAACAAGGGTGTGGTGAAATAGAGGAGTTGGTATGGGTAGGATGAGCTAGAACAGGAGAAGTTCCTAAGGAAGATAAATTGATATGCTAACTTTTGTAGGCAGATAGGCTGATGTTTTCTTTATAGATAATGCAGGCTACTTTCAACTTGATACAAGCTTGAATGGTACAGTACATCTACCTGGGGATGTGGGTGATATATCTGAATTGTCCTAGTCTTGTGATGAGACATGCTGAATTACGATGGATGGCTTTCAGAGAGGCCACAGCATCATCTGGGATTCCTTCAGGTATGGTTTTGCCACCATCTAGTTGGCGATGACTAGGGTTTGGAAAACTGTTCTGAAACTGGTGACAATTTCAACAGGGATGAACGGATTGACTATGTAAAAGAGACAGGCTAGTACCATATTTCAGGTTTCTTTGTGATGTATGTTTTGAATGAGAGGTCACTGTTAATGATAAAGCTGAGAGAGTTTGAACTGGGTGAGAGTTGAGGCATGAATCTGTTAAATAAAAGCTAAATCTTGCCTTGGAAATGCTTAGCAGGGTTTCCAAGGAGAATACATATGGTTGTGTTTGTTTAATCTTCAGGTAACTGAACATCCAGGGTTGAATGAGGGACAGACAGTGCTTAAATTGATAGATGTAACTGATGCAATTGATCTTTAGGTAAGGCTTATGTCATCTTCATAATGGTCCTGGTAAGGATTTCCCACAGAGGCTACATTTAGACTTTGAAGATAACAGGGGTCAGTATGGAGCCTTGTGGAACTCTGTAGATTACTATGTGTTGCTTGTATCTGTGCATTGGTATATCTTGATTTTGGTATTGGTGAGGCGCTCCCCCATGTAGAGTTTAATGATGAAAGGGGACAGGATGGAGCATGCAGAACTCAGCAGTTTAACAGGTGGTGTTTGGATCTGTTGAGGCCCACCTGGATAGGTTTGACACTGTTAGAAAGTCCTTGCATTCCAGTGGTGGAGTTAGAGTAGGAACAGCAAGGAAGGGTACTCTTTCTCTATAATGTATAGAAGAACATCTAAAACGTGGATAAATTTGTGCTGTATTGTAAGCAAAAACTGGGTTGTATTTTGTATTTATTTGTATTTGTATTTTATTTATTTATAGAGCACAGCCTTGCCCTGAGGCATCTGGGCGTGTGGTTACAAGAAAGTGGTTACAAGCAGGCATAGTATGTTACAACAGTGACGTAGTCTAAGTCAGAAAAATACAAAAGGCTTAACATAGCTTAAAAACATGGTACATGATAAACATAAAAAGGGGTCTGAAGCTGGAGTCGGAAAGAAAATGAAAGGTGAGCAGTGCTGAAGTAGTTAGGTTTGGTGCCTATGAAGAGAGTGTAGTAGGCTCATCAAGCTTGTGAAGCCAAAGTTTGGTTTTGTTTTTGAAGGAGAGGAACATGGGTTCTGCTCTGAGTGCAGCAGGGGTAATATTCCTGAGTTTAGCTGCAAGAACTGGGAAACTTGAACCCCCAGCAGACTGCAGCTTAAATCTAGGTATAGTGAGAGTGTTAACATAGGCTGATCTCAGCGGTCTGCTAGTGACATGCTGCGAAAAGCGGCTAGTCAGATATGCTGGCATCAGGTTGTTCTGAGCATTGTAAGTTAAGGTTAAGGCTTTGAGTGATATTCGTTGCCTGACGGGGAGCCAGTGAAGGCTACGTCTGATGTCTGAGATGTGAGATCTTCTAGGGATGTTGGGGGCAACCCTTATGGCGTTGTTTTGTGCAACTTGTAACTTGTCAATGTTTTTTTGACTGATCCCTAGGTAGAGAGCGTTGCAGTAGTCTATTTTAGCATATATTAATGTACTAGCTAGGATGATGCAATTCTCTGTGTTCAGGAAGGGTCTACATGCTGTGATAAGTTTGCAGGTATATGCAGAGGCAGACGCTACAGCGTTGGTTTATCTAGTTAGGGATAGAGTTGCATCAAGATAGATGTGAAGAGTTTTTGCTGTGTTCAACACGTTAATGATGTTTCCGTCTATGGTGAATGCTTTGTAAACTGGATCAAGTTTGACCAACTTTGAATGCGAAACGAGGATGAGTAACTCTGTTTTCTCATCATTAAGGCAGAGCCCATGATGAGCCAGCCAAGCCTGGATGATAGAGTAGACCTCATTGAGAGCCTTAGCGTCAAGAGCAAAGTCACCAGAGATAGGAATACGTATCTGGGTGTCGTCAGCGTAGTTGGTGTAAGAGTCACCCAGATAGTCAAGTATGTCAAAGAGTGGCTTGGTAAACACATTGTATAATGTGGGAGAAATGCAAGATCCTTGAGGGACTCCGCAAGAGACATGGGCAGGATCTGCAAAGGCTAGTGGAGAGAAGACCCTCATGGTTCTATTTGCTAAAAACAAACTAATCCAAGATGATGCTGAGTCAGAAAGGTGCGCAGCAGTTTTGAGATGGTGGCAGATAATTTTATGATCCACCAAGTCGAATGTCTCTGAAAGATCTAGCAGCAGGAGGAGTGCCAGCTTGCCCTTATCTTTCAGGTCCTCAATTTGGGTTTTTAAATCTAACAGGGCAGTTTCCGTGCCATATTTAGGATGGAAGCCCGATTGACGGAGACCCAGTAATTGGTTTGATTCAAGATATGCCTGAATTTGCAAGTAGGCAGCGCGGTCCAAGATTTTTAGGAGGTATGGTACCGTAGTAATGGGCCTATAATTGGCGGGGTTGCTTGTGTCAAGGGATGTTTTTTTGATTAATGGGATGATCCAGGCACCCTTTAGGTTATCTGGGACAATGCCTGATCTGAAGGAGGCATTAATGAAGGTAGTGATAAAAGGCGCAAGGTCATGCACAGTTTCCTTAATGATAGGTGCAGGTCAAATGTCGCCTTGGCAATTTGAAGGTTTAAGCTTTGTGATAATATTTTCCACTTCCTCAATGGATAGCGGGGAGAAGCTGAATGGTTTTAGGGGGCGAGAAGGGTCTAGGAGGTTAAATGATGGAGTGTGCAAGGTACAATCAGATAAGTTATTCTTTTTAGCATTTATTTTCACTTGCAGTAAGGCAATTTTATCCAGGAGTGCCTTTTGAATATTCGTACACCAGGCAGCGTCTGGAGAGCAAGTCACTAAGGGAGCTACAAGGGACTCAAATTCCTTGAGGTTCTTGAAAAGTTCCTTAGTGTTGGATTGTGCCTGTGTGATACGTTTGTTGTAGACATCATTTTTGGCTGCAAAGATAGCAGCTTTATCGGTGGAGGAGGCCTGAGTTAGGTTGTTTTTGTTAACCTTCTTTTTTACTTTGCGTAATTCTCTGAGATGGGGGGGTGAACCAGGAGTTCAGATGAGAACAAGGTTTCTGTTTACGCAGTTTTAGTGGTGCAATAGTATTGAGGGCTTTGAGCATAGCCTGGTTGTAAATATCCACTATGACTGAGGGGTTTGAACTGGTAGTCAGATGAGTATTAAGTAGAGGAAGGAGGATGGGAAGAAATGTCCTTCTTATTACGGGTTTGAGTGGCAGGGGATAGATTGGGCTTGCCGATTTGTGGACTGGAGTTAATTGTGAAAGTTATTTTGTAATGGTGTGACCAAAGGCATGGGGTTACCAAGATCATGTTCAGCTTGCAGTTAAGGCCAGCAACCCAATCAAGAGTGCAGCCTTTAATATGAGTGGGCTCATGAATATGTTGGGAGAGGGCAAAGTCAGTTAGCGTGTTTAGGAGGTTGGTGGCTTTGGAATCATTCACATCTTGGTGTCCTTAATTAAAGTACCAAATAAGAGGATTTGCGAGTTGGGCTTAGTGCTGGAGTCAAGGATGGATGATATATCATCAATAAATGAGGTGATGGGGCCAGGAGGCCTATATAGGAGGTGCACTGTGATAGTTTGGTTGGGGGAGATGGGTAGCTTGAAGGATAGGAGCTCAGCAGATGGAATCTGGGTGTTGGGCATCATCCTGAGTTCGAGTGAGCTTTTGAAGATGACTTCTAATCCACCACCCTTGGATTGATTGGTGTCTCTGTCTTGTTTAATGTTGGAATAGTTATCTGGAACTGCAATGGACAGTGAAGGTCCAGATGAACTATGCAACCAGGTTTCGGTGATGGCCAGGAAGTCTAGGTTACTAGAAGTAATCATGTCTGCGATATCAAGGGCGTGTGCTGAAAGGGAACGAGAATTGATCAGGGCGCCAATGAGCTTCTTGTTATTTGCCTTGATATGGCATGTAGACAGAGGTGGTTGTAAGTTAGGGGTCGCAGACGGAGCTGCGGTTGGGATGTGTGAGGGAGTGCGGTCCTAGGCAGATCTTAAGAGTTTGGAGTTAGGGTAATGGCCCTGGAGGCTTGTCCTAGGATAGACTCTGGATGCCAGTCTCTGATTTCTGACATGTAAGGCACAATGTTGACTCCAGTGAGTGCAGGTGAGTGCAGTCTGGTTCGGAGGCATTTGTACAAGAGCATGATGCGGGCATGTGGTGCCGCTGGTGTGATGAGAGGTATGTGAAGGAGACAAGTGGCATTTCGAGCCTAGTCTCAGATTGCGAGCGTAGATAGCAATGGGGCGAGTCAGTGGTGTGGCTATGCTGGCTGTGCTAGGCGACTTACTGAAAGGTGCGCGACAACATCTTGAGCCTAGTCTCAGATTTCTAGTGTTAGTAGTTCATGGTCGATTCGGTGTAGGTTTGGATGCAAATTGTCAGATCCAGATGGCAGCATCATTCAGATAAGGGTTAGGTATGGCCATGCTGGATAAGATTAGTGGATGGTGTGGGAGATAGGGGAGTGTAGCAGGTGTGGGCACGGGGTCCAGCTTAGCACTAAGGGCTGAGCGGCAAAGTCAGGAATAGAAAGGAAAGTAAGGTGCAATATCTAAGGAACAGTGATTGCCAAGAAGTGATCTGTGGCTGGAGCATCCAGTGTGATGGGCAGGATGAGTCTGAGGTTTGAAGCATTTTACACTATATTACCGTCAGTTGAGCACTGTGTCGGTATCACAAAGGCTAGGTGCAGTCGATATCACAAGGATAGGTCAGGGGCACAAAGTTTAAGATGAAATATCATAGGCAGTGGCTGAATGCCAAGTCAAAGAGGCACAGAGGCTAAATGCAGCCTCAATGGTACAGTGAACTAAACACAGGTCAGTGGCACAATGTTTAAAATGCAATATCATAGGCAGTGGCTGAATGCCAAGTCAAAGAGGCACAGAGGCTAAATGCAGACTTAATGGTACAGTGAACTAAATGCAGGTCAGAGGCACAATGATTAAAAAGCAGTATCAAAGGCAGTGGCTGATTGGTAGTCCTGCAGGAGATCATCATAGGCAGTGGCTGATTGGTAGTCCTGCAGGAGACTGACGAGTATTTCCTTTATGCAAATGGGTGACAACAGTCCAGTAAGTCTTTTTGCCAAGGAAAGAGTGATGCAGTCACATGCTTTTCTCCGTAGACCACAGAGTGGTCACTTCGTGTCAGAGCCCCCTTCTCCCTCAGGAAATGAACGATGGGCCAAGTGGAGGTATGGAAAGCATTCCCTGATTACCTTGCCATGGTCCCTGAGAAATGTCACAATACAGTCACAGAGCCTCCTTAAATGAGTACAGTCTTCCACTCGAAGGGCATAGACTTCCCTCTAAGAAGGCACAAGGGGTACGCACCAGAAATCACCCATTTCCTGTTAAGCAGGGTCACTTTCATTCAACTGGTTTTGATAATATGTGTGTACATAATGCTGCAAGTCAGTCTGTAACATTATGGACATCTTTCCAGAACATTAAGGAGCCACCAACTAGACTTGCAAATCCTAATGATACACTGTTGCAAGTTTCTGGATTGGTGACAACAGATGCATCACATGACAAATGAAGTTACAATATCATTAGCACATGGCAGAATGTTTCTCGCTAAGGATACAATATTTCAATGTCACCCCATGCAAACATTTACTAGAGGCATCTTAACAATTTACCAAGTATTTCCCTAGCATAAGCCCCACATGTTGGAGGGGCTGGAGGCCTATGTTCAACATAGGCACCACAAGAGAGTGTGTGGTATGGGAGGATGACTTCCAAGATGAAAGACACGAGTTATATGATTTGCCCGACCAATATGCTCAGGAGACCTCAGGGAGACTAAGGAACAGCAACTTATCCCACTCCTGTCCTTTTAATACTAACCCATATCGTAACCTTGGAAGAAAACAGTAAAAGCATGTGGGCCCACGTCTGCCACTGGGAGTTGTTGAAGAAGCAATCACTGCCAGTAAGAGGGAGGAAGAAACAGGTGAAGGTTTTTAAAGCAAGCAGAGGAACAAAAGGAAGGAATAAGATTTGTGTAGGAGCAGTGAAAGGAGGAACAGAGGAGTTGGAGGAGGGAGTACAGCCTAAGTCAATACTGATGAAGCCAGAAGTTAAGGTGAAAGTGGAAAGCCCCCACATAGTCAGAAATGTTCCAACCAGAGAGGGTTTCTCTAAGCATCACCGGAAGGTGGGAGAAAGAACAAGACCTAGGTCAGGATGCCAGGAGACCAGAAGCACAATATCCAGGTTATTATGAGAACCCGTAATCTGTGGAAGGAGGGGAAGTGAGCCCTGGCACGAATGAGGGGATAGGAATCAGAAGGGACTATTCCAGTTTCTATCTCACCCCAATGGAGTCATTTCATCTGTATCACCAGTTGATGAACATGACAGTCTCTCCCTGGGAATTCATACAGACGCATGCCTAGAACATGGATTCAGGAACACCTGGGTAACATGCGAACCACTGCAAAGTGGGATATTATCACACCCAGTTTGAGAGTGTGAGAGACTTGACTACAGATTTTGGTTATATTATTAATCTATTGTTTTTTATTTCATTTGAATATCAATACAAATCTGTGAAATACCCTAATTGAGTCTATTTCTTTGAGCATCCTGTGTGGGCTTCCATATGGGTGGTGTAAAAAGGGGATGCCAAAGACGATTAAGGAAATCTACCCAGATCTAAACTAAGACTGGTCTATGCAAATTCCATCACTTGAATCACTACCAAAGCCACCCCAGATGATGCTGGGTGGACAGAAAATTGAACAGACACAATAGAGATACCACATCAATGTGCCCTCATCTCCATGGGTTTCAAGTTGCCACTACCCAAAGGGATGCTTGGATGCCCATCTCCAAAGATTGCTGTGGCTATTGGATATCCAGTATATGTGTGGGACAGCATTATCAACCAGCATATAGAGGACTAATTAAGGTTACTGAGTGGTTCATGGTGTGGGAAGGGAATTGTGTAGCTCAGTTGATGTGTAAAGAATACAACACCGCCAATGAAGTCTTTCCTCAATATGACTGAAAGAGGAAGTTCAGAGTTTGTAAACTCCTACATTCTGAAAGAAGAGGTAGACATATCAAGGAAAGAACAGAACCCTAATATTAATCTCAACCTTTTACCTGACCCCCAGAGACAGCCCAAAATACGGACCCCTCCTTAAGGTTTTCCTTTGATACTGTGGTCTCGGAAGAGGAGGGTTGAATGTGAGGGGGTTTCTTTGTAGAATTCTTTATTTGTCCCCAAGAGAGGAGTTTCTTCTGGTGAGTTCCAACTTGCTTCAATCCCTAGGGAGGGTGTTATGGATGGGGCTTACCTCCCTCGCCTCACAGGGTGGGGGGACCCCCGTGGGGAGAAGGGGCAAATTCCCTCAATTTGTCACATCTCCTAACCTCCATTTACAATTTCGTGACTAAGGTGCTACTGGAAACACTAAACCAGATGTTAAAGAACATTCTGAGGACATTGCTATCAGAGGATGCAAGAAACTGGGTGAGCTCCTCCCCTGTGCCTTGTGTGCTACCAGAAAATCACCATAAGCCTTCACTGGTTGTTATCCCATCCATGATCCCATCCATAGAATGGTCTGCAGAATGGAGCCTGTGGATGTTCTGGATATTGGGAAGAAATGATGGGGAAAAAAACAGGGCATGGAATATGGACTGGTGTGTTTGTCCAAGCTGCCCAAGACCAGCTAAGAATCATATAATGCCTTGCCCAACAGAAGTTGCAGGACAGCCAAGAGGAACCAAAGAGACTATGGGCCTCATTACACAGAATGCGGTAAGGGTTTACCGGTACCGGTAAGGGCACTGATACCGGTAAACCCTTACCGCCTTACTACGAGGTCCCTTTGCGGGACCCGACCTCAACGGCTGGTTTTACCAGCCGTTAAGGAACGGGCCCGCAAAGGGACCTTGGTGCTAATTACGGTACCTCAATTTGCGGTACCGTAATTAGCTCCTTCCCCATTCCCATTGAGCCCTATGGGGGCAAAAATGGGAATGGGGAAGTGCCTTGGTGAATGGGGAATTACCACCCCCGCTCACCTTAGTAGGGCAGTAATTCCGGGGGAATTACCACCCCCGCTCACCTTAGTAGGGCAGTAATTCCGCCATCCACCAAGGCGGACACAGTAAAATACCGGCGCCAACCATGGCGCTAATAGCGCCATGGTTACCACATACCGTGTAATGATGCCCTATATGAACTAGCAACCCAATGGAGTAATATCATAGTGGGCTACCTGGTACGCATCGTATTGGCAATGTCAGAAAATCATCTATTCACCCACTGGCAAGACCCTATAAGTTTACCCAGGTGGTTATCGACCACAACTACTGGGTTCAACAGGATGACCGCAGGAGGATCAGCCAGGTAATTGACATCAACTTACAGAAGGCATGGTGACATCCAATTAGGCCCTCTCTGATGGCCCTTTTAGTCAATCCCGTGTTGGTGAATTAAACTACACTGCTAATCGGACTGACCAAAAACAAAATCTGTGACCTTACCTACAATACTTTTTTGACATTTCATGTGAGCAACCTGGACAAGCCCATGAATGTGTCCACTGACTTAAAATGTCACCCGTGAATTCAGTTCAAGGCCAAACCAACCACTACTAGCTCTCTCAACGTCACTGTTATCATCCATTTCTTTGTCTATAAGCGCAACGGCAGTTGGTGACTTTGCATCAATTTCCAGAATATAAATTCGCCATGATGCCCAGCACCAGGCCATTGTTTATGAGAGCACACCCTATGAATACACACTAATATAATATGGCAGGAGGAAAATAATGCAAAATATGTCTTTTTCAGTCTATTTCAACGGTAACTAACACCATTTAAATTGTCTTAGTTAATCAAATGTATTTCATGCACTTCTTTGTCTTAAACAGTAACTATCAATATATGTTTACTTTTAGTTGTGTATGTTAGCCAATTTCAAATGCTTATCAAGTCTTATACATCTAGAAGAAAGAACTATCATCCATGCTTCCATTTCCCATTCTTTTATAAACACAGGGAAATTGATTAATTTTGTACACATTGAATAATTTCCTCCCATGGACATGCCCATTTAACATTCCATGAGGATCAACTTCCTTTGTAACTTCATGAACATGTTTGAGGAAAAATTAATTAACGTACAAGTGAAAGATAAAAAACACCACTTTAAAGTCTTTTTTCACTTCCTTTGTAATTTCATGAATATGTTTGACAAAAAAGTAATTAACATACAAGTGGGAGATAAAAAATCACCACTTTAAAGTCTTGTTCACTGCAGACGTTCAACATCATTTCCTAATTAATTAAAAGAATCATCCATGATGTACAATTACAACTCAGCCACATAACAAATAACTGCATCTCTAGCAGGCAAATGTTGCACCGTGAGCAGTCACAAATATAACATTCAATGATTTAAGCGGATTAACACGTTTTTTCTTTGTGGTTACCTATTTGTACCGGGTCATGTTTTTGGACTCGTAGTTATTCTTTAATTTCATTAATGTATTGTCAAAAACATAATTGAGTACTCATTCTATCCAATCCCTGTGATAATAACCAGGATTTTGTAATTGTATTATTCCTGAAATAAAGTTCATAGAATGGCAGAGCTCCAGTAAAGTCGTGAATTCATGGTTGCCATAGCAGCTGGCCTCCTACACAGGAAGGGGAAATTATTACCAAGGAAACAATTGTTAGAAAGTATATCTGTGCTTACAACCATATTGTTCATGTGTACACAATAGAAGAACACTTGCATTCAAATGGCAACCCTGCAGCAAATCTAATGTAATGCAATGTAAAGTTAAGGGATCTTATATAGCACACATTTTGACATTCTAGTGGTCTCTTGGCAAATGGTTCTGGAAGAGAATCAATGAAAGGGAAGGTTAGTGAGTAGGACATGGGCAAAGTCTGAGGTGTTGATGGGTGCAGGCCTGAATTACCAGAGTCCTGTGTTTCACATGTCTTTAGGTCATTCCTGGGAGTGTGAGACAGGCATGGTATCATGAGAGACACAGACTCAAAACCAACAGTTTGGACACCTTTATTTATAAACTGTGTTGCGTTGGTAGACTGCCTAACTGACTCTAATTCTAAAGGGATGGTTCCCTCAATTGATGTTTCTAAGGGCCGTCTGTGTCTAAACATATGCTTGCCCTCACTCTAATACAAAATGTATTCAGGGATCTTCTTAAAGAAAGATGGTGGTTAAAAAAGAAATGTAACTCACAGATGGTGTTGGGTAGCCTCACCAATAGGTGTAGTTCTAACTGTTTAAAATAGTTCAACTCAAAAGGGTTGCCCTTGGAACCTTCCACGTAGGGCTCTTGCTGTAAGTCAATACCATTCACAATGTCTCTGGGTCTCTTGGGTACCCTTCCCCAAGCTTCAATCCTTTCAGTTCCAAACACCAAGAGAAATTTCTTGTTACCCGTCTCGGTGTTCCTTTTGCCAATATTAGTCCTATCACAAAGTCCTACAATGGCTCTTTTGGGCATCTCAGGGATTCCCTTCCACAAGCCTAGGACCCTCTTTCTAACACAATAATGTGTGTGGGATTGAGTCAAAACAAATGGTGGGTAAACATGATATCAGGATGACCCTGAAGCTGTCCCACAGCTCCCTTCCCCAAATTCAAGCCACTTGGGATTATCAAAAAGTTCCACAACACTGAACAGTTCACCAAACAGCTACCTTTAGGCTTCTCTGGGCTTTCCTTCACCACAGAATTTAAAGCACGTTTTTCAATTCTCTTCACAATTGTTCTAAAGTTCGCTTTCAACTGATTTTTCATGATACATTTCATAAAGTTTACTTTCAACTAGTTCCAAAAAAACTTGCTTTGCAAATCACCAATAGCCTCCTGCTGAAACAATACTGATTTCCTTTTTTGGCTTAGCTAATGATTGTGTTTTAAGTATTTCTTTTTCTTCTGACTTTCTCATAGGGTTGGGTTCCAGACCTCCTTGACTTTCCCATATAACTTGGCTTTTCACTACAAGTCCCACAATGCCCTTCTTCCTGTGGACAATAGTGGACTGTATGTTCACAACAAGTCTTATTAGTTTCCTGCTTCAAAAGGGGTTCCCTTCCCCTTATGTTGCATTGTTCCTCACTTGGAGTCACTTTTCAACAATTCAATACTTTGATGAATCAGAGGCTTTTGAGAACACATGGATCTTTCTTATACCTACGCACAACCACTCTGACACGCTTCCTGCTCCTGTTGTTCGTGCCTCTCACACTCTGTACATTTTTTGTCTTTCTCTTTCTCTCTTTATTTTAGGCTGCTTGCATTTGTTTGTGGTTCACAATCTCTTTCTGTCCATTACTTTTTCCTTCTTCATTGTGCCTCTTGCACACTTTAAATTCTATTTCTCCTCCCGTGCCACTTGCACACATACGTTATTGTGCCTCTTACACACTTTAAGGGTTCACATGCACACCAGGTTTCTCACTGCCTTTAGAAACTCACTGGTAGCCAAATTGACTTGCACGCTGTCTGCTTCCTTCATCGCTGGGGGTTGGGCCTCTCCTTCTGCCCCTCTGATACTGGGCCTTTCTTATGCCCACGGAAATGAGCACCCTTTTCTTGAGCACTGACAGGGCTCAGCAGACCAGACTCCTTGGAGACATGGCTCCCTCAACATGCCATGTCTCTCCTGACACCACGGGATAGCGTCCTGGAATCCCGTTCTCCACCTGCTTACACTGTCTGACCCTGTCACTTCTGCTTGGCTTCTTGATCCCACGGCTCGCTCAATGATGCTGGCAGATTCACCCTGCCTATACTGCAGGTCAGAGTCAATTGGAGTCAGGTGTGCACAGCTGGAGAAAGGGGACTGACCTTGCCTCACTCTATTAGTGGGACAATTCAAAGCTGTTAGATGGTAGTCCTCATTTTGTATCCCTATGTTGTTTCTGTGGGTAATCTTCATTATTACTGGCGGCCTTGTCCTCATCCTTGTACTTCCTGGAAATGGGCAGGGGTATTTGTGTTGGTGATAATAAATTGGTGCCGCCTCTAATCATTCCTTTCTCTGCTCAGGATTATAGTGATGTGTATGATATTGAATGTGTGGTGTTTCTAATTTTGTCTGATTGGGAGTTCTGAGGTTATTTTAATGAACGGGTGTTTGTTCCAGTTTCCCTAGGCTTAGAGTATTATCAGAGGAAGATAACCAGGAAGGATAAAGTTGGATTACAGAATACCCTCTAGGTTTTGAGGGAAGAGAGAAAATATGAGTTGCATGATTTGGAAAAAGGTTTGGTTTACCTTTAGATTTGGGTTTCTCTATCTTCCTTCGTGTTGAGGGAAAGTCTTGGGTTAAGACAGTGTCTGGATGACAATAT
Source organism: Ambystoma mexicanum (assembly GCF_040938575.1). Classification (NCBI taxonomy): domain Eukaryota; kingdom Metazoa; phylum Chordata; class Amphibia; order Caudata; family Ambystomatidae; genus Ambystoma; species Ambystoma mexicanum. The sequence goes on from NC_090922.1 coordinate 899,947,847, forward strand.
CCCATGAAATTAGAGGTAGGGTAGGATGGATTGGGGAAAGGTATCGAGAGATACCATGTCTCGCCTTCAGGTGCTCTCCCCTCAGTCACCACGGAAACCCTGCCCAGGTGACCCTCCTTCGCCTGTATGCCCCCAGAGTTGGGAACCAGGAGCGGTGGCCCTCTCCTGGCCACCTGAACAAAGAATCCTCTGGGATTATTTATTAGAACTGTAAGGAACTCATGGTGGCAACGGTAAAGACAGACACAAGCAATCACAGTACAAGGGTGTTTATTAAACAATGGATGCATAGTGGAACAATGCCGAACATAAACCTAAATCTAAGATGGGAGGAAGCGTCGACCATCAAATGAAACATAAAGTAGTTCTAGTGGTGTCATGTCAAAATAAACGGGCCTATCCTAAAGAAAAAACTATTGTCAATTCCTTACATCTAATTACAGAAAGAGTGTGGGATAGGGTATCACTAAAGAAAAGAAGTGTTCCAAATAATAAGTCAGGCTGTGATTGCCAGGTGTCTGCCTTACCCATATTTTCAGCATGGGATAAGGTGGGAACTTGGAGAACAGCACACACTCGAGCTTTCTTAGCACGAGATGACAGTTCCATTCCAACTAGCACAGTACACGCTCGAGCATTCTCAGCACAAGCCATTAGTTCTGTTCCAGCTATCAAGTTATTCGATGGTATAGTTACTTTTCTTTAAAAAGTCTCTTGCATTTGAGGCCAGATGTATCCATCAAGCAAACACAAACAAAAAGTTATTTTCCACAGTTCACGCTGGGTGATGGCTTCACCCCTTCTTCCGGGCACTGACCCATCACATATCCTATTCAACCAATCAATTGAACGGGGCCTTTTTCAATGAATTTTGGGTGATGACTTTTCACCGCTGGATCGCCCCGACCAGGCTCGGATCCACTTGACAAGGGGGAAAATTCACTTCCCTTGGTCTTCCAATACCTCTTACTTTCATGAGTCTAAATGTCTTTTTAAACAGTACTTCAGGCTTCATCCCTGAGTGTCGGCTTCCCTCTTCCAGGTTCACTCTTGCCAACTTTTACAGAAAGTTCACTGTGGACACCCCTTAATTGGTTCACTTCGATCAACACACTATTCTGGTTGTCGGCTTCCCTCTGCTGGGTTGACTTTCGCCAACTTGTACAAAACATTTCACTGTTCTTCGAGATTTTGGGCTTTGCCCCTTTCTTTTACCATCTCTCCGCCAGGTTTACTCTTGTCAACCTTCTAGGAAACACACTGTTCATATACTGATTTCACCATGCAAGATTCACTTCACTTAGCTTCATAATCATCTGTTGGTCAAAGACTTTCAACGGTACAGAGGATTTTACAAGACCCCTGTATGACCACTTTGACCTATTTTTGCCTCTTCTCGTGGTTCTTCTGGTTACGGTAGTTTCTTACCATTGGGTAATCGCCGAGAGCTTCCTGCTCAACCAACGATGTGGTGCCAGACTCCTCTGTTGCTGGTTTTCCCCTTTTTCATCAACTGTATCTTTAATTATTTCAATGTTCAAGTTAGCCGTTGGCTACTTTTTTGTTCAACACAGTTTAGTTTATTACTTATTCTTCCCTTGACTGACCAGCTGTGATGAACCACTTGCCTTTCTTTATCCTTGAAGTCAAGGTTGGTACTACCGAGACTAGTGTCCTTCCCCAGCTTGGTAATCAGCGAAGGAGGGTCTCATGTACCGTAGACCTCTGCTGCAACACACGCTGGCTATTGTTTGCGGTCTTATGGTTATTTCTGTGGAGGATTCACGGGCCTTGGTTGGAAAGGGCAAGGTTGCTTCTCTCCTTGTCACCCTCACGGTCTGCGCCGTCTTTCTCCTCCTCTTGAACTGCTGTGCTTAGTTAGCTCTCACATTGTGCAGTCTGCCTTGCTCGTCCTGTGCTTTCGCGCTCCATCTTTTATCCCTGTGGAGAAGGGAAAGGGCTGCCAGGTGTGTTTGATTCCGGTCAAATTCCTGAACTTGCCTGACCCTTAGGTTGAGACATGTCAGGTGAACAGATCTGGAATTAGTCCGTTGTTTTCCGTGGTGCAGGGAAGTGTTTGTGTCGAAAGAGGGGTGGTAGAGTGTTAGACTATCCTATGGGATACAGTGAGGAAGATGTGCTGTATGGGATTATAGTTCTCGTCCTAGGGGTGTGGGTGAATTCAGAAGAGTGAGATGGGTAGGGGTTGTGGAATGAACAAACATAGTGTTTATCATGGCCTTGAACAGGGAGGATTTTGGCAATTATAGTGTGCTGTTAAGGCAATATACTGGGGTTTTGAAAAAATAAAATAAACAGGAACTCTTTGACGATTGAATTGTATATAGTAGAATACATCGATTTTAAATTCAGCAAAAGCTACATGAAGATTAGCTGATTAGGTCTGTATGTATCCATATTCACTATGTTCCTTGTTATGTTGATGATGTATTGATACCTGGGGAGAACAGGGAAAAGCCGGGGCCCCTTTTGTGAGTACAGCTATACGGTCATAAGGTCACAATTGGAGCGTGAACATAAATACTATTTGTATATTAGTACCCGTCGAGGAGGAGGGGGGCGGTCTCACAGCCATGAGGAGGCTCTGTGAAGTATCATGAAGCAAGACACAGAAAACAGATTCAAAATTCAAACAAAAGATCTTTATTAACTCACCTGTCAGGATGGTGTAAGGGCTAACTAATTTGCCCTATGCTAAGGTGGGATTTCCCTACCTAAATAAACTAGGAATAGTCTGAGTCAGTAAGTTCAACTTAAAGTTCAACTTAAAGTCTTTCTGTGTCCAAATCCTACACTTGCCCTCGCAACTAAAGCTAAACAATATGCAGGGATGACAGCAACCAAAGAAACAGTGTTCAACCTAAAGTTCTGAGCTTCTTCCAGCTCATGGCTTGCTCTCAGCTCCCTTCCCCAAGTTCAAGACAGTTCTACACAAAATGTCTCACAGCTTGTTCCCCAATTTCAACACAGTTCTACACAAATGGTCTTGGAGTTCATTCCCCAAGTAGGCAGCTCTCCTGGCTTCAAATTCACAGTCAAATCAACTTGTTCAGTTTGCCTTTTTTTCTGTCACTTGCACAATCTCAGGCATAACAGCATCAGCCTCTTGACTTTCATTGGTTCACTGCAAGCAAGGGTTCCTCGCTCTAGGCGCAGTTGTGGGACCACAAGGTTCACCATCACAGGTCACACAACCAATAAACCTTGCCACTTTACACAGTTAATTACTCGTCATAGGACTTCCTTGACAACACAGATCTCCTTTCTGTATCTGTGTCATAAGTCCACATATGATTCTGGTTCACTTTGACTGACTTTTAACTTTATAAACATGTGATGTTCACACACTTTACTTCATGGTATTTCTTTTGGTTATCAGCTTGCTTCAAATTCAGATTTGCTTTCTGGCTTCTCTGCAGTAACCCCCACTCCCAACTCACTTTTCCTCATATTTATGTCCCCGGGTCCCTCCCCACTTACCTTGTGCTGCGTGGCCCCCCGCTGGTGCCAGGAACAGTAGTGTTCCTAGCACATCTCCACCTCACAAATGGACACCATGGAAAGGGGGAATGGCCTGCATGTAATCCCTTCTTGACGTTCTCTGATGGCCATTTTGTTTAGTTCACTTTTTTAAACACTTGTAATGGCCGCCATGGAAAGGGAGAACAGACTACACATAGGGCCTCATTCCGAGTACGGCGCTAACCAATGGCGCTATTAACGCCTTGGTTGACGCCGTACCCGGACCGGCAGCGCCTTGGTGGATGGCGGAATTACCGCCCCATTCCAAGGTTGGCAGGGCGGTAATTCCCCATTCACCAAGGCTCTTCCCCATTCCCAAATGGGCTCAATGGGAATGGGGAAGATGCAAATAACGGTGACCGTTCATTACGGTCACCGTTATTGGCTTGGAGGCCCCTTTGCACCCTCGACTTTAACACCTGCTCAAAGCAGGCGTTAAGGGCGAGGGCGCAAAGGGAACTCGGAGTATGGCGGTAAGGGATTACCGCCACCGGTCTCGTTACTGGTGGCCGCTATCCCTTACCGCCATACTCGTAATGAGGCCCATAGTCCCTTTTCCTCTTTCCATACAGGACATTTCTTTTGCTTTTGATTTCTTGAGTTGAGAAACAGTTCACACGTCGTTTCTCAAATCAGAAAAAAATATTAGTAACCCGGTACAATGTGCCTGGGTACTAATAGCAATAGATCCCTTGAAGGGGTGGCATTACCTGGCTGGTAATGCCCAAGGCTAATATTAAAGCCCTTGCTTCGCTCTGATTTATAACTGATGCCATGGGGCAGTACCAGCCCTGTAATGCCTCCGCTCCTCTGTTCTATTGCTTAGTTGTACACTGTCAAACAGGCAGGTTTTAAACAACTATCTGAAGGTCATGCTGTCTTTCAAGGTAAAACTATGCCCGAGGTTGACATTCCATAGTTTATGAAATGGACTGACAAAATACTTGACGAAAAGGGGCAGTCAACCTTTGTTTGTTTATTATCAGGAGGTTGTCGGTATAATTGCCTTCAGAATCTAGGGGTTTATCTATAACTTAACACTATATTCCTGTTTGAAACCTTCTTGAAACAAGGTATCATGTATAGGCAAATAGGGTCTTAACTCTCATAAGGGTTAAAGTCTCACTGATGTTCTTTATGCTTAACTACGTCTCTAGGATATAGCGCCCAGGAATTACTTACTCACTCATAGGTGGGTGGATAAATACCTTCAGGATACAGGTGTTTTGCTACAACTAAACAAGATGTTTCCAAACTGACAATGCTCTGATAAAAGGCTGACAGGATTATCTAAGATATAGGGTGGCAATATTCTCGATCTGTTAGGGATCTGTTAGGGATGCTGGTCACCCTAAGGGTCTGTAATCTGCTGCAGAGCCTCATCTTTATATCGACATGCCACTTCTTTCTCAATATCATAGACATAGGCAAGTAGTGCCCATCCACGTGTTTCTTAATACCAGGGACACAGGTAAACAACAACCTGCTGCTTCTTGATTGACCAAAATACAGTCTCACCGAGAGTATGCTAGTCACGTCTTTGCACAATTCATAGTAACAGGCATATAGCATACAGCTCACTATTCTGAAGATTAATGGGGGGCTCACTTTTTCCAGTTCCCCAATTATAGCTAAAGGTATACAAAGATTATTTTGCGACCGGGGTAACGGTGTGAAGTTCCTGACTTTGCAACTATTTAAAGAACCAGATGGTTTTCCTACTAATCCAACAACAACGTTTTTTTGTCCACACCATTTCATTTGATGTATTAAATTACCAACTGAATTTCATTGTAATGAAAAATCATTGAACACATACATGTGTGTGAAGGTCATGTGCTTCAAAGTCACAAAAATAAAAATGTTCAGCATAACCACATTTGCTAAAGCTTATTTTTAACCATGCAAAGTAAATATTTTGGAACGGAACAAGAATTGGAAAACACAGTTAACTTACAAAATATTGATCAACAGCTTTCTAACGCTAACCTTCTTACAAATGCATACAAAAAGAAAGAGAACATTTTGAAAACATGTCTGTTGAAACTTCAGACAAAGGGCCGCATTATGAGTTTGCTGGCGTGACCAAAAATGTTTGTAACAGAGATACCATTGTTATACCGCTGCATTACTGCACTGCCAAACTATGGGTTTAGAGGTAAAGTAGAAGAATAAACTCCAGCAAAACAGTGAAGGTAATTCCAGTAATTCCATCAAAATCCCCCTGGAGTCCTATGGACTCCATAAATGGGGACTAACACTGCCATATTACTACTTAATCTGGCAGTAATTCCGCCAGACTAAGTGGCACTAACAGTACATCCGTTTGGTGATATTTCAGCAGTTTTACAACCAGTTTACCACCAACATGTAATGAGGCCCAAAGTGTGTCACAGAACTTTCAATAAGAAAAGTACAAATAATGTAGATATGTCATACAAGATAGAAGGCAATGAAGAATCAGAATGGTTCTAATTGGCCAACATCTCTTAATAGTTTGCATATAATGTAATAGTAAGCTTGATGATAACCAAAAGCAATCTTGAGCTATCAATAATTAATTAGACATATTTCCACTTCCAAATGCTCTCCAAAAATGTAATCTACATGAGAGTATCATAATTCAAACAGTACACCCATTCCAAGCTATAATACGTCTGCAGCCCAAGGGTGCCCAATTTCCACCATCAGAATGACTCAAAGGTATGCGTGCCAAGGTGGTATACTTTCGATTAGACCTTAATGAAAATATGTAAACACCAGGAGTAAGAGGACGAGTATAGCTATCTTTGATTGTACTAGTTAATGGTGTGGCAACAAAAGACAAAACTATTTGGCAACAACAAGTTGAATTAAACTAAGTTAAAGAACCCTAGAGTATCTTAAACTGTACAATTAATACTACAAAGATATAAGCATAGATGAGAACATAAAAGAAACAACACAATGGGCCTCATTCCGAGGTTGGTGCTAGTCATGGCGCTGTTAGCGCCATGACTAGCACCATTACCGGGATCGTGTCCGCTCTGGTTCCATGGGGACATACCGGTCTAGTCCAACCTTTGCGGAACCGTTAAGTCCCCATTGAAAATACCATTCCCCATTCCCATTTGAGCCCCAATAGGGATCAATGGGAATGGGGAGGGTGCTAATAACGGTACCGTAAATTACGGTACCGTTATTAGCTCTGAAGTCCCTTTGCGGGTCCCGTCCTTAACCCCAGCTAAAACCAGGCGTTAAGGAAGGTCCCGCAAAGGGACCTCGGAATAGGGCACAAAGGGATTACCGCCACCGGTCTCATTACCGAGGCCCGGTATCCCTTTGCGCCCAGCTTGTAATGACCCCCAATAATATAAATATATACCACAAACTGATCAATATGAATGTGTTGATCCAATCACAAAGAACATTCTTGACTAGTATACAATTCACCCCCAAGATTCCAGAGACACCATGGAAGATGCATTACAACATATCAAATGTGTCAAGCCAAAGGATCTCTAATTAGTGTATGGGAAACAAGTTTAGAAGCAAGTTGTTTTCCAATATTCTTTCCTACAGTAAAACAAGGACGTCACAATGAAAGATCTATAAACATCATGTATTCTGAAGATCCAAGATACCAGCAAAATGAGGAATACATTGTCCATCTTTTGTTTGACAGTGAACTAGCAACTGTATGTCATGTAGCTGCACACACACTAAAAGCAAGTACCCACTTTCTACATGCCAGCTACTGAACTCTATCAAGAGATAAATGACAACAATGAAGTGTTGGAGTCAAGTCTTATAAATCTATTGGCAAATATGAGTGGTAAGAAAGAATACTGGTTCTGATGACACGCTGATGTATGCTGCACGTTAAGGAACCTAGCCCCCCCACATGGTTTGTTACTCTCAGTTGTGTAGAATATGCATGGGATGACTTCTTTGAATAGGCTCTGGAGTTGCACACAAACTAAAAACTGCAACCCACTTGACAAACTTGTCAGCTAGTAAACTGTGTTGGAGTCAAGTATCACACATCACTTGGCGAATATGCATGCCACAAAAGAATACTGGTTGTCATGCTGATGTTATATTAAGGAACCTAGGCCCACAACATGGTTTGTTAGACACAGTAGTGCAGAATAGGCATGAGATGACTTACATCACTTCCTACGTAATGCAAAACAAAATAAATAAAGAATAAACATGAAAAGTGCAGGAGAACTCTGCTTTCTCAGTCCTGCCAATGTCTCAAGATACTTTCACTATGATTTCATTGCCATGATAAACTTCATCTGTAATAAAAACTGTCCTCCTCTTGGAGAAGGAGAACATTCTTTTGGAGGAAAGACTATCAATGTAGATGAGCACCATACATCCACATGTTTTTGTGGATTAAAAATGCTCACACATTTGGCAACGAAAGTGATGACACTGTTGTTCAGTTGATTGAAAAGCACATTACCTGTGACATCCCTTCAGAAGGTATACTTAATGACCTATTGATACAAATTCTACATTTTCAGTGACATAAGTGTGTCAAATACTGCTGACATCAACACGAAAACAAAGGGTCACCAAAAGTAGTTTTGGATTCCCGAGACCAGTTTGTAAACAAAGGTCAAGTAAATAGTTTCATGTATTCAGTTTGGCATAATGTCAAAGGCAAATCTCCCAAAAACTCATACAACATTAAAAGAGATGAAGCATCAAAGTACATCAATGTTACAGTCCCATCATGCACTCTTGTGGAATGCTAACATAGACATTCAATACATTGCAGACAATCCAACTGCTATTGCAAGATATGTCACCAAAGCTGAGAAAACTGAGCTAAATAAATGTCCTCTGGGATGAAATGTGATCTGACAAAACTCATTGACAAAAATGTTTCAGCTTTGGTATCAAAAGGCTGTCAGATAGAGCCTGCGGGTGCTACAACCCGGGTTTTGGGTCTATATGGAACGGCAAAGGCAAAACATGTTTGTTGGAGCAAGCTCTCCTTGATCCAAGTCTGAGGTGAATCACACAGTTGCCAGCGTAGATGTGGAGGTCAATCTTCAGGACTTTGAGAATGCAGGCCAGCAGCCCAAGCAGAAATTTGAGATGATTGGCAGGAAGGAGGATACTTGAGGTCGTCTGCCAGGAAAAATATTAACTTGTTTTCTTATATAGCAATTCATGCTGATTTCCTCCTGATTCTAACTGCTCAAACGTTCAATCATGCTGCTGGCCCCATTTCTGCGGTGGGCACTTAAGTCATGAGCCACGCACCCAGATGTTGCCAATTCCAAATAGAATGGATGCTAGTTTTACTTGATATCTTCAGTTATGCTGGAAAGATAAAAACTACACTAAGACAGTCCTCCTAGTGGCAGCGGATGTTGCCAGGTGGGTGCCTTGCACTTTGCAATGACATTGAATTCCACTCAGAGATCAATATAATCAGCATACATAGTTGCTTTGATTGTCGTGGTGGGTCTACATGGAACGGCATGACAATTCTTGCTGTAGCACAGCTCTGTCTTGTTCCAACTTGGGAATGGGTTTTATATCCCAAATCACAAGTAGTCTAATAAAATGAAACACCACCAATCCAGCTCATGCAAGATAGCAAAGTGTAATGTTACACTGGCTTGGCATCAGCAGGTCTCCGGTTCGAATACCCAGTAGGGGAGATTTTTTTAAAAAAACTAGTAATTCTGTTTGAACTGGTACTCAACAGTAGTTCTTGCTATGCCCCACAATGCATTGTTGCATTTAATCACTTCCGGGCGGCAGGAGGCGCTGGCATAACGTCAGTCCTGACATCATGAGGGCATTCTGCAGGTACTACCTGCAAGAGCATTGTCAGGCAGAATATGTGGCTGCATTTGGCATTGCAGAGGAGGCACAATCAATGGGGGTGGAGGGTATTTCTTAGGGGAGGCCATTGCCCCCTGGCCTTACCTTAGCAACGCCACATATTTGAAGCTAGGATCTTGATCATGTCTTTCTACTTTTTGTTTCTGTCCAAGGAATGATGGGCTTCCAGCCATTTTTTTTTGTAATTTTTTTTCCCAACAAAACATTTGTATATTTTTTTGTTATTTTTAAGATGCTTTATCTGTCTGTGACCTTCCTCTGAGAGAAATCTATAGGCTTTAACAAGTTGATGAATATCTCTTCTCAACCTGCACTTCCTGCCTGCTATAAACTGTCATAAGAGCCACAGTGAATTTAAAGATCCCTCGCTGGGCTTTGTTTGCCACGTTCATTCATGACCACCCTTATCCAATTGTTATAATCATCTTGAGTTCTAGGCCTTTCCAGTAATCCACTTGTCCAGGTGTTATTCAGGTTTCTGATGCGTGGTACTAGATTACAGACTGCTTGAGGAAAATCTGGAAAATTATTTGATTTTCATAATGGAATACCCAGTACCAAAAGTATACCTTCGCTTGGTGCAGGCTGATGCATTTAGGCATTCCAGGGACCACAGGTACAGCATGTGAAGTAGCTTATGAGTTTCAGTATACAATGGAGAACTATAGGGACATTTTCAGAACAGGCTCCTTTAATTGGAGTAGACTGCTAGGAGGAGGGGGGTTCACAGGGAGCATACATATCTGAAGTTGAATTGTTTCATTGAGTACCGTCTTAAGTACAGCCATAAAGGCTTGATACCTTACTAAGGGCCTACTAACATTGTTCATCGCATGCAGACAGAAATCGCCCATGTGAAAACAGGAGAACACCTTCTAAGCGGCCAAACACAGTTCCCGTACACAGATGTTAAGTAAGATTTTCATAGAAATGGTAAATCTTCCTGACCCGAGTCAACCCCAGAACGTTTTGCTTTACTGGTGGATTATCTTTCCTTAATACCTCTGTGAGTGAGAACTTTTTTCCACGCTCACAGAACCTTTTCCTCTTTTTATAGGTCTTATATTTTAGACTCTCCTTAGTGTCTTTTTAAAGTTATCCTCTTTAACAACTTTTGGGCAATACATGTCCATTGTTGCTGGGTTGCCCTACAGTTCCCAAGGGTAGAAAGGATCTTTGGCTCTCTTTTACATTTTATTTTTGAAACCAGCACACCCTACCTTATGTGGAGTGCTGGGAGATACAATGTATCTCCTTTCACACTAAAACTGTAACAATTCTGTTACAGGGACAATCTTACCTTCAATGACTGGTGGCAGTGATACCTTGTATTAATTTGGTGCACCTTTACCACAAGCTGTGTTCACAGCTGCAGTAAAGGCACCTAAGGGTGCTCATTTTACCAAAATGGCCCCTGTCTTCTTTTTTTTGCCATTTTAGTGTTTCTTGTGCTTTCTTGTTCCTTCCCCTGACATCCAGGGTGGGAAATTCCTTTATGTGATTATTATCTTCGGAGGGAGTCCATTGGAATCCCTGCCCAGGCTCCAGTCTGTCTGTGAAGGCAGGAAGTTAGGGAGGAGTCCAAAACTCCACAGCCATTTGTCTTCCTCCTTGCCTCAATGGGGTGAAATCCCAGTGGGGGGGCTGGCTGTCCTGACTGGACAACCGGACCAACCCTTGTTGTAAAATACATGAAGAGAATGCAGAGGTTGTGCTGTAGTTCCTGTGAAATACTACGAACCTTGAAGCTGAAGGCAAGTCGACCACTGGAACCAAAACTGAAGAGGATGATGAAGGAAAAACAGCGGAAACGATTTCCAGCGACCGGAGAGCCTGGAGAGTCTGAAAATGACGACCCTGAACCGGAACCTAGTGTGACCTAGTAGATTCTGGAAGATCTGCATTTTGAGCCATCCCACGCTTGCTGCGACCTTGCGGGGCTGCAATTCCCCAATACTCTGGGACCACAAGCGACCATGCTGTGCATGGTCTTCCGAATTCCGAATCTTGCTGAAACTTTGTGGGCATCCTGGTGGCTCTCCAGAGACATGAATCGAGTCTAAAAAGTGCCCCTAACTAAGTGCTGGACCTTTGTAACGATGCAAATTCAACCACAATGTTCTGTCTTCTTCTGTGCTCCTTGAAAAGGCGCCAAATGCGCAGAACTGCATTCAGCCACAAGGAAAACCTTGTCTAGAGCCTTCGTCATTGATCCCTGCTTCAAAGTTTCTTCCGAGGTCTTGTTTTCAGTCACCACAACAAGGAATTCACTGACCGGCTATTTGGCTGCAGATCCTAAAGTCCTCCTGCTACAAAATCTTCTTCAGTGCTGAGGTACTGTGTTGACTTGGGTATGTACTTACTTTAAGTCTGTTAGGATGTCTGTGTAGCTGTGGGGTGTTTTCTGTGCTGGGGAGGCCTCTCATCCAGTGCACCCAGTCGCACTGCTAGAATCCTGCTAGGGTGTCTTCTGTGAAGCCCCTGGACCCTCTTCTAACTCTAAAGTAAAGTTCTCATCTGTTTGCCCAGTCTTCCTAAGGAACTCTGACTTTTGCCACTTAAGAACCTATTCTGACACTTTCTGTTGGACAGTAGATCCTAGTGACCTCCCTTCTGCCACTGAGAACACTCATGCTCCAAGAATAAGGGAAAGACTTTTAAGGGATTGGGCCTTTTGCCTAGAAAAGAAAATAAGTGTTTAAAAGATACTGGGCCTCATTACACGGTAGGCGGTGGACCTTAGTCCATGCCGGTAAAATACTGGCACCGCCTGGGAGGAAAGGGGAATTACCGCCCTATTCCAAGGTTGGCGGGGCGGTAATTCCCCCTTCCCCCATTGCCCTTCCCCAGTCCCATTTTTGCCCCATAGGGCATAATGGGAATGGGGAAGGTGCTAATTACGGTACTGCAAATTGCGGTACCATAATTAGCAACCTGGTCCCTTTGCGGGTTGGTTTTTAATGCCTGCTATCATTAAAGTACCAACCCGCAAAGGGACCTTGTAGTAAGGCGGTAAGGGTTAACAGTCACCGGTACCATTACCGGTGACTGTTAACCCTTACCGCCTTCCGTGTAATGAGGCCCACTTACTTGTAAAGAGTTGGTTGGTAACTGTAACTCTAAGAATGAACAGCTACAAAAGTTCTTACTTACCTTGGATGTGTGATGCACTGTCCTTAAAGTATGGTTAACATCTTTCTTTCCTTAGAAACTGTTACTCACCTGTGATTAGGGTGTGCCTCTTCCCAAAAGTAATGTGTTGGTTCCACCAGATTATTCCTGTGAGCATAAATGTATGAGTGTCCCCCAACTGTTGGTATTACCAGATTATGCCTCTTAGGATAATTGTATGGCCCTCATTACGACCCAGGCGTTGGGCCATGGTGCTAATAGCACCATGGTTCATGTCGGTAACTTACCGACTCCGCCATGGCGGAATGGGGAATTACCGCCCCATTCCGAGGTTGGCGGGGCGGTAATTCCCCATGCCGCCATGGCCCTTCCCCATTCCCATTTTTGCCCCATAGGGCTCAATGGGAATGGGGAAGGCGCTAAGTACGGTGCTGCAAACTGCGGCACCGTACTTAGCACCAAGGTCCCTTTGCGGGTTGGTGTTTTAATGCCTGCTAAAAGCAGGCATTAAAGTGCCACCCGCAAAGGGACCTCATAATCAGGCGTTAAGGGTTTAACAGCGTCGCCACCTTTTTACGGCGCCGTTAACCCCTTAACGCCTGGGTTGTAATGAGGGCCCATGAGTGTCCCCCAACTGGGTCTTGCTTTCCCTGACTTGCTGTTAGCCTGTCCAGAATATGTCTGTATTAGGTTATTGCCTACCTAGAATAACATTTAGTCATTCAGTAAAGTGTAACATTGGGTTTTGCTTTCCCCGTGCTGCTGTAGACAGACTCACAGAGAGTCTTTGGTTCTAACTGTGCCTCATAAATCATACATAAGTTACTTGTATAGCTGGGAAAGATCTAACCGGGCCTTCATTGTGAGGTTAAAAAAAGTATATGGGTTTTACTTACCTTGAGTTAGCTGTGCGCCATCCCAAAAATAAGTCACATGAGTTACTGATTATCTCAATCCGTGTTTCACTGATCTCAAAAGCACCTGCAATTGAATATTATATCCTTAGGTTTTACTCACCTAGTATAACTGTGTGTTATCACAAAAATAGTTATAGGTTTTTACTGTACCTAGAATAAGTGCTCCACTAGTCACCCTAAGTATGTTGTACAGTTGACTGATTATGTGATTTGTACTGAGAGTCAGTGTACAGCTGGTAGGGTCTACTGCCCTGGCATTACTGAATGTAATTGTGAAAGTAAACATTGGTTTTTACTCCCCAGCAATAGGTGTGACCTATACTGAATGTGCATGAAAAGGTTTTGACTTCCCTAGAACTACTGTTAGGTGTTCCAAATAAGGTTTATGCTTTGGCCTTTGGACCTTCAAGCATAGTGTTGTATTTTGATAATTGTGATTACATATAATGAGTGGTATTAATTATTTACTGCTAGATGTATCTGGGCCTATCTGTATTTAAATAAATCATTTATTTTTACATATATAGTGTTTCAGTGTTTCTTTGGACCATTTGTATTACAATGTCATTTGTACTGATTCTACAGCGCTCTCTCCCTCCTAAGATAAGCCTGGCTGCCCTGTCTACACTACCATGAACTCAGGTGGTACAGCCTTATATTAAGAGCGGAGTCTTGTACTGCCTCAGTTGGATGGTTTACTAAGCCCTTAATTAGACTTCAGAAAAACTGTCCTAACACCAGAGGTTACCCACTCCTTCTCATCAGGGCACACTCGCCACAATAAAAACGCAACATTGAAATAGGTAGATGAAGCAAGTTACCCTAGGAGTAAAAGTAATCAATATACTGTAGAATATACTGAGGTCTTCTCGGAAACCAAGCTTTGGCATGGTACGCATTGCACTACACAAGATTAATTGCCACTCTAAGTGTGTCTGTTTCTCTTTCTGTGCGAAGATTAAGCTTTGACACAATGGGCTTCATTACGAGGCAGGCGGTAAGGGATTACTGGCACCGGTAACGGCACCGGTGCCGGTAATCCCTTACCGCCTTACTACGAGTTCCCTTTGCGGGTCCTCCCTTAATGCCTGGTTTTTCCAGGCGTTAAGGACGGGACCTGCAAAGGGACTTTGTAGCTAATAACGGCACCGCAATTTGTGGTACCGTTATTAGCACCTTCCCCATTCTCATTGAGCCCTATAGGGGCTCAAATGGGAATGGGGAAGGGCCCTGGTGAATGGGGAATTACCGCCCCCGCCAACCTTGGAATGGGGCGGTAATAGCTCCATTCACCAGGGCGGAGTAGGTAAGGGTTTGGAGGGAGCCATGGCGCTATTAGCGCCATGGTTACCTCAAGACTCCTAATGGGGCCCCATGTTGTATTTTGTTAAAAAAAAAAAAAAAAAAAATCAACTAAATATAAGTAAATGTAAAAACAGCATATTGGTATTGTATCAAAGGAGGTTTCAAATATAATGAGGGAACCTTTTTAACTGAACGTGGGCCACAAACACGCAGACATGTCCCCTTGGCCAACCAAGCTGTTAAGCTTTTACTGCATACTGTCTTTTTTGTCTAACAGACCTATCTGTTTCTGGGTCACCATCATAATATTAAGAGTAGTGTGCATGCTAATAGAGCACTTTATTTTAAATGATTGCCAGAAGTAGTATTTAAATCCAGCTCTCACGATTGATCCTCATATGGGGGCCACTATCGTACCCACTTGCCAATTATATGCCATAAGAGGGAAGTTAGTCGAAGTGTAGATGAGTCTTAACACATCTCCCTATGTCATGATGCATTTGGCGCGAGCAAAAACTTGTGCAGGGACAGAGCAATGTTGTCTAGTGCCACACCATGGACAGAGCAAAAGGTGCAGTTTCTCTTTAGTTATGGGAACAAAGACATGCATCGCTAGTGGTTACTCAAAGAGGCAACTGGTCTTGTTCACTGCAAATGCTTCACTATTTTTTGGTCGATACTACAAATGCCCATGACAAGTACTGTAGGACTACTAAACTAATCTGCATTGTCACCTTTATGAAAGGAAACTTATATCATATGTTCATCTTTTCAACTGAACAATAGTGAAACATTTTTAAATTTTGTAAATATGGAATGCATTCTAGCACAATATCAAAAAATAAAATACCTGCAGATGCTGGAGAAGTTATCAATAATTGTGTAGTTTGTTTGTGAGTAACATTGCTCAGGTTTCCTGGGTCAAACTGTCAGGAACCCACTACAGAAGCGATGAGAACTTCTGGAAGGGGTTCTGAAGCAACATGCCACAGTATACAAACTCTAGCGTACATTACTTTTAGATTCTCAGCACTGTAGCTAAGGACAACACGGAGAACAACTTTAAAATGAAAAGAAATTGACATTGATTGCAGCCATTTTTAAAGAAGTATGATAAGGCACAAACAGGGTACAGTAGCATGCTTAATGCATGTTTGATTGCAAAAGGGGGAGAGACACATAAATGACTCATGCTCTGTACTGGACGTGTGTAATGAGAATTGAAACATCGAAAAGGCCAACACATGTTTTTAAATAAATGTATTTTTTACAGGTCATTAATCCTGAATTTGCTTTTGTAGACCAAAACTCCTACAGCATGTATTTCCTTTCACTTCCGTGAAAGGGTCTTTATTCAGACCTTGGCCTTTGTGCAGGTGTTACAATACAGCTTTGCAACAAAAAAAAAGTGTGAACAGTAATGGGCTGCACTGCAGTCACTCAAATGAGCTAAAACCATTCTGATGATGGCAGGCTGCCTTTGTAAGTGATTTCAATCTGTGCTTGTGCGGGTACGCACTGGAATTTCGATTTCTCAACTATTTGTTCAATCTCAGGTCTTTCATCTAGTCCATCACGTAGGTCTACCTTTTACTTCTACATACAATGTGCATTTTATAGACATCAAATGGTTAAATATATGTTCAGTGAAAAAACTTTGTTAAAGAGACGTTAAGGTCAAGTTGCGCTAATAAAAGCCCATCATACTCAGTGGAACAACTGTGTTAAAGGGATATTATGGTTACAAGTAAAATCAAAACCCCCCAGAAAGTGGCCAGTTATGGTAAGATAAGCAACCATAACTCGCGCCACCACCATGCACTGCTAAGACTAACACTCAGGACATCAAAGATAACATTACAAATATCATTGATGACATCACTGATGACATGATCTGTCTGGGCCCTTGTTTTTGTTCACTGACATATCTACGGCAAGTGGTTTTGTTCACTGACAGTCAGAAACTTAAAATTCAAAAGGTACTATATATCTAGACATTACCCTTCTCTTATGTTCTTACAGTACTTTCCTTAGGGTTTGGTCTCAGCTTGTGGTGCACATATATGGGAAAATAAGCAGGCCTCAGACACACCAATCATTTCTGTACATGAAGATAAAAGTTTTGTTTATTAACAGTTTTTGATGATACTGCTTCTTTTTCGCTTACTTTAGTTTCCCTGTATATGCCTCTGATTTGTATGCATTGTGGTCTTTGTATGTATTGTTTGTATTAGCAGAAGTATGTAGTAAGTGTTGAATTGTTAGCTAGTTATTACATGTTTGACAGTACTCAAAACTCTGATAAGGAAGCATTGATTATTTTACTATCCAACATTGCAAGATTATAAATGCACCTCTATGGTGCATGCTGCAGCCAATACCTATGTTTTTGTATGAGTAGGTTCCTGTTCTAGGAAGAACACTGCAAAAGAATGTTGTTTACAGCACTACATTGTTTAATAGATTAACTAGTTCATGATACATCTCCCGAACACCCCTGACATTGTTTTGCCAACATTATAACCACAACCCCTTGAGGGGCTTTTCATCCAAATTAATTTCACATGTGATGTCATCAGTGATGTCATCAATGACATTTGTGATGTCATCCTTGATGTACTGGGTGTTAGTCTTAGCAATGAACGGTGGTAGCGCGAGTTATGGTTGCTTAGCTTACCATAACTGCCGAATTTCTTGGGTTTTTTGATTTTACTTGTAATCATAACACAGTTTTCCTACTGAGTTTGATGGGTTTTTATTAGAGCAATGTAACCATAACATCTCTTTAACAAAGTATGTTCACTGGGTTTGATAGGTTCTTGCAAGGATAACATAATTTGTCTACATGTCCCTTACATCATCCTGACGCCCCACTCGAACATGGTGGCCGCACAGTCTGCGGACATTCACACAGTCCGCGGACTCCGGACAGCATTCACACTGCCCAAAAGCACCGGGGTTACTTTACATTGTTGTAGTGTACAGCAAGCAAACAGAAGATGTTTAAAGGGCAATACATATATATATACCACAATCAAAAATTAAATATGTCTACAAACTCTGTACTTATGAAACCAGAAGTGTAATTACATAGGTTGCGCAACATAATGGAATAAACCAAACACAAAAGTGACCTGTGAATCTAACCATATTACCTCAGTGCTGCTTTGCTTACACAGTAGTCAGAAGCAACTATCACAAGCAAGTCCAACCTACTAAGAAGAAAGCCATACAAAAATAATAAGTACACTATATTTCCTCCTGTAACATTGGAGTTTGTTGTATGTACATGACTTATAAGAAGTATTACTTTCTTTACACAGACATGGCAAGCACCCTGGAGTGGCTAGAGGAACATTTCCCCCATGATGAAATGAGTGAGAAGTAACTGTAATGGCACACAATACAATTTTTAGAGTAGTAAAAGTAATGCACATCACTTCACATGTCACTGAAACATGTTTTTCTTTTTAACAGAACGTAGTGCAAATGAAGAAAGTGGCCCAGAAATACCACCAAATTTGCAGGAAGATGGGCACAGACAGACCCAAAATGCAAATGTAGCAAATTAAATAATAAGTCTCTCTGCAAAAATGGATCAGCTTAACACCAATTTTGCACAGTTGAAGTCATTTGTAGAAAGGCATATGATGGACAATATTAAGTACCACTGCCCCACTTGTACCTGTGCCCCTTCCCCCTGTCCCAGTCAATCACCCCCACCAAATCCCGTTAGTCAACAACGCTATGATCCCTTCCTCCCCTAATGACCAGCCTGTGCAAAACCCAAATTCCCCCATATCCCATATATATGTCTCCCATTCTGCCACCCCTTCCCTTTCGTAATTGAGTGTCTGTTAATACATTTCTATGTGTTTACTTTTGCAGTGTGTCTGTGTTTATTTTTAAAAAGCTCTGTTTGGGGTCCGCGGGCAGCGCAACTGTCTGGCCTGTCCGTAATCAAAATGGGGGTGCCCCTGAACACCGTACATGTCCGGACATGTGCGCAAAATCATGATGCACCTTTATATGGTTTGGGGACCCAGACCCCATCCTGCGGACACCTGGGTGCATGTGCATCCAATCCCCGGGTGCCCTCTGAACACCGCACCTGTCCAGAACTGTTCACTGCATGTGTCAGACATTTAATTAGTTCGGGGGTCCCTCCCCTGTCATGTGGATACCTGGGCACATGCAAATCTAATCCCCTATTCCCTCCGAACACTGCACCTGTCCGGAATTGTCTGCTGCACATGTTGCACTTTTAATTAGTTTGGGATCCCGCCCCTGTCCTACGGACACCTAGGCGCATGCATACATCCCATCCTGCACAATAGGTGTTGTATGGACAGCCGCCCTATCCACGGATGTCCGGGAATGTCACCATGTGACCGCACCCGTGCTGACTGTCAGACCTATCTGCGGACACTTTCCTTACCCCGGACACTTTAAAAGTGTATTTTTGGCAAATCCAGGGTGTTTTAAGCTGAAGCGTCACCATTGCACAGGTCCCAGATCATGCCTTGGTTGATCTAGAGACTTTTTAGACCTGACTGGGGTACAAAGTGTCCATGGAGTGAGCTACTGTCCACGGTAGCCCCCCTATAAAAGGCCACACACCACTGCTTCTCCTCATTCGTTTTCTGGCTGACCAGGACAGAGCACTTGGTGAGATTGGAGTTGCTGGATTCCTGCTGTTCCATACAATGGCATCCATGGCTGCTGCTGCCTCCTCACCACCACCACCCCCACCACCACCACCACCTTATGGAGAGCCTGGAGAGGGGAGCAGAGGGCTATCAAGAAGACGATGAGGATGAGGTAGTGGAAGTCCCTGCTACCAGCTGCCAGTGTGAGTCTTGGGTGTGGAGGATTTTTACCACTGTTGGGGGATGCTCAAGGTGCGTGCAGCCAAGGTTTGATGTAGTGAGTGCAATATGGTACTCAGTCATGGAAAGCCAGGGCTGTATAACTATGGGACCACCTCCAAGCGGCAACACCTAAGGTCAAACCACAAGGCAGCAGTTCAGAGGGTCGTCCCTTTCGAAAGGTGGCAGTATGTTCAGTTCCTCTGTCGCATCCGCACCATCTGCTCCTGTCACCACAAGAGACACTCCTGTGGGGCAGTGGATCCTCGAACATGCCTCACAGGCCATACAGAATGCAGTGGACCCTTGCCTTTCGAAGGTCACTGTACTTTTTGTGTACTGTGACGCAGTACTCTGCAGGGGGGAACTGTTTCGTAGTGCGTTCGAGGCTACGGATTGGGAGCATGAGAAACAGTGCCCCCTACCTAAGTGAGGTCCATCCAACATCTTCCTCTCTGCACTTGACCCTTTTTCCCTGTGGATGGTGCCCCTTATCTACCCTCACTTCCCTTCCCTTTCTTGTGTGTCCTGTATAAAAATACCAAAAAATAATAAAACAACATGAAAAATGGTTCTTTTCTGAGCCACCTTTCACAGTTGAAAAAGAGGAGTACCAAAAAAATGGTGCAGTCCCCTGTGCAGCCTGCAAACGCCATGGACAGCACAGTTGTCCGCAGACATCCCAACAATGTAGGTGGTGGCAGCATCTAAACCATTGAACTCTTTTGTGGGAGAAAGTGGTGGTTCTGAAAAGAGCATTTTTTGTTGTTTTTTTGTTTTTGGAAAGTTCTTTTCAAGGTTTTGAGATAAAGCAGGCAACACCTACTATAAAATGCTTGCTTTATTTGCAAAAAGGGCTGCAAAGCATGTAGGATATTTCACAAGAAAAGCTGATTTCCAGCATCAGTAAGATGTACTTCATCTCTGCGGAAAATATTTGTGCTGTGAAATGTAATGTTTTCATTATGGAAAGACGTCATACCAACATTTCTCACTAACAACCTTGTTGACCTCACTTTCTCCATTTGCAGACCAAATGAACTGCAGCACAGCAACATCTGTCTCTGGGCAATGCAGGAAAATATTACTTGGGAATTTGGAAACATGTCTATCATTTTCCCAAATGTCTCCTTTGTTGTAAACTGCAGTTGAATTCCCATTACATCGCCTAAACTGTTCCCTCCACAATGCACAATAATAATTGTCAGATGATGGCTTGTCACCAAAGTGGCACAAAGTGGGAGCAAGTCCACCCACATCATGCTGCACACCCCATGCCACTGCACATCAACATGATCAAATCCAAGATGTGCAGCCACTCCACACTGTTCTGCATACACCTGCAACCAGTGGATCCACGAGTCTCCCAAAATCGACACCCTCGGCTTCCTGAAAGACACAGCCATAGCCATCTGCACTCCTCTCAGCAAAAATCCATCTACCACACTCTCTCCTTGCATACCACACACAGGAAACCTTATTGGCCAATCCCCTGGGCTCCACAGTACCATTTCCATGCCTGCCATCCTCAAATGGCCAGGATGGGGCATGTGCTGTCTGCAAACTATCGCAGTGCCCATGGATAAATAGCCCAATGCAATGGGTTGGGGAGAGAAACGTAACCCAGGGAAGGCAATGTCCCCCTTAGTGGTGGCTCAGAAAAGATAATTTTTTTGTAAGGTGCTTGTAAACAAACACCTTTTTTAAAATGTTTTTTGGGACCTTTTCTTTTCTTTTCTTACAGGCTTACATGAACCTCTTTACAGCACCCCTTAAATTGTAAAGGAAAATGGCATTTCCAATGTGAGACAACGAACATCTGCAGTGAAAAAATTCACACTCAGTGAATTAATGTCCTCATTCTGGAAAGAGAACATCCTAGCACTACACAAAAATGTAGACATGCCTCGTTTCACAAGACACCTTCCTGCATCCTGCTGAGGACTGAAGATATTGGGGTTGTCCCATACTGCTTTAGGTGGTATGTGTGAAAAAAAACACATTTGCACTGGGAAAAAGCAGCCAGCATCAGTGCCTTCACCAAGTCCTTCAGTGCACTGAGCAAACTTGCAGCACTGATATAACACAAATGCACTCCTCCACAGTGCACCACAAGAACATCAGGAGTACTGAAATTGGTCATATCTCTGCAAAGTGCAAGCACTCCTTGCACATTTCAGCAAGGCACACCGCACCACAAAGCCTCCACTCCCTGAAATCCAAGATTGGCAGAAATGCCACTTCCCTCTGCATACCTCTGCAGCTCACGCACAAAGGAATCTCCCACCATCCACACACTAACTCTCTCCATCGCGCCGTAAACTGCCATCTTCACTACACACTACAATGAAAAAAAATATTACCCTTTCTTGCATGCATACAAACCGGGTGTCTGCCGCTTACCCTGCATAACCTAATCAATGATCATATTAGGGAGAATTCTCAGAAATGCATTTTACTGTGATCTGGACTTTGACAAAATCCATAGGCATCATCTTTACATTGTGCCACACATCACCTTCAGTTCAGTGACACAGGGAAGTCTTCCAGATTTCCCAAATGTTTAAATACCTTTCCTTGGTGAAACTACTGTTTCCAAGAGCAGTGAAGTGAAATTGACTTTACTTACATTTTGTAACTTTCTAAACCCAGCACACACTACCTTGCAATAGGGTGCTGGAGGGGTTACTTAGTATCCCCTTTGTCTAGTTTCTCATGTAGCATTTGTATGTTACCCTTTCTACAATTAATGGCTGGTGGCAGCGGTTTACTTTTTCCTACTGTTGTGTGTTTTTACTGCGGGCTGCAATTGCAGCTGCAGTAAAGCAACCATGGGTGCCCATTTTTGTCAAAATGAGCCAGGTCTTCTTTTTTGACCATTTCTTGTTGGAATGATCTTTCTTGCGATTTACTCTGCCTAACAAATCATACTCTCATTTCTCCCATCTCCTGACATCAAGTGGCAGTTACTTACAATAGTGTCTGCTGAGAAAGTTTTCTTTTAATGAGCACTTTCGTAACAGTTTCAAAACAGATATTTCAATTTCATCATGACTCTGAGTGATCCTTTTGTAACAAAAAGCAATCCACATGTGAAACATTTCCACAGCATGTTTAAGTTTTGCATGCTTTGCCATGTCTCCCATTCTAATGTGGACACTGTGGGCAGTCCCTAGACACTTAGTTGCATGGGCTACGGCTACTCGCCATGTACCCAAGAGTCTAGGGTCTGGCCACAGCCACCACAGCATAATACGGCCATGCACACAAGAATCTGGCCACTGGCCACAACAACACACAATTTGCCCTTAACATCCCAATTTAAACACCATCTACAGCCATCATAATAGACTGCAAACCCTATTTTTCACCAATGGAAATAGCACCATATCATCTAGATTGCACTCCCCTACTCTATCATGCCGTTGTGCAGTCACCAAATAACCACAAACATGTTCCTCCAACTGCCCACCAAACACTACCTACTGCAATAGTTGTGGGCAAAGCCTAGATTCTTGGGTGCATGGCCTATTTTTAACCTATACAAACATCCTCATATCATCTACATTCCACTACCTTACCCTAATGAAGCCTGCCTGTATTCACCAGATAAGCTGCCCGCCCAAGGCCCTGTCCACGGACTACCGCAGTGTCCTCAGACTGCTGCGCTCCACACCATCTTCTTCCACCTAAACAAATTCATATCAACCATCTTTCACTCACCCACCCTTCCCAGCCCCTCTTCTCAACACCAGATTCCCCAAAACATGTTTGCCAGCCCTGTTCCCGACCACGCTATCTGCGGACAGCCGCGGCTATCAGCGGATAGAACATGGCAGGCGTTTTGGAAAAATATGACGCACATCAGGCTTTTCAGCAGCCAATCAACAGGTGCGTTGGGTGTCCGCAGACATCAAGCCGCCCTCTAGACCAATCGGAGTCCTGTCCCCTGAGCTAACAGGGAAGTGGGTCTGTGGAGACCTACATTTTGCCTGTTTTAAAGAAAACTACTGGACAGATGTATGCCAAATTTACAAAAGCACGCTTTCAGAACCAAGCCGCCTCTCTTGCTGCAAATTTGGTGAACATCTGTCCATCGGTTTGGGCTGTAGGTGTGAGAAAAATTTCTTTTCCATTGCGTCTATGGGGAAAAATAAATGTGGGACCCCCTATAACTTTGCCCCTCATAACGAAACCGCACCAAACTTGGCAAAGAAATTCAGAGCGGGCCATATATTTTTTTGCAAAGATTGGTAAGGATTCGTCCAGGGGGAGCGAAGTTAGAAGCCGCCCAAAAGGTGCTCTTCCTATGAGTTGAGCAACTTAACCAGAACTACATGGCCACTTCAGACTCTCATAGGAACCCCTCAAAATGCTATTGTTAAAATATCTTTATTCAAGTAACAGCTTTGGCCGAAATTTCGAAAGTGATTAAAAACCTGCACCCCCCCAGACTACAAAGTTTCATAAAAATGTGTTAAACAATAAAAAAGTTATTAAGCATAAGAAAAAGGGTTTTTTTTTTCCAAAAGTGTGGCCTACTTCCTGTTCATTTCCCCATAGACAAACAAGGGCAATTTTTGCCAAAGCGCACAGCCCAAACCGCTGGACGGATTTGGACCAGGTCTGAAACAACCTTGGCACGAAGCATTTACTTGCGATCCATGCCTGGTTTGGGGTTATTCCATACAGTAGCTATTGTAGCTATTTAAATAATTGTCAGAGAAGTGGGTGCCCCCTTCTCAAACATGGATAGAGATATTTCAGGGATTTACCCAAAAACGGGCATTTTTCAAAATGAAAGGACCGCCATCTTGTTTTCCTCTCGATTCAATAGATATCCACGGCTACAGCTGAGGATATGGGCAAATGAAACACAGGGGAAAAGCTATTTGCAGGTCAAAAACATGGGAGTGACCTGGTAGGCTTTTGGGAGTCTTTTATTTTGACTGTGTGTTTTCAGACTTTTGTATATGTGAGACTTTGGAGAAAAAGAGAAGAACATAGTTTAACAAAATTAATATAAAATGAGTAATCGTACACTAGTTTTAGATGCCCCATACAATGTATTTTAGGATGTGTATTCTCACTTATGGTATTATATTGTGTGGCTGTGAAATGTTTGCCTAGCCAGTTTATTGTTATGTATCATTCTCTGCTTTCTTTATCTTCAGCTACTTTACATACGTACATGAGTAGTGTTGTACTGTATTGATATTTTAAGTTCTATTGTAGTATCAAACCTGAAGTGAGCCCCCTTTTAACCAATTTTAACCATGTTTATGATAAAAGTCAATGAACCGTAACTGTGGGTATAATAAAAAACCTGTTTTTGTTTATTTTATTGTATTTATGTATTTATATATCATAAGTAGTCCTTAACAGGACTGTTTTGGGATACACTGAGTGTGGTATTTTAGCACACCTGGAGTACTGATTTGATGTTTTGAAAGAACACCGAATTTCCTTCATTAGTTTGGTGTACTCTGTCATGTCTATAGAAATTGGCCATGTAGAACTGGATGTTGTTGCTTGAAATCCATAATTGGTTGTGGTCTCTCATGAATGATGAAACTGCTTTAGTAACATTTCTACATGATTTCTCAATATTACCATTAAATATGGTGGTCCATCTCCATTTTTGCCTCTGAGTCAGATTGGCAAAGATAAATATGGTATGAGGAAATAGTTGCATTAGTTTTTCTATGTCTTGTTTCATCATTAAAGTAAGGGACACACCTTGTACATTCCCCAAATCATTGCCTCCACAATGAATTAGTATGACGGCTGGCTGCCCTTTACTTAACAATTTTGGAAAACCTGGAACCAACGCAGTCTCCACAATCCAAACCATTTCATTGTAAAATCTATCAAACCTAGGTTCATTTTAATATTCAGATTCTCACAAAAAGCAAGATACCAAAACAGTCAACTGTCTCCAATTAGCCACATAGTTTTCAAATCAGCTATGATATCTGCAGTCTTTCTCTGTTTCCAGCAAAAGGATTCCTAATTTGAATTTTCTAATAGTTTGTATGAGCAAGGTGTGTTTGATGTGTGTGTTTTGAAGGTTTTGATTGGTTGATGGTACTGTTGTGCTTAACTTTGGCTATGCAGCAGCCACTCTGTGCACGCCATTTTTACCCGAGGGTAAATGTGTCTCCATTTTGCAGCCGCGGGTATATCATTGCCAATGGGACATTGTGTATTTGTTAGCAACATCTATTAAAACTCATGTGTGTAGGAGCGTCAATACTATTCGGGTTTTTATTCTTTTGGATGGAACCGTAAGTATATTTAAAGCTGCTTCTATAAATATACATTTTCAGTGCAAGAATCATATTTGTATGTGAATGATACAGTACAGAATTGTATTTGGTTGTGTTATTTTATGTATTTAGTTGTTCACTTATTTGATATGAAGGTTCAAAGGCCAATTTAGGTTGATTTTGGGCTTGCAGAAAAATGTACATGTAGCTGCGGATACAAAGCAAGGTCTGCAGCCGAGTCAAATATTCATAGCTATGAAAGAGGCTGTGTGGGAAGAAAATGATTTCCGTGAATTCATTGTTTGTTATTGGTTTCTGTTACTGTTATATTTGTGTAGCTCTTTGTGATTGGTTGTAGTGAAAATGTGTCATCCATTTTAGTAGTTTTATTGTAGATAGACCTCTGTCTTTGGTATTCATTTTGGAAAGTATAAAAGCCACCATTTTCTACAGTTGTATCCTTTTCATTCCAGAACTCTCACTGTGCACATGGCAGGGGTGAGGTTGATGTGAAAGGATTAATAAATAGTTACATTTTGTTTATTTGCAATTTTGTGTGTGATAGTTATGTTAGGTATGTTAATTAATGCTATCAGATGGTGTTTATTATCATTTGTTTCATCTGCTTTGATTGTGTGGCAAGCATTTTTGAATGTATTTTTTAACTTTCACTAACATGGTCCTACAAAATTACATTTGTCAATCAATAACATTTATATGTAGTCATTTAGTTTTTGTATTAATGTAAGTGAGGTTGAAGCTTTATTCGATTGTATTTGTTGTAATTTTAATGCAGTTGCAGCTATGCAGTACTCTTACCTCTTTTGAGTTTTCTGAAAGGTAGTACAATTGATGGTGTTTTGTAAGTTCATTGTAGTCATTTTATTATGTTTATATTGTGTTTTAGCTGTATCATTCTCATCATCCCAGTGGATTTGCACCAGATTTTGGACAGTTAACTTTTGTGAAAGGTCAACGTATATTCAAAGCCTAGTGGTACTGCTGGAGATGGGAGCAGCACATGTGTAGACAGTTTATGAAAAGTCTTCTTTTTCAACCTCTCTAGCATTTCTGATGATTCTTGAAATGGAGCGTTGCATGTGTTTCAAGTCTCTGGTTGTTGGTGGTGCACCTTTAATGTGCTGAGTTTGATTCTGCACATAAAATGCTCACACCTAGCTGTTTTTATGTTTTTTCTTTAATCCAAGTTGGAATTTATTTTCCCAATGATTAAAATAGTGTTGTATGCACATATGTTGTATCTTATATAGTGCATATGATGCACTGCATAAAAGACATGAGGGTCATAAGAACCTGTGTATTAAATTGTGTTTCTTAAAGTGTGCATGTTTTCTAACTGATTGTTTTCTTTTTTTTAAGATAGAAAGATATGTATATATTTTTTTAAACCTACATATATAACATCAGCTATCGTGTGGCCAAATGGGCTTTTGAATATTGGAGGCATGGTTATCCACAGCAGCAACTGGGGAGGATAGTAGTCATGGGATAGTTTTACCATAACCACAGCTATAGTCCTCAATGTGCAAAAAAGTGCATATATATGTATATATACTAAAAATGGCACTAACCAAAACAACCAACTTTCTCTGATCAGCCACACAGTTTTCAAACCAGCCATGATATCTGTAGTCCTTCTCAGTTTGCGGGAAAATTATTCCTAGTTTGAATTTTTAGTACTTTGTATGAGCATAACATTTATGATGTGTGTGTTTTTGAGGGTGTAATTGGTTGATGGTATTGTTGTAATTATTCATGGCTATCAGGGAGCCATTTAGTGCACAGCGTTGCAACCCGCATGTAGACGTGGCACCCTGTGCAGCCGCAGCTATATTTGGATAAATGGAATGTTGTGTGTTTGTGGACATGTGGTAGCCACGGCTATATAACATTTTGAGTGGAGTAGCATCACAGATGCATTGAGTGTTTTGGGGGATTGGGAGAGCCCATAGGAGTGGAGGAGGACCATGGGGACTGGGCGGAGGGGGGCTGGTATGTGTATCAGGGACACTTGCTTGGAGTTTTTGGGAGTGGAAATACATTTTATGAAGTCATAGTTTTGTGCGAATAGCCGCGGCTATCAGCAAACGCTCATGTATGGGTTTTTCTATAACTGAATAAAAAGCATGTGCATAGGCACTCAATGCTGCTTTTCATCTTTTCATTGGTTGTGTCTTTATTTGGCGCAGATATATTTATAGCTGCGTATACAAACAGACATTTTCTGTGAAAGATTCATATTGTGATGTGGGTGATATAGCACAGAATTGTATCTGTGTGTGTTATTTTGTGTGCTCAGGTTTGTCTTGCCTTATTTGAAGTTTTGAAGGTTGGCTTAGTTTGGTTTTTAGTTTGTAGAAAATGTCCGTGTTGCCGCGGATACAAGTAAGCTTTGTAGCCGCATTAAATATCTGCGGCTACTAATGATGCTGAGCAGGGTTTTGCATGAGTTTAGGTGTTTCTAATTGCTGGTGTTAATATTGTAAATATGTACTTCTTTGTGATAGGTTGCAGTGGATATTTGTTGGCCATTTTATTAGTTTTCTTAGAATATAGTCCTCTTTTTGTGGTTTTGATTTTGGAAAGTATGAAACTCCCCATTTTGTCTACTTTTCTCTTTTTTACTGCAGATCTCCTCACACTGTGCCATGTTACCTGTGATAAAATATGATTGGCATTAATCAGTAGTTTGTCATTGTTTTGAAAAAAGTTTTATATGATAATATGTTGGGGGCCTGTGTTTTGTTGTTGTTTTTTACAGTATTTGTTAACAATGAAGTGGTCCTGCTGTATATGTAGACAGGGGAGTCGACTTATGAATTTCCCAGGTGGTGCCCAAATATAGGACGTGACATCACCAGCGATTATATGACCGCATTTGCACGTAATCGCCAACTTGGTGCGAGGGGATTGGGGGGGCGCTGAACAGGGGAAACATTGGCTAGCATGTACTGCATATACTAAAGTCAAGTAAGAAGGAGGTTTAAACCTTCCAGTTGTATTCCAGTAGGCCAACACTGCCCCCACTCCACCCCTCTATAATCATCCAGGTTGTAGTAGCCCTCAAAAGGCAGATCAACACAACTAGGATGGGAGAACGAAATACCATCCCATCCTGTGAGTGTGTCAAACCTCTGAGCAAAGACTGTGGGTGTGCCTCCTACCTTGGAGCATAATCTCACTAATTTGCTGCAAATCTCGGAAGTGGATGCATGGGAATCCCATGCGTGTGTGTGGGCCGCAGACCCCGGATCACATGCTCACTTCTTCAGTATGAAAAGGCTCTTTGGGAAAGCATTCAGGATGGGTCTCACACCTTTAAACAGTGTGATATATTGAGTGGGCACCTCACTCCTTGGAGCATAGTATACCAGTTGCTGGTAATCTCACAACTGAACATACAGTTTCACTCTTGGTCATCTCTCTGACCTCGTGTATATTAATGGAGACAGTCTCCCATCTGGGAAGACAATTATATTTCTGTTAAAACACTCTGAATTCTCACTCCAGTTTTCTCGATCTATAGATCCATACCATATTCATTCATTGTGTGTGCATGGGTGATGACTTGTGTCTGAGAGAGCGCATTCTTTCATTCAGGCGAGATAAAGGGGTAACAACCCCCTGTATGTGGGATCAGGCTCATTTTGCCCCATGGCCCCTCACTTCAAAATGATTGAGCAGGTTTTAAAACCCTGTTGATTCTGCTATCCTACAGGCTTGAGCCTTCTATCCCTTGCTCCATCACAGCTTCCAACATTCTGAGTGGCAACCTATGGACAGCAGGCAGCTCGGGACATCCCTGTTGCCAATTGAATGTAGCCAGATCTACTATTTAGACACTGGGAGAGTGCCATGAACACACATTGGTGATGAAGAAGCACTCAACATACAGAACACAATGGTATAGTGTTGCAGTCCTGTTGAGAAATGACAATTCAGTCTGTTTAAATGTAAAGCAGAGTGGATGAGAAGTACACACACTGTGCCATTAAAAATAAAGCAGCTGTGGTGGGTGGAAGTGCTGCTTCGGTGGCATCAAGAGTAGGCAATTCCCTGAGGGGTAGTGTTGGTCATTTCCTATTGAGGTATAGCAGCCCTGTTGAGAAGTGCCATTAAAAGTGAAGCTGTCCAGTAGGCTGGATCAGTGCTGCCCCATAAAAGGTGCAGAAGCCTCTGTGAGAAGTGGCAGTACTGTCCCAATGGTGAGAAGTGTAGTATTTTCACATTAACTATGCTTAAGCTCTTTGGGTTATTGAAAAGTGCTGCTACATTCAGAGTAATTCCATCCCTTTAAATATATCAGCTCTTGTATAACCACGACAGTGTTGAGTTATTCTGATGATGAAGATGATATCAGACTTGCTCAATAGTTCTGGTTCTCTATCATTAAATGTACTTCAGAGCTTCAGAGTCTCAGGAGGATAGCTCAGGGGCAATGTGCTCGCCTTGGAAGCAAGACGACATGGAGCAACACAGGTTTGATCCCTCAGTCCGCACAACACAGGTTTGATCCCTCAGTCTGCACTTAGAAACCTCTGGGTATTACGTGCATTATAAATAACCAATTAAAATTAAAATAAATAAATCTGCTGAGAAGTGCTGGGCCGCTGGGCCCCTGTCAATAAGAATGTAGCAGCTCAACTGAGAAGTGCTGATGTTGTCCCATCAAAAGTATAGCAGCCCCACTAAGATGAACTAGCATTGCCTCAACAAAATCATAGTATTACAATTATAGGGGCCCTGTTGCCAAGAGGGGTGCACAGATGTACAAAAACATCCAACCCAAAACAATGTTTAGAAATTGAAGGACAGACTTGCTTTACCTCTGTGCCACCATTTCTAAAATTAGCATACAAATACACCCAACCCAAAAAGATATTTAGAAATTGAGGGACAGACTTGCTTTTCATCTGTGCCTCAATTTCTAAAATTCGTAAAAAGTTGGTTGTACCTCTACATCTGTGCACCCCTCTTTCCAAGAGGGGTGCACAGACGTACAAATACACCCAACCCAAAATGATTTTTTGAAATTGTGGGACAGACTTGCTTTGCATCTGTGCCTTCATTTCTAAAAATCACTTTTGGTTGGGTGTACCTTTTATACCCAAAACAAAACGAGTTTTAGAAATTGAGGGACAGATGCAAAACAAGAGCCTCTTGCTTTGCATCTGTCCAACAATTTTTAAACATCGTTTTTCACCCGGCTTTCACCCGGGCCACCAGAGAGACACAGTATGGATGGAACAAAGGTCCAGCCATACTGCGTCTCTTTTCTCCGGCCTGGGGGTGGGGGCTCAGCCCCAAATTAATTCACGCGGGGGCTGCCCGGGCCCCGGAGCACCCACGTACTCGGATCCCCTGTATGTAGAATATGGGTGGGAATAATTGTTGGAAATTGTTTATTATGAAAGAGAGTGTATTTCAGTGGGGTGCATGATATAGAATCATTAAATATACTTCTTGTACTCAAAATAAAAGAATGATCACAGAGCAGTAGCAATGTGATTTTATCTACAATGCTTTTATAATCAATTATGGTGTGTTTTAAAGTGCATTTTGGGGTTGAAATGAACATCTGTTTGTTTTAAAATATATATTTTTTTCGCTGGTGTGGCATGATTTGAAAATGCGTATTCTTTAAAAAAGGTTTGGTTTACTGAAGTGTGTTACTGTGTGGTTATCTATAAGAGAAAAATATGCCAGATTGGTTTTATTTTTAAATATATATATATTTATAACGGTTATAGGAATGGTATCTGTTGTGCAAACTGCTATTATGTAAAACAGAAATGGAATGGATGTTCTGGTGCAAATTGCCCTAATAAATGCAGATTCAGTATGTGCTTAGTAATCCAATTTTTGTACACAATTTTACGGTTGTAAAATTTTGGGTTGGTTTATTAGATATTTCCATATGCAACAGTTTAAAATAGGAAACACACTGATTTTTATTAATGTTATAGTCACTCTACTGCTACTTTGTAGAGAAATAGTGGCAGCTTTGAGTGCCAGTTTACTGGGCACACTGGTTCTTCCATGGGGTTAAGGTAAATATTTACCATGCTCATAGTTACAGTCCCGACCAACGTGAGGGCTTTTCTAAAGACTGTGGGGTATTATATGATGCAGGAATGCCCCCTTGCGTCTTGGCCTACTGCTGTTAGGACTGTTGCTACTTATACTGGAATAGTAATAGTGTCTTTATTTTGTTGGCGAACAGCAGCAATAGTGATGCATTTTTACAGTAGATCCCTGTGTGCAGATTATGGGCCATGCTTTAAAAGGTAGGCACAGGATGCTCAGTGCACATAGTGCAAGAAAACCGTAAGACATGCCCCTTGTATTGTTGTTTCACAAATATTGGGAACATGAATCATGATGAATCATGTGGTGTGAGTCTCCTTGAATGAATTGGATGATGCGTATTGGAAATTGCATGTGCACCATAAAATGAAAATGCTTGGGGGTGATGTGTTACATGCCTGGAAATTGGCACCACATCCAGCAGGTGATTAAACCAGTGTGACACCACCAACAGTTAATGAATCCTCAACTTTGGCAGCAGTTTAACTCCACATGTTCCAGTTTTACCATCTAACAATGTCTAAGTTATGAGGGTTATCTATGATATATGCCACCAATGGATAGCTGTGGGAGGTAGTGTAAGTAAGGATTGGGACAAGCTAATACCTCGAAAATGATTTTACTCAGGCTGTAGCCTTTTTTGGCTTATATGTAGTCCTATATCTTCACTGTAGTTGTTGTGCAGAATCAACCTCCACCCATTAAAGGTGCAGCCAGCAACAGCCAGAGTCTTGAAGGACCTGCAGTACTGTTATAATCTATTAGAAGAGTCATTATACATGCTAGAGAGGGTCAGAGAGGAGGCTAAATTCTATGTGGCATTGTCGTTTTAGAGTTGTCATTCTTTTTATTTTATGTTTTCCTCACCAGTTGGCCATTTTTATTTATTTAGGTATATATTTATGAAGTGGCAAAGCAGTCAGGCATCAGGGTGCTACACAAACATATCAGACCTATGCAGCGGGACATAACATGTACTTGAGGATAGGGTTGTTGTTAGATTAAGAGCGGCTCAGTCAAATAGGCGTGTTTTCAGATGTTTTCAAAACACTAAATATCTTTGTTCTGCCTGCAATGCTAGGAGCAGATTATTCCAGACTAGTGCAGATAAGACTGGAAAAGAGCTGCCCTCGCCTAAGGCCTTTTTAGATCTTGGAATCATCAGTAGGCCTTGTGAGCTTGAGTGGAGTTGTCTGAGTGGGACAGAGATTTTCATCTGTTCTTTTAGGTAAGTAGTGACCTTACCGTGCAAGCATCAGTGGTTCAAGGTAAGAAACTTGAACTGTATTCTTGCTGCCACCGACAGCCATTGAAGCATGCGACACATGCTCTCTCTTTGGGATGTCATGAATGATGCGAGCAGCTTCATTCTGAGTCACCTGCAATCGTCTTATGCTAAGACTGCTAGCGCCAGCCAGCAGGGCATTGCAGTAGTCTAACCTGGGCATAATAGTTGCCCTAACCATTGCAGTATGATTTGTTTGAGATAGAACTTGTTTAGCTTGTCTCGGAACTCTCATTTGAACATGTCTAAAATTGTGCAAGGAAATACTAAGTTATGATCCGTCAGAAAGTTTGGGAACATTAATCAAGTTAAATCATCTGGTGAGAGTGTAGGGGATGATGTGGATGTTGTGCATTGGAAATTGCACAAATGGTCTGGCCCATGCTGGGCTGCAGCCTTTTTTGGCTTATATCTGCTCTTATATCTTCACTGTGGCTGTGAGCGGTGGTATTGCATGATGAAACCCCACCCATTAAAGGTGCGTCCTGCAACAGCCAGAGTTTTCAAACACATGCAGTTTTCAAACACATGCAGCACTGGAACACTCTATTTGAAGAGCCATTACAAAAGCTACAGAGGTTCAGAGAGGAGGCTTCATTTTCTGTGGCATTGTCTTTTTAGAGTTGTGATTTTTTTTTATTTTATGTGTTCCTCATCAGTTGTACATTTGAACATATCTAACATTGTGTAATGAAACACTAAGATGTGGCTCTTCTAATGTTTCGTCAGAAAGCTTGGGAACATCAATCATGATAAATCTTCTGGTGCGAGTCTTGTGGGATGATGTGGATGATGCATATTGGAAATGGCACAGGATAGTCTGGGCCATACTGGGTTTTTGCCTTTTTTGGCTTATGTGTGGTCTTACATCTTGACTGTAGCTGTGAGTTGTGGTTGTGCATAATCACCCTGCACCCATTTGAAGAGTAATTAGAAATGCTAGTGAGGTTCAGACAGGAGGCTTCATTTTTGTGGCATTATCCCTTTAGAGTTGTCATTTTTGTTATTTTTAATTCTGCCTACCGTTTTGACAGTTGAACATGTCCAACATTGTGTAAGAAAACACTAAGAATTGACCCTTCTAATGTTCGATCAGAAAGCTTGGGAACATCAATCATGATAATTAATTTGGTGAAAGTCTCCTGAGATGATGTGGATGATGCGTATTAGAAATTGCATGAGATGTTCTGGACCATGCTGGGCTACAGCCTTTTTTGGCTGATATGTGGTCTTATATCTTCACTGTGGCTGTGAGTGGTGCTTGTGCAGAATCAACCTCCATCCATTAAAGGTGCTGCCAGCAACAGCCAGAGTTTTCAACATTCTATTTGAAGATTTATTAGAAATGCTACAGAGTTTCAGAGAGGAGGCTTTTTATGAAGTGTCTACAGATTTGCTGCTCATATCTCCAACAGTACCACTTGGATGAGCGAGAGATCTTCCCAGGATCTTTTTCGCATGTACAGAAAAACACATTCTGGTTTGCTATATCACATAACCACAGTTATACCCCTCTACCAAGCACCTTGTTACTGTTTTCTGTCATTGCTTTTTTTTCTCTTGGTGGGTGAACTTCTTTGCAAGACTTCAGGAACTTTTGAAAGCAGTGCCTTTATTTATCCATTATTTTTTGTTTACCATTCTCCTTCCCATGCATTTGTCCTTTGTCTTGTGCATTGTACTTTGTTATTTTCTGTTATTTTAGCTTGTATAGATTTATATATGGGATATATATATATATATATATATGGAAAGTAGTATTGGAAAGATTCCCTTTAAGATATACCACAGTTATGGTAATACTTTAATAACTTCCTGATTACATATACATTTAAACACTTTAAAAAGTTAAGCACATATGCATAAATTTGTTATGCACAGGTTTATTTGGGGTGAATGTGGTAAATTCATTTCTTTTTAGTTTACTTTGTAAACATGATACATTGTTTGTATTAGCCCAATCGTCTGTATGATGGATGTCAATTATGCATGGAATAACAAAACCCTTGAAATTCAAAGAAAACACTTTAGTTGCATTGATGTGAAGGTGAACAATACATTGTAACACAACCATTGGCATTCAAGGAAAATACTTTAGCTGCAGGGATGTTAAGGTGAGAACTTAATGAGAACTTAATGCAACAAAATCCCTGAAATTCAGCTAAATCCACCTTGACTGTGCACCGTCTGTTGCGCAGCCTATGACCACAATGATGGCATTGCAGATCACATCATTGATGCCATCACTGGTGACAACACTAATTACATAACTAGGTTAGAAGCAAAACAAAATGAAACGAAACAAATTAGTTGGAGTAGGTACTCAGAACCTTGCACAGAGCATTAACCTGTTGGAGTGCTGGCTGAGGGAGTCATTGTGCAATGAGGCAGAATGTTGTGAGAGAAACATCAAGCTTTGTAATAGTGGTTAGGGCCCTCTTTCTATCTAATATTACAGTGGCCAACCAATATCTAAATATTATATTTATTCTTTATAAACCCTGTCTGAGGTCCATACCCTGTTAAATGACCAAGCTTTGCAAGGGCCTTGAACAAAGTGTATGGGCCTATACTTGCAGGCTTTATGAGATTATTATAAGCTGTGTTAAAGGGCCACAAATTGTGGCTTGCACAATTTTGGGTGTGTCCACCTCTTGGGTTGTGGGTGCATGGGTGTGGGTCGCCCTTGCTTTTTACATTATTTTGTCTGGGCAGTAGTGTGGAATTGGCATTAGCCATGGGGCCCTGTAAAGGAGGTGAGAAGTGTGCACATTGGAAATAAAAGATATGTGGACTGAAGGTAGAGTGTTGCTTGTAGTAGGGTTGGAGGCAATAGCACGGGGGAGTGTAAGGTGTGCAAAGTTTCTTTAAAAATATGTGTTGTGGCAAGTCAGAAGAAGGACACGGACACTTCAAGGTAATGGGTCAAAATATTTTTATTAACGTGAGATAAGGCCTAACTTTCCCTGTGGGTGGTCCCGATCCATATTTCTCACTAAGGTTTTCGTCTGTCAATCGTGAATCGTCAAAGGAAAATTCAGTGTCCAAAAAGTACCCTAGCTGACCCTACCAATTGGTAAACTAACTTATGGGTAGAGAAATACTTCCTTATCCTGAGATTACTTCTAGTACCAATCTGTAGGATTCTTCACTTATGGAACATTCTTAAATAGTCTCTTGTGATGTCTTGCATCGGTCTCTGTAATTCAAGTGTGGTTTGTAGTTTTCCCTTCTCTTCAGAACTCCCCTTTGGTCAGAACAGCTTTTCACTATTGGCCAATTGTGGTTTGGTTCACTTTGGTCTATTGACCTCTTGTTTAGCTTCACTTGTCTGATTTCTGTAAACTCAGATTCACCAGAATGCCTCCTTTGTATTTTCTCTTCTTCCTTTATAAATTGGCTTGTGACTTTCCCTCCAGGGTATTATTATCCCCAATTGGTTTAAATGTGTATTACGCATTATACGTGTTCTCCCCGTTACCTTCTATAATATAGGGAAACGCTTCCGGGAGCTTTGTTTCTTTGTGAACTCTTCTCCGGTCTCCTGCCATCGTAGCCTACAGTTCGGTGTTGTGCTTCTCCTTCAGCTTTCTCTCATCTCTACAATACTCTTGTCCATTGATGCGCGCCGTGTTCAACGATGTTGGAGGGACCGACTTTTCACCACAGCGTTCCTGTGGTCTCACCACCACTTCTGTTCGGGCTCCTGTCCCATTGATATCTTGTGCTCGGCTTGTGCGCTGGCTCTGGCATCTCAGCAGCTCATTCTGAGCCTCCTCTATAGGTCTCTCGGCTCAGCTGCTGCCCTTGCTCTGATGTCCCAGTGTCACTCTCTATATCTCTCCTCTCTGGGTTTTTCATGCTCAGCTGACGCCCTGGCGTCCTAGCGTCTCTCTCAGTGTACTCTTCGGCGTTGCCATCTACCGCTTCAAGTGAGTTTCAAACTTTCAGACTTGTCGGCTTGGGCTGATTCTGCCTCCCTCCTTTCTGTATGCCGGGTGTCCATTATTGAACCTACTCATCCCAGTGTATGGGATATTACGATTTAAAGGGACATATTCCTTGTCTGTAAAATTCTGGCATCTATTCAGTGTTTATTCATCCCAATACTTAATTAATAATGAGCTAACCACCAAGAACACAGTCAGAGACACAAACAACGCACCTCTGGGATGAGCCTACCTGTGAATATCACTGGCAATATTTTCCTGTGCTCCAGTTGTCATAAGCTAATCTATATTCAGTCTCAACCAAAATTTTACACTGCAACCCCTCGCTTCCCGACACCATCAGGGCAAGCACACGGTCCCGTATTCACAAAGGGCATCTGGGTGCCCTCGTAGGGTGTAGAAGAATGTGAGCATACATGCCCACAGTCCAATCGCCTTTACATATCTGAGTGCCCAAGTAAGCATTGGAACACGGGATCCATTTTTGTTCTCGGTGTGCGTTTCAGGAGACATTCCTTAAAGGGATGTTTTTACGTTTCTGTCTTATTTAAGGGTCGGAATGTAAAAAAAGAATAGAAACGGTGACAACTTTGCATGATCACCACTATTCTGGACACGGCCCGGCGTGAAGGAGTCTGAAATACCTCTGTCAGTAGTGGAAGATGCCACAAAGGAACAGACACCAAATGTCACCTCTTTGTGAATAAATGATGTGGTCTGGGATTCACTTTCTACATTCCAGAGAAAGGAGGGAAGCACACCCGATGAATGCAAAGTTGCATTAGGGACAAAGTACATGCTCAAGACAAGTGCACATGAAGTATTTGGTTTTATGAAAGTACCCTAAAGCAAAGTGGGTTCTGTTTTATCTTCTTACATGCCCATTTGGTAAAAGCAAGTAAGCAAATCGTTCTGGGCTGAGGTCCAGTGTTTCCTTAAGCAATAATACCTGCTCGTGTAGCTCTCTACAGCTGGTAACAGCCCTGCACCAGAGTTGTAACACGAGGTCCAGGTGCTGTTACTGTCTGATCACACCTTAAATGGGGCCAGGGAGTTATTGCTATTAGCACCCCAGATCCAACCGCCGGCGTGCAATTAGCTTTTTTTTTTAAAAAACTCGTGTTGGCCGTTTACGAGTAAAAAAAAAAATAGAGACTGCAAAAGAAAATAACCACTGTGAAGAAAAAAGGACAAGGGACAAGGGAACTACCTTCCCCATTTCCCTAGCAGCCATGTTAGCAGCGGTGGAGCAGTGGCAAGTGAGGGCAGAATTTAAACAGAAACTACAAGAAAATGATAGTAATGCAAAGAAACACCTCTATAGCTGGAGAGGGCAAATCTCAAAAGGAAATATATGCAATTGTCCATGATTTCTGGGCACCGAAGTCACAACTGAAACTGAGCCCCATGCAAGGAAATAGCACAACATAAACACAAAATTGAATTAATACTTGAAGATATACATTAGACATGTGGAATTTGAAAAAAGTATTTCATAATAGCCAACTGGCAGGTTCTCTGATAGACTCTTGTCCTCCGTTTAAAAAATAGAAGTCTCTTGCTTAATCTGATAATATCAGGGTGATAATTAAAAACATTATCAACCTTTCATTGGATTCATGGACTGTTAATGAGAAGTTAAAATAGGCACTGAAAACTCCTGTGCTATAAAACGTCAGAGTGCCCCACATATTTGACAGGTTACCTTAAAACATGCTGCTACGTTTTTAGTAAAAGATGTGGTCCATCAGTTATATTCATTTATTGAGATTAACCAATGGGTGGATCCTGTTTAGTTTCAGACCACAACACAGGACAGACTCTTGTGGTTGCCTCCATTCTTAACAATGTGTGTGCGTGGGTAGATCGGGGGAGATCCAGTGCATTGGTGCTCCTGGACCTGTCTGCAGAATTTTATACAGTCGTTCGCAAGATCACGCTGAACAGACTGGTGCAAATGGGGTGTGGCGGGAGAGTTTAGAGTGGATGTGTTATTTTTTTAACTAGTCTTCAGCAAACAGTGTCACTCTCACCTTTGTACTCCAGATCCCTTCCCCCCTCACATTAAGTAGCGCAGGGTTTGGCCCTAGTCCCCATTAGTTTTGAACCCATATCTTTGTCTGTTATTAATTCTCAAACCATTTGGTGGTCTAGGCATATAATCATGCTGAGAACACCCACATATTTGTTAAAGTGAACACCACAGATTGAAAACATATACTAAATGCTATTTCTTTGAATGAGTCACTACCATCTGAAAAACTGGGTCCTCTCCCCCCTCATTTGAACAACTTTTAAGATTTGGAATTTCTTATGGATGGTAACTTCACTGTGGAACCTCAGATAGCAAAGATGGTAAAGAAAGGCTTCTTCTCTCTGAATACTTTGAGAATAATCTTTAAATGTCTTAATTTCCGTCTAAAGTATCCATATTTTGCATTGTTTCTAATTGTGTAGGGTAGCCTCACCTAGCTTATAGCCCATTTGTGTTAGTCAGCCATATCTCACACTTATGCCATATGTGCAATTAGCCCAATTGTGCCAGCTAGCCAAATTCTGCTTTTAGCCTAATTGTGCCAGGTAGCAATTCTCTGCTGTTAGCCCAATTGTGTCATGAAGCCACACTCCGCATTTAGCAAGTAAGGACCACCCACGCGTCTCACTTAGATAGAATTGTGAAAATTAGCCATGCATCATACTTAGAT
The DNA here is from genome assembly GCF_040938575.1 of Ambystoma mexicanum. Classification (NCBI taxonomy): domain Eukaryota; kingdom Metazoa; phylum Chordata; class Amphibia; order Caudata; family Ambystomatidae; genus Ambystoma; species Ambystoma mexicanum. The sequence goes on from NC_090922.1 coordinate 899,987,782, forward strand.
AGTTTTATAAAGATTAGCCATGCATCACACTGAGATAGATTGTGAAGTATAGCCATACGGGCCATTAAGACAGATCTATGAAGATTAGCCATGCATCACTTTTAAATACATTTGTGAAGATTAGCCACGTGTCACATTTAGATACATTTGTTGAAGGTTAGCCATGCGTCACACTTAAAAGGACTGTGAAATTTGCCATGTGTATCCCTATATAGAATTGTGTAGATTAGCCACATAAAAGAAGTTAGAGTACCCAGTTTACAAACCCCCCCCCGCTCCTGCTTCATCCAACATATCACCAAACACTATGCATGCAAACTGGGCTAGCCAACCTATACACTAACACACACCCAACACAAGTAACACAAGCTTACAACAACAAACCTGGTCACTGGACCTTACCCATACAGATACAACAACCCAGTACGCACAACCTGAAATCCCATCCAATCCTCACATAAAACACACAGGCACACTCCTACATAACAAACAGTCACATAGAAACAACCCAGGCATTCAACCATACCCGTACGGATACAACAAGCCAGTGCACACAACCTGAAATGCCATCAAATCTACACCTAAAACACACCAACACACTCCTACATAACAAACAGTCGCATAGAAACAACCGAGGCATTGGACCTTACCCGTATGTATACAATAAGCTAGTGTACACAACCCACCATCCACAAGCCAACACACACAGATGCCAGTTTCTCCTAGTTCTGAACCTATCCTATCACTCTACCCTCACTAACCTACCCCGTCCTCTTTATTGCAGAGCCACGTGAGTGCCTGAAGACTGCACTTGGGTGGTAGCAGTGCACGGTATAAATCAACATAATATAACATAACATAACATAACAGTTGTTAGGAGATTCTGTGGTTGTGGAACACATAATATAGGCAATGATATGGCTGTCTCTAGGGGGTTCCATGGGAATGGGAGTCCTTGTCTCCAAAGGGTGAGTCTCTCCTAGTGAGGTCCCACTTGCCTCAACACATAGGGAGGTTGTTGCAGAGCGGGCTGACCTCCCTTAGCTCACAAGGGGCTCTCCATCTTGGGGAGATGTGCAATATTCCCTCGATTTGTCACAGTGGGCTCTACAAGAAATAACATGCTAAACCCTCTGGTATAGCAAACAGATTGTTCAATGAGGACTCAAATTGATGTTCCAAGATTTACAATTAAGCTTTGCAGACTGGGTAAGAAAGATCAACTGGTCATCGTGGCAACTGAAGACTGAGCTAAAGGGCCGAGATCAGCACATCTATTTAATGAGGTTTACGGACAGCCTCAATAGAGATATTTTAACCTGCATCTTTCTTGATAGTATTTACGTTTATACAAGTTTGTAGTATAAAGTCCACCTAGAAAGTGCCCACAAATTGTTTGCACTGATGGTAAGTTTGTTTGCATTTTCATATACAAACTCTAAATCGCCCAAATTGCTGGTGATTCACCAGGTCAAACTTTGGAAAATGGTTTGAAAGGATTGTCCAAAGTTCAACAACATTCTTTAAAGTGGGACATGTGGCTAGAGTGCCAGTTCAGTGTGAGACAGCTTTCAGAGAGGCGTGAGATCATTGCTGGGGGAAAGCTAAGTAAATGGAGGAGAGGGATAAACACCTGGAGTGCATTTAGAGTACTTGAATAGGAAGAAGGGGAGGGAGACGTAACGAGTGACCAGGGTTTTTAGGTTTTGGCTACACAGATATGTGGGATGCATTCAGTGATTTGAAGTTGATGAAAAACACAAGTGCCAAAACCATAGATTTGGAGAGGCAGGTGGCAGACCAGTCAGTGTCCATCTCTTGAAGCAAATGGATGAGATACATGACATCGGGTGACACCTGCAAGGAATTGTGTTCAGAGCTAGGAATCTCTCAGGGCAGCTTGTGGCAGACTCATGCTCGCCTGACTTTGCTGGAAGGGAGCAGTAGGGATTCAGGGAGATGGGTGACACACCAGTCAGTGTATGGCTTTTGAAGCAAGTGGACAAGATACATGCCATCAGGTGACACCTGGCAGGCAGTGTGGGAGGAGCCAGGATTCCCTGAAGGCAGTTTAGGGAGGATCAAACTCCCCTAAATTTGCTGGGAGGGAGCAGCAGAGATTCGGGGAAGCAGGGGAAACAACCACCAGTGACATCTCTTGAAGCAAGTGACAAAGACATAAGCCATCAAGAAACACCTAGCAGCTGAGTGGGAATAGCTGGGTATACCTGGAGGCAGCTTGTAGGATAGACACATTTGCCTGATTTTGCATGAAGGGAGCAGAAGAGTTTCAGGGAAGCATGTGACAAAGCAGTCAGTGAGTGCACAACATATTAGGAACAACATCTCAGCAGCCAAACAAGCTGGAGGCAAGGGGTAGATGCACTGCTCATGGTCTTGTCACTCCTCCTTCAGCACGTGTGTGTACTGGGGAGGTCAGAAATCCACTTGATCAAATGCACATGATCACATAAAGGTATCTTTCAACTCACATTACACATCCACATTACACATCCCTCTGGTGCAAATGCATTAGTACAAGTAAATGAACAGTTATTGCACCATGGCAATGATCATCCAGGGAGACTGACATTCTACCAGAAAGAATGTGCCTAGGAAGGTTATAGACCAGCTTGTGTGCCCCATGTATATTTTCCAATATGCTGTAGGCACCATGCACATTATGGGAAGAAGTTAAAAAGATCTGAGGTGCATCCCTTCCCATACTCTCAGTCAAACCACATGCCTCCGCCAGTCTGCGCAATAAACCCTGAAAATAATGCAGCTCTGACAGTGGTTGGGACTGGGGCACCGAATCTACCCAATGTAGCTCAGTGGGACATGGTAATGAGCTTCCATTGCATTTGGCCAGTGTTGTGGAAGCATTTGAGTGTGGCCAAATCTATCTCAATTACAGACATCACCTGGTCAATGCTAACCTGCCTGCTATGTTGGCAATAGACCTGTTTTGCCCCACACTTTTATTGAAATTCCTCGATTCAGGCATCTTATTTGAAAAGCTGAAAGTTCCTGGCCAATGTTTTTTCTCTGACAACACAGTATCAGAATTGTGCAATGAGGTTATGGCTACTCTGGGGTCAGTACTACAGCAGTCTGTGGGACAAAAATTCCACTTTAAGGGGTACATCTGAAATAGTGGTCACTGCTTTGACATCATGGGCATCACAGCACACTGGGTAACTAAACAGAGAAGATACATCCTCAATTAACTAAAGGAACAAGTGCATGCAATTTGGCATCAGGTAATGTTGTGTATGCAAGGGTGTCAGGACAGAAGCCACATGTTGATATCAGGGTTGATAGAGGTCAAGATCTAAGACTGCATATTTTGCTTTTAGGTATTGCTGCTGCAGACAATTGTTCAGGTTCCTTTCTGCCTAAACAATTGACAAGACATTGCACATTATCTCTGATGATTAGCCAGGATTCTCCAACATGTGAGCCTGAAGCTAAGGTTTTTTGGGTCCACTTCAAGGGAGCCAGCAGAGGGAAACGGGTTTCCTCTCAGACAAATTTGTGGGATCAAACTATCATAGCTAGGGAGCTGAACCACCAAAGGGGTGCAATTTTTCGATAATGGGTTAAAATGGTGCATTTTACAACAAACCTTCTGTGAAAAATTGCATAAAAAGGCATACAGTGTATAATATGTTTTGTAGGGACAGATATACAAAATAAGATTCAAAATCACCAATAGTGCACAGTGGGATTTTCATGATAACTTTGCCCACAATAGGCCAACATAACACATTACTATCATGCAGACTGTGCCCTTGTACCTTTGTGCTGGCTACAACAATATATGCCAGTATTTTCACATAAGAACATACTCATGTTTGCACTGCTCATAATGGCAGTAATGATAATGTAAGCAAATATTGGTACGACAAGAAAGAGTAACTGTCTCTTTAAAGAGAGACATCCATTTAACTAGGATGAACAAACTAGAAAAGGGGCAAGCATTCAGGGGAAGCCCCCGAACAACATAACACCTGAGAGAGGCAGAGCCGAAGAGAGCGGCCGAGCATGCAACATTCAAATGTTCTCTGGGCGTAAGATCGAGATGCTAGAGGTCTGACGCCTAAGCGGACAGAGAAGCCAAGGAGAAGGAAACTCAAGTCCCTGTGGTGGCTTGACAACGAATACTTCATGGTGAGCAGTGCGTCCATATAACAATGCCAAAACCACTCGCCTGAGGCATCAGCTAGACAGCCGGTTACAAACAGTGATACATGATCACAGAGAGGGAGTTGACAGAGAGCAAGACACTGGCAGAAGCAAGAAGCCGCAGAACAGGTACAAACAAAGAAGACCTAAGCAGACGCTGGCCCCTGGAGACATTCCCATGCACATACCAAGGTAGCAGAGAGAACGGGAGAGGCTGAAGAGCGATGCAAATCAGAGGGACAAAATACTCCAATAAGAGAAAGAGAATTCTATGAAGTAAAGGCAAGTGAAGCCTATGAGAGCAAAGAGACACAAACCACATCATCCAAGGAGAGGGACAACATTAACAGTCAAGAAAGCACACACCCCATAAGAAAGTGTCTGTTAAAGAATCCCAAAAGTCAAATCAGCCGAAGACAATGGATACGACAGGGAGCTACAAGTGATTCCTGGAAGACAATCCTGAGGCAAGAAGGAAAACATAAAGACCTTATGAAAGAGTTGCAAGAACTTGTACAGAAGGTGACAAAAGACAATTTAAAAATAGCCTACTAGCAATTTCTTTAAGCAAAGAAGAACTCTATGAAACAGACAATCAGCAGAAGCAAGACATTCTCCAGGCTTTTTGATTATCGTCTCATAAAACCAGCTGCAATGTCATTACAGTCTCTGCGTCCTTCTTCTGACCTGCCACATATAGTGTCAGGGTGGGATATCTATCGACTGACAAAGGTTGAGGACACATACTATTTACTAAAGTACTCTGCAAGGCAAAGGTCCCTATGGTAGCAACACCAGAGTCCATGCAGTTCGCTGTCTAAAGTACGGAAGAAATTCTAATTCCACCCGGTGGGAGACACCTTATTCCTGGCAGCCTTACCCTCTCCTCGTCCCCAAGGAACTTATATTAGAGTAGCTTCAAAATCAGGTTTACCATCGAAATATGGGTTGGATGATATGGCGGAGGTCATTAATCCTGATTTCCGATGGGATATTACAATTCTTCTGCACAATCACAGAAACAAACCTTAAAAAAGTAGACCAAGGGATCCTCGAGAAAACCATGTTCCATGTACCCCAAGAAGTGGAGGCAAAAAAGGAAACTGAGAGGATCAAGTGGATTCAGAGCAGCAGAAATTCCCCAAGTAGAAAACTGCATAAACTAAATAGAAGAGGTTTCCTCCTTAACAGATTTGGATTTTGCAGAGATGAATGATCCAGGCCTCGCAGAGACCTTTAAAAAGGTAACCAGCAACAAAGCCAGTTGCAGCCAAGCCAGTCCCTTTTTCTTAAATAGGGGTTGCTGTATCAGGGAGATACAACAGCAGAGGGAATACACCAAACACATCTAGTGCTTTTCCAAACACATAGGCAAACTTTTTTGGAGCTGGCTCACTCACAATTCACAGATGCTCATCAAGGGGTGGGAAAACCCCCAAACCAGATAATGTTCAAATTCTACTGGCCGGGGGTTTTCACTGATGTAAACAACTTTGTGCTGACCTGTGAAATCTGTCCAGAAACTGCGGCAACCCCAGTTCTGATAGCACCCTTACAACCAGAACCCATCATCGAAATGATGTGCATGCACACAGCGATGGATATGATAAGCCCGTTCGAAACTTCTAGATTGAGAAACTGCTTTATCCTTGTGAAAATAAATTACACCACCCAATATCCAGAACCATTTCTGCTGTGTAACAAAACAAATATTAAAATATATATTACCCTTCCTATTGAAAGTAGGATTTCTGAAGTAGATCTTCACAGATCAAGGCACAACCTTCATATCTCGACTAATGCAAGACGTAAAAGAATTGCTTGGTATAAAAACCATTAGAATGTCGGTTTACAATCTATAGACAGATGTCATGATACCCAAGGTATTATTGGTGGTCGGGAACACCCAACAAGCTTCATACTTCACTGGGATATTATCCTTTCAAACTAACTAATGGGAGGGAACCCCAAGATCTGTTAAACATGCTGAAGTAAACTTGGGAAGAAAGAGATGAGGCCCTTCTACCAATTTACAAAACTATCTGAAACTAAAACCCCATATGACTGCAGTGAGAAATATTGCAGAGAAACATCTGGGACAAGCTCAAAAACATAACCTGATTGTTCTCAGTTGGACAATAAGTCTTAGTTTGCCTTCCCACCTCAGAGAATAAGATGATTTCGAAGTGGTACAGTCCTTATGTAGTCTTGGAAAAAAGGGCTCCCTGAATTACCTTGCCTCCCAACCCGATAGATGCCAGAAAACACAAGTCTATCATGTGAACCTGCTCAAAGAGTGGAATGTAGACCCCAGTGTAGATACCACTGTGACCATGACCTGCCACCTCACAGACTCTGATCATATAAACACATTAGTTTCCCCAAATCTGTCACCCTCTCAACAGAGGGACATTAGCGAAATGATAGAGCAGTTCCTCAACGTATTTCCAGAACAACCAGGTAGGGTTGCTGTTTTCTTTCACCATATTAGAGCACCAGGGAAGACCATACATTTAAAACCATATATTACCCCAAAGCTAAAAAAATAATAATTGAGAAAGAGATGCTCAAGGCAGATATCATTGAGCCCTATAAGAATCCTTGGTCCTCCCCAATTGTTTTAGTCGCAAAACCTGACCAGCCCTGGTGTTTCTGCATAGACTTCTGAAAAACGAAACCCAATCTCGGTATTTGACAATTGCCCGATGCCAAGGATTGATGATCTGATCGAAAAGCTGGGTTCGGCCAAGTTTTTATCAACTCTAGATTTGGCAAAGGGTTACTGGCAAGTACCCTTAAATCCAGCTGAAAGGGAGAACACAGACTTCTCAATTCCACAAGGCCTGTTCCATTTCAAGTTATTATCCTTTCATCTGCACTGAGCTCCGGACACATTTCAACTACTAATGCACAAAGTGCCAAAACCATATTCTGCATTTTGTGGGGCTTACTTGGATGTCACAGTGGTGCACAGTGACACATGGCCCACACATGTTCATGTTAATGTTCATGTTAAAGGACATTTGTACCGTGCACTATCACCACTGGAGAAGTCCCCTGGCGCTCTGGCCGATCTGAAAAGGGAACAGGGGGTGAGTTAGTGGGAACGAGTGGGAAAAGTGCAAGAGACTAGTGATGTGCTGTTGGCAGCCGCAACCCGGTTAACACCATTCACTGGGCTTGGGTGCTTTCTGTTCGGTAGCCGGTGTGTGCTGTTGTGCGAGTCTATGTGTGGTTTGCTTTGTTTTTGCGGTGTAGTGAGGTTTGTGTGGTTTATTGTGCTGTGGGGTTGTGGTTGTGTTTGTTTAGAGTTTGAGAGATGTATGCAGTGGGGTGAAATTGTTAGTGGGTTGGTTATTGGCATCGTTGCTTAGAAGTGATGTGCTAAATTTCCACGTTGCGGCATTTGCTAACATTCACAATTCTATTTAAGTGCGGCATATGCTGACCTTCACAATTCCATCTAGGTGTGGTATTTGCTAACCTTCATGATCCTGTCTAGATGCGACTCAGGGTAATGTTCATGATTCCAACTAAGTGTGGCATATGCTAGCATTCAATATTCTATCTAATTGTGGCACATGCTAAGATTCACAATTCCATCTAAGCGTGGCACATGCTAAGATTCACAACTCCATCTAAGCGTGGCACATGCTAACATTCACAATTTCATCTAGTCTAGCGCATGCTGACCTTTACATTTCTATCTAGATGCGACATATATCATCATCTATACTTCATCGTCCATGCCCTCAGAGAGCCGGATTGAAAGCCAATCCTCGAAAAAAAAATCATCTGGCCCAGTCCACAGTGAAATATCTGTGATTTTTAATTGGAAATGGCATAATACAACCCCAGACAGAGAAAGTTGAAGCAGTCCAAGAAAAACTCCTACCCCAAAAACCAAAAGGGATCTTTGGGCTTTCCTTGGGATAACTGGCTATTATAAGAAATGTATCCCAAATTATTCCACCCTAGCCACTAACCTAACAGATAAGTTAAAGAACCCTAAGCCCCAAAAATTACTCTGGGATAAGAAAGACCAAGCGAGTTTTGATGGACTGAAAAGTGTACTCTGTCAAAAACCATCCTTTAAATGCCAGACTTCTATAAGGATTTCCTATTAAAACCCGATGCATTGAAGGTGCATTGGGGGGCAGAACTGTCTCAACAATACAATTGAGGTGAACATCCAGTTTTATACACCAGCAGAATGCTCATTCCCAGGGAACAATCCTACGCTACGGTGGAACCTGAGAACCAGACTAAAAGACACTAATGCAAGGGTAATTAGGTGGTTTTTGGACTTGCAACCTTTCTGTTTCACCATAGAACATTGAAAGGGAAAAGTATAAGGAAATGTTGACTTCCTAAGCCGATTTCCTATCAATCAACATGGGTAAGCCACCAACATAAGGGGAAAGGTATGTGACAAATCCAGGGAATGTGTCCCTTCTCCCCAAGGGGGAACCCCCCTCTGTGAGGCTAGGCAAGTGAGCCCTCTCCACAGCACCCTCCCTAGGGGTCGAGGCAAGTGGAACCTCAGGACTTCACCGGGAGCGACTTTCCCTTTGGGGGAAATGACTCCCGTTTCTTCAAGGTACTCCCTAAGCCATCCCCCATGATGGAATATATGGGACCATCACATATGAAGAACCATAGAAAAGTGAGAGACTTGACTAAGGATGATACATATTGGTACAGACAAGAAAGAGGAGTTGTCTCTTTAAAGAGAGACCTCCATTTAACCAGGATGAAGAAACTAGAAGAGACGGGTAGCCCAGTGATGATGAAGTAGAGAGATGCATACGCATGCAGAGGAAGACCCCGAATAGTGTAATAAAACCAGCTGAAATTATATCATAGTGTCCACGGCCTTCTGATCCGACACAGCATACACACATAAAAAAGTGTTTTTCTACATTTACCTGTTTCTTGACCAGCTTGGAGCTTGATGCTTCTGTACAGATATCAGTGTCCATTCCCCATCCACAATTGTCTCGGGAGGTTAGCTCAGTGGCAACATGCTCGTTTTGGAAGCAAGACGACACGGAGCAACACAGATTCGATCCCCCGGGTCCACGCTTAGAAACCTCTGGGCATTAAGCGTGTTCTAAATAACCTACCATATCATATCATATCATATCATATCATATCATATCAATGGAACCAGGTAGCAAGGAGAGCTTCCTTTTGCTGATCCTGACAGTTAAAGTGGGGAGGGCCTCCATCTCATTACTGCCACTGCTGCTCAGATCCTGAGCAGCCATTCACAGATTGTGGGTGGACTTTGCCTACTCAGGCCCTTCCCCAAAAATGCCCCTGCATCCCCTTCTATGCACATTTCTTTGCATGCTTTACGAGAAATTGTGAGTCTGTAATGAAATAGTCACTGTGGTCCAGAAAAACAGATCCCATTTTAGCCAGTTTTACCATACCAAAAATGCACCACAAATGACCACTGCACATGTTGAAGGCCTCAGTGGCCACTCATTGGAACTCCACTTTGTACATGTTGGACAGACCCCACGGTCAGTGCTATGCCATTACAGGTTAAAACAAAGTTTACAAAAGAGCTCTAGAAACAGCATTTGTATCACTATGTCATTGCCAGCCGCTGTCTAGTATATTCTACATGTTATGCATTTTCCAGAGTCAACCACGCAGGTTAGTTGCTACAATGCATCCCTCAGTTAGGTTCTCCCTCTAGTATACCTGTGTGAGCCAAACATGACCATTCCTCCCTTTCTCTAGGACCAACAGTGTTCACAATCTTCCTTCACACTTGATGATTCTTCCACTAGCATTGCCTTCTCCAGCTTTTAATCCATACTATTTGACTCATTCTCCCCTTACTTCTCACTGCTAACTTTCACTGCTACGTTCCAACATTCTCAACCATGGGCCAACCTATGCATATGCTGTCTCTGCACAGACATGCATTGGCTGCTGCACAAATGGAGGTGTGCCCACTTGTGAAAACCAAATTGTGTCTATTATGAATTATCTTGAGAAGTAATACATTAAATGAGAATAGGCCATGCATTTATGCATTCATTTTGCCTTCAACTAGAAAGAGGCCATATTAACACAATGGGTTTGCTTAAGCTATAATGGTTCCATATTTGCTTGAAAGCCATGTGAATCATGTACACTTGCTATTTTAGTATAACATATAGTAGTGCGTTTAGGCGCTAGAGAGAAACTGTTCTCTCATTGTCCATTCTGAATCGCGCACGGAAGTTTGTTTTTGTACAGTGTGGAATGGAATGAAAAGAATTGTCTTTGCCAGTATCTGTTTGGCCCAGGAAGATGGCCTTGGCTGGCAGGAGCTGCAGGCAAGGAGAGAATGTGCTTTTTGGTTTGAAAGAAACGTATTCGCTGACTGCAGAAAATCATTGTTTTGAGTTCCGCAAATAAGCTTTCTCCCTGTTTCGAGGGAAAGACATGATATGATGGTCTGTCCTTATAATGTAGAAATCAAGAAATGTCACTGGCCCTCATTAGGACCTTGGCGGAGAACCATGGTGCTATTAGCACCATGGTCCATGCCGCTAAGGGTGCAATTCCGCCATGGTGGTTGGCGGACTTACCGCCCCATTCCGACCTTGGCGGGGCGGTAAGTCCCCAATCCCCATTTACCCTTCCCCATTCCCATTTTTGCCCCATAGGGCATAATGGGAGTGGGGAAGGCGTTAATTACGCCACCGTAAATTACGGTGGCGTAATTAACAACAAGGTCCCTTAGCGCCATGGATTTTAACACCTGCTAAAAGCAGGTGTTAAATCCGCCATGGCGCTAAGGGAACTCGTACTCAGGCGGTAAGGGTCGGCGATGTTTACGCCGGCGTAAACCCCTTACCGCCTGGGTCGTAATGAGGGCCACTGTGAACTATGTTCATGCACTTAGATAGACATGCTTTCTTTCAAGAGAAATGCTATGCTGGCTGAATTGTATGTATTACGCACACATAGCCAAAGAAATGAACAGACTGCAATTTGCGTCATTGAAATGTATAAACAGTAGCTGTTCAGTTAGGCATTAGGCGCACCACTTGAGACTTCAGATGCTGTACGCAGACTGCATTGGGATACTACTTGGGACACTGCATAGCATTGGTGACACTGCATGTGGGACACATTCTGCATTGGGAGACGGCAGCAGGAGAGGGGGAGTTATGCATTAGGAGAGAGCGGCAGACGACTCAATAGATCAGAGGGGAGTCTATCTTTTGGATGAATGAGGACTCTGAGGGGTGGGAGTCATGAGTGTGTGGCTGGGGAAATGCTGATAGAGAGAGCTAGTGGGAAGAGGAGCTGTCCCATTAGGGGTTGAGAGAGGTGTGTGTGGACAGGGAAATGATGAGAAATGTTATGTTTTGCTATTTGCTAATGCCAGCGATGCAGTAGGCTCAGCTGAGAGCTTGAGAAGGAGAGGGGCTGGAGAAGTTGCAGTAGTTTGGCACCCATGTCTAGAGGTTACACATTTGCTTGCTTATGTAGTAATTTGCAGCGGTTTTATCATATAATGCAATGCATGAATAAAGTGTATTGTGTTTGGAATTTAACTGATTTCCGTGTCTTATTTTGTGATCTTTTCATGTTAGTTTGTCCCATAGCATAGCAATTTTGCTGTAGTTTCTCAGATGCATCTCAGTAACACAGTGCACCATTATTTTCTAGTTTTCACAAATGGCGTCCACCGTGGGGACTTTGCGGAGCTGATCGATGACTGGAACAGAAGAGGATGTTTTGACTGCCGAGTTTGTTGCAGCAGCTGGTACTTCTGATCCACTGATCGAGATAGCGAAGGTGAAGGTTTTTGAACACCATGTGCAGCTGTGGATGCTGTTTGCATCTTTGTTTGGAGACACAGTGATCGGGGAAATTCGTCTTTGATGGGAGTTCATGGGAGTGCAAGACTTTCTTTGGAATCGTTGGAATTTGGTGAGCATGATCCACACATAGGACCTAGTTGTTTGTCTTTGAAATCCAAATTTATTTGTTTTGGTTGAAAATCTGACCTTTGTTTGGATTTATTTGCTGGAAATGTGTGCATATATTTGCCAAGCTAGAAGGCTAGAACTATGTGTTTAGAGATGCCTGAGATTGGTTTGGGAACTTGCACGTGTTGTGAGGCTTTGTTCATTGAAAAACCCAGAGGGTTAAAAAATGAAATAATAGTGAGTCCATACCTTAATGGCCTTAGAACAATAAACAATAAGGGATACACTCAAGAATATGCTAGAGAATTGGGACAAGGTACCAGAATCAGAGCACAAAAGAGTGTAAGTGCATGAGATAGATGTGGCCCAAGAGGAGAACCAGTTACCTAGGGTACACTTGAGTGTGATAAGTGCTATGTCACGAGAAAATGGCTCACAGACATGTTGTTCCATTGACAGTTCAGTGGTTCAAGATAACGCTGCCATGTCAGCAGGGTGACTGAATGTTTCAGTAGAGAGTACATGTATGCCAGAGATATGTCCTATGTTAGAAGTAGTACCCATCGTTGTTGTGAGTCCCTTTGTAGATGTATGTAGGGCAGTTCTGATGATGCATCCTTGCAGAGAGATGCTTTTGCACAGCAACACTTAGCATTGCATTCTGATTTGATGGGGAGAAGTGAAATAGTGAAGATATTTGACATATATTGTAATTGCACCAATTTGCGAGTAAAAGGGGAAGGTGACAGTGTATTATTGCCTGACAGATTTGGGATTTATTTAGATGGCAAATTGACAACGAATTCTGTAAAAGGAACATGCTTTGATGTGCAGAATGCATTGAGCTTTGCTAGAATGCCTCGGGGAAACAACACTGATAGTACTAACGTTTATAGTAGAATGTGGGTTGAGAGATTAGAATTGTCACAATATTGCACATTGTTACCAGCAGCAGTATGCCAGGAGGACATTGTTAGTTTACTGAATGAACTTGCAGATGCAGGACACAGAGGGTATGCTTTGAATGAGTACCATTTTTGTCGACCTGAGGATGCCAATGGCCATAGAGATTGTGGCAGAGGAAATTAATGTTGCATTAACATTGATAAAGATAGAGGATGCTTTTGTCACACTGAATATAGCTTTGTGTTATGTTCCAATCTTGGAGTTTTTGAATTATTTGAAGGAATTAATTCTGTTTACATTCCTGAAAGACAGAAATGCATTGTGCAGAGAACATGGGAGCAAGATGCTTCACAGTGTTGACAGCAGCTGGAAAGACAGACCTTTGTATATACTGAATCTGAATGGGAATGGGCAGACATTGAGATTTTAGCATTGCTGTCTGAGGGGCAGCCACAGTTTTTGCGTAGTTTATGCAGTAGTGCAATGAGAAATGAATAGCTTTTGTTTTGTTTGAAATACAGCTTGATATATGCCAACAACTGATACTGCACTTTCTTTCTTTTTGATTTTGAGTTACATCTGATGCTGGCAAGACTGCCTATGTCTGACAACTGGCTGCCAACCCAGATTGACCTGTCCAGATGTTGCTGTGTGACTCAATCTGACTGCATTCTGAGTTGACAACCTGACATTGAGCACATGTTCCATGCAAAGTTGTTGAAAAGCAGCAACAATTCAGCAGAATGCCACTTGAGGCATTGGTGTGTGAACACTATATCCGTTCTACCTTGAGAATGTACATGGGAGAAGCTTGCTTGCTGGATGATTTCCAGGCTGATTTGCCCTGAGAAATCCTCACACAGAAATGTATTTTGCCCTGATGTTTTCAAATCAACATGTTTGCCACAAGTCAGTACTGCGAGCTGTTTGCATTAACGGAGAAGAAGAATATATTTGCCTTACTTTGCCGTAGACTGGGTTAAGGCTGGGGCTAGGGGATGGAGATGATACGTATGGGCAAAAGATATGAGAGAAATGGGCCCTGACACCTATCCCCCAGTGTTTGTTTTCATTGAAAGAAGCTTTGACCCATGTGTGGACAAACATAAGGTCCATTGCTATTTGCAATTTTCTGCATTGTTTTGAGCGCCAGTGCTGCATGATAAAATGTGTTCAACACCAACAATTTGTTTGCTCTATCCGCAGAAAGACGCTTGGAGTAGCAACTGGGGGAGAGTGAACAGAAGACTAATTGAGATTGAGGAAAGGGCCAGATTGCAGATTGCAGCATTGAATCTGTTTTGCACCCACAAGAAACCAACGTATTGTTTTGCTTGAAGAAGCCTGCTTGCAATGCAGTGAGCAGGGAGCAATGATTTGAGCTTTTGTGAATGAGCCTATGTCAGTGAGGCTCCATGATAGTCACTGATGATGTCCACATGCCATGCTGGACACTGGAACTATACCCAGCTATGCTATCCCAGAATTATACTATGCTACTGTATGTTGTGTGCAGATGTGAGGACACACATACTGTTTGGCCACAGACTAAAATGATGAAGTTCGTTTAGCTAGAGACTGACTATGTGACACTTGTTACTTGCCTTGCTAATGACTGGAAATATTCATGAAATGTCTCTTGTGTGCAAGAGAGAATTGAAATTATATGTAAAACATCAGAAATAACTGAAATGATTGACCTATGTCCAGAGAGCACATGCTTTGATTTCACACATTTGAATACACATGCTTGATAGTTATGCATTTTGAACACCAGGATGAGATATATTTGATCCTGATATTTTGCTGTTTGATACTTATGAATTGCTATGCATCATTTAGACAGGTTATTAGAATGAATGCAACATGGTTTGACACTATTGCATTGCTATTTGCTTGCAGTGACCATTAGAAATGTGCCTGCATATTTGAATGCCATAGCTTGTTTAGTTTTCCATACCATGTGCATGTTGCCAGAAATCTGATCTGACACGCTTGTCAACTAGGTATTCTATGCTTGTCATTGCCTTAGAATGTTTGAGAAGCTAGCTACATCATTTGTTTTAGTATGTCATGTTATGACTGACCTCACACTGTCTGTCTAGTATAAGTATTCCAATATTCTTTGCCAGAAGCTGTTTGGCCCAGGAAGATGGCCTTGGCTGGCAGGAGTTGCTAATGCTAGAGATGCAGTAGGCTCAGCTGAGAGCTTGAGAAGGAGCGAGGCCGGAGGGGCTGGAGAAGTTGCAGTAGTTCGGCACCCATCTCTAGAGGTTGCACATTTGCTTGCTTATGTAGTAATTTGCAGTGGGTTTATCATGCAATGCAAAGCATTAATAAAGTGTATTGTGTTTGGAATTGAACCGATTTCTGTGTCTTATTTTGTGATCTTTTCATGTTTGTTTGTCCAATAGCATACCAATTTTGCTGTAGTTTCTCAGATGCATCACAGTAACACAGTGCACCATTATTTTCTAGTTTTCACACACTCGCATGAGGACCTGCAACGCTACCTCTCTGCCCTGAACTCTCCCAAATCCTCTCTTGTTAAAGCGAAAATGGAATTTCTAACTCTCCCTTACTTACTCTCCCCCCAGCCATCATCACTGGCTACTGGGCCCCCCTAAACTCACTCCTCACTCCTTCTAAACCTATGACTATCAACTCCACTCTGCCAGCTAATGACCTAGTTGAATACTTCACTGTACACATTTCCAAAATTAGAGACTTTCTCCTGACCTTTCTCACTCTCCTGTCTCCTAAATTCTACACTCTGCCTACTCTACCAGAAAATATTACAGAAGAAATCCTATATCTACCAATGAAGGCTAACCTCTTGTCCACCCCATCAGACCCTCTTGCTCCTCAGCTTGTCCAGCCTATTTCCCCTTTAGTGGCCTCTCACCTTGCTGAACTCTTGAACCTGCCCTTCAAATCTGCTTGCTTTCCTTCTATTTCCAAAACGACCGAGGTCATCCATCTAAATAGCAAGTGGTTGGCTCTAACCTACTGGCTAACGTTTGC
This sequence comes from Ambystoma mexicanum, assembly GCF_040938575.1. NCBI lineage: Eukaryota > Metazoa > Chordata > Amphibia > Caudata > Ambystomatidae > Ambystoma > Ambystoma mexicanum. The sequence goes on from NC_090922.1 coordinate 900,003,846, forward strand.
CCCTAGTCTCTCAAAGTGTGGTACTCAATCATCGTACACATTTCTTAAACTTCCACAACCTTCAAGACCCCCTATGAGCAGGTTTCTGCACCTGTCAATCCACAGAAACTGCTCTCATGAATATCTTCAACTTAATTGCCTCTGCTAAGCACTCCAACCTATCCTCTATCGTAATTCTCCTTAACCTGTCCACTTCCTTTGAACATGTTGATCACTCTGATCACCTTAATTCTCTTTCTTTTGTCTGGATTTGCGATCAAGCCCTTTCCTGGATTAAATCCTACCTGACACCTCATCAATTCTCAGTCTCCTGGAACAACATCACCTTTCAACTCACTCCTCTAACTTTTGCTGTTCCAAAAGGCTCTGTCTTGGTCTAGTCCTCTTTACACACTACATCTCTGCTCTTGGAGTACTAATCTCCTTCTTCTGGTTCTTGTACCAGCTGTTCACAGACGACACCCAAATCATATTCTCTTTTTCTGAACACTCCTCTGATCTCTCTATCAAAATGTCCAACTGTCCCTCTGCCATTATATAGTGGATGGCTTTCCACTCTCTGAGGTTAAACTCTACCAAAAAAGAGGTGCTCTTCTTCTCTGACAAATATTCTTTCTCATCTCTTTCCCTTCCTATTCAGTTCCTACCTACTCTTATTCAACTCGAAACGTTTGCCTCATCTATGACCCTTCTCACGCTTTCTCTATTTTCATCTACCAAACTGCAATGGCAGCTCACCTCAACCTCCTAAATATTAGGAAATTCAGGGACTTCTTTCTTTTCAACACCGCCAATCATCTCTTAGCCACTTTTGTCTTCTCTAAACTGGACTACCGTGACTGCATCCTATTTGGTCTGCCCAACTATGCTTTCTGTCTTCTCGACAAGGTCATTAGCTTTGCTACAGGACTCTCTTTGAGCTCACACATTTCAACCTATTTCCTCCTACCGTCACTATGCTGGACGGCTGACGATGAAAAACAGGGCCATATTTAAATTCCTCTCTTGGTTCACAAATCTATGCACGGTAAGGCACCACTGTAGCTATCCTCCTCTATGCAACTTTGCAATTCTTCTCGTAATCTCTGCTCCCTCGACTACGCTTGTGGCACTGCACCCTACCTATTACACCTCTGTCTTCTGATCTTTCTCTCTTCTTGCTCCACTTGCATGGAAGTCTCTTCCTTCTAACATTCAAGAAGCAGTCCACATCGATTTGTTCTAAACAAAACAAAAAAACGACTTCCTCACCTACGAGTTACCCTCTTAACATACTACTCATCTGCCTTCTAGCTAACATTTTCCCCTCAACTTTAACCTACATGTGTCCCTATTGTTCGGTGCCACCGCTCTATCTTGACATCCATCCTGGTCACATAATTCAGCTGGCTATACTGCTTACCTGCACTTAAACATGTCTTATGTTGATTGTCCTTAATCTATGTAAGTCCAACCATGTATTGCCCCTGTGACTCTTCCATTTACTCCCGTCCACGACCTGGTCAGAATGTCACTCAAACTTACCCTCACTGCTTCCTGTCGAATCTGATTTTGTATCTACTGTACGTTCTTTTATTTCATTTTGTGTGAAAGAGCATTGTTCCTCCCTGTATATAAATAAATAAATAAATAAATAAATAAATAAATAAATAAGGCAAACATCCACGTTTTGGAATGTGAAGCTAATGCAGTTTAGTTGCCAAGGGACCTGCTTTCAACCTTACCTGGTGATCCATGGGTAGTTCAATTTAAAGGTGCTATTTAGTCATTGCTGGTATCCTTATGAACTCATATTTCAAAGCATAAGGTGCCACTTTTCATTTGTATGTCATGGGAGGAGGATAACTCACATGAAGCATTACAAGAAGGATGCACTGTGCCAATATACAAGGATGCCTTAATTTAATGCTTGCAAGAGGGTCTTGGGAATCCTAAGCCTAGATAGATCATCAAAAGGAGCAGAGAGCAAACCATCTGTCGCACCATGTTTGATGCCCAACTTCTGGGCACTTCACCGATCGGTCTGGCTGGCCAGCAGGAGCTTGCACAAATCGCTGATAATCGCCAAGCTGCTCCCCTGAAGTGTGCATTGCAAGAGTTTTTATTGTGGCTGAGATTAATAACTCGAATCTCAGGTGCATGTCTCATATTGAACAATCATTCTTCATAAAAATGAACGGCCACTTCATTGTGGAAGACTCTGAAAAAACATCTACCCAGTGTCAACACACACGCTCAGATCATGATAATGTGGTGTTACCCAGTTAATGTCAGATGCTTCCGTATTTAATCACCCTAGACATGAGCGCTCAGCATCGCCACAGGCACATTACCTGTGTACAGGCCGATAGCACCCATAACAGACCTCCCTCCTCTTGGCTGAAAGGCCACCATCCTCTGTGGTTTTCCAAAATAGTTTACAAAACCGCTGACATCCTCGCAATATAACAAATATTTTATAAATACATTTCCTCAACTGATTGTAATAGTTTGCTGTACTCCATATATCCAGAAAACTGAAATTGTTCACCTTTGACATGTTATATTCATTAATTAGAACATGACTAGAAGGAATACTTAAAGAGTTATTAAGCTAGCAACAATAATGGTGTTTCCAATGTATGCAAAGTAAGTGGAAGGCATAGCAGGTCTTCCGATCTTACCTAATGTGAACTCTTACTCTTAGGGACAAAAGGAAAACTGATTGTCACAGAGCACTTCTTTAAATGCCATCAAGCCAATACACGTGTGAAAATAACACGCCTAATTACAATTGCTATATATTAAACCCGGAATAAATACACAACCTTTTTATTCTTCTGATATATTTAACACATTAAATTCAATGATTTACTTACGGCCAGGTATAGCGCAGCATACACACTCAACGCTGCTTCTTTGGATGGAAAGGTCTTTCTGGCTTTGAGGACAAGTTCTGGGTTTCCTGTACAGGCTTGTGTATTCGTAATAAATTGTGTGAATTGTTGGCAACCAAGATCTGTATAGTTGGGTTTGCAAACTGTGAGAAAATGTGGTGCCAGATTTCCAGTCACTACTTGTCCAGCATTTACAAATATATCGGTAGCAAATAATCCAAAAGTATAAATACCTAAAAAGAGAGAAAAAGTAAGATACGTTTAGAAGTTGGTATTACCACCGACTTTATGATTATACAGTTAAACACCTTGCATGCATTGAGTTCAACCAGTTATTGTTCACATGACATGTTATTGTAATCATGCTATTGTTTTAGCAGGACTAGACCATTAAGTTATTGTGATTGGATAGAGTGAGCTGATCTATTAGGAAATTTCCCGACTGATACAATATCAGACAAAATAGAGAAAATTGTATGTCATGTCAGACTATTTATAGGCGTGATGTAAAAAAAAAATAAAAGAACATATTGGAAATGTAGCACTCTAAAAACGATGACTGTTCGGTCAATATGGCTACTGGCTGCGGTTTAGTGCAGTTTAGACACCGATCATAGTTCGAAAATGTACCCAGTTGCACTCTAGTAAAATTGTATAAGAAAAGCAAATTCGTACTGTTTGTGTAAAAATATTTCATTAACAAGTAGATATGATCGAAACAGTTTAAGGAAAACTCAAAACTCGCGAATTTAGACTCGTTCAACCAGTTTGGAATGTTTGAGTTGTTTCCCCCGAGGCTTGAAGTATAAGCTTCCAATGAGCAGCGCTTAAGTAATAGAACACGAGGAGGGGGGTAGGGGTCGAGCTAATGATCCGGTAATGCCCCTGGCATCAACTACAAGCCTGAGCGAAGCAAATCCATATGGCTCCTCATATTCAATCTTACCGAATTTAATCTGCCTCCCGAGCTGACTTGCTCTTTCACTTATCCAGAGGAAATCCTTACTGGCTCCCCTGCTGCACAAGTGTTTTTATTATGCAGCGTCTAAGGAGAAAACGCGTGTCACATTATAGGCTCACCACATATATACCTGCATAACTTTTAATCAAGCTATTGCAACGCTGGTGGCCATCTTAACACGAGTACTCTGCCTCAACCTCATGTCTCCTTCTATGATACGCAGCATGGATTGTATCAATGCTCTTTGCGTAAAAAAGCATCCACATGTCTCTAAATTCAACATAAAAGCTCCTAGGACTTTTAAGTCTTGGGATACTATTTCTGTGAATTCTACGGTAGAGCGTATCAGTTGCAGGAATATAATACATCAATACATTTCTGCTGGGTGATCATTGTAGCTACTTGTTTATACCAAGCGTTACCCTTAGGTCACTCACATCTACCAGGATACAGCTAGATTCATGCATTTATATTTCGCTTCATCAAAACAATGCACGGCGCAGCAAAAAAAATGTCATTTTAGCATGGGAAGAGATATCGTTCTTCTCGTGTGTTTATTGGTTAACACATGATGGTGTACCCTGTGTTCATATGATCTCTGGTCAAGACCACACTTTTTTTAAATAAAAAGAGGGAGCACCACAGAGCTCCCAATGGCCGCATACACTCTTGTTGTATTAATCAATACATTGCATCTCCCCAAAGGATCGATTCCTAATACCTTAGTCACAGTGTGTGTTAATGTTAGTAACATGCTGAGGAAGGCACACTACTATTGTAATTTAACCAATGTGTAGTACAATATAATAAAATCAATTCTTAAGGCATGACAAAAATCTTTTTGCCTAATATCTTACCCATACTACCTGTGAGATGTTATAATACTTTAAACATTTTTCATAAATCAGGTAAATCAGGTATGCAGAAAATTAGTCCCACTCTATTCAAAGTATCGTCTATCCTTCAAAGGTGCACCTGGTATCTGTTTTAAGACAGAAAATACAGAGCTGTTCTCTCTTAAAGAGGAGGGTTTCTAAGAGATCTCCTCTATGAGGGACTTTAACTTTTTCTAATACTTTCCGTGTGAAGTCCATCCAAGTATGTTGTTGGTTAACAAAATGTTCTACCAAAATGATAGACACAAAAGAAATTTGGTAGATTCTGCCTCAAACCCATGATTAGAAACTATGACGCAAAGCTCATTCCTAAACTTCTTTACAGAATTGAGACCCATCCATTTGCCATTTTAGAACATCTAATGGTAGTAAAGGGAAGGATTTGGAAACGTATCCTGAACTTACCCATGAGTTTCCCCATAGTGGCTATTCATTATGATCTGGGCCTTGTTTCCCTTGCAGCACGTGCACACTGGAAAATTCTGTCTTTAGTGATGAAAATCTTAATTCCGGTGGAGGGTAGTCTATACGTAGACCTCAAGACATTTTATGAGGCAAGGTCTTTTTATTCTTGATAAACCTGGCTGTTCCCTTCAGGATTTGGTAGAATATCCCAGTAGGATCAAATTATTACTATATCAACACGATTGGATGTCCACAATCGATAAATTACACTCATACCATTCATTGGTTCATTTGAGTAAGGAACATAAGAGAAGGGGCACTTTGACTCCTTTCCTTAGTATATACCAAGATAAATTGACCCAAACCTTTATATGCTTTTGTTGGAATCTGCTTAACTCCAAAGAAATTATATTTAAATACAACAGGATTCTTGGAGATCTGGTAGCTTGCAGATTCTGTGGGTCTTCAAATCATGTTGAAACCGCTAAACATTGGGTGATGAATTGCTCTGTTCTAAACTCTTTACGTAAACTTTATCTGGGAAAATGGGCTACCCGAGTGAACAATTTGGATTTAGGTGAATTTTGGAATAGATGCCTGTTGGGAAGAACAAAGTCAATTGTAATTGAAAATTACATCTTTTATCAAAGCACTGAATTTAGATGAGTTTTCTTTTAACTGAATGAACTTTTAACAAATGGAATGATTGTTTCTTTCCTTTTTTAACATTGTACAATGTTGTTTTTATTATGCTACTTTTATATGGATAGAAACTAATGTTTATTCTGTGTTTTTTTATTTATTAGTACCCGGCGAGAGTCAAGCAGAATGCAACACGCATTCTGATTGGCTCTCGCCGGGTCCTTACCTGGCCGAGAATCCTTTGATTCTCGGCCGGGACTCCAGCTGCCTTGTCCTCAGCAGGGGGGGGGCGTGGCAGCCCCTCAGCCAATGAGGAGGCTCGAAGCGGGGCCATCCCCACTCCGAGCCTCCCCATGGCTGAGAGGCTGCCTCTGTCCCCCGCTGGGGACTCCGGAAAGCTTCTTTTTTTTCCCTTCCCTCCCTCCTCCCTACCCCACCCCACTTACCTTCTTGCCCCTGCATCCCTGGTGGGGGACGATGGCAGCCTCCAGCAGTGTGGAGACTCTGCGCCTCCACACAGCTGCTTCCATCGTACCCTGGCAGGGACGAAAGGTACATTTTTTTTTTTCGTTTTTTTTCTCCCCCCCTCCCAACCCCACTTACCTTCTGCTTATTTTTTTTTGGGACTGGACGCGCTGAACAATTGTGTTCCCAGCGCGTCCACTCCCGAAGGGCACCATGGAAAGAGAAAACGGACTCCCGTTTTCCCTTTCCATGGCGGCCATTTTCTTGGTCGTTTTTTTTATTTTTTTATTTTCTGTCCCGAAACAGGCCGGGGTACTAATAGAAATATGACCCTTGCGGCGGGGGCATTACCGACTCTGGTAATGCCCCGGGGCCTTCGTTAAGGGTCGATAATGCCCCCGCCGCTCGGGTCGTATTGCTTAATTATGTAACTATTATAAGGTTGAGTTTTACTCAACCATAAAATTAAAAAATGTAAAAAACCAAAATGATTACGAGCATAAATGGTGATTTGCTCAAAGTCGGACACATATAGATTCACCAAGCAGGGGGTAAGAGGTCCCACCCCTCAAGGGGGTGCCAGAAATCTGTTAAACGTTTTCATTTTCAAATAGAAAAAAAGGTTTTGGTAGGAGCTATTTCAGCCAATTTCATCACAAAAGAAACCGGAAGTGACAGAGGTGGATGTTTTGCTCAAAGGATCTTATCAAAAGTTTCCTCTTGTCGGATCAGAGTGTGCAAAGCCTCAATATCAAGGGTGACAAGAAATTGCAATCCCGGATCAAAGGACATTTGTTGAATCATACATAAAACAGCTGTACTATCCTTTATGTACTATCTCATCTTCGCCACTTCATCTTTCACAAAGAAGTTGGGGAAATTGGCTCTAAAATAGAGCTTATCGCCTAAACGATGGGTCCTCCAGGGCGTGAACTACTTCCCTTGTGGACTTTGGGCAGGGAGTAAAAAGCTGGACATTTTGGGTGGACAGCTGTAAGACATTCACACTCCTTACAGCTAATATAGGTTTCACTCAGAACCTCTTCTACTATAGGGCCAATCATCTGTTTGATTTGATTTCATCACATTCACCACTACAGTATATCACAACATGCCAGTGCATTGTGTAACATTTCACCATCTAATCCCCCTGACCACCTCATATGCCTCATCTGGACAGAAACATCTCCATTGTTCCATCAAAGCTCTTCTTATGGTACTCTAAGGACTCACAGTCACCCCTACCATCATCACCTTTGCAATGGCTGCTCCATCATTTGACACGGGCAAGGTGGTGAGGCCTAGGGCTGTCAATTACTCAGCCAATGAAATATGCATCCTGGGAAGCCAGATCCTGAGTAGGGGTGAGCAAATATTTCCACCACGCAGCAAAAAGTGCAGCATCTGCACTGGAATCCACTTCCGTCCGATCTGCAATATCAGCATTACGGTTCTGCCATCACTGAAATTTCACCTGGTTTTGTGCAGAGCGTGGTGTGTTGTTCCCATGTTAGTGTCATGTAGCGAGACAAGACATTTTGCACAGGTCTTTTTTTTCAATGCATGCTATTCTCATGCAGAAACAAGGGAAACATTGTGCAGGTTTTTCTGAACTATGCTAGTTTTGTGCAGTGCCTCGAGAAACTTTGCATGGATTTTTGATCCATGGTAGCCTTGTGCATCAACATGAGAAACTTTGTGCAGGCCTTTTTTCGATCCATGCAAGCTTCGCGACACGAGAAACTTCATGTAGGTCGTTTTTGATCTGTGCTAGTTTCACGCAGTGACACAAGAAACTCAGCATTGGCTTGTTATAGATCTGTACTCATTTTGTGTTATGGCACAAGCAACTTTGCCTGAACCATGCTAGAACCTTTGCGAAGCTTTTGTTTGATTTGTTGTAGGTTCACGCAGTGGTGAGTGAAACTTTGTGCCGCTCCTTTAGATTCGTGCTAGGTTCGCGCAGTGGCACGAGCGACTTTGCACAGCTTTTGCTTGATTCGTGCTAGGAACGTGCAGCAGCACAAGTAACTTTGTGTCACTCTTTTTGATTCAGTGCTGGGTTCAGACAGCAGCAGGAGAAACTTTATGCTGCGCTTTTCAATTTGTTCTAGATTTGCGCAGCACCACAAGACTTTTGTGCCACTCTTTTTGATCCATGCTACGTTCATGCAGCAACATGTGAAACTTTGTAGGGCTCGTTTTGGTTTGCGAGATGGCACAAGAAACTTGGCCATGCTCTTTTCAATATGCAAGGGTGGCAGAGTGGCGGATTTCAGCAAAATGGATTGAAATCTTACAAATTTCACTTATGTGGCTGGAGTAATGGAATTTTGCAATTGCACCCAGTCCTGAGCCATTGCAAGTCCCTCTTCAGTGCTGAAAAGAACCTAGGGGCCTCTGCCTGTCAGAGGATCTGGGGTGACATCACAGCGGTCATCAACGCAGAGGGGTCGACAGATTGTACTTTTGAGAACACCAATAAGACCTTGGATGACATGAGGATCCAGAGCCAGAAAAAGGTGAGGGTGGCCATTGAGGCAGGAAACAGTGTGGCTTATCAGTTCTCATGACCGCTATCATGTAACATTGCCACAGGTCTGGATCCTAGAGAAGGTGAACCCAGCGCTTCATCCCCAGGTCCTTGACTTGCAGGTCTGGATCCAAGCTGAGTGTAACTACACAAAGGGAATTGACTCCTGCATTATTACAATGTCATGGATGAGATGGCATGAAGAAAGAGAGGGAGTATGTCTATCACTAACATATTTGTTGCAAGGTGGCTCATTGGCACAATGCAACTATGGTAAGGGACACATAGACCTAGGGGGAACATGATGGGATTGGGTGCACATGGTCAAGTAGTGAAAGTGAGTTATCGATGCTGTGTTCATGTCATTTTTAAAAACAAACTGTATCCATGTTCTGTTGGTCAAATGTAGTTACATGAGGTGGTGTGATGCTCTCACAAGTGTTGTCTTTAAGGACATGTCCACTCATGTCCTCACACTACAGCCATCTTGTGCAACATGATGCATACATGTGTGGGTTGGTGGCCATGGGGAACTGTGAGAGGTGAATGTGAAGACCATGTAGGTTGGCCCACATGTGAAAACCGTACTTGGTTGCTCGTCTTTTGTTTTAAATTCCCATGTCAAGTAGGAATTTCATTCTCCATTGCGCTGCCCATGCTTTTGTCAACAAGCATAATTAGCAAGAAATATTTGCAGGGTGTCAATGAACAAGGTGATCTTTAGTGTATGTCATGATGGGTCCACAAGTCCTATATCCTCTGTTGACTCTTGCAAAATGCGCATCTATTGGACACAGTTCACAAAGCCTTTCTGGGATGCTCATAGCAATATGGATAGGTATTACGCTGTGAAATGGAGGTCAAGTGCCAATGTGGAAAAGCACCCTTCCCATTGTGCTGTTTCTGTAGACAAACATTTGAGAAATGCATCTGTGCCCAGAAAATGTCATACATGCTGCAGTAATGGCTGCATGGCCACATATGACATGTCCCTGCAAACATGTGTATGGTTTATGATTGGAACTTGCCAACATCCATTGCCTAATGAAATTCTGACGCTTGCCAAGTGAGCAATGTTGTGCTGTGTGTGTATGTATAATTGAGGAGGGAAGTGTCCTATAACACTGGCTAGTTGCCTGCAGCGTCATATTTGTATGCCAGGACATGTGTATACACATTCCTAAGGTGATGCTTTTCTCTTATCGTACTTTCCTGCGTCCAAGTAGCTGAAGAGGGACATGCCCGTGAGGAGGAGCTGCATGCCAGGTAATAGGCCTCCGGATGTCTATGTCATCCATTGGCAATGTTGCTGAGGAAGAGAACCTAGTTGAGGGTATTCTAGTGGACACCTCAGCAGCAGAAGGACAGGAAAAGGTTTGACAGGCGAGAGGGGTGCAATAGAGCCTGGAGATCTCAGTTGTGGTGTCAGGTGTTGTATGTGGAGAGGGAGGAGGACACTGATGGCCTGCCTTTGTTGGCATGTGGAGGATATAAGGGGAATGCACATGCTTCATACCTTGGTGTGAGACATGAAACTGTGTAGGACACTAAAGAGGTGACAGCACATCCTCCTGTCTGAGGCTCATCAGCTGCAACACTATGTAACTTGTATGACACCTCCACTCAACCAATGGCTGGTTCTTTGGCAAAGGAGACTTTCCAGTCCACAGCGATGCCACTGCTGGCAGGTTGATTGCATTGGGCCAATGGCCCCAGTGATGATGTGCTTGTCACTCGACAGCAGACTGAACTGCATCACAGGGAGGTGGTGTTGCTCTTCACCTACCTGGGAGATGCACTGAGCACGGGTGTCCTCTTTGGACAGGCCACTTCAATGACCCCATTCTGCACCCTCACATGTGTGCACAGACAACCTAAGTGGGTATTCTGTGCCTCACATCTGCTCTGGCTCATCTGTTGCTGTTACACCATCAGCCTCTTCGGATGTGCCTTTGTCCCTAGTGGGGATGTCGGTCCATACCAAGGCAGAAAGGGTTGCAACCATGATTAGACTCCAGGGGGAGGAGGGGGCCTCTGGGCCTGCAATGGTGCCCAGTGGAGAACTGGCTGTGGTTGCCCTAGAGACATTCCAGAATAGTGCCAACATGGTTTCCTATCTCAGCCTCTGATCAACGTTGTGGAGGGTAGAACCAGTGGCTGAGACAGATTGCCAAGCAGAGGCAGTTGTTGTGTCAGGTGTGAGATTGCCATCAGGGCAGATAGGAAGGTGCAACGGATCTAAAAGCATCACACGTGCAAGGCATGAGGCTACTATAAGGTTTGTGAGAAACCAAAGGGTGTCTCCGGGATCTATCTCTAAGGTGGCCAGGGCATGGCCATCACCTTTGGATCCAGACACTGGGGGTGGACTAGTGTGGGAGGATCACCTGGGTGGGTGATCTTCAGGGAGTGGGGGTGAGGCAACCGATAGTGAGACGCAGTATCCCCTCTTTCCTGTGAACATACCCCATCCTATTTTCTAGGATTCTCCAACTCCCCAACTTAGGCCCCCTCCTCTCTACATAAATACTGGGCCGAGGAAGAGGACGACTGCGAGTAAAGAGGCTAACCCTTACATATCTCATTGGACATGTCCCATTAATCAGGTCAGGCAAAGTCAGGCATTTGACCGTAATCACATACATCTGATACCCATTAGCTCCCCACACATGGATAAAAGGCGGAAAATAGAGACACACTATGAGCAAGGTGAGATACGAGAAGGAGCAGATCTTCTGGACCCACTGCAGCAGGATGACTGATTGAGGGACCAGAGCAAAGGATAGGAAACCCCTGAGGTTCCCTGCAGGAGGTGGTTGCCACAGGGAACCGTGGAGGACATGCAGAGAGAGCTGAGTCCCAGACATAAAGAAGCCTGCATTCTGTGCCAAGGAAGCCAGCGACCCTCCCGGGTGAATGACAATTGGGGAGGCAAGGCCAAGCCTGTGGTATCAACCTTGACACATGAATCAAAGCTGCAAAGACAAGAAAGGAATGCACACAACCGGTGTGTAAGAGAAGGAAATGAAAGGCCCGTTTGTGTCAAGAAAAGATTGAAGCCCCAACAGTGTATCATACGATTGCAGGTTGCGCACATTCTGATGAGAGGCAAAAGAAAGCAACCCAGCCAATCAGTGGGTCTAACGGGCAACCAGCTATACAATGTTGCATGTACCAATCTGCTGCCATTTTGTTCACTCTAATCAGTACTGTATTTATTTAGAGGCATGCCTCACTGATAAAATACAGTCAATGGTGAACTAACCCCTATGTATTCTATAAGTAGCTGGTCTGATAGCACAGTGAGTAGAGTGCTTGCTTTGACATCTGTGCAGAGCCTGCTGACAAAGGTTTGAATCCTGTCAGGGCCAAACTCAGCCTTTCATCTTTCCGAGGTCGATAAATGAGCACTACACACCGTTGGTAATAATAAGCAGCGCTCAGATACCTGAGGGTTTGTAGCGCTATATAAATGCTAAATTATTATTATTATTATGTTCCCCTAACCAATCCCTCCCACTGATAAGTTGTATGGTTTTCCACATAGGATGACATTATAGATGACGTACATTGGGGTATAAGACCTCTGTCTTATCAAGTTCGTGTGTGAGTGTTCAAGCATCAGTCCGATGTCTGCCAGTTGACCCTTCTTTATTAAATTGAGAATAAAGTAGTACTTATTCTATGAACTTGTACGGTTATTTGGTCAGAGATCTTTATTGGTAATTCTATCTAGCACAAGAGATGCTTCAAGGTGCAAGAGCACATGTTGGTAGCAGTGCGGATGGTTCATGTCTAGTCGACCCAGGCTCAGATCCAGAACTTCAGACATTTGGCTGGTCACGCCATTAGCCAGAGGATCGCAGTGCTCCCTGTGGAGAACGGTGCACAATAAAAACACATGTGAAAGGATATAGTTGGCAGGTCACCCTTTGATTAAATTCATGTCCGGTTCCTGCAGGTGCCCCGTGGATGTAAGGCAAACTAGTCAATTGAGGGAAAGTTGATGCTGAGGTACTCGAGCTAAGCCACAGACTTAAGTATAACATTGAAAGTGCAAAAAAAATAGCAGTTGGGATTGTGTTGTAAAATATATATATATATATATATATATATATATATATATATATATATATATATATATATATATATATACACACTAGCTGTCACCGGCCATGCATTGCTGTGGCTCAGTCTGGTTAAATGGAAAAGAAGGCAAAGAGAAAGCGCACGTTTCTAATATGTTTAATTTCACAATGCTTGTGGGTATACAATATTTTTTGTTGTTCCTTTGTCTGTGCAGATATAGAGATTGTCTGGTTTGCCGACTGTAGAACACGGAACATATAGTTGTCCATGTGAGAAGCAATCTGTGTTTAGATCTAAACCGCACAATTCTAACGATTGGCCTTGAGCTTTGTTGTTGGTGATAGCAAACGTTGGCATGAATTGAGCTGTTACGATTTCTGCGCCGAACAACGTCATTTGGAAGCATGAGTTGTATTTCCTGATGTTAGATAGGAAATGCTTTGATTCAGCGGTATATCCGGCAAGCAAAGTTTTTAATGGCTCTGGTGGTTCTCCAAGTTGAGGCAGTTTAATTTTCCCAGCGGCGCAACACATTCCTTTAGTTTCTCCATTAAATTTCAGAGCCTTGCAATAAGGACACACTTCAGTCATGGTGCTGATGAGAACATGCCGGCTCAAACTATAATCATCAGCTGGGTTGTACCGGAATGCAAGACGATTGTAATGGCATGATTGCTAAGCACGGAGTCGTGTTTGACGCTGATCTGCTGTTTCTTGTTGATGTCTTTCAGCCACTCTCAGCCTGTCGCGTTCATTCTATTGAGAAAGAAGCTGCAGAACGCAATCGCTGTGCTCGCAACCGTGCATCCTGAAGTCTGGCTGCACGTTGCTCTGCTGCTTCCTCGGCACATATTTGAGCCATTCTAAGTCGGAAACATTGCAATGGAATCATAAAATAATCAGTACTACGTGTGTCGTTTTTATGTCCAACATATGGCGCTGTTTTTAGTAAAATATTTATTACAGTGTGTGTTGCTGTTACGTCAGAAAAAGCATGTTTTTATCTGTCACAGGTGTGACATCTATATATAGTAGGTATATAAAAACACGTGCCTATTCGAATGCAACGTTGTGTCAAAATTTCAAAGCAATCAGTGAAGAATTTTCGGAGATTTAAGATTTTGAAAAAACAAACATTTACATTTTTATTTAGATACATATAAAAGTAACAGGATCTTTGATGATTATAAAGAAGATAAGTAGATACCCCGATTCCCAGTTGCAAGGGGATGGAAGGGAATGCACAAAAAAGACTCTAAATAGAGGTGTTGAGGATTCCTGAGGCAAGGCCAACACAGAGTGTGTATCAAGCTCCAAGATGGAGCAAAAATGATGAGATAAGATACATTTAATAAAGATAGTATAGGAAGTTGTACACAAAGAAATTAAAGATATGCACATGCGTGGGGTTATGAATAAGTTAGTATAAAGTTGGTGTTGTGTTTAAACTACTCGATATAAGACAACAGTAAAAAATCAAGTAAAATCATAAATAAATACAGAATAGATTCCTAAAACATTAACGATGAAACAACAATTGATAGAAAGTGTAAACAAAGGAATTAAAAAGAACGTTGTTGAGTTTTGCAAAGTGCATAAAATATTTTGATTTTCATATAATTAAGTGGCAATTGATGGTGCCTGCTCAAATTGAGCAGTGTGGTATATTTAATAACATAAATAGAAGAAAACAAATCAGGTAAGTATAGGTAGTCGAAATCGACTTGTCACCATGGGGGACACTCCTCTTCTACACTTATGCAGATCATTACTAAGATACACAGCTAAAATGAGGAAACATCATTTGGAATGGTTCCGAAGCACGACTAATAAGACACTCATGCTTTGGCCTCAGGAGGGTTTATTGTCACAAACAGCATTGCAACATATAAAAAAATATTTGCATGCTACATATAAGAGAAAGGAGTTACAGAAAAGGTTGGCTATTTTAGAGCTATGGTGAAAAAGAATATCCAGCACAGAAGGAGTGGATGCTCAATCAGCATAAAGGGGAGAATAAAAAAAAAGCTAAGGGAATAACAATAGCACAGAACAAATGGATGGGAGGACAGATATTACTCAAGCTGGATGATAAGGCCATTGGTGGCATTCGAGAAAGAGAAGAGAGTGATAAGTGTGGGAAAAGAAAGACATGGAAGAAGAGACAGCATCTAAAGATGAGAAAGAAAGACGATGTAAGCGAAGGGAAGAATGAACAATGTACGAGGCAAGCAAAGAAAAGGAGAGAATAGAAGAGAAGAGACAAGAGGAGGTAGAAGTGCAAATAATTAAAGAACATATGTTACATAGAAGATGTGAGCAAGATGAAGAAAGAGAGATAAGGAGAATGGAAGAAGAAATGAACACAAATAGGAGACTAAACGATGATGAGAATATCTATGTCTTAGAAGCATAATGCCGATTGAACACAAGAACGACTTGAGGAAGAGAGAGGGAGCTTCAAGGGATACCAGGACTACCAACATGGCCTGATGTGTGAGATACAGAAGGCATAGAGAAAAGACGTGCGTATGTATATAGTCAAATGAGGGATAAAGTAGGGCATAAAACTCATCATAGAAGGATCTTGTTTGAGGGAAACTGGAGGTAGGTCATACGATGCAATAACAGACAAGCATAGAATGCTGTCTTTAAGTAGAATAGATATTGATTATAACGAAAAGAATAACAGTCATACACGATGCAGCACAATAATGTCTAACAAAGAAAGGGAAGAAAACGAAAGAGTGCAAATTCAGATTTTTTTAAAGAATCGAGTGTAGAAAAAGGGGTGAAATGGTCGGATTTAGAGCGACCAGAAGCACAATCGCTCAGTGCAGGGGATTTATCCCCACCTTATGTAAGCAGATCCAAGGGCACTATTGGGACGGAGACAAATGGGCGAGACTAGCCCCACCTGGAAGATGAGAAGTGTAGGCAGGTATGATTATGGATCAGGATTTTCACAATTCCCATTATTAGAGAAAGGGGAAGGACAACCACAATATATACCATAGCCAAAATGGATTAAAATATTTTAAGATGTAAATTACTTAGTTTAACTACCGGTTCAGTAAAATGGATTTATGTGTTAGAGAGAATGACATTGGGAACGACGTTAGTTATAAGTGACCTAAAAGGCTTGCTACCAGCCATTATAGGGGATAGAGCTGACAACATTTGGAAGTGAGCAGGATATGCAGGTGTGACTGCACAAAACATGACACACGGTGGAGCATCATGTAATAATTGCAGAACAGATGTATGGCGGGCACTTAGAGTACAATACCCTGATATAGCAGATATGGGTGATATTATGATTCAGAAAATGGGGGAGGATGAAGACCCTGTTGCTTATATTCAAGATATTCAAGAGAGATGGTGCCTTGAGACGCGTGAACCATGGGATAAAACGCTAGCATTATTTTACCACATTTTGCATCAGGGACAGCCCGAGCCACTGCAACAGCAAATGAAGAAACAGGTGGTAATGAAAGCAAAGCCATTGCCAGAAATACAATTGACGATTGTGCATCACTGCTGATTGATGCGGTAGAAGAATAAGAAAAAAACTGAGAGTGGAAATCAGGAGGAAGATAGTTAGTCTAGAAAATAGTGCCAAAAATAGCCATAGAGGGAGTGTTATTGAGGTTTAATGAAGGTGGGGTGATGCAGGAGATCCAATTAGTGCACCAAAACAACGTAGTGTATTCCAAATCTCAGAGTGGGTACAATTTTTGGCCAAGAACAAGAGGAAATGGGCCAAGAGAAGGAGGACAGGGTGGATTTCAAAAGCCTATGGGAAGAGGCAGAGTTAATGGTGGACAGCTGCATCAATGCTGGAATTGCAGAAGAATAGGACACATAGGGCCTCATTAAAACCATGGCGCTCCCATAATGAAGGGTCCCGCACACTTCATTACGGGAGCGCCTATTACAAGGTTCCCTTTGCGGGACTCGGAACAGACGTCTGGTAAAATCAGACATCCTTTCCAGGTTCCGTGAGGGGAACAGGGAGCTAATAATGGGCCATTATTTACGTGCCCGTTATTAGATCAAAAATACCCTTTTCCCATTGAGCCATATGGGGGCTCAAATGGGAATGGGGAATGGTTTCTTGAAGGAGGAATTACCGGGTCCTCCAATGTTGGTTATTCCTGGTTAATCCTCATTGAAGGAACCCGGTATTGGAGCTGGTATGGAGGCAGCCATGGCGCTAATAGCACCATGGCTACCTCCATACTCGTAATGAGGCCCATAGCCAGAACATGAAGAAGCAGAGGAGGCATGCAGCAAAATTGGCAAGCTCCAAGGGGAGGGGGGGATTGGCTATGCTCCTCAATATAAGACAGAACCACAGGAATATTAAGCCCAAGATCACATGCAGGTCCAGACATATGTACTGCAACCACAGCAAATGCAGCAAGGCCATTGCAAATGCAATCACCACAAGGGCAATCACAGCAAGTGCCAATGCAAGCACAACAGGTACAAACTCAGCAAGCACAGACACAGCAGGCTATGGGGCTACAATGGAATATGACTACAGGAATCCAGCAGGCACCTGCACCTAAATTAGGGAGTGTGACTGTGGTAGGAGAAAATCCTTTCACAGGTACAGGGATGAATTTACATCCACAATAGGACAGCCTACTGTTTTGCGTTTTACAGATTATGCAGATATATTTCTATTTTTCTCCCTAGTACACAGAATGAAAAACCTTTGGATGCTGAAGGGCAAGTATCTACACACACACACATTTACATACTCAGCTAGGTTATAAAATGGCTCTTATTTGACCTCTTTATTAACTGAAAGCATACATAAATGAATTAATGCAACAAGAATAATAAATGAACACATAAATAAAATAAGTCTAAATAAAATACATCACCATTGACACAGCTGCAAGGCACACCATTATCTTGCTAGCAGACCCTGTAAAGCTCCCAGACAGACAGGTAGTGAGATCTTGGTGATGCGTCCCTCCCCCAGGGAAGCTTTTGTTCTGACTGCTCTGGCACCCCTCATTTTAAGCCATCTGCAAACGTGTGATGGTATTTTCCTGAACTTTGTGGCTTTCTAAGTCTCTATCTGTTGACAGTTCCCATTGGTCCCTGGCTGCAGTGACCCATGGCAACCCCAAGAGGTAAAACTCTTCCCTTTCTCAAGAAAGCAGCAAAAACAACTACATAATTTCTCTTTGGCTTTCGCGAATCCCATAACAACGTTATCAGGTCTAGCCTATGCATTAATCTTTTCTGCAACTTGTCCTTGGAGCAATGCAAAATAACATAGGCAATAGGTAGTGCTGAAAACATGCTTACCAGTGGAATAATATGATAAGAGTTTGCATCAAGTGCAGCTTTCACTGAGGCCTGGATCAAATGTCCATTATGGCTCTGGGCACACCCCACATGCACTGCACATAGGTGCCACGTTTTTGTCAAAAGCATTACACTCACAGAGCGACCAGATTTGACAGTGACACCAGACCCCCAAGAGGAACCAACGGTCAAGTTGACAATAGGAGGCAAGGCATTTTAATTTCTTGTGGACACTGGAGCAACTTGTTCCTATGTCCCTGAGGGGAAATATCCCATGTCAGTTATTGCAATGAATGCACAGCGATTCTTTAGGGTGATGAGTTCAGTTCCTTTTACAGACAAATCACCAATCACTATAGTAGAACAGGACATGTCTATGCCATTATTACATTCTAGGCAAATGCCAGTTAACATATTATGGTGTGAATTAATGACGAAACTTAGCATGAGGATATATTTTACTGATGAGATAATAGTGTGTTCCACTACAGGGATACATTCTATGAATATGAGAGAGTTTGTTAGCCTTTACAGGCCAGAAAGCATTATGAGGGGTCCCTTTGGACCCAGAAGTATTTTTGTATGGAGTGACTGTTTTATTATCGTGGTTACCCAGATTGACAGGTAAACTATTAAGAATACCTGATGAGTTTTGTTTCAGAGCAGAAATCTCTATGAATGATGAAGACAGGCAGAATTATATGATATATGATATGATATGATATATGATATGATATGGCATTTATAACGCTCCTATACACAAGTGTTTCAAGGCGGAAAATCCCCTTGGAGTCAGAAAAAGCAATGGTCAGAGTGGAAAGCGTGGTTCTTCATCGGACAGATGATTGGAGAAGAGGATGGAGTGAGAGCCCTCTGTGAAGGATATAGGCTGCCAATTTTACAGATGAGGAGTTGTTTAAGGATGAGTACTCAGATGATGAATTAGTATTTTTCATAAGTCCTACTTACTGGATAAAAGTAGAGAATAGAGAAATACTGCAGAGAATGGTTTTGGTAAAAAAAAGAAACCCTTATTTTTCCAGGAAGCTTTAGAGAAAGTGCCAAAGATTTTATAGACCACAAGTTCATATGATGTGGGTCTATGAAAAGGAGCAGTAGTGGTTAAAATCAAGCTTAAACCAGGAGCACTTTTGACACGTGCAAATCAATACCTCACATCCAGAGGGGCGGATGAAGGTATATTCAAGACCATTTCCACTTTGATAAAACAAGGAATATTGGTACCGTCCGACTCTCCATGTAAAACGGCTATGTACCCAGTGAAAAAATTGACGGGGGAATCATAGAGATTTATACAGGACCTTCACCCTCTAAACAACATAGTCAAAGCTGAGTTTCCTTTAGTTCCAAACCTGCTACAATATTGTGCAACATCCCATCTATGGCCAAATATTTTATAGTCATAGATTTAAAGAATGTGTTATTTTCAATGCCCCTCCATGAAGACTCACAGGATTTTGCTTCCTTTTCATATGGAAATATATGCCTGAAGTATACTCATTTGCCCGGATGGATTTAGCAATGTTCAGCTCAAAAGTGCAATAGTTCAATATGTGGATGACATTTTGGTGTGACAGAGGAAAGATGTAGGGAAGATTCAATTAAGCTTATAACTTTTCTCTCAGAGCAAGGATATAAAGTGGACAAAGAGAAGCGACAATACTGTCAGAAAGACGTCTTATATATAGGACAGTTGATTTCTACTAAGGGGAGGAAAGTGGCTCCTGAAAAACCAGAAGCCATTATGAAGACCTTAGAACGTAAAACAGGGAGAGCAATAGAACAACTTCTAGGCCTATGTAAAAAGGGCTTGGCTTAAAGAAGCACAGGTGGGAAAGAGTAAAGTAATATGGACAGATGAAATGACTGAAGTATTTGGAGAATTAAAAAAGGTGCTCAGTACATCTCCCGTGTTGGGAATTCCAGATTATTATGAAGAATTTTATTTATTTTCCCATTCAAATGGAGAAATCATGACAGCAACCCTTACACAGAAAACGACATTAGGATAAAGACACAAATCATTAGCCTATTATAGTGGGATTTTATATCCAATTATGAAAGGGCATTATTCTTGTGCACAGTCTTTAGCTGCTGCTGTATTCATCATTGAAAAAGTATAACAATAGTGTGTTCAGTAACATTATTTGTTGAGCATGCATTATTTGTGATTTTAGAGAAACACAAAAATGTATTGACCACACAAAGAGTATCAGGATAATAGGTCACTATATTTTGCAAAAATTGCTATATATAAGACAGCAATGTTCATAGCTGTACCAATAGGGGAGGATGATTAGGTACATGATTGTGCAACATATTCTGAAAAACTATAATGAAATTGCAAAAGCTAGTGAAAATGCCCTTGGGAAATGGGACGTCGTTTTTATTCATGGTTCTTCAAAAATTGACCAAACAACAGGCGAAAGGCATACTGGATCCGCAGCAATAAAGCTGAGCCAAGAGGGTGAATTTTAAGTAGTGATAAACGTGATATTGCCTTCGCACTGCTCAGAACGGGCTGCAGAATTAGTGGGGCTTATAGCTGAGCTTCAGAGATTCGAAGATGAGGAAGTGGTGGTGTGCTCTGACTCCGCCTGTGTGACATCAACCATACACGTAGGCCTGTCACCCTGGAAAAAGAGGCGCTTCCTCTGTGCAGATGGCACTCCAGTGCAACATGTGACCCTATTGGATAAACCCATTGAAGTACTAGAACTCCCATTGACTCTAGCAGTCTTAAAATACACAGTGCATTCTAAAAGGACAGATTTCATTTATCGCAGAAATGAAGCCACAGATTTGGAAGCCAAATAGGCAGCCTATTTCCTTATTATTTGTAATTTTGAAATAGAAAGTGTTAAACAAATGACAGGATAATGCATGTTGGTTACGGAGGGCTTTAACATGCTGTCTAGTGTCCAGTTAATTAAGATACAAGGGCAAGCACCACAAGAAGAGAAGGATTTATAGAAGAAACACTTTTGTTCTGTGTCCTCCACTGAGGCAATGTAGAGACAGGGTAGCACAGGAAAGCCAAGTATGCTTCCAGCATTATTGAGTGTAGCACTGAAGCAGCTCCAGTACACCGCGCATATGACTCAAGAGAGAGTCTAACTGCTACAATAGCATAAGAGTGGTTTTTGCCAAATCTGTTACAGCACGTGGCACAGTTCATTGTAAATTGCATTGTGTGATAGAAACGTACTGCAGGGCACACTTTGCAAACAGTGAAAGGAGCAATTCCTAGACCCAATGGCCCATTTCAGCACCTACATGTAGACTATGTAGATGTGCTGCAAACATGCAATGGCTACAGATATATATGCTGGTCATGATATGTCCTTTTTCTAGATGTATCAAGGCAGGTCCATGCACACACCCTGACACATCGCGTGCTGCCAAGTCCATTGTGAATGAAGTGTTCCCAAGATGGGGTGTGTGTTAGGTTTTGAGGTCTGACAATAGACCGCATTTTGGAAATGAGCTGTTCAAACAAATAGTTCTTCTATTAGGCATTAAGCATACATTTTCCTCTGCGTATCACCCACAGGCGAATGGCACCTGTGAGAAATTAAATGGATTATTGATGAACGGGATTAAAAACATTAAAACTACTTTGAAGAAGGGATGGCTACATTGTCTACCACTTGCCTTATATGCCCTAAGATAAAAGGCTGGCTCAGATAGCATTCTAACGCCTCATGAGTCGGTGACTGGACACTGCATGAGAATCCCTTTGCACCTCCAACTAGGTTAAAATGTTATTTTTTTATTTTATTTAGTATTTATATTGTGCCGGTAGCTCGCAAGTTTCGGGGCGCAGAAACAGGGACACGAGACAGACACACAGTGACTGACAGGAAGACGAGACAGCCATATAGGATTACTCAGATGCTATGTGTGGCCTACATATGTTTTTTTTTTAAGAAATGGGTTTTCACCAGTTTTCAAAAATGAATGTAGTTAGTTTCCAGTCTCATGTGGTTCAGAAGATTGTTCCAAAGACCGGCTGCAAGAGTGGGAAAGGATCTGCCTAGGCCGCATTTGAGTTTGTGTGGAGCCACTAAGATTTTACCACGGTAGGCTGATCTCACTGGGTACATATGATTGAATCCTGGTTTTTAGGTAGGCCGGGGCATTTCTGGAGAAACATCTGTGCATAATTGTTAGTGTCTTGAAGTGTACCCTATCTTAGATTTTCAGCCAATGTAGCTCCCTTCTGGAGTCGCTGATATGCTATGATCTAGCTTTGTGCTTACCAATTCTTACCGCATTGTTCTGGACAACTTGGTAGCTGTGCATACACTGCTTAGAAGCACCCAGGACTAGAGCGTTACCATAATCAAGGCGAAACATGATGATAGCTCTTGCAGTAGTAGCACAGTTGTCCTCTGATATGAAGGGCCTGATGGATATGATTAATCTGAGATGGTAGGCACAGTTTTTTTTTATGTACTGTACTTGGGCATCAGCCCCAAGGGATCCTTCTAGCATCATAGCGAGGGTTTTAACCTCACTCAGGAACTGTATGGGTGTGTCTTTAATCTGAAAAGACCTGTAGGAAGTGGATAATTTCGCTCTAGCAGAGGACGAGCCAAATACCATGAGCTCTGTTTTTTTCCGTTGAGACACATCCAATTGGAGTCCATCCATTGCTCCACGTTGTTGTAAATCATAGTAAATTGGTCACACTCTTTCTGATAGTCTCCACTTAGCTCAAACACCAGCTGCGTGTCGTCAGCATAGTTGGTAAAGAATGTGTTGATATGATCTAGGACAAGGCATAGGTATCTCAGGTACAGGTTAAATAGCAATGGCGATATGCTGGCCCCTTGAGGGACTCCACAGAGGATTTCCTTTTTCAAGGAAAACGTGTCCCCCCAATGCACCCTGGATATCCTGTTTTTTAAAAACGACATTATCCAGTCGATGGCTTCATCAGAGCAATTGGTATTTCTTTTTAGAGCATTCTGGAGTAAGTTATGGTCAAGAAGATCAAATGCTGCGCTATGATGCTGAGCATTTTGGTCTGTAGGTCTAGCATGGCCGTCTCTGTACTATGGGCAGGGCGGAAACCGACTGTTGGGGTAGACTGGAGTTCGATGTTTCCACATGTGCCTGGAGCTGCCTGGTGGCCATCTTGTCCATGATTTTAAGGACAAAGTTTCAGTTGGTGATAGGTCTCAAATTGTTGGGATCTCGTTGGTCGAGATTGGGTTTCTTAACCAGAGGCGTCACTGTGACCTTCTTGATCGAGTTGGGTTCTTTCTGGTCTCTAAAGGAGGCATTGATTATCTTTATTAGTATAGGGGTGAAGATGTCAGTGTTGTCCGGTATTATTTTACGGCGGGAGGATATTCTCTGCACACGTGGTGGGTTTCATGGAGGCGAGTACCTTGGTCATTTCACTGATGGTGATTTCTGTGAACTTGAAGGTTTCGATGTATAAGGTTGGGGTCTCATCTGGCGTGGTGACTGTCGTCTTTTTGTTGCTCAGGGAGTTTGTGATAGAATCCCTGGCTTTGGAGATTTTATTAAAGAAGATAATCTGGGTTGCATCACATTCTTCTTGTGTGGGTGAGAATGGTGGGGTGATGGCTTTAGGTGTTTCTATTGATTTCAAAATGTTAAAAAGTTTACTGGTGGAGTTGGTTGCTGTGGAAATCAGTTCATTATAGAAGTTTTTCTTTGCCTCTATTATCATGTGTTTGTTTTTTATTTCGCTTTCCTTCCATAAGGCTTTATTGGCAGATGAAGGGTTTTTTCGCCAATCATTTTCTCTATTTCGCTTGTCCCTTTTTTGATCTGCTAATTCTTTTGAAAACCATTGTTGTTTTTTTTGGAATGGTCTAGTTGGCTTGGTTTGAAAGGGTGCTACTTGATTGGTTAGTTTTTCGAGATGGCTAAATAAGTGTATTAATAGAGTTTCACATGAGTCATTCTCACTTTGATTACTTTCAACGTTAGCCCGGCATTGCATAAGATGATCCCTGTCAATGTTTTTAAAGTTTTGATATGTCGATGGAATAGGACAGTTGGGGGTTTTGGGTTTGGGAAGTGGCAAGGCGATATGGAATGTCATACTGTGATGGTCTGACGATGTGCACGGTTCCATCTTAAAGTCACGTGTTTCGAGGTTATTAGTGACAAACCAGTCAAGTTGATGACCATTGTCCATCGTGGGTTCCTGGTTATTGATCTTAAAGTCAATATTGTTTAGGAGTCTTTGTAGCTTACTGGCTTCTTTATCTTTGGTGTCACCATACCATCGATTGAAGTCACCCATAATTAATGTGGCTATATTGGGCCCTTTGAGCATGTTTAGCTGGTGTGTTATCTCATCGTTAAATTCTGGAGTGGACGTGGGGGGCCTGTATAGGACGATCAAATTTAGGCTGCTGTTAGCCATAGGGAGAAGCTTAAGGTGCATGATTTCACAACCCGTACATGCTATGCTGCTGGGAAACATGTGAATGGAGTCTCTTGTGATTACTGCAACACCACCCCCCTGACCATCTTCTCTGTTAGAGTAGAAGATGGAGTAGCCTTGCCGGACCGCAACATAGCAGGTGGGGCTGATAGGGTCCTTGAGCCAGGTTTCAGTGATGCAAAAGATAAAATCTGATGGCCATAGTGTAGCGAAGGGCACTAGGTGACACGATTCATAATTACCTAACAACAATGACTGCAATCATTGCTTTCATGTCTCAACAGGTCAAGAATCGAAGGGAGGGGTCAAAGAGAAGCGACAAAGACGATCAATTAATTGAAGAAGAGGATTTATTAAACCAACCACTTTTATACCCAGGGGACCAGGTGCTGGTATGAACGTTTGTATTTACTTTATTTTACTTTATTTTATTTATATACCACACCTGGGGACCCAAAGGCATAAGGGCACTTATAAAACAAACAACATCAATACATTCAAGGAGCGTAAAACCAAGACTGATACATTCAGTACAGGTGGATAGGAATTAGTCCATAGATAGACCGTCAGAAAGTTTCAACAAACTCAAGTAGCAAAAATCCAAAGTCCATAGATTTAGAAAAGAGATAAGGAGAACACAATGCTCTTTGAGGAATACTTCCCACTTTGAAGGTCCGTATGAGGTGAATGAAGTCACACCACACAAGTTAAAAGGATGTTAAAAGGATGAGGAGCCTGGCTTCATTTGGCTTCATTTGCATGACATCAATCCGTATAAAGATCAAACCCCGACCCCTCCTGCAACTACTGACTGTGAAACAAGAGAAGCAAGAGAAGTAGTTCCATTTATGCAGACTCTTTCTATGGCCAAGAGTAAAGACAAGGAAAATGAAGAACACAGCAGCACCTTAGACTAAAGGCCAACATCTAAAACAGACTTGCAGTTTTTCTGTAACATTTTTAAATAGGCTAAAGGAACAATGGGTTGAATTGCCGGCGCTGCAAGAAGAAAAGCACACTTCGTCTTTATGGTACCTATTGCAATAACATTACACGCATTCTTGTATGCTGTTTTTACCGACATATTACAATCTTCAACAGCTCTAATAAAAAGATACATCAACGTCATAATGTTTCTTGGAAATCATAAGAACAATTATATTATTTTTAGAATAATTATTGCAATCATCTTTCAGTTCTTGTTATAAAGGTGCGATGCATAGAGACTTAGAGAGTTACATATTAAAAGTCTGAGCAAAAATGAAGAGATTTCAGAATATAAGAGGCTAATTGCCATCAAGAAAATCAATGAGTTTCCATGGAATACTTATTCTGGCATCTGCATTATGATTTATGTTTTCCTGCTTATTATTATGACATTTAGACATATTATAAGAAAAAATACAGATATGGTGGGTGACAATGAAACATTTACTATGTAAACAGCCTGGAATAAATGGAGCAGGTATCAAGATTGAATAAAATAAAATGTTACAATGCAAGGATAAGAATGGGAAGGAAATACGAGAATGCTGGGAAAGAGGTCAATTACAAATGAAAGGAACAGTACTTATCCCTGAAGGATGGGCTGCTGGATTGGTTGTGTGCAAAGCAACAGCATTAACCGGAAAATGGGAAGTAGTTGTGTCAAATGCAGAACATTAA
The DNA here is from genome assembly GCF_040938575.1 of Ambystoma mexicanum. NCBI lineage: Eukaryota > Metazoa > Chordata > Amphibia > Caudata > Ambystomatidae > Ambystoma > Ambystoma mexicanum. The sequence continues at coordinate 900,030,160 of NC_090922.1, forward strand.
TACAAAAACCAGTGGCCTAAGATTGCAAGATTGTTGACATGGGTTGACAATGAGGGGGGACCATTGCAGATAATACCCCTGAGGAATAAGTCTTTATGCTTTAGAAATAATGGCACAGTGAAAGTTGGAAAAAACCGCAAGTGTGGCTGAGTTATTGATGTACCAAGCATGAAGGAAGGAACAGCAGTCCTGATGGACCATTACTGGGCCTGTGGATCAAGAGCATATATAAGGTTGCCACCAAAATGGGGAGGAGTTTGTTCATTGGTACTGATAAGCATGCCAGCCTTAGTAGTACCACAAAGTAACCTGCAGATTATAGACTTACCATAAATGGACATGCAGCTGAGGAAGAAAAGATTGTTTCATTGAGGCAGACAGAAGAGAGATAAACACTTTTCAGCAAAATCAATGGGAGCCTATTATAACATTCCATATGAGCATACGTTGTTGAGCAGAACAGCAGTGATATTTACAGCTATATTCCTGCCAGGAATTCAGACTGCAGTAAATGCTAAGTGGTTATAGAAAACCAGATGGGAGCTACTGCAAATGATCAATATGACAATAAAAGGATTTACTGGGATCAGAGAAGAGTTGAGGGCCACCAGGCTCATGTTAATTAATTAGTTACAGCAATGGAAGGAGACACGTGTGCCAGGATTGGGCCTTCATGCTGTAAATTACCCCTGCCCATGAGGAAGAGAATGAGACTTTGACAGAAGCAATAACGATGTTGTCAACCTTGCACACAGAAATGGTGGATGAAGTAGCCAAGACTGAGGAGGAGTGCTGGTTTTCGTCTCTGTTCTCATAGTTTCCAACTTGGTTGGCAAATGCCTTCAAATTACTTGGAGCAGTATTAGTGTTGGTATTATTAGGATGTTCTCTCATAATGATCACCTCAGCGCAATTCCATAAAACAGCCAATAAAGCTATTGGGATGAAGATCATGATTGATATAGACGCTGGAACTGGTGAGCAGATGCACAATGAGAAAATTATCCTTGAGAATATAAAGAAAAGTACCCTGCACCTCCAGAAACAAAGTTTCACTACCTTAAGGATCCTAAACAATATGTCAGATGATGGATATTATGTGCACCATTGGGAGATTGCTGCCACATAACTTGGGGTGTGGGTGAACATATAAAGAATGCAGGTCAACTGAGGGGGTGACAAAGATATGGTTCCCACTGAAACAACAGCATGAAGAGATGATAAAGGTGAATGAAGAGAAGAATCTGGTCAAGGACTTGACCACAGGGGGAATGTAGAGGAGCAGTTGGATGCATTTTGCCTAACTCCCACCTCCTCACTGAGTCATACAGGAACAGCAGGAGAAGGGCACTATATGGGACTCCATGTGTTATGCTTATACCGCATTGAGTGGATGAGAGACGATATACACTCAGACAACCATATCGAATGTACCCTCTCACTGAAAGTGTGGAAGGATGTCATGTGGAAGGATGTCAGCATGCAACATTTGATATTATGTAGCTCTGAGTGAAATCTGACGTGGGGAGAGTGATGTCAAAAAGAAGCTGTTCGAGGACATACTGAAGCTATATGAGAATACTTAAGAGTAACAATGTAACTGAAGTGATAAGAGAAACATGTACAAAATGATAACGTAATCGTGAATGCAAAAGAAGACAAAGTAACTTGCTGACCCTATAGTGTAAACATTCAGCAATGCACGGTAGATGAGGTACATAGAAGCTTGCTATAGAGCAACAGATAACGTGGTTGGGACGGCCAAATTGCGAAATGGACACCGGCTTGTGTTAAGATTCAAATCAGCTACTTCAGAAACAGATCAGGTTTGCAGAGTAAGGAGACATTGGAAGAACAGCTTTGTGTACCAAACAAAGAGGAGTCTATGTTAGCTTGGGATCAAGGATGCTATTTTTAAGGAATAGCTGCAAAGAGGCAGACAGATAAGCCATGGATGAGACATATTTATCATAGATTAGAGAAGAGGAAAACCTCTGCAAGAGCCATGTATTGGACAATTAAAAGTGTATAAAGTCTATCTCTTCAGCTATCCCTCCACAAATACCTCCCCTCTCGAGCTCTTTGTTCCTCTACCTCTAACTCCCTCCGGGTCAATCGTTTTTCAAAGAAACGAGCTGGTGGTAGATCTCTATCTTCAGATGGGGCCTCCCTCTGGAATAGTCTCCCTGCCACCCTAAAACTTGAGGAGAACCATCTCCAGTTCCGGAAGCACCTCAAGACCTTCCTCTTTGCTTCTGCCTTCTCTCCCCCTTTCCCCTCCTGACCGGCTCTCTCTTGGCACTGTGCACCTGGCCACCCTCTTTCCCCTGGGCCCAGGTTCCTGCTCACCCTGCCACCCTCCTGAACTGCCTCCTGGCAACCCCCTGCACTGGTGGACTGTATATGTACCCATACAGCCCCACCTTTTTCTTCTTTTTCTGCACTTATCAGACTTATCCCATCTGCTGCCATAAACATAGCACTCTGCCACTTGCTGGCTGCACTACCACTGTTTATTGCCTCCATTTTCTATTTATTTTTATTTATTATTTATTTGTCTGCTCTCCTCTGCTCCACCCTTTCCATTCTCCCCTTTCCATGCACTTTTTCCCTTTCCCATGCACGTGTGCGTTGTCAATGTCACTGGGCCTAGTAAGATTGTTGTTGTTTTGTGTGTCTCCCCTGTTCCCCTCCCTTGCCTAGTCGCGCTCTGAAACACTTGTGTACGAGCGCGATACAAATAAAATATCATATCATATCATATACAAGGTAGGGTGAGCAAGTCTCTAGAGGCCAAGAAGATCAATGACACTCCCTATGGTGAAATCAAATAGCAGTAAATAAGAGGCCTAAATGTACAAATGTGTAGTCTCTTCACATGTGACTCTGAAGTCGTAAACAATGGCTATTCAATTAGCCCGGATGAAGATAGTGATGTGCTTACACTGCCTTGAATGTCGCAGACCAGAGAGCAGGCTACAAGGTCAACTACATATGGTATCTTTGATTTGTGGCCGGACTGATGACAGATGATGGACTAATTGGGAAAGTGGGGAGTAATCTGATGTGATTCAAGCATCTGTGTTTCGTTTCGCTGACATGCTGCTAGCTGAGCTGAAAGTGCAAGGTTGGGTGAGAATTGGGTTGGGTTAAGAATGGCAACCAATTAGTGGGTCTATGAGGCAACCTGCTATACAATATTGAATAGACTGAGGTAGTTTGATGTAGATAAGAGATAGCCAAGGGTGTACTAACCCCTATGTATTCTATAAGTAGACATGCTTCACTAACCAATCCATCCCAATAATAGGTTTTATAATTTGCCGCATAGGATGATGTCATAGAGGATGCATATTGGGGTATAAGACTTCTGTGTAATCAAGTTTGTGTGTGAGTGTGCAAGCATCAGTCAGATGTCTGCCAGTTGACCCTGCTTTATTAAATTGAGAATAAAGTAGTACTTTGCCATATTCTTTGAGTCTGTTGGGTTATTTGGTTTGAGATCTTTATTGGTAATTCCATTTAGCACAAGAGATGCTTCAAAATGCTAGAGCATAACCTAAGCAGGGGAAGCTCCCTCAACAACGTGACACCTAGAGGAGGCAGAGTCGAAGAGAGTCTACGACTTTCAGAAAGTCCCCAGATGCCAGAGAGATTCACTGGCAGCCTGGCATTTACTGGCCGAGAGACGCATATGAGAAGTTAATCCTTATCCCAGTAGTGGTGTGACCACAACAACTTTGTGGTGAGTTGTGCGGCGGTCGAACAATTCTGAAACCATGCAACTGTGGAGTTGAGGAGACACTCTGCTTCCCGTAGCCATACCTGGTCACAACAAAAAAGTGGACTGAGGATGGCTCACTGGCAGCGTCAAGAAACACGAGAACCAGAGCGGAGGAGGAGAACATGAAAAAGTGCAAAATCCAAGAGCATTCCCCTGCAGACCCAGACGTAAAGGGGCAACTGGGAGAACGGGGATGCTGCTGTGGCATCATTATGCAGTGGGAGAAACTCATCCTGATGAAATTGATGAGTCACTAAATATGAAGTCATTTAAGTGGAACTGTGTTAACGTGATAAAGAGAATAGGGAATAAGCCTGAAAGAAAAGGCATCAAGAGTTGGACCCACATAACCTGGGTAGAAGGGAAAGCCCCAGGGATTAAGAGATAACGGGTAGAACAAATCGAAACTGAATTGAAGTGAGCCAGACAAGAGAAACGTTAATCAAGTTGAAACACCCCAGGAGAGGGGTAGACTCAAGTCACAAGAAAGTATATCCCACATGGGAAAAGCCTGGGTTATAAGAGTCAGGAAGAAATATAGGCCAGGGTCAAAGTATGAGAAAATGTGCTACAAAGGACAGCCGAAAAAAAAGCAAACCCAAAAGGTGAGCTAAAACCCAAGTACATTGTGAAGGAATTACAAGAACTAATCCAGAAGGTCGCAAGAGATTAAAGATTTCATAATAAAGAGAACTTTTTAGCAAAGAAGAGACATTTTCATCAGAATAGACTAGGAGATCGAAGATATTCTCCAGGTCTAGTTTAAGTTAGTTAAAATAGTGGTAGGGTCAGTTCGAACTAGCTTTGGACCGTGGACATATTCATTTGGTACTTCCTGCCTGATGACTGAAGAGCCTTTAGTTATTTACATAGGCAGGGATACCCATCTAACAATAGGGAAAGATAGTCCTTATCCTTATTAATTTAATAAATACCATTCAAAATGTCCCTTAAGTTTCTGTCTCCTTCTGAGCCATCAAACTGCCCCACATGATGTCTCTCATTCACCTGAACACCTTCTTCTTCATTGTTTTCCAAGTGTATAGCAGTCTTGAAACAAGCAGCTGAAGGAAGATACTTGTTGGCAAATTTGTTGGCAAATGTGACAGTGGGCGTTCACATGGGTCATACCACCACAGTCAACCCCATCCTATGGCATTGAGACCATTCAGTTGCTTTGAAGTGTTGCTGTCAGGGAAGTCCTCAACAACATCCTCCTTTGATGGGGCAATTTTTGTAAAAGTACCATGACTGCAAGTTGCTGATCCAATCAATATTTAACAATGTTTCTGACAAAGTCGACCGCCATGCACCTGTGTGCCAACACACCCTGTCACATTACACTTCTGCAGCCTGATACACTGAAGCCCTCACCCGCTACAATGGAGGCATAGGTAGGAATGAGTGAAACCTCAGGAATGTCAACAGATTGAACTGATGTCAGGTGGAATGTGCAAATGATGCATTCATCTTGTGGCCTTGACACATTGCATGGAATGTCCCCACAAAACAAACATACAAGGGTCCACAGAGTATTCAAGCACCATGGACTGCATCATCATGTTGTCACTGCTTTGGGTGCAAAAGCACATTTTATGTTATGTTATGTGTGCTTATATAGTGCCAGCAGCCCGCAGGCATCAGGGCGCTGGTAACATACAACATACAATGATCACACCGGGAACACCCAAAATACTCCCCCTGGGCTCTTTATTTCTTAGCGATGAGAGATCACCTGAAGAGCCACGTCTCCAGGCATTTCCTGAAGGTTTGATCATTTTTGCTGTTGCGCGGCACTTACTGAGAAGGATCTGCCCATAGCTGCCTTAAGCTTAAATCTTGGCACGTTAAGCAATCCTTTGTCCACCGAGCGTAACTGTCTCAGAGGAGTGTATTTTACAAATTGCTTCTTGAAGTAGAGAGGGGCCTCTCCAAAGATGCACCTGTGTAAGATGGTCATTGACTTAAAATTCACTCTGTCCTCGACTCTTAGCCAATGTAGAGATGTTCTTGCCTCTGTTATATGGTCCCTTTTTCTTATTCTGTTCACTATGCGTTCTGCGTCATTTTCCATGACTTGACACCTGGCAAAATCTTTTTTTGTCACTCCTAAAGACAATGCATTCCCGTAATCTTATCTGGACAGTACTATTCCTCTGGCAATGGTTGCAGCATTATCCTCATTCAATTACGGTCTGATTGCTCTCATGATGAGTAGGTAGTATGCATTGTTTTTATGCAAATAATTAACCTGACCTTCTGAGCTCACCAAGGCATCTACCATCATCCCCAGTGTCTTAACCTTGGTCGAGACCTGAATTTTAGCCTCTTTAATAGAGAAGATGTTGTACTCATCTCCTAATTTGGCTCTGGCTGAACTGGTTCCCAAAATCAACAGCTCTGTTTTTGCGTTATTTAAACACATCCAGTTTTGCTGCATCCATAGATCTATTATGCGATATACTTCAGCTATTTTTGCACTATCCATGGTGTATTCTCCCGCCAGTTCAATGACGAGTTGCGTATTGTCGGTGTAATTAGTAAAAAAAGACGCCAACATCATCCAACAGGTCACAGAAGCTTCTCATATATATTAAAAAGCAACTGAGACAGACTTGCTCCCTGAGGTACAGCGAAAATGATTGATTTGAGTCAGCAACAGCACAACTGACTGCCTATGTTCAGTAACAAGGATATATTCCATGGTAACCATCTTCACATCATCCATACTCCTAGTCCTTCCACCTGCAGTCCCCATCCCTTAACTAGCAAACATCCACAGTTCTCTCATTCACGGCACCGTCACCTCACCACTGAAGCCTGGAAAGTGCTTGCAATTTGGAATTAAGCGGCTGGGCAACTACTACCTCATCATCAATGTGCCATTGAAGGCTTCGTCCTTGATGATCCAGCGGCCACACATTTGCTCCATCCGAAATGGCCAACCACATCTTTCAGTGGAAGCAATTGTGCCTCAGAACGAGGTGCTGAACAGACATTGCTACAATCAGTACTGATGTTTGGACTGTTTCTGAGATGGCTTTCACATCATGGTGCTGCATGTTGAGGTGACTTCCACTTGGAAGTCTCTCTTTCTGGTGTACTTGATGTTTTTATGGTGAACACATGCATGATAGAGCCACTCACACAATGCGTTTAGGGGGTGATTTAGGGACAGCTAATCATTGAGGCATTCTGTATGATTGTGCCACGTAATTGGAGCAATCGCCTGTTTAGCGCTTCCTATTACAGCGCAATGTGGGCCCTCGTTGCACTGTGGGACAGAGCACTGCGGGTCTGCACTGGGGACATTGTGTGCAGGCTTTTTTCTGTGAATCAGTTTTGCCCTGAGCGATATTAACTGTGGTGCTAAGGCTTTGCACTAGTTTTGTGCTTTCTTTGTGAATTAGGCCCGTAACATCTTTACTCTGGTCTTCGGTTTTTTCATTAGTGTAATCCACACTTTGTTTTTCTGCTCCAAATGGTGAATATTGGAATAATGGGGTTTTTACTTGTTCATTCTGCAATGTGCTGTTTTATTCCATTGGCACGTATTGGTGTCACTCTGGACCTACTGCCCATGTACAAATATATCAAACATATACTTTTTTTAAAAAAAACAAGTGAAAAGCTGCTCCAAGTTTTAAAAATGTTGTGGTTTGCACCAGCTCAAGGTAAAGGCTAGCAGTGTGCCAAAAATGTCATGACATGAACGTGGACAATGTCGAGGCATTCAACCCTAAAGCTTGCTTCCTCGTGGTCTATGGAAATACCAATGCAAAAAAATAAAAATGTTGGTAATTTATTTTTGTTCTACATGATACTGTTAATGAAACATCATAAGATTTGGCACACGGGTTGAGATGTGGCCAGAAAAAATCATTTCCAGATTTGGTGAACTTTCCTGTATAATGTCTAAAGTTACAGATACAAGTTTTATTTTTTTTATTTTCCAGTATACAATATCGTGTAACATTAACCATAGGACATGCTATGGTGGTATATATATGTTGCCTTATTTTATGTGGCTTAATTCAGGCAGTTTTCCTGCTCTGAAAATAGCAGATTGATTAATCAAAATCAAAGCACATTTGTTACCATCTGCTGTTTATCTCTGAAATTCTGGCAGCCTTTATGCTTTAGGAAAGCCTACATTTCACTAAATCCCAGCTGCATGTATTTTTTTTCAACAATAAATAGCCAGGCGAGAAATTAAAAGGCAGGGTCATTTCTAATGATTTGACAGATATTTAGATCTTGTCAGAGAGCAATATAAGTCATTATTTCAAACATATTCTTTCTATCATGTTGAATATTCTATTGCAGGGAGAATATATTGCCATATTGTTCATTAGATACAGTGAAACCTTGTATGAATTTAGTGAGTGATGATATATTTTGCTCAAAAAAATAGCACACGGGAATGTGTTGGCTGCTGCTTCGTCACGTGTTACTGGTATAAAAAAAAATGGGTTTTATGCACGGCAACCCCCTAAGCCCCCCACCTCCTGGAAATCCCAACTCTAAAAATGTTAATACCCAGTTAATGCAGTTTCCTTAAAATCTGGGCAGGACACCCCCTGAGATATTCATAACTTACCTGCTGTGTCCTAAAGTGGGAACACAATGCTCAATGTGTATGACTTTGCTTGTGGCAGACTTGTCAGGCACGTGTTATGTAAGGGGCACGGAGAGTACCAAACAGGTCCCAATAAGTCTGTTAAAGCAACATTCACAAAGTTGCTCAACCTATAAAACACAAGTCTAATGTAACGTGATGCAACAAACGTTTCCGGGATTATTGTGCCAAGCTATTTGTTAGTATCGTGCGATACTTTAGGAATCTTTCAGCTTCTGTAATCATGCTGACTTATACCAAACGGGGAGCCATTAAAATACAACTTCGGTAATGGTTCCAAAATGCAGTAGCCACTCTTTGCAACTGTGACCAGTCACAAAATGGGTACAGGAGGTTGATAGACAAAACATGGTTACACACGGCTACAGTTGCAGTTTCTATGCACACATCAGTATTATAGTTACGATGTGCATGTGAAAATCTGTGTGCATACAGTTTGTGCAGTCGGAATATAACCCCATCATTGGCGTAGCTAGCAATCAGTAAAGTAGTTAGAATATTACATTCCCACAAAAGCCTGTCACATGGGCCCACCCCAAAATTATACCGGGCCTGCAATAACCACAATCAACAGAACTGTGTGCGAATGCCATGTCCAGTGGACATTGCTGAAACACCTTCCATGCATCACATTAATGCAACTGCATCATGTGTCCCTAAAGAAGATAGGAACACACAGGTGTTTAGGCACTTGCGTACAATGAATACAACTGCGCAAATGAAGACCCTGTTTGCATGTAAGTGCAACGTCCCAGACGTGGAAGGAGGTTCAGTCTGTGCAGGTTTTAGTAGCAAGGAGGCCTGTTCATTTAGTGTCAGTATTTTGATCATTTAGTTTAGCATTTCTGCAGTTAGATATGTCACAATGTAAAAGAGCTCTACATGAAGAGCAGGAACACATTACACATAGAATGTGGGCCCATGATAGTCTATAGGCTCTATAGCTAGCAACAGGGGAAAACGTTGTGGTTTGTTCTCATTTAGGAGAACTCAGAGACGTTTTTGTATTTAGGTAAGCTTGTGGTATTTGGTGAAAGGGTTGCTGAAATGCCACATGGTGCAAACATTGAGGAGGATAGATGTTGATTTTTTTGTGACATAAGGGATGTCTGCTCTGTTAGCAAGCGCTCTGTCACTTTGCATTAGGCCACGTTAGAAGTTTTGGAGCTTCCGTTTTTCTCATTTAATTATATTGTATTCCTCCATCCCCCCCAGGGAGTGCCCAGACAGCCAAGGTCCCTGATGCAAGAGAGAAGCAGCGTGCAGATAGTAGCTAATTGTGTAAGGCCGAGCACCTCTAAGGAGCTGGGGGCAGAATTCCCTAGAACAGTTGTGTCCTGGATGATTAGATTAATGTTGCAGCTGTGAAGGCTAAATTGGTGAGAGCAAGGCCTGGCATTGAAGTAGAGTGGAGGTATTCAACTAGGTTTGGGTTATACTGCCCCCATTGAAAAATGGTAGGTCCATTGGAACTGCAACTGTCAGGAGAAATAGAGCGAATAAATATGAAGAATTAAGCCCCAAGAGCAGTGCAATGGCTGTATTTTTTTTTTATAAATCCCCCTGGTTCCCGAGAGAGAGAGAAGGATGTGTGATGGAAGAGCAACGTATTCCAAGACAGGAGTCACCAGAGATATTGGCAAAAGTACAGCTGCAAGGTTGAAGAGACCGTTTGGGTTTGCCAAGTTGCCTGTTCCCATGAGAGTGAAGGGATGTGTCCATTTCATTGGCATGAGATATTGACTCCTTTGTGAGCACCTGCTCCATGATTGGGTCTTCTCTTCTCGAGGGGGATACATATCACTGGGTGTCTCAAGGTATTTTGGCCAATTAGGACAATCCATTGTTGCAACAAGTTATCTGAATATAGTTGGCTAATCAGAGCTAAGGTTGTACTTGAATTAGCATGGACGCTTTGCTGACCAGTGGGGTTAATTAACTATAGTTGATATTTAGATTTCTGTGTAGGTGTTAGCCAATGGGGAACGTGGGATAATGTTGTATCTGATGGGTTTTTCTTATGCTAATTTTACAGTTTTTTCACTATAAAATATGTTTATGTTTATTGAATTTGTATAGTGCTTTAAGCCAAAGCGCTTTACAATATAACAACAGGTACACAAGTGAGAGAAGCATATTTACAAACATGAACGGGTCATTAGAACAATAAGTAGAACTATTTACAAGGGGGAGAGGGTGGGGGAGGATAGAGGAGGGCTTAGGTGAAGGGAGTTACGGTGTAGGATTTGAGGTAGGGGGAGGGAGGGGTGAGGGGAAGGGGGAGTGATCTGGTGTCCTCATTGCCCTTAAGTAGTATTTGTTACCAATGTAAGGTCAGAGGGGAAGGAGAGAGGATGGGGGAACGGAGAGGGGCAAGGGTAGGAGCAGAGGGGTAGGGAAGGGAAGTCAGGGGGGGGAAATATGCAATTGTATTGGGCGTGTCGAGCTTGCTTTCAATTTTCATATCTAATGAACTGATGGAAACTCCAGGCCATAGTTGCATGTGATAAAATGTGTTTTTCTTGCAAAATGTGCACTCTTTATTGACCCCTTTGGATTGTTTTTGGGCCTACCTTACAACCCCATAATTCCTTTTGGGCTATCTGAAGTTCACGATCACCGTCAGAGTGATACCCTGTAACAGAGGGGCTAAACAAATCCACATGCAATAAGAATGCAGGATGGAAATGAAGGATTCTTCACCCGCAAACATATATGGCAAAGTACATGTCTGCTGCAGCACCATATTTCATCTGCACAATGTTAGTGCACTGCATTCCATTTCCGTGGTGGCATGGAAGGAGTACATTGGCAGGAAATTGGGGGCGGGGGGGTGGAGTACGATGGTGGTGCAGGACAGGAGAAGCAGCCAACAGGCTGCTCGGAACGCGGGCTGAGATTAGCAGTTTCAGCCTGCGTTCTGAGCAACCTGATTGGTTGGCTCCCCTGCCCCAGGTGCTAATGGAATTCATAACCGACATGGAACTCTGAAAAGCCATAGAGATGGGGAAGATTAAGTTATGCATTAGGGGTACATGACATTTCATGTATTTCGAGTTTGCTTTCATGAGGAGTGTTGAGTTTATTTATTAACGCATAGGGAGAGTTCATGGGTGCATTGATGATCCAGACTGTCAAGTGTCTTTAAATAATACTGTTAAGTAAGGTATAATTGCAATGCAATGAATTATGTACCTGGAAAAGCATATAACATATATATACATTGAGGCCTACTGGTGCGGGGAGCACCACCCATTCTCCTGACTCTAATGTATGATAGTAGGCTTGCAAGTGCATCATTTGTGAAGCTGCACAGCCACCGGTAAGTGCAGAGGTCATTCCTTTTGAATAAGGGAACCTGCACATTTCTCTTAGTAATTCAAATACAATATGCATCCTCTGTGCATTTTTGATTTGAATTAATATTTGCGCATTTTCAATGTGTATTTTTAGAAGATTGCATTGTTTGTCAGCTGCTAAAAGTTAATGTTGGTTTCTGTATTAAAGAAAAAAGACTGGTGCAAGCTATTAGTTATTTAAGCACTTTGCTTTCTTTGAGAATGCCTGGCATGAAAGGTTGTGAACTTCTGACCTAGTCTATTTACTTCATACCTTGCTTGCTTTGAACGTGTGCCAGCAGGGAAAGGTCTTCCTCCTTATCCTAGTGTTTACAGAAACACATCAGCACAAATTGAAATTTTCACCTGAATCTCTCAAAAGTTCAGCCGAATCTAGATCACCCTAATACAGTGTAAATTCTGGTCATTCATAGTTCGGTTGAATGTATTCACCCACGCTTAAATGCGTGACTGTTGTAGGCAATGCAACGTACATATTACATTGCCAAGAGATGGGTCAATAGTGAAACATTGAAGGTTATGATCCCTCTGCCATGCCTGGATATCCTAAACACTGACATAATGCATTCACCACACTACTGTCATTCCACCACACATGCAGAGGGCACAAAACAATATATTTATCATGTTGATTCAAATATAATGCAGACAAAAAATGACAACATCACTTTCAAGGTGCATAGGTGATGCAGTGCTGGTTGTTTCATCTCTTTTGGAACAAGAAACAAACCCAGATGATGTAAGATGTACAGCAAACATAGAACATCCACAATATGTCCTCCTAGCCATCTGTGGTCAGCAACAAACTAATGATAATTGAAATATTTACATGACTATACTGTCTGCAACACCCTACATACACTGATAACGCCTCATCTTCTCTCTGACCCCAACTCCTTCACTTCCACCCTCTCATTCCTTCTACTTTAATTCTTCGGGCTCCCAGTCTTCTCTATCCCTCTTCCACTCCTTTACATCCTAGTTCTTTTCATACCTCAATTCCTCCCACTCCCTATCTCTTCCATCTAATGTTCATCATTCTCTTCACTGCGCCCCCCGGCTGCATCTCAATCTTCTTCCTCACAATCTTCTACTTACAATCCTGCATTCTTTTCCTTCTGCTCACCTTTTTCATTGTCCTTGCTTTATTCTACATTTCCACTATCTTGAACCTGTCTCTTCCTCCTCTCCCTTCCCACCCACTTATAGCTCAGCTATTTTCTCACTAAATTAAAGTTTGCATGGGCAGGAATTAACATTTCAATGTTAATATGACTGGGAGAATGAGAGTGGTTTTGTGGATATACTGTGGATGTAAATATGTGCCAATTTAGTCAGATTATCATTGTAAGTGCACTCATCCCACTGAACATATGTTTAATGAAGATGTATCACTGAAATCTGATGTGTCTGAATATGTCTGGATTACGCCTCCAAGATGCATGCAGGTATTGCAGTGTGGAGAAACACATATTGCAGCATCGCAGAAACGTTTCACTGGTTCAAGTGCAATTAGTGCCAATGCAAAAATGGGCAACGTGTGACCTAGTCCTAGTCATTTGCCCTTGTGCAAAAATGTATTGAAAGAAGAGATGCACCAACTAAGTGGTGGAGAAAAGCTGGGCGTAACAAAGACAAATAATATTGCTGTGAGGAATTGCCATCTGCTGATGGTGTGAAAGCCATAACGTTTTTGATTCTTATTAAATAATACAATAATGCGGGCAATACTATCTCAGAAAGTGCGGTCTGCTAATCAGACACCCCTTTCAGAAATCTCCATGCTAAAAGCATAGTGAATGCATGTGCTCTCCTACATTAGTCTCCTGATCAGCAGCTGCTACTCATCAGTGACACAGAGCAGGTTCAAAGTTTGATGTTCCCAAAGTCAGTGCAGACAGAGATTGCAATTCAATCTGAACCTCTGATGCAAAACCTTAATAATTACCACAAACTATCCATCTGCTGGCAGAATAATCTCTAATAATAAGCAATGTATGGGATTTTGTATGGTGACTGATTGTTCATACACATAATAAAGTCACATCGGATTTGCAACATGTCAACCTTTAGATCCGAGTCCAGCAGTGAAGGCAATTTGGATTCTAACCAGATGCCTGTCTCTGGTAAGCCAGCAGGAAAATAGGCAAGAGAACAATATCTCTTTGATCCCTTGGGAGGTTCGGTAACACCTCTCTAGCCCAGGAAACTCTCAGCAGGAGAACTCCAGGGAACCTTACCTCGAAGAGGCACAGCCATAACAGAACAGCTAAATGAGCTTTTCTCAGACAGAGCGTTGCATACAAAAGGGCCTTTGAAGTTGTAGGCAAGGGAAAGGGGTAGAGTTAGAACAGTCAGACAGAGTAGAAGGGACTAGAGAAAGGGTTTTTCCATCTTGGTTTTCTGTGGTCTTCTCTTTCCTTCCTGTCCCCTCCACTTCTTGCAGAGCAGAGCACATTCTGCATGATGGAAGAAGGCCAAAGTCACTTGACCCCTTGACAGGGTTTGGGGCTCTTAGAACATACGTTCATTTATCCAATCCTCAGTGACCTTTTACTTTTATAGGAAAGGTGCCTCTCACTCCTTTGATTCGTCTTTGACACTTAAGGATAGAAGAAAATGTTTGCATTGTGTTGGGAGACCAGTTATTTGGGTGTTCCAAGGCAGAGGCAAACTCTGTCCCCTAACGACACCACGGAACGGTGAGCATGACTTGCTGTTGGACCATGGCCTGCACTTTGGCAGCTGCACTGCTACCCAGGCTTCTCGTGGAGGTGAAAGACTCCTGCAAATGCATGCTAGTTTCCCCAGAATGAGAGTGAAAAGGACAAAGACTAATCCTGCCCCTGAACCATTAGAGTGGGACTCACAGCATTCCCATATACTGCCATTTTGTACCATCCTCGAACCCGAGTCGACTGTGTTTGAAATCCTTTGAACCATAAGGACCCACCTTTTTCCCTTTAGATTGCTCTAGGGAAGAGTAGACTCACTGTGTTAGAAACTAAAACCTTTTATTTTTAAAATAAACAATTTAAAACTTAATATATAACATATGCAAGTCAAGGTTTTCTTTCAGCCCAGCCATATAGCTATATCATTCAAATGCAGTCTGCTGAACTAATTAACTTTATTTTATGACTGTGACTGCTTCATACTCTTGAGGTAACTTGTGCTTGGGCCAAGATGCCCTATGAGGCTATAGTATGTAGGCTGTGTAAGGTTGAAATTGAAACCTCCTGCAAAATACTGATTAGGTGTTGTCACCTGTATTAAAGGGATATGCAAGATGTGTTACTGACCTACAGCATATAGAACATGACCAGTTTTGGGCCGTATTATTTTAAGGAGAGTCATTAGTCATCACAAAAGCAACATTTCATGCTTGGAAAGAGGTGGAGATAACTTTATTTTAGTATGAATCTATGAATGAAAGCAGTGCTAAATATTGTAGGTTTTATTGTTTTCCTTAGAGTAACTATTGAACGATATTCTGATTTTAGATTAGTAATTTTGACAAATGTTTTTGTCTTCTCTCTTGACTGTATTTGAATGTAAATGTATGTTATTGATTATTTATGGAAACATTTCATGTAATTATATTTGTATTTTGTGTTAAGATTTCTAATAAACCAAATACACAATTGAAAATATACTGCCATTTTGAACCGAGATGACCACATTTGAAATCATTTGAACCATCAAGACCCACCTTGTTGCCTTTAGCACTCTCTTTGGCCCTTAGAGCCACTGTGTTTCTTCCTCTAAACAGTCTGCCAGCTCATTGTTCCAGCACAGCATGTCACAGTCTTGCTCGAACAGGATGCTAGACATTGTGGAAGCCTTCAAACCACTGCATCATGTACAATGCATTGCACCACCAGCATCTTCCATTGACCACAGCTTGCCTGGTGAAATGGCCCTGGTGACCACCGCGTCTGTACCCAGTTTGACCCGCATGCACAGCACTAAGAAGCCCTGTTCTACATTGTCAAACTGCCCAAGAGTAAGGTAATTTCGTGAGGTTCAGACCTATTTTCTGATTTGAGGACCCCAGTGACTGATACGCCCTCCTTTGCACCTTTTGACACTGTTGCAATTTCTTGCCTTTCTCTTCTGCTACAGTACCCAGAGCGCTTCCCACATCTTCATTCTGCATTTTCAGTGCTCTTGCAACAGTTGTAGGGTTGTGCTGGTATTTCTATATTAGGTTACATTGCATATTGGTGTGTTTAATTAACGTGCATATATATTATTTTATAGAACCTTGATTTGACATTCCTTTGTCACATATTGCACTTATGCTGTTGGGTTTCTACTGCTATCACATTCCCATCCCTCCTAGAAGTATAGCCTGTCCTCAGCCCACATTATCCCCAATGGCGAAGGACGTACATCTCTTGACTTTGCCTCTTTCACATTTCTGATCGGGATCATTGCTGGTTTGTAGTAGTGTAAAGGGTGAGTAGGTAATTCACCCACTACTCATCCTTGTATTCCTTTAGGGACGAAGTCATTTTGTCACAAATGCCTGCTGTCCTAGATCATTCTCACCCATGTGCCCAAAACTCATACCCTTGTGGTCCAATTTGACAGCGACCTGAGACATCAACGGTTCAATACTCTGTGAAATTCAACATCCTTAACATAAGAAACATGTACCCCACCTGACATACCACTCAACTATGATACTAACGTCTTCTCTTTGATTATTGTTCTTGCCTATAGCTTAAACTGCCACTGTACTCCTCTCTCCCCTCAAAAAAGTTGTGAATTTTGCTAATCACACCCTCTTCAAACTACCATGATCCTCCCCCACATCTGCACACCACCAACATGTTGGCAAATTCTCAAATTCAAAACCGCTCCTTCTTCTAATTACTCTGAGTTGTCCAATCTATTCATGTGGCCTCACTACAAGTTAGCCGGTCCGGATATAACGGTGCCGGTAGAACCGTACCAGCACCGTTTTCCGGACTGGCTAAATTCAAGTTCTGTGGCATTGTGGTGCTACATCCACCAGGTCTGACCTGGCGGGCGCAACACCACTGGCTGCAGACAGATGCGGAAACACCAGCACCATTGCCACATGGTGCCAGTGTTTCCGCTTCCCCATTCCCATGGGAATGGGGATTTACAGAATGCCGGCTCCAGAATTACCGGATCACTGGGGCTGTAATGCCCCAGTGATTCTGGCAAGTCTGGAGCCGGTAAGTCCCCACGGGTCCGGCGGCAGCCTGCCAGTTTTACCGGCACGGCTACCGCCGGACTCGTAATGAGGGATGGTCTTGCTCTGATATATTGATGTGATCTAGTTATGTTTGTGTCCCTGTCCACTTGCCAGGTCTCTGTATCCCACTATCTGCCCTCATTCATGACCAGCTACTATTTCCAGTTAACTGTATTCAATTGTAAAAACACCCTATCCAAGGACTACCTCTATCTTAAGTATTTGTTTCCTTTGTATATAATTTCTGGTAGAAATGTCATTTAACCTTCAATAAAAAAAACTACAAATAAATACATGAAATAAAATGGAGCATATGAGTGGAGAGATACAACAAAACAATTGTGGGTGTGCTTAAGTGGTCTGTGGTTGATGATGGGCCTTGTTGAGACTGATATTATCCCTGAATCTGATGGCACAGATCTGCTCCTTCTTCCACTACCCAGATGTCTTAATATGAGGCCATGTGTGGAGAAAAGGTAGTATTACCTCAACAGCTAGTATCTGATAACCAAGATCAAGTTTTGATCAATGCCTCTTCTACTACTATGTATAAAACCGCAGGAAGCATTTACAACATGATTTCGCATATGTTCAACAACGTCTGCTGTGGGTATGAATCATTTCTTGTGACCTTAAGGGAAGAAAAAGGGAGTGTGAGGTGAGTGAGTGGATCTAACTGTATAACTTCCCAAGGAACCAAACTAAGTAGAACATGTTTTAGCTTCTACCTTCAGCTTTCAGATAGATTGAGGAACCAATTGAACCTATGGTTGATGTGGCTGATGAACACATTTAAAAAGGAAACCTGAGGGTACACATTTTTAGACAGAAGAATGGACGTTTCATTTTATTGTTTAATATCATAAAGAAATAATATAAAAAGTTAAAAGTTACATTAAAACATCTGAGTGAGTCAAATGATATACTAAACCAGCCTGCCTAGCCCTCTCTCATTAAAACTAACACACTTTCTTCTACATTGGTGACCACAATCCCAAATGACTGAGTGGCCGAAGAGCACCACCAAAACTAAACCACACAAGTTAAGTCCATTACTTGCTGGAAGGAAAAGGAACTAAAGAGAAGAAATTAGGACAAAGATATGAACACTGCAGATGGTGTAGTATCTCAAAAGTGGACAATGCTTTAGGCTTGTATGCATAGCATGTAGGCCCTGAAATTAATGTCTGCTGTTATCTACAATTTTGTAACCACCATAAGGTCTCATGAGAATTATCTCTACATGAGAACATTATAGAGAATGTCAGAGTGCATTGAAGTATTTTTGAGAAGATTAAAGACCTACTCCTAACTAAGACTGAAGGAGCACCCTTGTACAAATTGATATCCATGAGATTGCCCTTGTCACTGTCCTTTTACAACCAGAAATGTAGGTATAAGTTACAATGTTATCAAAATTAATGTACTGCCTTCTAAACATATTAAGAGGCCAACACCATTTTATATACAGCAATCTTATTTACCCTCGCAGTTTGACTCAAACATAGACATTCTCGTATCAAATCCTTTGCTGAAGAATGTCATGTTTTATCTAACAGAGATTGACTGTCTTTAGAATTTATAAAAATAGAAAGCCATGCGAAATAGGCAAATGTACGTTCACCTAATATTTTTAAATAAAAAGAAGGCTTGAAAATAGAAAGCAGTGCCTCCCTTAATTTCGCAGAATAGCTCAGAGATAATGACTGTTCCCAGGAAGTAGAACTGAAATCAAAAACAGATATCCGAGTTATTATTTCAACTTGGAATGCCATGATGGGGCGTTGTACAAGCCTCATTAAAATAACTTAGTGGATCCCATGTACAGAAAATCATAGGATATCAGTATCTCTCAAAACCAGGTGTTTTGGTTTGCCTGTGGCTACTGCAAGAACATGTACGTGTATATACACACATAATTCAGGTGTGTGGCACTCACATTGCTTAGATATATCTTTGGACATTTTCAGTGACAGATTGTTGGAGAAATTGTCATTTTATATTAACCAAGCCCGGGAATATACATCGAAATTTTAAGTTCGCCATTTATTATCATCAAAGGACGGATGCCAGCGGATATCTAATTAGCAGGGTAGAGCTGTTAAAGTGAAATGAGCAGTATTCCATTCCAAGCAGTTACAACGTCAATACTTGTGACATATTTCATGAATGCCATAACAGAATTATTGAGAAGACGGATACACGTGTTCGTTTTAAGTTGTAAACTGCCCTGTTGATCTCGCTGCCTGCTAACATTCCCTCTTTAAAAAACCAAACCCGTTACTATGAGTCTCCATCTATAAATAGGAATGTAAATACCGTCTACCACCAACGTTCGCACTTGCATGCTTCAGGGCCCCAGAATGTCATTTTTAAAGTTCTCAAGATGGAATCAAAAACTAAAGAGTAAAATGGGGCGTATTCCTATTCAACTCATTACCTCTCAGTCTTGTGAACACATAAATGCTACCTGCAAATTACGCTATGGAGGCAGCATTTATTAATGGATTCCTATGGAATCTCTCTGTTGGTTAGCAGGTGCTGAGCCAAGGTATATTTCAATTTGAGTTTGAACTACTTGTACCACACCTGACAGAATAAACCGCAGGTAGGCACAGGTGGCAATAAGATGAGCTTGCATACACCAAAGCAACAGTACTGCGATCTAGGTAAAGGCTCGGAACAGGCTGAATTATTTAAACAGAAATGTTTTTAAAGATTTTCAGAAATTGGGAAAGCACTGCAACACTCCGGAGCTCCTGAGGGAGGGAAATCCACAATCTGGAGCCGTAGACGGAAAAACGCCTGTCACCCCTATAAACACATCTGGAGGCTGGATTGTGTATGTGCTTAAAGACCAGACTTTGCACGGTGGTGAGATCACAGCAGATTTAGCAGCTTTAAAAATAAGTTGCACTGCGTGTTTTGAGCCCTCTGAAGCCGGATAATTTGTCTGTTGGGAATGCTTGTTAACATGCAGTTGTCATAGTCAAGACTAGAATGTCTTTCTGGGGGACAAACGGAAGAGCAAGACAGAAGATGGAGAGAGCAAAACATCAATTGCACCTTGGAACTGACATGTTGCTCACTGCAGAAGTTTGATTGCCATATATACCCTAGGTTCTTGATTTCGGGAGCAAAAGCCAGTCTGGTGCCCAACAGGCAGGGTGGCATAGCCATAGGAAGCCATTTGTTTCATGCCTGGATGAACATGTCATGCAGGCAGGAAACAAAACTCACGGACAAGACAGAGGAGGAATGCACGGTCTCCGCTGTGTGCCCCACCTCCATATTAACACTGGTGCAAAATGGGGCAGAGTGGTAAATCACGTCATAAACACATTACGCCTTGCTTTTAAGCCCCTAATTACCACTCTGCCCCATTTAAAACGAAGCTGTGCATGTTTACAGTTTACAGTTAGCATTGAGAAAAATATCTAACCTTTCATATACAGATGCTACAACTTTCATCAAATATTAATTTTATATTGATTCAAGCAAGTTTGGCTATGTTAGAAAGTATTTCATGAATTTGTTAAAACTCATCCAATGAGAAACCAAAGTTGTATGTTTCCAAAACTGTGGAGTGTGAACAAATTAGGTGTATTAAAAAGCGATATTTCTACAAACCTAACCTCTTGATGATGTTAATACCTATAGGGCATGTTCAGATGAGCGGTATGACCTTAGCATGTGATCTTTTCCCCTCTTTTCTCTCTTTTCCCCTCAGCGCAAACAATTCCCCAAATGAGGTTCTGGGGTTGGCTTTCTTAAGATGTCATGGAGTCAGAGGAGCCAATCCAAATATGGAACAAATAGAAAATGACCTGCATCACAATACCCCCAGGGGACATGTTAATGGACCAATGTATAAACTAACCCTTAGAGGGGACCAGGACATCATCCTGGATTACAGAAAATTACATTTGATTAAAACAGGAAGGCAAGGCGAGAGGCAATTCTAAAGGTGTGACCCAGAAGCAATTTTATGATTGGACCATCCAAATTCGGATACAAGCAGGGGTTATCCAGTGCTTAGAAGCAGAACCAGAACACTTCTAGATGCATTTGGTTGCTGAATGCCGACCTGATGAAGTACAGCGAGAAGGGTTGGAGATGCCTAAAGGAGTAAACCAGTTTGTTGCCTGCTTGTCCTGCGCCCAGTCATGAAATGCAAAAGGTAAATGAACTGAGGCCCTTAAATAATATTTATAGTTTATATCCTTACTGAATCAAGGACATATCAGCGCATATCAGTTTCTGATAGTCAGAAATTAATTGGTCTACTTTTAAGGTGATTGAAGTGATAAAGGCCTGCCTGGATATTCGATTTCTATACACTTTTGACATCACAACTTTACACAGTTTAGTATGTTTTTAATGTTATGTGAAAGACCTGAAAAGGGGATAACGGTAGAGGAAAACATGATTTGTAAACGTTTGCAAGTGAGACACTACCTTTACTATTCCCCAGTGAAATAAATTGTCCTTTTAAACTTTTCAGCTGCATTGTAATTTAAAGCTAGACACGAATTGAGGTGTTTTTCATAAGTGGACATATACGCGAAATAGTGAGTGATTTTTAGATTTGTTTTACAATTTTTATTTTTCTGTGATCTTCTCATTGTGTGATATTCCATTGTAACTTCCTTTTGACATTTTAATAATGAAAACTCAATAAATGCTATTGTGATTACTGTACTTTCATTGAAATTCAGTGAGCATGACTACTAATGTATTATTCACCAGTTGATAAAAAGGTGGGTGTTTGTTATGATAAAGTGATGACAGTTGCATTTTACATTGTTTTTTTTTACTGCTTATTTGAAAGATAAAATCAGGCACACTGTATGTGTGTATAGTGCATCAATATCTTGGATTTACAAATAGTGTTTCAGATGCATGTCCCCTTGTGTTGTGAGTGGGACCTCATCTGTGGATTACCACATACTATATGTTAAATGAAATAAATTATCATTACAAAGCAGCTTGTTCCTTGTCCCAGAAGCTAACAATGTGATTATTGTGTGTGTGTGTGGGGGGGGGGGTTGGGGGGCTATTATACTTCGAGTTGTCTATTTCAGTAAAAAGGACTCAGAATCTGAAGAGGCTTACAACATCCAACGGGGATGCTCCTCCACGTGGATCTGTTTGCCTGATAGTGTGCTACAACGTTAGAAGGTTGCCTTCTCCTCCTTGAAATTGTTCCTACTCAACTACATTTTTCACAGGCTGCTTCCCACTAGCCTAATCTGACCTACGGTATGATTGTCAAGCACTTCCTGTTACCATTGCGTACTGGAAAGTCCTGAGATCTGGGAATCTCCCAGCCAGAACAGTTTCTTTACAACATTCACTGTGGAATCGTTTTGAGCTTATCTGAAACTGTTGCACTCTCCTCAGACCTGGACAATTAAAAAGGCTTCTGATTTCCCTTGTGTGCAGCAGAACATGAATTTACAATCCATGGCTATGTTTCAATGGACTATACTGCCAAATCAAAGTCTTTGCACCTTTCCCATTAAAATGAACCACATTGAGACTTATAACAGTTAAACATATACAATTTTAAGCATCCATACATTTTATAGACATATTGAAGTGAATGGAAAATAATTATGGGTTGCAGGATCAAAGTAGGGTTACTTTGACCGTGCAACCCATAGTTATTTTCCATTCACTTCAATAACCCATTACATCATTTTGCCTTTAGTTTACCCTAATTGTAATTTATTGGGATATTTAGGTATTTATTAATGCAATATACTACATTGTTTTATTAATTTATTTATTAAACATTTGTATGGCGCCTATTTATTTATTTATTTGTTTATTTGTTTAGGTATGCATTTATTTCTTCATTTGTATAGCACCTAAGCCCGGAAGCATCAAGGCACTCTTTCAAGACCAGTTAAACAAATTAAGACATTTTAGGAGAATAAAACATTACATGCATCTTAAGTGAATTCACATTGGCCAGCTCTGGTCTGGGGGAGGGGGCAAGTGTTGCCAGGGCCATCATTAGGTGAACAGCACAGTTTTGAGGGCTTTATGGAAGGCCCAATAAGATTCCTCAGCACGCAAATCAGGAGGGAGGGAGTTCCAGTGCTTAGCTCCTACAGCAGGAAAGTGTGATCCTCCTCATTTGCCTCAGTTAAATTTAGGTATCACAATATGTTTAGTGTGCATCAACCTCTCTGGTTTAATTGTGTTTGCTCTCACAATACGCAGATGCTGTGTCAGATAGGCGTATGTGAGTGATGGAGAGCATTTTGAAAATGTTCTCGGATGGGGAGCCAGTAGGACTCACTTCTGGCTGTAGAGATTTGTTCTCTTTTGGAGATGTTGAGTGCAGAATGTCGGGCATTGTTTTGGACTATCTGCATTTTGTTAATGTTTTGTTTGGATATACCTGTGAAGCTGAACCTACATTGCAGTAGTCCAGCCTTGCACCTTTGACTGTTTGAGCAATAGCAATGGTGAAGGGGCTGGAGGTGTCAGAGATGTTCAGTTTAGTTGTCTAGGCAGATGATGCAGCGATAGCTTTTACTTGCCGTGTGAGTGAGAGAGTGGTGTTGTGATGGACCCCAAATGTTTTACAGATGGTGAGACAGGGATCCAAATTCCCTCAGCAGTGAAGAATGTGAATTGAGCTTCATAAGCGTTGCTGGGGTTCCAACCAGTATATCACTGTCTTGTTGTTGTTAAGGCATAGGGGGTTAGTAGCCATCCATTCTGGATTGTCGTGTAGATTTTGTTGATGGTAAGGGAGTCATTGTCATAGTTGCCAGACAGAAGGAGGAGGATCTGGGTGTCATCAGCACTGCTAGTGTAGGAGATGCCGATGGAGTCCAGGAGGTCAAAGAAGGGTTTGGAGAAAATGATGAAGAGATTGGATGAGACACAGGAACCTTGGGGACACTGCAGGGGATGGGAGCCAGGGGGGCACAGGATGTTTCAGAGAAGACTCTCATTGATCTTCCTTTAAGGAAGAAGGACACCCAGATAGTGGCTTCTTGTGAGAAGTTGGCTGCTGATGTGAGGTGGTAACAGAGAATGTTATGGTCCACCAAGTCAAAGGCAGCTGATAAGTCAAGGAGGACGAGAAGGGCAGGCTTTCCCTTGTCCCTGAGATTGCCAAGTTGGTTTTTCAGGTCTAGTAGTGCTGATTCGGTAGCATGGCCAGGCCTGAAACCTGATTGTTGTGAACCTAGTATGGTGTTGGTCTCCAAAAACTGTTGTACTTGGTTATAAAATGCCCTATCCAGTATCTTTAGGAGGATATGAGTGGGGGATGACATGCAGTGTTTGAAGCCAATGGATGAGAGTGCATTTGCCACTGAGGAGGTGTGGAGGTCTGAAGGGTCGTTGAGTCCGAGGTTGAAATCCCCAAGTAGGATGGTTCTAGTTGTAGGTTTGAGGTTGTCTCTCACAATGTGGGTAAGGTTTTCTTCAAAGGTGGCCAGTGGACCAGGTAGGCAATAAATAACATGGATGGGCATGGAGTCGTTGGGGCTGGCAGAGTATTTGACAGAGTGGAGCTCGCAGTCACCCTCCATAGCACTGTTGGTGGGTCTTATCTGCAGGGTTTCCTTAAAGATGAGAGCAATGCCTCCTCCTCTGGAATCAGGACTTTCACTCCTAAGAACCGCAAAGCCCTCTGTCGGAGCGAGTGATAGGGCGGGCCTTGAGGTTTGGTGCAGCCATGTTTCCATGACCAGGTCTAGGTTCTGGGATGTGATAAGGGCGTGGACGTCTACAGCATGGGCTGGGATGGACCTGGCATTGATGAGGGTGCCTTTTAGCAGTGGTAGGGCTGTTGGAGTGCTAATTATTGGTGAAGGGGAGTACAGGAATGGTGCTCTGTACGTAAGGCACAGGTATGGGGTTTACTACTGTAGTCATGGGAAGTTGGACTCTTGTACTTAGTGGGGTTCAGGCTAGAATTGAATTTCCCAGGTGGGATGCTCCTAGGGGAGTCTGTGTTGGAGGTAGGCTTAGTGTGATTATTTCTTGCGTCATAGTCAAGTTGCTCAAGGATCTGGTAGGTGTTTAGGTGCATAAGGCATCGTGTGTTTTCGGCCTCTAACAAGATAAATGTTAGTAATGGTGCGTGGTTGGGACCCTGCTTGGCATTTCTGTATGGGAGAGTTTCCGGTATACAGTGAGGGATAACTTGGTTAGTTTTGAGGCAGAGTGTGTGGTTTCTTGTTTCTGCCTATAGAGCAGAAAGTGTTTCCAGGTGCCACAAGACCAGAGGGGAGGAGTGACATAGGAGAAAAACAACAGTAATGGTCCTTTTAGGCCTTGTGACAATCGGATTGTTCACTTGCAGTGTCAAGAAGTGCAAGGGGAAGGGGGCGGGTCAGAGAAAGATGCAGAAGAGGAAATAGTGCTGGGAAATGGGGGCCCATGGGGCTGGGTAAGTGCAAAGGGGTCCCCTGGAGGACAAGTGCCAAAGCGAAACTATGGTAAGAAAATAGTGCATGGGGATGGCAGGGTCAGGCTCAGTAGGCTAATCAGTGAAGGCTGCCTGAGGTCAAGTGCTGTTAGGGGACTGGACACATTCCTGGACTGAATTCAGGGACTTATAAGGGACACAGGAATCCAGTCATAGCTGTGGGAGAAACTAGCAGGGTAGGGCGAGATGGAAGGAGGAGGAGAAAAGGAAAGTCTTCAGACGTTTCTGGATCTTAAGAATGAATGATGCAGAGAGTCTTGAATTTGACCCTTGCCACCACCGGGAGCCAGTGGAGAGATTTTGGGGCTGGAGAGATGCGGTCCCTGGGCTAGAGGCCAAGGATAAGTCTTGCGTTCCTATTCTGGATTATTTGAAGATGTCGGAGTGAGGAGAGAGGTAGATTATGGATGAAGTTGTTACAATAGTCAAGCCTTGAGAGAACCATAGATCTAGAGACATTGAGTTTCTGGGGGAAGGTGAGAAAAGGAAGAATACCCCTGAGGTGGTGAAGCTGATGTTGGGCCTTCTTGGCAAGGTCAGCAATGTGGGGTGAGAAGGAGAGAGAGGAGTCAAAGATTACACCCACATTTTTAGCCTCACAAGAGGGTGGGGGGGAGGGGCCCAAGGTGGCAGCCAGAGAGCAGGAAGGAAGGAGGCAGTAGGGGTCCCAATGAGAAGGATCTCGGTTTTCCTGGCATTAAGGCAGAGATTCTTGGCAGCACACCATGCTTAAATAGCATTCAGACAGTTAAGAATGAGAGAGGACGGAGAGGCAGAGGAGGAGAAGGGAAGCTTAAAGGAAGGTTGTGTGTTGTCAGCATAGCACTGGAAATGAGGAGAGAAGGTGAAGATCAGGTGGGCAAGGTATATATTGAAGAGCTATGGTGAGAGGATAAAGCCCTGAGGGATGACACAATTCGAGAGTGAGAGAAAGGGGCCCAGTTGCACTTGTGAGGGCTGATTCAAGAGGAAAGAGCTTAAACAGTCCAGTGCCCAGAGAGTATCACTCAGCCTATTTATGTCAAAGGCAGAGGATAGATCAAGGAGAATGGGAGCGGAACGCGATTTGGAATCAAGGTTTTAGAGCAGATCATCATGGGTGTTCAGGAGAGCAGTTTCCATGCGTCTGGATGCTCTGAAGCCAGACTGTTGTACATGAAGGCAGTCAGCTGATTCAGTGTAGCCTGGCAGGAAGGGTCAGCAGATGGCTTATTTAGCTGGGGATGCACTAGGGAGTGATTGAGGGGTGAAGGGAAGGAGCCAGTGGCATAAACGTGGTTAAAGACCTCAGCCAGGGAGGGAGCAAGAGAGGCAATTTTGTCCTTTATATTTCTAGAGGAACAGGGATGCACCTGTTTGGAGGAGACTTTCATAGAACAGATTGTCTTAGTAACCCCATCAGGTGTAATGGGTAAAAAGGAGGAGCGTGTGGGGGGCAGTTGGGGTACAGCATGCTGGGGGAAAGGAAGGGTGTGGAGGCAAGATTGGGCAGGATATCAACTGTCTTTGTTGTGAAGTGGGTGGCCAGCACCGTGCAGAGGGCCTGAGAAGGAATAGGATAGGTGTAGATTGCAGTAGGTTTGACAAGTTTCTTACAGATTTTGAAATGTTCATCCATGTTCTTTATGGCTCCAGAGATGCATGACTAGATATGGGCTTGTTTCTTGGAGTGGATAGACAATCTATATTACCTTTGGAGGAGGTGGCAGGCCAGTTTAACAGAGCGTTTCAATGAGGCTAATTCAGAGTCATACCAACTATTGCACTCGGAAGCAGGCTTTATGCAGATCCTCATGGCAGGGGGAAGGATGCCAATGGTGTTGGAGATGGAGAGGTAAAGGTTAGCAAGAACAGAGTCAGTGTGAGAGAGTGAGAGGTGGGAGTGGGAGGAAGGGGGCAGCAAAAGCAGCTACTGACACTCACTTCATTGGTCGAATGATGGAGAAAGAGACTGGCAGAGTGGACAGAGGCTTAGCCGGGGGGCTGGGAGATCCAGATTGGAGGAGAGGAGAGAATGGTCAGACTATGAAAGAGGAGTAGTGAGAGGGTAAGAGAAGGAGGGATCAGCTGAGATGAGAGCATACCAGGGGTGCCCGGCCGAGTGGGTTGGGCCAGAGGGAAGGATGTTGAGTGAGAGAGAGTTGCAGAGGTTGTGAAAGAGTAGAGTGGTTGAGTCAGGAGAATCCAGATGGATAGTGAAGTCACCAAGGAGGAGAAGCTTGGAGGAAGAGGTCAGAAGTGAAGAGGCAAGGTCTGCCCACTCAGCGGGTGATTGGCCCAATAGGCCTGTAGATAGAGGTGGAGTGAGTGAGTGGGAAGGAGAGATGCAAAGCTTGCCGATAAAACATTCAAATGAGGAGAAGGCTTGAGTGGGTATGATGGGAGCAGGGACCCATTCAGGATAGACAAGAGATACACCACCTCCAGCCTGATTAGACCTGGGCTTGAGAGGATCTTGTTACCCTCAGGAAGGAGAGTGTCAAAAGCAGTGACAGAGCTTGCTTTGAACCACATCTCGGTGAGAGCGAGGATGTTGAGGTCAAAGTCTTCAATGTCTTTGACAGCAGAACAAGAATTAAGGGGCCCAAATAGAGCTGATTGCCACCTTTAAAGATTTTCGGAGGCTGGGCACAAGGGCAGGGTACATCCATCGGTGGGGCAGGGGGCGTCAGTCAGAGGAATGGCAGGAGAAGGGAAGAATTTTGTGAGAGACGGAAGACGCCTGCCTAGAAGGAGGAGGTTGGGCTGAGAATCCTTGGCCATGATTGTGCCATTCTGACATCAATGATGCACCTCGAGGATAGGAGTGGGTCAGGAGAACTTCCCACCTGGTTCCACCATTAATGGGTGAGTAGGAAAAAGAGAGAGGATAGAGACTATATGGAAAGTCCATATGTCAGGAGCAGGAACAGTAAAGCGGATTTCCGTAATGGTCAGTCTGGAGGAAGCATTAACATCGGTGTCAGCAATGGGCAATCCTGGGTTGGAGCCCAGGATGGTGTTTTTACATTTTTTCCTTTCAGACTTTGACAGAGGGTTTCAAAAGGAGATAGCTATTAGAGTAGATAGGAGAGCTGGAGAGTACCATAGTTGCATGGGGCGGGGGCAAGGAAGGGACTGCACAGTGCATGAGGAATGCTAAGAGGCCTAGCAGTAAGTCAAATCACAAATCAATGAAGTAGATGAGACAGTAGAAGGGTCAGGAGGGTCAGGAGGGATAGTGCCTATGTTGCAAGTTGAAGCGGGAAACAAAAACATGAACTATCTGAAAAATTCAGATCATACACAATTTTCAAAAATGCAGATAGATGCTCACAATTGGGGAACAGCACAGCACATATGAAAATGCACGGATTCGACTTTCCAAAAAATGCAGATAATATAACATTTTTTCAAACAGTGCAGAACGATGCGCATGATTGGAAAAGGTACAGAAGTAGGTTACCAGTAGGAGATAGCTGGAGTGGTGATGGGCTAATGCAGGAAAATTGCAGCTCAGAGCCAGGTGGCATAAAGAGTCAGAGCAGAAAGACTGGTGGCAGTAAACATGTAGTCCAGTGTGGGCCAGAGTAGAGTAGAGCAGTCCGATGCACCAATGCAGGGTTTAGGTGGAAAGATTCAGCATCAGTGAGGCTATGCACTCAGCCAGCAGTCAGTTTGCAAGTTGAGACTGAGAAAGTGATGAGACCACAGCAAAATTAAAAGTAATCATGCCAACATACTGGACACAGCAGTGGAAATGGAGGAACAGGAAGGTGATGATCTGTGTATGCAGGCCAGCGAGGTGTCTCAGGGGTAGACAAGCCAACAGGGCACTGCTGGTTAATCAGATGGGTTGTAATTCCTTTTGCAAGGCAGGAAGAGCTGAGTATAAAGATCATCAGAGAGCGCTTACCTTAAGGCCGGAGCTGGAAGCAGGCATGCCTCAAGAAGGGTAAAGCACAGATCCAAAAATCTGTGCAAAAAGGCGGCCACGGCCAGACATGGGCCTTGGAAGAGGGCCTCGGACAGGGGGCCAGCGTTCACCTGCCGCCTCCCTCGATTGGCCCTGATGATGGAGGCTGCAGCTAATCAATGTAGCAGGTGGACTCGGACACAAAGCATTCTGAGGCCTGTGTTGTAGGCAGCCATTTTATAGTGGCAAATAGGCACAAAAAGTAACAGGGCCCAGCTGTGCTTACCAGGAACAGTGAGCGCTCAAGTCACCAAGTGCACACAAGGGAGAACAAAGAATGTAATGGCAGTTCAATGCCTCAATTTGGGAAACAAAGCACAGCCCGCTAGACACCTAGCCGAAATGGGCTTTCCTATTGAATGGTAGGCTGGCAATGCCCCTGCTGCTTCTGCAGCCTTGTGGTAGATGTGATGGTTCTGCTGCTGGTGAATTCTGTGATGCAGCCAGCATCCAATGTGGCGACGATGTTAGTTTATATACTGCATCTGTGTTTTGACCATTTACTATATTGCTTTAATGTATGCATCCACAACCAACTCTTGCAGAATGCAAGCCTTTGAGAATAACCCACATTAGCCGAAGTTGCCAGATGGTACTTCAAGGTGACTTTTTTTTTCTAGACTGTGTCTGAACGCCTCTATATAAGATGATGTAAGAGTGCAGCTATAATACTTAATCCTCAAGACACTCCCTCACTCCAATAAAACCAGTGTGGATTTTTGCACTTTCCTTCTCCTGTGAAGCGACCGGCTGGCTTCATGGGTGTCATGTACAGTGACGTATGTGACTTATATATAGTTCATCATCACACATGCCCTAACTGCTCTGAGGCAATACTCGGTGCTTGAAATTATATTAAAAAAAATACAAAATAAATACACCAAATCTAAACAGTGCCAGTTCGGTATATCTTCCTGCTGTGGAAACACTGGTACCCCATTTGGCCATTCCTGCCATAAAATGTGTGCTAACAATATTCAATTGATCCACAGCACTTCAAGGACAATTGTGTAGCAAGTATCCCTTACTTTCTTAAATCTGAAATATAAGTGTTCACTGTTTAACTCAAACGAACTCTATGCCAAACAAGGTTAAACTCCAACTATTTCCTTACAAATGTATCCATTAAAAATGATCAGACCAGACAGGTGGGTGGTTTGAGGGTAAACACATACAAATACAAATCAAATATAACTTTTTCTAGAAATAACTATCCTTTTTCAGAGTAACATGATTCATGCCATAGTGCCAACTGAGGATACAGGATGGTGGTATTCATTAGAGAAACACTTGAAGGAGGAGATTATGCTGGTTTCAATTGCAATTCTCCTATAAGCAGACTGAAGGAAATCTGAAACAGATGTGATTTCATTCACTGCTTGAAAATGTACTTTAAATTGCAGGCAAATAAGGGCCTGTGCGGAATGTTGAATTAAAAAACTACAGGCCCCACCAGACAACAAGGAAAGAAAAATGGTCATGGCTACGTGAAGCACCAATGGGTTCTTGCATACATTAGGTGATAAGTGAGGAACCCAAAGAAAATCTTGTACTGGCCTCATGGAACACCAGAAGCTTCTCCTACTTGATGGTAGAGGGCGAGAAAAAAATGCAACTCCCTGGACTTTATCTGCTTCTAAGAGACTTGGCTACAGAACAAGCCCTCTGTAGATGGCTTCTCTGTTTTTGCTAACCCCGGTGGTGGAAGTGAGGGGCGGCCAAGTGCTGGTCTCTTGATACTAGTTAAAAACAGAAATGATATGCAAGTGCTGTATGTGGGGTACATTTACCAGCCACAACAGAAATCCCCTGCATCACAAAACTGCATTTCAGCAGTTAACAAAAAATGGCTGTGCTGGGTCTGCTGAGCACATTGTCCCACTCTGCCTTTTTTCTCAACTGTTTGTCTTTGGATGATGTCTTTTTTGGAGCTCCTTCCTTCTGCCTGACGGTCCGGGATTTATACAGGTAAGGGCGAATATCCTTGGGTTCCAGTGTGAGGATTGCCGTCTGCCTCAGGAAGCAGGTAGAGTTCAGTGTTCAGGAAGGAGGACGGTGACAGCAGAATCCAGGAAGAAAGAGAGCAGGAAGTCCAATGCCTGCGGCGTGTGAGGAGCCCCGCGCGCACCGAAACACAAGACAGGAGTCCGGGATGGAAGAGGAACAGACCTAGCAGATGCAAAGGGCTGTTCAAAATGTACCAGGAAGGAAGGGTCAGTAACAACGGGAGTGGCACTGAAGGAAGGGGGAGAAAGGCGATAGCACTTGCTGACAACTCGGAATAGTAGCGTTGAAATGCACAGAGCCGCAGGGGTGTGCCTATTTTCTAGGAGGCAGCGCGTCGTACGTGAACGCTAGAGAGTCAGACTTATTTGCGGTCGGCCATGTTGGGAGGACAACCAACCAAATGTTGCAGTGCATTAAGGACCATGAATTCCAAAAGTGTCAGAATCGGTGATTCATGAGAGCATGCCCCCTTCTAAACCTTTGTAGAGGAGGTCCCAGATATGACCTGCACCCCTGCCCCCCATTGCGCGTTGCCAGTAAGGTACTTGCCGAAGTACGTGATGTATGAGGAGCAAATGAACCAACAGAGAGCCGCACTGGGACTCTGCCCCGTGTACATAAGGAGATCAATACCGGTTGAAGCAGCCATAACGCGACAACCCTGGGCAGCACGGTAGCCTATCAGCCAGCCTTACCAGCCACTGATGCGAAGTGAGGAATACCTGCACACGGTCCACGAGGAGACCCCTAAAGCCTTAATGGAAGGCCAATGAAAATAAACCAAGGGCCCAAGCAGCCCCGAGAACAAATGGAATTGGCTACTGAAAGCACGTATGCCAGTACTAGTAACTGCAAGGATAATGCTAATGGGTGGCGGGAGAGACACTGTTAAAACGTAAGAGAATGGTGCCATGAGACAAGATGGAAGCAACCGCCCTGTTGAATGTGTGTAAATAAGCTTGAAACACAAGATGCTAAGAAAGCGATACTGCCTACAATGCTTAGTAGAAGAATGGAGCGGCAAGCTCCAACCATATATCTACCTCAATAATGCACAATGTTCACGTGCGACTCCATTTTGTGAAAGCAGAAATGTACCCAGGCGGCCAAAGGCCTGACAGGCTGAGTCTAGAAACCCAGCAAAGACCAGAGAAGGAGCGGAATCGAAACTCAACAAAGAGAGGCTTATGCCGGGGAGATCGAGGTCAACCAGAGAAGGGGAAGTGAGCATGAGTTTACGAGACTCCAACTACAGAGAATACCAGCCCGCCCGTGAAGATCAAGATAAGAGAGGCCCATGCAGGTGGCCAAGCGCACACAGAATTAAATGCACAAAAGGTTGGAAACTGAAGCAGATTCACGGTGGACCAGCACGTGACCAGACAGGCGCGAATATGTACCACCGCCTGATGTCATCCAGAACCAGTGGGCGCCATAACTTTTCCTGATAAGAGACTAAAGATCTGAGGCCATACCCAGCCAACTAATTGACACATGGCCCTAAAACACTGATTGATGGAAGGGAGGAAGGGTGAATCTTGGGACAGTAGGCACCTGGGTGTCTACTCTGCATGCTGCTAATTAAAATGGAGATTTATGTTTAGGGGTGTAACTTGCCCAATCACAAGGGATCATGTAATCTACGGTCCTATAGACACTGTAACCAATGAGACGTCGTACTTATAGTGACGTCAATCACATGTGTTGTAGAGGGAAGGGCGTAGACGCCCACCCGATAAGAGTTATCCAATCCACTTGCGTTATTTCCATATACAGATATAGCACCTATACTTAAGTTACCTTTCCCAACCAATTGTATTGCATGATGATTTTTTGTAGTATCAGATGTCAATGATGACAGATTTTGCCCATAAAAGAGGCTGTTTGACAAAGGTTCGAGGAAGTCGGGGTGAGGCACGTGTTTGTGATGCTGCTGATTTCTATCAGCTGATGTATGTATCATTAAACGGACTTCCCTTTGCCAATTTACTGAGTCTTGATTATTGAAGCTTGCTGGAGTATGTGAACCCTGCACTCTGTCCTCACATTGTGCAGCTATCATGCATTACTAGTTTTCGAGGGTGAGTACTGACCAATGGGCCTGTCAGTAATTTCCTCTCCTCTTCAACACTTGGTAGCGTGAGGATGGTTTCTGCCATTGATTATAGATTATCGATTGATATATTATAAGACACCTTTAGACCGACGGCACAAAGTAACTCTGGGCCTTCGGTTACATCACAAGTCCTTTCGCTATTCTGGCTGAGTAGGCTGAGAAGCTCCCCGTGGACAATGATAGTGTAATTATTCCCAAAAAACCTGCAGTGGGTCTGAAGGAACCCGCCTTTCCAAGCATAACCCTTCTCATTCCCACAGGCAGTGGATCGGACGAAAACCATAAAAGCAGGAAGAGAAAGGGGCAGTGATCCTGAAGTTCCAGGGAGGAAAAGAGGCGATCAATGAGTGAAAACAACAAAACTCGTTATCCTGGCAAAGGTCTTATAGAGAAAGAAGGGGAAAGGTAATGGAGGGTGGTGGAGAAGATTAATACAGTTAAAAGTAGGAAATTCTGTAGAGATATAGAGGGTAAAAACCTGGGCACCCGAGAAAAAAACTGTAAGGAATACCTGGGGGGCACCCGAGAAAAAAACTGTAAGGAATACCGGGAGGGCACCCGAGAAAAAAACTGTAAGGAATACCGGGGCTACCCGAGAAAAAAAAATGTAAGGAACACCGGGGGGTGGGGGGGGGGGGTACCTGAGAAAAAAAACTGTAAGGAATACTGGGGGGGGGGCACCCGAGAGAAAACTGTAAAATTCGCCTTGTTCCTGCGCTTTAAAGAGTGGTCAGAAGGAACGTGAACCCAGAGCCCACAGAGAGGGGACATTAGGCTATGCTTACTTTTAAAGACGTAAGAATAGGCTTCGTTCAAATCCCATGACAGGGTAATAATTAGAAGGCAGGTATACATATGACCAGCTGGTGTCCGTCTAGTCTGTCAAGCGTCTGTCCTATATGTCCTGAGTATGCTGAATGTGGAATTATTGTGTTATTAATTGATGGCAATGTATTTTTGCTTTACGCGATTCTGTAAATGAGAGGGAATTGACACTGAATTGATGTGTTTTGAGTAAAACTGTTGGTATAAAATTTTGCGGGAAAATTGGATTGGAGCTCGCGTGTATGTGGTGCTTGCTCATAATAGCGTAAATTCGAAAAACTGTATGAACATTGTTGATGACAAAATTACGGATGGAAGAAGTTACCCCTCTTGCACATTTGTGCAAGCAGTTGCCAAAGTACGCAACAAAATTGAAGAAATATAGGCATGAGTGGGTTAGGGCACCGCAAATAAAATGTTTATGCCGTGGCCCCAAAATAGGTCATTGTCAAAGACTGTTTTACAGAACCCGACCACCTTCCTACATGCCACATATACCGGGAAGAAGCTCGAAAAACACCTTGCTGTTCTCGAGTTTTGGAAAATGTTTGAACAAGCAAAAGAAGAAGAACCCCCCGCAGACTGGATATTAAATATATGTACGGAGGGGGCTGAGACGCCTACCGTGCCACTTGCCCCGCCGGAACCAGTTGTTGAGGGAAGTAAGTCAGAGGGCCTTTACCCACTAAGAGAACTTAAAGCAGCGAGAGGTTATAGCAACACTGCATATGAGTCACCTGTGTGTAGCAGTAACAAGACGAAAGAGAAGGAACAGGAAATTGGCTCGGCCTCCACAGTCCCATGGGAAAAAGAGAGGCGAGGTGAGGAAAGGAAGGACTAGGCACAAACGAGTGCACCTCTAGATAGAGAGAGAGAGGGAAAAAAGCAGAAAGGAAACGATGAGTTAACAACTACAAAGGACGAATGGATGGGAGGGCAGATACTGTTGAAGATAGATGGAAAAGGAAGTGATGGTGCAAGGCCGAGTGAACGGTCTGATGAGGCGCAAAGAAAGGAAAGGCAAAAAGATGTGGACATAAGAAACGAGAGGGCAAGAAAGAAGGATAGGTTGAGGCGAGAACAACTATATCGCGAAGAGCAAGGTATACCACTCAGTCACACGCAATATACAGCCTATGAAAAGTACAGGCAGAACATGCTAAAGTTGGAGGGAGAAAGGAGGGTACACGAAAAGAAAGTGAAGAAGGAAGAAGAGGAGAGTAGAAGGGCAAGGGAGCATAGGAATGAACGGATGAGGGAAGTAGATAAGGCTAGAGAGGAAGCAAAGAAGCGAAGAGAAATGGATGAGGAAGCAGAACGTAAATGCAGGCAAAGGGCGCGAGAGTTAGAATTCTTGCAACGGGAAGTGAAAAAACCCAGTCCTGTTGTAGACTGGGAAGACATAGAAGAGTTCTTCCCTGCATGCGATGCAGTACCAGGTACAAGCGGGACAGTTATTGATGATGACTTCGACACCAGAAGCATCGGGGAAGCAATTGATAAAATATACAATGAGATGGGATTGGAACGAATCTCCCAAGAGGGAAGGGAAGATGAGCACTTAGAGAGCACTCAGCTATATAACACTGAGGATGTCACCCAAAGTAGTGGGAGTAGGGGACGTTCCCTAGATAGACTAGAAGTTGGGCAGAACGAAGATGATGCGAGAAGTTGTGTAAATTGGGAGTACTCGGAATCAGACTCCGATGGGGAAGCGGAGAAAGTGGCGTATGACGAAGGGAGGCGGTGTGAAAAGCGACTCCCAGGGAACCGAGAGATATGATGGTCAGATGCTAGTGGGTCCGTAAATAGGACACCAAAGTCCGCTGGACAGTCCAGCCGACATGAAGAGACACCCCACTGTCAGAGGGGGGCGTCGGTACCTGCCTATACAGATAGGCTGAGGGCATTGCCAGGTAGAAGGCAAGGCCCAGGCAAGAGACCGAGGAGGTATAGAGAAGGGAAAGGAGGATTGTGCATTCCAATTCCCACTGTTAGAAAAGCCAGGAGCAAGACCGCAATATATTCCATGGCCACACATGGACTGAGAGAATCTTAAAAATAAGCTTCCAATGCTGACCTCAAGAGCCGGAAAGTGGATACATGAGCTAGAGAAAATGACGGGGGCGTCACTCTAGCCATAGGGGACATCAAGGGTCTTCTAATTGCTATACTTGGTGAGAGAGCAGACTACGTGTGGAAAAGGGCAGGATACCCCAGGGTAACCATAACTAACACCTCTCATGACGGGGCACCATTTAACAAATGTAGAGCAGCAGTGTGGAAAGCGCTGCGTACACTATATCCAGACACATCTGATATGGGAGCTATAATGACTTGAAAAAGAGTCAGAGGATCCTTCGCTTTATATCCAGAATTTTCAAGACGCGTGGGTGCTCAGAACGCATGAGTCTTGGACGAAATCTATCCCTGTATTCTATCATATATTGTGCCAAGGGTTACCAGAACCGGTGCAAAAACAGCTAAAAAAATTGGTAGGAATAGAAGCTAAACCGTGGCCCGAAATCCAGTTGACGATTGCCCATTACTGCAGACGGTTGCAAGAAAAGAATCGGAAGAAAGAGGCAACGCGTAAGGGAGAGGAGGCGAAGCTAGTGCAAAGGAAGCTCTCAAAGTATGCTCTCAAGGGAGCCATGCTAACAAGTCCAGCTGAATCGAGTGCACAACGTGCCTCTCACCCGCCTCAAAACAATCAGGGTAACGAGGGATATTTCCCAAGAGGAAGGGGATTTGGAGGAAGAGAATGGCAGAGCAATCAGGGAGGTTTTAGAAGTAACCAAGGAGGTTTACCGAATGTTCAAAATGGTATCCAGAACGCACCGATGGCCAGTCCGACTATGCAGATGGACAGATGGCCGGACCGCCGCCAGTGTGTTGGTTGTGTGTAGTAACAGGACACGTGGCGCGCATGTGCAGAAGCCAAAGCATGTGGCAGAACAACCAAGGGTTGGGGACAGGCATGGTGAATCAACCTGCTACCCCACAACAGGGCAGTGGCCAAAACGATACCGTGCAGCAGCAGGCGGTTGGCTTGCAGCAAGGTGCACAGCAAATGGTCCAGCCACAGAACATGGGAAATGTACCACAGGGACAGCCCCATCAGACAATGCCGCAAGTGGGTCAGGGCATTAATTCCAGTGGGGGAAACCCACAGGTATACAGTGGACCAAACCTATATATGAAATAGGACGGCTCACAGGGAACTCTGATGTGCTCTATCCTATCAGTGACACCAGACCCTAACAGGGAGCCTAGGGTAAATGTCACCATAGGGGGGAAAGAATATTCCTTTTAGTTGACAAGGGTGCATAAGTGAAGGAAGGTTCTCCTTGTCCAGCGAGGCCATAGATACCCAGAGTTTTACTGGCGCTCATAGCAGAGTTCCCTTTACTGATGCACTCCCAGTCTCACGTGTGTTTTAGACGGAAGGGCATAGACGCCTACCCGATAAGAGTTATCCAATCCACTTGCGCTATTTCCATATGCAGATATAGCACCTATAATCAGGTTACCTTTCCCAACCAATTGTATTGCATGATGATTTTTTGTAGAATTAGACATCAATGATGATGGATTTTGCCCATAAAAGAGGCTGTTTGACGAAAGTTCGAGGAAGTCGGGATGAGGCAGGTGTTCGTGATGCTAGTGATTTCCATCTGCTGATGTATGTATCATTAAACGGACTTCCCTTTGCCAATTTACTGAGTTTTGATTATTGAAGCTTGCTGGAGTATGTGAATCCTGCACTCTGTCCTCACATGGTGCAGCTATCATGCATTACTAGTTTTCGAGGGTGAGTACTGATCAATGGGCCCGTGAGTAATTTCCTCTCCTCATCAACACCTTGATCCACAGGGGTTTACCGGAATTGGGTTCAATGGAATTGCTGTATTAAATGGGGGGCATTCATATTGGAGACTGGTTCCCAAGTATGTTTGCTGGGGGGGGACATCCTTTTAATTCCACTAAGTACTGGAGTCTACCCCGTCAGTATCCAGAATCGATTATCCTGGAGACTTCATATTCAATCTGATCATTGACGAGCACAGGGTTAGGTTGATGATTTGATCTTGTGGATTGTACATAAGGTTTCAATAAGGGAGCGTGGAAGACAGGATGTATATTCTTCCAAGATTCTGGCAACTGGAGCCGAAAGTCCACTGGGTTGATGACCTCCTTAACGGAGAAAGGCCTGTAATATTTGGGAGCCAGTTTATTTGGTCGTAAGAGTCGTGGTAAGATTTACGAGGATAACCAGACTTTGTCTCCTATCCCATATGGAGGACTGGGTCTCCGTTTGATATCAGAATATCTTTTGATATCCGTCCTGGCCTTTTCTAAGTGCTCTTTGGCATCCTTATGTACGTTTACCAGAGGTTCAATCCATGAATTGACCGAAGGAACGGGGGAAGGCTGTGGTAGAATAGTTGGCAGAACTGATGGATGGAACCCATGACTACAAAAGAAGGGACTAGACTTGATAGCTGAGTCATCTGAGTTGTTATAGGCGAATTCAGCTACCGGAATCAAAAGTGACCAATCATCCTGGACCTTGGATGCAAAACAGTGTAGATATTTTTCTAAGGTCTGGTTTACTCGTTCAGTTTTTCCATTAGTCTGAGGATGGTAACCCTAAGACAATGCACGCTGGATACCTATCATTTGGCACAGATGTTTCCAGAATTGGGATACATACTGAGGTCCACGGTCAGAGATGATCTTAGATGGAAGTCCATGAAGTCTGAAGATGTGCTTTAGAAATATTCCTGCCAATTCAAGTGATGAAGGTAGCGTATACAAAGGGGTAAAGTGAGCCATATGGGTGAACAGATCAATTGTAACCATTATGGTTGTATAACCCGTGGATGGGGGTAATTCCACAATGAAATCCATGGCCATAGTCTCCCAAGGACTTGCCAGCATTGTGGGTTGGTGGAGTAGACCTGCAGGTTTTCTGTTATCAGATTTGTTCTGACTACAAACAGCACAGGATCGAATGTAAGCCTTTACTCCATCGATCATCTTTGGCCATCAGAATTGTCTCTGGATGGAGCGGAGAGTGGCAGTAACTCCTTGATGCCTGGAATGGAAGGTATCATGACAGAGATATATAATCTTGGCTCTCAGTCCTTGTGTGGGTATCGCTCATTTCTTATCCTTAAAGAGGTAGCCATCCTTTGTGACCAGGTTCCATGGGTTGTCCTTAGTGTAATCCTCCCAGAGCTCAGAAGATGGTGTTTTGGTACGAATTTCTTCTAGTAAGGACCACAAAAATGGTATCACAAAACATCTTAGGATAGACACATGTCCAAAAAGGTTCATAATCGGGGCGCCTGGATAAGGCATCTTCAATGATGTTGTTGATTCCAGGGAAGTGATGTATATGGAACTGGTACTGGGCAAAAAAAAAAAGACCCAACGAGTTTGGCGACTGTTTCTGCACTCCAAGGACTGTAGGACTTGCAAGCTTCTGTGATCGGTCCACACCTGAACAGGATATTTGTCACCCAGGAGTAAATGATGCCAGTCAGTAAAGGCTTGCTGGATGGCTAGTAGTTCTTTCTCCAGGACTGAATAATGGGTCTCGCTGGAAGTCAATGTTCGGGATAGGTAGGCAATCGGGTGTTCCACCTTTTCTTCGCATTGTTGTTTTAGGACTTCCCGACGGTGTAGTCTGAGACATCCGTTTCTACCAGGAAGAGTTTATTTATGTCATGTTGAGCTAGGATGGGACCTCGAGTAAATCTTTGTTTTAACTCTTGAAAGGCTGTTTCTTGAGCAACAGACCACTTGAACGGTGTGTCTTTCTTTAGCAGAGGGACTATGGGATGCACAATGTCAGAAAATGTGGGGATGAATTTTGTGTAAAAATGTGCAAGTCCCAGGAAAGATTGGATTTGTTTTACTGTGGTTGGTGCCGGCCATGAAAGAATGGATTCAACCTTAGCAGGATCAATTCCGATTCCCTCGGGACTCAGCACGAATCCAAGGTAATGAACGGTTTGAACGTAAAACAGGCATTTTTTCTGGTTTAGCCAGGAGTTTGTTTTCTTGTAGTCATTGTAGGACTGCTTGTACATGTTCCTGATGGACTTGGTCGCTAGAATAAATCAAAATGTCATCCAGGTATACTATGACAAAAAGGAACAGCATATCTGAGAAGACTCTGTCCATGAAGTGCTGAAAGACCGCAGGGGCATTGGCGAGGCCAAGGGGCATGACCAGATACTCAAAATGGCCGAAGGGTGTCCTGAAGGTGGTCTTCCACTCATCACCTTCCTTGATCCAAATAAGATGATAGGCACCCCATAGATCGAGCTTGGTAAAGATGACAGCACCTCGAACAGCCTCCAATATGTCGGAAATAAGAGGTAGTGGGTAACGATCCTTGACGGGGCATTGGTAAAGACCTCGGTAGTCCAGGCAGAGTCGGAGTTCCTTGGTATCCTTCTTTGGCACAAAGAATAAGAAGGAACCGGCTGGAGATTTTGATGGACTAATGGTTCAGTTGGCGAGATTGGTATCCAGATATTCTCGTAGGGCTCTCTTATCAGGTTCAGATAGTTTAAACATCCTGCCAAAAGGAATTACAGCTGAGTCTTCTGTGTCGATAGCACAGTCCTCAGGTCGGTGAGGTTGTAGAGATTAAACAATAGCTGTTGAGAACACGTCTGAATAGGTTTGATAGACCTCAGGTACTTGGGTTATATTGGAAACACACAAGGGTGGTTGTCCCGGAACCTGAGAGTCCTCTGAAGGGTTCTGCAGTGATTTTTGGGACATGCAATGTGACAAGCAGTATTCTGAACCTAGAAATAAGGATCCAGCTGCCCAATTGATGTACGAGTTGTGTTTCTGGAGCCAGGGCATGCATAGAACCATAGGATAATGTGCTGCCTTTATGATATCAAAACAAAGCCTTTCTTGGTGGTTGTTTATAGCAAGCAACAATTCCTTGGTTTGGTGAGTAATGGGGCCGGAAGATAAAGCTTTTGCGTCAATCCCTTTGACAGCTTGAATTATTTTCTTGGATTCACGAGGTATATTATGCCTTACTGCCCATTCATGGTTTATGAATACTCCCATGGCACCACAATCCACTAGAGCCAGGATGGGGTATGTATCCTTATCAGTGGGTGACAAGAACGTTTGCAGAACCACCAGAGTGTTTTGGCAAGGATAATTCAAAGAAGGAACACAATTCGAGCAGGCGTCTTTCTCCCGAAGCTGTGCTGCGCTCAAGATTGGGAGCTGGTGTTTCCCAAATGGTGGTGTGGTGCTATGGGGCAATTTCTTACTAGATGTTTATTGGAAGCACAATACATACAGAGTCCAGCATTGATTCTAAAGAGCCTTTCTTGCAGAGAGATCGGACCCCACAATGAGTCCAATTGCATGGGTTCGGGTTCTGAAGAGTGTTGAGTGGTTGTTTCCTTGAGGCTTGGGTACTCCATAACTGTCTTTGAGCGTGTGGTCTTTGTTTTTCTTTTCTCAGCCTTTCTTTCCTAATCCGGAAGTCAATTTGTAGAGATAAATCCATCAAGGCCTGGAAGGAACTTGGACGGGCCTCTCTGGCTAGCTTGTCCTTGACTTCGTCACTCAACCCTCTTTGAAACAGGTGAAACTAGCCTCCTGGGACCAATCAGCCTCTTTAGCCAATTGTTTGAAATGAGTCACATAAGTAAGCATATCCTGATTTCCTTGTTGGAACTCCAGAAGTCTTTCCTGGGCACTGTAAACGAGTTCTGGTCGATCAAACATAGTTTTGAAGGATTCTATGAATGCATCGTGATTGTCCAGGAGTGGGTCTCCTGAGTTCACCAAGGGAGTAGCCCAGGTTAGAGCATGACAGATGTGGGATTATAAACCCTACCTTGGCTCTGGGCATGGAAAAATAGTAGGGTTTGAATGTGAAATGTAACAGACAGGAGTTGAAGAAGGAACGCAGGGATTTGGAAGAACCATCATATTTGTCCACTATGCCTCCAACCAGGGCGCTTTCATTGAATGCTGAATCCCGGGACAACACGAGTTGTTTCAATGCTGCATTCTCAGCATTGAGGTTTTGAACCTCAGTAGTTAATTCTTGCATACCTCTCATGAGGTCCTGGACTGCAGCCTCCATGTTTATTTCAATATCAGGTTCTGGGCGTCTCAATCTGTCACACTCTGCCTTTTTTCTCACCTGTTTGTCTTTGGTTGATGTCTTTTTTGGAGCTCCTTCCTTCTTCCTGACGGACCAGGACTTATACAGGTAAGGGCGAATATCCTCAGTTCCAGTGTGAGGATCGCCATCTGCCCCAGGAAGCAGGTAGCGTTCAGTGTCCAGGAAGGAGGACGGTGGCAGCAGAATCCAGGAAGAAATGGCCGTGGGGAGCCCCGCATGCACCGAAGCACAAGACAGGAGTCCGGGATGGAAGAGAAACAGACCTAGTGGATGCAAAGGGCTGTTCAAATTTTACCAGGAAGGAAGGGTCAGTAACAATGGGAGTGGCGCTAAAGGAAGGGGCAGAAAGGTGATAGCACTTGCCGACAACTCGGAACAGTAGCATTGAGACAAGCAGAGCTGCGGGGCGTGCCTATTTTCTAGGAGGTAGCGCATCGTACATGACGCAAGAGAGTCGGGCTTCTTTGCGGTCGGCCATGTTGGGAGTATCACCGACCCAATGTTGCAGTGCATTAAGGACCATGAAGTCCAAAAGGGTCAGAATCAGCAATTCATGACACACATATGGGGCGAGAGTTAAACACAGCCACCCCAAGAATGGCTGCATTTGCTGTTCTCCATGTGAATTTGGAGAAAATAACTTAATGGCAGAAGGGCCCTGAATTTCTCTTCTGTCTGTGAAAAATTCAAGGCTGCACCAGAAAAATGTGCTGCATTGTGGATGACATCGCACTAGTGTCTCTTTTTATTTTAAACAGTGAACCATTCCCCATCCGAGAACCATTCCCCATTCCCATTCGAGCCCCCATAGGGCTCAATGGGAATGGAGATGGAGCTAATAACGGGCCCGCTAATAGCAGGCCCGTTATTAGCTTCCTGGTCCCTTAGCAGCTCCCACTAAGGGCGCCTGCTAAAACCAGGTGCCCATTGCGGGACCCGCTAAGGGACCTCGGAATAGGGCGGCAAGGGTTTACCGGCACCGGTCTCCTTACCAGTGCCTGTTAACCCTTACCGCCCACCTCGTAATGAGGCCCATTGACGTTAGAGAACTTTTTACTTGACAACATTTCTTTCAATACCCTGAACAAGTAGTAATGTGATATTTTGACAGTTTCTATGGGATTTTTAGACACAAAGAATGAGACTAGGGGGCCTCATTAGTACCCTGGCGGTAGCAGTGCCCTTATTAAGGGCACAGCTGCCGCCGGAAATGATTTTTTTCTGTGGACCAGAAAAGGCCAATAACCCGGTCATGCCGACCTTGGCGGACCCGGTTATTGCCCTTTTCTGGGCTCTGGGGAAAAAATTTCCCATTTCCCATTTGAGACTTTTAGGGCTCAATGGGAATGGGGAGGGTGCTAACAGTGGGCCCATTAATGACAGGCCCATTGTTAGCATCCTTGACTGCTAGCGGGTCCCGCTAAGGATGCCTGGAATGACCAGGCGTTCCTTAGCAGGTCCTGCAGCAGTCCTCGTAATAGGG
Organism: Ambystoma mexicanum; assembly: GCF_040938575.1. NCBI lineage: Eukaryota > Metazoa > Chordata > Amphibia > Caudata > Ambystomatidae > Ambystoma > Ambystoma mexicanum. The sequence goes on from NC_090922.1 coordinate 900,074,207, forward strand.
CAGCCCGTAATGAACAGTGCCGGTCCCGTAACGGCACCGTTCATTACGGGACTGCCAGGGTCCTAATTAGGCTCTAGATGTGTCTTTGTAGCCCATGGTGAACTGGAATGACAGAAAAATTGTATTTTGGTGTGAATCATAAATGGTGCAGATATGAAACTTGAGGAAAATATGCCAAATGATAGTATGTGTAGAATTTTAGGTGTTTTGTTTCTCCTAAAAACAGCTACATTGTGCCAAAGGGTGAAGCAGCAGCGCACAGAATTGGTGTTTGAACAGGCATATTCCTTGTGAAATATGGGATCTGCCTATTTGATTTATATAATGGTGACTATTGTAAATATAAAGTTGTATTCCATAACTCCTTTTTGTGAAAAATGTGGCTGGTGGAACAAAAGGAGTCATAAAATGCATATACCTAAGGGGAGGTCACTTCCTTCAATCCAATCAGCTCTGAGGGAGTTGGCGACATTCATAGCCTGGCCTGTCCTTCCCCATAGGTATGTCCATATTACTTCTGCCCACATTGTAAAAATTCTCTGATGCCATTCTGCCTATATAAGAGGTAGGCAGGGAGGCATAGGGAGATTTAACATTCAAAATACACCCTGCAAGATTCCAAGACTCCAGAACCAGGTCCAGAGGTAGCTGATCCAGATCCAGGCAGGACCACCTATCCAGAACCCCCTATTTAGAACCACCTATCCAGAACCAGATTCCTCCCCATAATTCAGGGAGAAAGGGGGAAAGGCTACTGACCCCTTGGGGGAGATGCCAGCAACCAGACCATTTACCCAGCTGATGCCCCCTGTCCACAGTGACCAGACCCCTGTAGCCCAGCTGTTCACTAAAGGAGAGCCCAGCCACTACCCAGTGACCAGATCCGTGCCTCACTGTCCTTACACCAGGTTAGCTGTCCAAATTGCCCAACTCAAGTGCATTTTATAAGTATCATCCTCCCCAGTACCAAAAAGCTGCACACCTCTGTTACCTTGGTTCTGTCCAAATCCTATACAAATCCCATAAGAACCCCAGTAACTTCCCACATTGTCAGCATCTTCTGTATATCCTGTCCTTAGAAGAATCAGTGCTAGTATATATGTGTTAGCTTATTCTTTTCTAATCATTTCAGATATCTGTGTAAGTCCTTAGTACCATTTTTGAGATAAATTAATGAATTCCCCTATAAGGAGGTGCGCAGCACAAGTTGGTTAGAATTGCAAATTAACGTCCTTCTTTGTAGTGTCTTTATTTAATAATCTAGCCATTAAAATATAGTCCTAGTAGAACTTGCCATTGTACTATCAAAACCGATTTTGCCCGTGTAATTGCTTTCCTTAAAAAATCTGATTTTCTTTTCCTATAGAGAAACCCATTCTGTCACCCCATGAAATTGTCATCCTTTCACTTCATCATCCTATCTGCTATGTGCCCTTGTTCCCCACTAGAAGAACTGATATCCGATTTTGACTGTTTAGCCTATTTTCATAGCTGTTTGCTTGTTCAAAGTCTGTGTAGATTCAGAAATTGCAGTTCTGCCACATGTGATTTTTGCTGCATTGTTTTCCTTCCCAAAGTCGATTTTTCTCACCTTTGTTCACGTTGTTTAGTTCTCTGTAATTCCTGTCCTATCTCTTCTACCGCAAATGTAAACGGACCTTTAAGCATCCAGTGGGCTCCGAGTGTACCATTTAGCTCCTTTTCAAGATTTTTGTTTTGGCCTCCCATTCTGGGATGGTAGGTCAAATTTCAAATCTGATTTTTCCATTTAATTTCGGACTCCGTGCTACTCCCTTCCATCCACACAGAACTTAGTCAGCAGGTGTTTGGAGAGTGTAGCATGGGGAGTGCATAACAGTTTTGCCATCTATAAGAATGACAAAAAGTGATTTTGCATTCATCTCCATTTAAAACTTATGTATCTGATGTCAGAAAGTGAAATTAATTGTATCATTACATTTTGCTGTACATTATCACCCCACTGCTGATTGCGGCCCTAAATTTAATTTGTTTGATTTTGCAGTTGAATTTTTAAATAAATAAATGTTTCATTATTACACATCAGCCTGGTCCATGGTCCATTTTGACACAGGGTGTTTGTTAAGGGGGTGTGAGGCGGGTTGGGTGCCTTCTCAAAGCAGAATCCTAAATAAATAAAGTTTAAAGCGTATTTATTGTGCGCCACATCCCTTGCCAGTGGAAAGAGTCCTGGTCTGGAGTTTGCTGTGTCATAAATTCCGTTACACAGTGGGGGCTCGTTTGCCATGATTTAGATAAGTGTTTACACCCATGACAGCTTAACACAGCAGGCTAACCCAGAAAAGGTAGTGATGCTTTTTGTGGTTAGAAAACTGTACTACACTGTAAAAGCGCCATTCCCAAAACGTAGACCCTAAGTATCAGGCCTGTGTGTAAAAATAAAGTAAAATTAACCCTGAATTAGACAAAAGCAGAATACAGATGAGTTCTTATATAAATAATTTAATAACGAAGAACACTTTTCATAATGAGCACCGTTGAGATCAACATGGCTAGGCAGCACCTTCCGTCCAAACTATTCATTAGAGGAGAATGGGCAGAGCAAGATCAGTAGGCCTGGCTATTAGACATGATGCAACAGGTCACCTCCGTGAACATGGATGTGTGGCGGGACAGTGGCTGATTGCATCAAGCCTTGACTGCATTTTATATTACTCAGAGTATCAAAGAGTAGCAGCTTAAGTTGGTCCAACTCACTGCGTACATATATTTCCATCTAATAGAGATGAAAGAAAAATAGAGAGAAAATATAAGCTCTGCACAAAATCAGTCTGACATTTTAAATCAAACCTATTAAAACGAGAAGAGGAAAAATTGCAGAAAAGCCAAAATTCTGAGGTAGAATTTGAAAACTACACCTAACAGTTAAAAGAGAAGTTGGCAGTACAGCAACAAACAAACTCAGAGAAAGAGGCCCAATTAGATACATTAAAAGTGGAGTGTCAGGAAACTGTTGATTCTCTGGAAGAGGGTGAACTAAAATTGAATCAACAAATAAAATATAACAGAGTCTGCACAGAGCAGATAATTACTTTACAGAAACAGATTGAGAAATTGGAAGAGGAAAGTAATACATTAATTTTTAAAGAACTCCACTCTCAAACATAATTTGATCAAGAACACTAAATTAAGTGCTTTAAAGCAACAAAGGGATGACCTGACTAAACAGATTGGCACCCTGTATCAGGAAAAAGATGCCCTATACCAAGAAGTGTGCAAATTAAACCAGACCTACAGAAAAGAGAGTTAGACCTCCAGAAACTGAATGAACTAAAAGTTCTAATCTAGAAGAGACCACCAAAGCCAAAAATGTGCAAAGTCACGAGATCTATCTCCTGCAACAAAAATGGTCTCAGTGTTCCCAGGCAATACAGGCAGCACAGCAGGACAATGATGCCCTCTGTGATGAGAACAGGGGACTCCAGAACCAGGTATCAGCACAAGGGAGGGTAATAGAGGTACGTCAAGCCCTGATAGCAGAGCAAAAGGCTCAGATCTTTGCCTACCACCAGGAGATAGTGGCTCAGAAGGAGAAACCTGAGTTGTTAGAAAAAAGAGTATACTAGACTGAATCAAAACTTGAGGGACCCTGAACAAGTACAGAGTGGCAGCGCAACACCCAATCACAGAGTGATGCCCTCTGTACCAAGGGCCTCCAACCTATTTACCCCTTTGTATACCCAAGACACTGCTCACTTCATGCCTACAGGTTCCCATGAGTCAGAAACCATGAGGCAACCTGACTTCAATAGGCCTAGCACTAGTGACCTGACAGGACAGCGCCCATCAGAGGCTAATGGACGGGTGTCCCTGTTCAGGTTCAAAAATATTATGGCAGAGGATCTGACCAGGAAAGCTTGGATGAGGAGAAAATCAGGGAGCTAGACCTGCAGAAACATCACCTACAAAGGCACCATTTGGTTTGTTTTTCGGAAAAGAAAGAGCATGAATTGAGGCCCCAAAAGTGTATTCTAAAAGCCTCCAACCAATCAGAGTGGGTGGGGGGGAATTCTCTATCAACCCTGGATGCAAGGAGGAGTCAGAAGACTACTCTCCTGTGCGAAAGAGGGAGTCCAAGGGAAGTGACCCAGAGTGCCCAAAGTACAAGAGGGGATAAGAAACTAGGCCCCACCATTCTGATAGAGACTCCCATGCTCAAAGAATGAGGCAGCGCCTAGAGGATAATGAGGGGACCTCAAATAGCAGCCGCTCTGAGTCTGAGGGCGAATGGACTCGGGTGAAGTGACAAAAGAAGGCTAACAAGCAAAAGAGAGCTCTGGTGAAAGACCCCATTAAACAGATTAAAGCTATTAGGAGTTTCATGTCCTTGTACCACAAGAATGCCAAACATTCTGTCTGGGATCCTCTGGAACCATATGAACAGATGATGACCTCTTTTGACATCAAAAATAATCAGAATTACATAGAATTTGCCAAATGGACGTTCTCTCCAGAGTACTCCAGCTTCTTTCCTGGGCTGGAAGACCAAAACCATTCAAAGTGGTCCACCTATAAGGTGGCCATCTTGAAGCACTTTTCCAGACACAGAAACCCCCAGGAGGCCCGCAAGGTGGCCTACAATCTGCAGTGCGGAGAGGATCAGGCCCCAAGAGAATGGGGGTCATTATGAGTTTGGAGGTAGCCATGGCGGTCGGTCTGGCTGAATGGGGACTTACTGGGACATTCCGACCTATGCGGACCCGCTAAGTCCCCATTCAGTTGACCATTCCCCATTCCCATTTGAGCTCCCATTGGTCTCAATGGGAATGGGGAAGGTGCTAATAACGGGCCCGCAAATTGCGGGCCCTGTTAATAGCTCCAAGGTCCCTTAATGGGACCCGCAGAGAACGGCTGGTCAGACCAGCCGTTCCTGCTGGGACCCGCTAAGGGACCTCGGAATAGGGCGGTAAGGGTTTACCGGCACCGCCATTATAACCGGTGACCGTTAACCCTTACCGGCCAACTCGTAATGACCCCCAATGTGTTCAGGCGCTAAAGCGGGCATTTGCGCAAGCCACTTGGTGAGTGCGTACGAATAGTACGGAATTTATAAATACCTATTTTCATGCAATCCCAAAATATATTATGACAAAACTGGTAGGAGATTTCCATGATGACAGGACCCCGGACTGGATAGTAGAGCCGGCTATCCGTATCTAAGAGGTCCAAAAACCTGTGGAAAACAAAACTATAACTGAAAACCCCAAACCAACCAACAACCCTGCTGCTGCCAAAGTGACGGAGGTGAAGGTTAACCCCATTTTGCACCTAGAAATGGGGGGGCCTAAAAATACACCTACCCAAAACCAACCAAATCAAAGGCAAAGAAGACCCTCTGATCAATCACAAGCAGGTGGTAGTCAGGTACGATACCCCATCAATGTGCCACCTAACTCTGCCAATTACATCAGCCCTAGGTACAAGGGGGTACGTGTGGACTCCCCAGGCCAAAGGGGGGTATACAAGCAGGTGAGTACTGCCCCAGGAAACTTCCCTCCTAACTTCCCTCCGGAGGGCAGTAACCTTCCAAATTCTGGGTTAAGTTTTTTTACCTAGGTACCCTCAATACCCCAACATCCTGGACAACCCTCCTTACTCTCCCCATTTTCAGGAGTCCAGACCATCAAATTCGGGAGAGGGGAGGCCAAGGGTGGAGGGTTACCAGGGGAATCCCCAGTACCCAGGGTACTCGAGGAGAAGGATAGTTACCCTTCCCAAGAACAACCTAGATTTGATCCAAGACCCCCGTACCAGCTGGAGCGGGTGTCCCAACTGGAGCGCCAGGTCCAAAACTTAACTCAGAATCTGAGTCGCATGTTGAGGGCTCAACAGAACCCTCAGATGAACATGGTGGCTCAGAACCCCTCAAACCAAGGGTCTGGCACCCTGGAACAATGACGGGGAGAGAACCCCGATAACCCACTGGTTCCAGAGGTGGAGGCACAGGAGGAAGGGGGTGCAAAGCCCTAGAGGAAGCTTCCTTCCTCACCCATGAAAAGCCCCTAGACAACCTGGAGCCAGAACTAAAATCTCCTGCCCCGAAAATCTGCAACCTAGAGAACAGATGGTGGGTAGGATAAACAAAGAAACCAAAAAGGCCCATTTTGTGGAGGACGTCAGTGTCCTCCAGTTTGAAGGGGAAGAATCCTTGGAGGAGTCTGGGAAGAAAGTCTTCTCCTTCAGGGATGGGGGAATTCCTCCCAAAGAAAAATGGGTCCCAAGAGACCAGAACCCAGACTGGGTAGGTGTGAGGACTGATTCAGTATCACCCATCCCTCAACCCCAGAAGTGTTATCCAGAGAACCTAATGATGAAGGAGGGATCCTCCCCACAAACCAATTCTTGTGGCTGCCTCCAATAATGGGGTGGTGCAGCCCAGGATCAGAGGAAGAAAGAGGATTTCCAAACTTCACAAACTAATTCTGCTGACAGCCTCCAAGAAGGGAGTGGGGTGCAGCCCAGGAACAGATAAAAAAGAGGATTCCCACAATTCACAAACCAATTTTGGTTACCGCCTCCAAGAAGGGGGGGCAGCTCAGAACCAGAGGAAAAAGGGGATTCCGAAATCCCACATCTTTCAGGATGCCAAATTTACTTCACAGATTGCTAGACTCTGACACAGAAAACTGTCAAAAACCCCACTGTGTCAGAGTCCAAAATAAAGAAATTAACTGACCCGTTTGTGCAAAATGCCCATTTCCTTTGCCCATTGGAGGAGAAAGAAGGGAGGTTCTATGCCCCTGTCCGGGTGCAAGGGCACTGGTCAACACTGGATACCAAGCCACTCTTCTGTCCAAAAGTGCCTTTGAGCAGCTAAACTTAGGAAGGGGGGGTGAGATACCATATAATTCTCACACCTCTTCCTGGACAACTCCAGAACTTCGACGGAAATGAAATTCCTGTTGCGGGGACTGCGGATCTGGAAATTAAAATTGGGCGATGTAAGGTGAAGCACCCAGTCATAGTTGTAACCCCCTGTCTATTAGGGAATGACATCCTTTGCAGGTTGTCTACCCTAATAGACGGCGTGAACAAGGTATTCTGGACTCAGGCTAACCAACCAATAAAGTTAAATCAAAGCATCAACTATGTCAGTTTAAATGGCACATGCCACATGGTTGATCAAGAATCCAACCAAATTGAGTTTAATTTCCAAAACAATCAAATTCCTAGGTTACAGTAATTGCTGTAGGACAACAAACTGGTGATGGGAACTCCTCTCCATTCCTGAAAATCAACCTTGCTTCCAGTATCAAGTGGCATTCCACACTCAAAGGAAATACATTGAAATGGTATTCCTATCTCAAAATCCAAGTCCTGTAGTCAAAAGTGATGTAAAACCAGATCAAAGACTGGCTGAGATTCAGAAAATGTTCCTCCCTATTCAGTTAAATAAGAGGAGGGAGTCTGTTCTCGCCAGAGTGTACCTGAATAATGGAAAAAGCTTAATCAGCGAAGCGTTGTTCAGGAAACTGCCAAACGATCCAACCATTCGCACATCTAAATAAATTGATTGATAAGTGGGAAATGGGCCTGGAAACTCGCAATTCCAAACAACTCCTGCCTAGCAGGTGTATGCTAAACATGTCCATAGGTGATAAAAGCATAGAGCATAATTGTTGGGTCGTGCAAGATGTCTATGCTGCAGTCTATTTAGGCAGTGACATTCTCAATTGGTTTGCAATTAATTTGGACAATATAAATTACAAGGCCTAGTCCCGACAGGGGATCAACACCATGGGCTTTGATGAGCTCAATTGATGCCGTATGCGGTTGAAGATCAAATTGGAGAGGAGGTTACCATCCCAGGACGGACCCAACAATTCCCACTTGATTTCAAAATTAAGAGAGGCCAGAAACTTCAAAATCCTAATGGTTATGTACACCTCAACAGCAGGGATTGGGGTTAAACCCACCACCATTAGTTAATGTAGAACACAACACCATTCCAATAGTGGTGGATAACAGCGACCCTAGGAGTATCGTTCTGGGCGCAGGCACCATTATTGGAATGGCGGTTGATGACCAGCATTTTTCCATGGACTTAGGAAATTAACTTATAGGACCAATCCCCAATGACTGCTATGACTGTGACAATGACATACCGCCAGACAGGATCTTCACCTGGCAAGGGGGGAATTTCCTGGTGTACTCTTCCTGCCCATACGGGGGTAAGGGGTGACCTGTGACATCAGGAAGGATGAGGTGATATTTCAGGTCCACAGTGACTGCCTCTCCTACCTGAAACCCTCTGTCCAGGTCAACACCCTCACCAGAGACCTCTCCACACAGCTGGAGGAGGCCGCTGAGATCGCAACACCCAAGTCCTTACAGGCTACAGATAGATGGTTGAAGAACAGGTCAACCTTGCTGGTGCTTGTGAGACCGAGGAAAAAATGCAAGAGTTGGAACAGGTGTTTTGGGATTTTCAAGATCTTTGCTGTGGAATCATACGACTGTAGTCGCACTGAGATGCATATTAACTCAATTCCCATAGACCCTGGGATGACTCTTGTATTTGTGAAGCAATATCACTTGCCTCTCACATCTATGGAGCCCCTGACAGAAATTATAAAAAAAATGTAGAGTCCTGTGGGATAATTCGTCCAGTCCACAGTACCTTTAATAATCCGGTACTGGGGATTTTAAAACCAAATGGCCAATGGAAACTTTGCACAGACCTTAGGGAGCTGAAAAAATGGGTTCACATGCCCCAATGGCCTCTTCCCTATATTGACCAGGGGCTGGCCCAGATCTAGGGGTCAAAGGTGTACACAGCCATTGACCTGACTAATGGATACTAGACAATGCCGTCAGTAGGGAGGACCAGTACAAGCTGGCCTTTACCTTCGGGGGGCAGCAGTACACATGGACCCGGACTCCCTTTGGATAAATAAACTCCAGCAATAAATTCAACATCTTCCTACACAAGGCCATACCAGACTTGGGTGAAAGGGGTAACCTGGCCTATGCTGAATGTGTCCTGATTAAAAGGTCAACTGTGGAGGAACACATAGCGGAATTCCGCTATTTTCTGACCCAGTTGAGGGTTGCCGGAGCAAAACTGTCCTTCCAGAAGGCACAGTGGTGTAGGACCCATGTCAACCTCTTGGGACATGAAATCACCCCTGAGGGTCTCTGTCCCCAGGCGAAGAAAGTGGAAGCAATTCTAAAACTGAAAGACCGCACAACTCTACATGAACTAAGGGGCCTTCTTGGACTGACCAACTCCAGTGGGAAGTTTATTGAGCATTACGCAGAGGTCACAAGACACGTGGTCCATCTGTTAAAGGGGGGGTCAGGTGGGAGTGGGGCCTGGAACAAGCCAAGGCAGTGAAACAACTCAAAAGAAGTCTCTCATACGTGTCTTGTCTAGCTTACCCTGTCAAAAACAAGGAGTTCTTCTTGGAGATGGGGTTCTCAAATACATGCTTGACAGCAGTATTATAGAAAAAGCATGACAAGGTCAATAAAGTCATCTCCTATGCAAGCAAGACTTTATCCTCAGTGGAGGAAAAATTCATCAATTGTTAGAAGGCACCCCTGGGAACAGTGTGGGAATTGAAAAATTACCACCCATTCATCCAAGGGGAGGACATCACATGGAGACTCCACACAAGCCTTTGCAATACCTCCAAACTGACAGAATCCAGGCAGGAAATGTGAATAATTCTAGAATTACTTCCTGGATTCTGTCCATGCAAGGCTTTCCTGTTGAGGTCAGATATGGCCAAAACAAGAAGAGTCCCCCCGGGCAAGGTCTGGCTGACTTGCATGATTGTGCCAGAGAAAACTTGAGGACGAAAGTCTCAAAACCCAAGACAGCATGGAGGCATACCTGAATTCCCTGCACAAGGTCTATGAAGAAGACAAGTGTGAGGGGGTACCTACAGTTTAACAATTGGGAAAAGGAACTGGAAAAGGAACTGATGGCCCGTGTTGGGAATGCCTAGGTGAATGATGCCCCGGAACCCTCCGCTGGGTACAAAATCAGTCCACGCAGTAGTAGGTGGTGGAGTTGATAGCAGTTCACTACTGTTCCTCACTGCCATGCAACACCGGCTCCACAAAATGGTCATAATCACTGATTCAGATTATGTCCGGAATGGGTTTGTTGAGCCCCTGATAAACTGGAGAACCAGAGGAATGTTGTGTGCCAATAATTAACCACTAATACATGGCAAGCTCATACAAAATATTGATGATCTGGTCACCTCGAATGGGATGACCATCTATTGGAAAAAGATTAAGGGTCATTCCAGAAAAGAGGGACCAGACAAAACAGGAAATTACCTGGCTGATCAGCTGGCCGAAACCAGAGCCATCCAGGGGGATCTCCTTGAGATCGAGTCACTGTTGGTGGACCTACAGGACACTGCTGCCACCAGGTCTGAGACAAATGCTCACAATGAACTCTCAACTGCCCAGTGGAGGAACGAGACCCCAGATGCTGATTTAATCACAGCACAGAAAGGGGATCCAATTATTGGGAAATTTTACCAACACATTGAGGACCCCATGAACTTTCCCCTGACGGAAACCGATTGCATTGGGAAAGAGGATGAAGTTTCCCAAAATATTCCGAATCCAAGACGGTTTGTAGGTAAGGAGATCCATCTCTGGATGTGACCAGTGGGTGGTACCTACCTCATTCCAAAGCCTGATGCTAAGTCACGCCCATGACGTGGCCACAGCCTTTCATCAGGGGTTTCCTACTACTCTAGAAATCTTGCAGAAGGTTGCATATTGGCCACACATGGGGCAGCACCTCGACCAATATTTGAAGGGTTGTCTTGTGTGTGCACAATTTCATCCAAGTTCACTCACACACCAAGCTCCCCTCCAGAAAAGGGGGATTACGCTGCCTTGGTCAGATTTACAAGTGGATTTCATCGGGCCCGTGATTTGTTCTGCTAGGGGGAACAAGTACATGTTAACAGTAACATGCTTCTGTATCAAATGGGTGGAGTGTTTCCTGGCCCCAAAAAGTCAGAAATAACAGCTGCCATAATGATCAACCACATATTCTCACATTTTGGCCTTCCCCAAATGACAGTCAGGCAGAGGAAGTCACTTCACCAGTGAAGTGATGACAAAGATGTGGGAGATACTTGAGGTAAAAAGGAAACTTCATATTGCATACCGGACATCCTCTAGTGGGGGAGTGGAGAGGTACAATAAAATCATTGTAAGCATTCTCAAGAAGTTTGTGGCAGATTCTGGGCCTAGTGGGGACATCCGATTACCGCTTGTCCTGATGGTCATCAGATCTACACCATCTTCGCAAACCAAAATGTCTCCATTTTAGCTAATGACTGGACAGAGATGGTGCTACCTCTGCATCTGCTCTGTAGAACGCAAGAACAGACACTGATAAACACCTCCACAACACATGAATATGTTGAGAATCTAAGAAAACACCTTCAACATGCTTTTGTATTCGCTCAGCGGAATCTGGAGAAATCTGCAGAGGGGATGAAAACTCACTATGATTAAAACACAACTAAAAAAGAATACCAAGTAGGAGACAGGGTCTAGTTGTACAATTTTCAAAGGAACCAGACTAAGGAGCAGAAATTCTTCCCCTCCTGGCACGGTCCCTTTGAAATTGTAGACACAATTTCACCTGTCGCCTACATAACCCACATCCCCAAATTAGAGCTGTCAGAAGAGAAATGGGTCCACATCAATCAGTTAAAAAAGTTGTCACCCCAGACACACTTTGTAGCTGATTGATGTGCCAAAGGAAAATCAAACAGCGGAGATATCAGAAGAATGAGAAGAAAGAAAAAGCAGAAGGAAATAGGTATATCTGTATGACAGGGAGTACTTTTCTTTATTGTTATTGGAAAAATGGAAAACAAATGTTTTTTAAAAAAGTACAATTATGTCCTTGCCTTGTCAAGTAATTTGTTCAATGTTATTGTTCAAATACCACAGAAAATTGTACCTGTATGCATTGTTCCTCTGTTGTAACTCTTCTGGGAAGATTGCCAGGTAAATATTCTAAAACCTGTTTTTACCTATCTCCTATTAGATAATTAACTCCATTACCTCCTAGCAGGAGAGGACCTCCCCAGGGACCTGGAAAGGGAGGGAAGGACAGGGGGTTGCCACTCCATTTCCTCCAACCAAAAGACATAAGGAGGTCCTGGTGTGCTGTTTCCTGATCAAGAAGAACTCCAGTATATGAACCACACTTTGCCCTACACTTCCTCAACTAGAAGTCCTGCGAAAGTAGGAGGTGCGGGGGGTTATGTGGGGTACATTTACCAGCCTAAACAGAAATTCCCTGCATCACAAAACTGATATTTCAGCAGTTACCAAAAATAGCTGTGCTGGGTCTGCTGAGCACATATGGGGCAAGAGTTAAACACAGCCACCCCAAGAGTGGCTGTATTTGCTGTTCTCCACGTGAATTCATAGAAAATAACTTAATGGCAGAAGGGCCCTGTATTTCTCTTCTATCAGTGAAAAATTCAAGGGTGCACCAGAAAAATGTTCTGCATTTCAGATGATATCACACTGCTGTCTCTTTTCGTTTTAAACAGCACACACTTGTTTCCATTCATCACAGCCCTGCTTGTGTATTGTATTTGAATGCCATGAAATTAAACTAGCTCTGTAGAACAGCATTGTTTTCATCAAATCAAGTCCATGAGGAGCAGAGAATCCGCATCAAATCCGCACGGCTCGGAGTTCATTTTGCAACAAACTAACACACGCGAGGAACTTCAAAGAAAAGATGCTTTCCCTTGCTGTGTGTCAATTACCAAAAAAACTATTTGCAAGCATCTTTCTGTGCTCAGAAATTGGCCTGATACGTAAAAACCGCATTTTCTGAAATGAAAATGAGCTAAGAAGCACACTTGTAAATCCGCTTTAGCAAAGCATTGAAAAGCAAATTTGAAAACTAAATGTGAAATAATGCCATTACTCGCAAAGGAACAGTATTATATGTGTGAGATGGGGTTTGGTTTAAATGTATATTATATTTATTTACAAAAAGACTTGGTTTCTGTGAAAGAAAGAAGGAAAGACAATGTTTGAAAACAGCAGAACCAGTTTTGCCTTGGCATGCACTTCAAAGGTACCAGCCCCCATGGGAAAGGAAGCCCCTCCACAAATATGAAGGAGCCACAGTGTGGAAATTTGCAACCCCATCAGACTTGCCGGCATTTCTACATCAAGGGACAATGGACCCAGGGGAACTAGCACTGTCACAAAGAAGTGTGCATTCCTTTTACACCCCTCCTCAGTTTCAACTGCCTAGGATCAAAGGGTGCCATGGTAACCCTGTTGTTCAGACTGGCATAGAAGGGGCAGGTTGGCTGTGGAGATTTGAAGGACCGCCCATTCAGTGACAAATGCCATCCAAAGACTTTAGAGAACTTTTTCTGTCAATACCCTGAACAAGTAGTAATGTGATATTTTTACAGTTTCTATGGGAATTTTAGACATGCAGAATGAGATTAGGTGTATCTCTTTAGCCCATGGTGAACTGGAAAGACAGAAACATTGTATTTTGGTGTGAATCATAAATGGCACAGACATGAAACTTGAGGAAAATATGCCAAATGATAATATGTAGAATTTTAGGTGTTTTGTTTCTCCTAAAAACAGTGAAATTGTGCCTAAAGACGAAGCAGCAGCACACAGAATTGACGTTTGAACAGGCATATTCCTTGTGAATTGGCATTTGAACCAGCATGTTCCTTGTGAAATATGGGATCTGCCTATCTGATTTGTATAATGGTGACTACTGTAAATATAAAGTTGTATTCCATAACTCCTTTTTGTGAAAAATTAGGGTTGTGGGACAAAGGGAGTCATAAGATGCATACACCTAAGGGGAGGTCACTTCCTTCAATCCAATCAGCTTGGAGGGAGTTGGCAACATTCCTAGCCTGTTTTAACCTACTCAGGGGTTTGTCTAGATTACTTCTGCCCCTATTGTAAAACATTTCTGATTTCATTCTGCCTATATAAGAGGTAGGCAGGGAGGCATAGGCAGATTAACATTGAAAATTCACCATGCAAGATCCCAAGACTCCAGAACCAGGTCCAGAGGTAGCTGACACAGATCCAGGCAGGATCACTTATGCAGAACCTCCTATCCAGAACCACCTATCCAGAATCAGTTTCCTCCCCATAATTCAGGGAGAAAGGGGGAAGGCTGCTGACACCTTGGGAAGAACCCAGCAACCAGACCCTTTGCCCAGTTGATGCCCCGCTGTACACAGTGACTAGACCCTTGTTGCCCAGCTGTTCCCTAAAGGAGAGCCCAGCCACTGCCCAGTGACCAGATCCTTGCCTCGCTGTCCAGAGACCTGGTTAGCTGTCCAAATTACCCATCTCTAGTGAATTTTGTAAGTATCACCCTACCCAGTACTAAAAAGCTGCACACACTGTTCTGTTACCTGGCATTCTGTCCAAATCGCATAAAAATCCCATAAGAACCCTAGTAACTTGCCAAATTGTCAGCATCTTCTGTTTATCCTGTCCTTAGAAGAATCTGTCTAATATCTATGTGTTAGTGTAATTCTTTTCAAATCATTTCAGCTATCTGTGTAAATCCTTAGTACCATTTTTGAGATAAGTTAATTAATTCCCCTATAAGGAGTTGTGCGGCACGAGTTGGTTAAAATTGTGACAAATGCCATCCATTTTGGGTGAACGGGGAAATCTGGCCTATGTGGATGTTGTTTTGATCAAAAGCTCAACTGTGGAGGAACATAAAGCCGAACTCCCCTATGTTCTTACCCAGTTGCAGAAGACAGGAGCAAAACTGTCCTATCAGACGTCACAGTTGTATAAGACCTGAGTGAATTTCTTAGGGAACGAGATTACACCTGAGGGTCTTAATCCACAGGTGTAGAAGGTGAAGCCTTCTTGGACTTACTAATTATAGTTGAAAGTTAATTGAAGACTACGCAGAGGTCACTCGACCATTGGTACATTTATTACATTCACATTTATTAAAGGCTGGAGTCAAGTTGGAGTAGGTTCCAAAACAATCCGAGGCAGTTAAACAACTTTTTCTCAGGCTCCTTGTTTGGCTTAGCCAATAAAGAACAGGGAGTTCTTCTTGGAGACGGGGTTCTCAGATACTTGACTAACAGCGGTATTACCAAAAGCATGACATGGACAACAAAGTCATCTCCTATACGAGTAAGGAGGAAAAATTCAATGACTGCGAGAAGGCACTCCTGGCAATGGTGTGGCCGAAAAAAAAAAGACCACACATTCATACAGGCGCTGCACCAGATTGTCAAGACTCCTCACCAAAACTTGCAGTATCTACAAAGTGACAGAATCTGGGCGGGGAACGTTAGTAATTCCAGAATTACTTCCTGGATTTTGTCCATGCAAGGTTTTCCTATGGAGCTCAGATATGGCCAAAACAACAAGAGACCCGTAGCGCAACAGTTGGCGGACTTGCATAATTGTGCTCAAGAAAACTGTCTCGAGAACGAAAGTCTAATGATGCACAACAACATGGAGGCGTACTTAACTTCCCTACACAATGTCTATGAAGAAGACTCAGGTCAGGGGATACCCACAGTTTATGTGGATGGGTGCTCCTACCATGTTGATAGCAACAGGGAAAAAGAACTGGTGGCTGGCTTTGGGAATGCCTGGGTGAATGATACCCCAGAAACTTCTGCTGGTTATAAAATAGGACCCAAAGTAGTCAGGCTGCAGAGTTGATGGCTGTTTATCAAGCCATCCTCACTGCAGTGGACCACCAACTCAATTAACTGGTCATAATCACTGACTCTTATTATGTCAGGAATGTGTTTGTGGAGCACCTGATTAAATGGAAGAATCGAGGCATGATGTGTGCAAACAAGAAACCCCTAAAGCATGCCAAACTGATCCAGTCAATCAATGATCTGGTGACCTCCAATGGGGTGAATATATATTGGAAGAAGATAAGAGGTAATTCCATGATAGAGGAGCCAGATAAGACTGGGAATGACCTGGCCGTCCACCTGGCTAAAACCAGGGGAATTTCATAGAAATAAATCCCTGCTGGGTGAAATCCAAGTGGCAGCTGTCACCAGGTCACAAACTCAGGCAAACAGCAAACTCTCAACTGCCCAGTATAGTAAAGATACCCCAGAGGCAGATTTGATCACTGCACAGAAAGAGGACCCAATTATTGGAAAATGTTATCGACACATTGAAGACCCTGTAAGCTTTCCTCTAACAGAGTCAGATTATGCCGGTAAAGAGGATCTCTGGGTGTTGATGATGTTTTCCAAGATGTACCAGATCCAAGACGGTTTGTTGGCAAGGAGAGCCCTATGCGGCTTTGACCAGTAGGCGGTACCTACCTCATTCCGAAGCCTGATGTTGAACCATGCTCATGACGCAGCCACTGCCGGTCATAGTGGGTTTGATAAGACATTGGATATTTTGCACAAGGTTGCCTACTGGCCACACATGGGCCAGGACCTCGACACTTACCTAAAGGGTTGTCTTGTGTGTGCTCATTTCCAACCCAGTACACTCACATACAGAGCTCCCCTACAATAAAGGGGAATGGCACTGCCTTGGTCAGATTTGCAATTCAATTTCATGGGACAGTGATTCGCTCCTCTAGAGGAAACAACTACATGTTGACTGTGACATGCTTGTTCAGGAATTGGGTAGAATGTCTACCAGCCCCGAATTGTAAGGCAGAGACAGTGGCTGCACTAATGATAAACCACATCTTCTCTCATTATTGCCTCCTTTAAAGGATTGAGCCAGACCGAGGAAGCCATTTTACCAGTGAGGTGATGGCGAAGATGTGGGAAATTCTAGGATTAAAAAGAAAACTCCACATTGCCTATCGCATGGCCTCAAGCGGGGAGTTGTGGGGGTCAGACTCTGAACCCAGTTGGGACATCCATTGCCCCTTGTCCTGATGGCTATAAGGTCTACACCATCTTCTGCAACAAATAAGTCCCTATTTGAGCTCATGACCGGACTCAAAATGGAGTTAACACAGCATCTGTACTATAGGACTCAGGAGCAGACCCTGATAAATGTGTCCACTACCCATGAGTACATTGAAAATTCAAGGAAGCACCTACAGCACTCTTTTGCTTATGCTCAGCACAATTTAGAAAAGTCAGCTGAAGGAATGAAGACCTACTATCATCTAAAGACCACCAAGAAAGAGGAACCAGGCTGAAATTATATTATTGATCTGTGTAATTATTTGTGAAGTGAGATTTACAGAAAGGGAAGAATTAATTGTGTCTGTGTTCTTTTTAACTCACTTTTGTGATATATTTATGCTGAGAGAAGTTCATTATGTTGTTCCACAGATAAAGTGGTGTTTTCAATATTTTTGTGCTCATTTCTATTACTGTTAATTTAAATAAATACTAATATATAAATACTAATATATTTCCTGTACACTGTCCTGGGTCTTGGCTCATTGTTAGCTCAGGGGAGAGGGACCCAAGGGGCATGATATGTGTCTGAGATAGGGCTAATAAAATAATCTGTTTAAACAGTTTGTTGAATAACCACTTGAGTGGGAAGGGACTCCCAGTGTTGAGGGTGGCTTCTCAATAAACTGTTACATTATATGAGAGAAATCAGATGTTTTACACCAAACATTGGGGGTGGACCCGTGAGCCACCTGCTATATGCAGACGATCTAGTCCTTCTGGACCGCACTCTAATAGGGCTACAGAGACAACTAACAAGGCTTTGAGAATATGCCACAACAAATGACCCTGAAATACACTGAAATCAACTGAGAGAAAACAAAGGTCAATGCAGGAAGAAACCCCTCGGAATGGTTTTTGGGGGCCATAAAATTATGTGAAGGATTCTAACCGGGCATCACACACTGTATTAGGACTCTTGCCCTTAGCCTAGGATGTAGCGTTCAATTAGAATACTTTCTCTTTATTTTCTATTAATTCGAATTGAGCCGATACCCAACCCGTCTCACACCCCCCTTTACAAATACTCTGGCTCACAATGGACCATGAACCAGGCCAGTTGCTGGGAATACAATATTTATTTATTTTAATTTCAAAGGAAATCATAGACTTTTTAAATTGGGCAGCAATCACCAATGGGGTGATAATTACAATGAGAACTACTGAATACACTTGGGTAACCATCTACAAGAACATATCCAAAGCACAAATTAATAGGAGCACTTTTCCAATAAGGATCGATAGGACTCAAGTTAAGATTTCCCCCAGCAATGATCCCTCAAACCCCAATTAATCAAATTATGAGTAGATAGAACAAAGCAGCAGGGTATCAGGGATATGAGGCAGAATTCTAAAACCCTTTGCACTGGAATAAATGACACTCGGATTTTGACAAATAATTATATGTGTGTTTGAATAATGATGTACATATCTTTTATCACAGTTTCAGGGATGTTATATCACTAGCAACTATAAGGTAAGGTATCACAAAAGGCATACAGTTAAAAAAAAACAATTTAAAATGAAAACACAGTGCAACCCAATTCACACGTTGAAAAGTTGAAATGTACACATTTGCAGTTTTAAATGTCAAAATGTTCTTTTTTTTAAAAATTGGTGAAATACATAGAATCGGAATGCGGTTTTTAGGCTCGGTGATAGACACACATCACAGGGACAATATAGAAGTGAAAGAGCGACTATAGCTGCATAATTGGATGAGATTTGCAAGGTGAAATGAGGTTCGGTTTTGGTAAAAAAAAAAGCAACTAAGGAGAGAAAATCAGTTTTAAAGAAAAGACAAAATTCACTTACTCTAGATTCAATGGCTAGCAAAGAGGAACGCCCCCCCATGAATATAAAGTTACACTGTAGTTGTAATCCTTCATACATTGTACCTCTTTTCTTTAGGGGAAATACATTTATTTAATCAAATATTGCTAAGGACTATTGATCTATGCAAGACATAAATGAAGAGAAAAGTGGTGCTAACGCATGGAGATCAAGGACAAGATGCACAGATAATTAGAACAGTTAAAGACAAGTTATCAGGTTATGAATAGGATTCCTTAGAAAATAGTACAAAAACAAAGGGTCAAGATGGGATAGGCTATGTGTTTTTATGGGATGGGTAAATACTCACACTCCGCACTTGAGTTTGGTTTTTGGGACCGTCAGCCGGTTTTTGGACTCAAAAACTCTGGTCACAACATGGCAGACACCCCTCACAGCAAACAGCTGGGCAAGTCTGGTCACTGGATGGCAAGGGTACAGTGGGCATGCAGGTAGTGGACAAAAAGCCGGTCTGGTCACAGGATGCTCCCAAAAGGGTACCACAGCTTGTCCCCCTTGTTATTGGGATGTTAGTGAGGGTTTTGGCCTGGCAGTAGAGTCTGGATCAATGGCCTTGCTGGGATAAGGTCAGCTATGCTTTGACCTGGCATTAGAGTCTGGATCAATGGCCTTGCTGGGATAGGGTCAGCTATGCTTTGGCCTGGCAGTAGAGTCTGGAATCTTGCACAGGTGCACAGGTGGATCTGGAATGTCTGGATACGCAGGTGCTGGAAATTCAGGAGAGAGTCTCCTGCCTCTGTCAGCCTCTCTTATTTATAAGGCATGGTGACATCATAGGATTATATGGTGGGGCAGGTTTAGACTGGGCCTGCCTCTAACAACTGGATTGGTCAGTGGTGATTGTTACCGCCTTGCTGTCAGCCGGTTGGGTTTCAGGGGCATGACATTAGATTTATGGTGTGGGCTTTACAATGCAGAGGATCATCCCACAGTTATTTTTTCTCAAGTCAGTCTTAACATTAATCACACATTTATATAGTTGTGGCACTCTAGCCAACTACATAGGCAGATTACATAATTCACAAAGAGCATGGCAGTCCAATTCTAATGTTTGTAGGACTTTGTTACGTCCGTCTAATAATTTTTCTTCATTTTAGTGAGAACCGCTTCATCCAAAATCCCACAATTTTAGGTGTGTGTACATATTATCATAGGGCATATGTCCATTAATTTTTTAACATTCCTTCATATGCACTTTCCCCATGATTCACCTTCTCCTGGCGTTTGCGTCCCATACATGCTATGGATGGCCACGATATCTTGTTTAGAAGCCAAGAAAATCAAATTTAAACTGTACAACGTTTACATTACTGCGCTGTCTGGTTACAGAATTAACAGTCTTAATTGGGACCATTTTATTCAGGCTACCAGCAAATGTCAGCTTAGCCCAGAGTTGTCATGGAGTTTTTCTTTGGAGTTCCTTGGTTTGAGTGTATGATTGTTGTCACTTCCAGAAGTCACAGAATCTATTGTCTCAACTGGAGCACAGACACAAGTCTAACGAGCATGTGATATTTCTTTCTCTTGGCCTATTCAAAGTTTTCAAGGCCACAATTAGCACGTAAGGGTCCCAGCATTTATTGTGGCTTCTTTTGGGGGTAAGGCCTCTCCTGTTGCTAGCAACCCCACAAGCAGAATACCTGTTTGGCTAGTTCCACAATGCAGCCAATACCTTAGTTATTTTATTTTTCTGTATCAGAATCATGTCTGTTGAAACAAAACATCCCATATAGGTATTCACACAACACCCCTGACATTACTAGGCAAGGACAGGGCTTTATTCAACATTCTACTTTTAAAACAGGCATTTTTCTGTTGCAAAAACACATTTTGACATGTGGTGAATGCTGCTGGGATTTCACTTTCAAATTCGGTTTTCTCTCCCATCTGGATTTCAAACCTTGTTTGTAGCCCTAGCCAGTTTCTCTTACACCACAGTCTGTACAAGGCAAAGGTCCCTTAATTGACATATGCACAGAGAGCTAGGGTTTCTTTTTACAGGGTTTATTTTTGACACTTTGTAGCCAAAAGTCAAGCGCTTTTCCATACTGCTGAAAGTAAAGTTTCTGGTGACTTCCCAGACCATGCCTGACACAGCCTGCCATTCTGTGACAGTGCTCTCTTTTGCTGGCACAATCTTAATGTGGTTAGGCACAGCTAGGTCTCCCGGGATCCGAACTGTGTAAGGTTGAACAGATGAGGAAGAGCATCAGGGCGCCATCATTATAAAGGCCAAATATTTCCTTTTTCAAGGGGGAATGTGGATCAAGCAGCAGAGCAGTGCTGCTTCTCAATTTTATTCTTGGTGCATGTAAGAAACACACTGGCAGGCTTTCTCAATGTGCCCCCTTGTTCCATCCTGCCCAATAGGTGCTTGGCAAGACAGTGCAGCCATCATTTTGCAGCTGCAAGCACCGTTTTGATGCAGGGCTATGGTGCTTAAAGGAGCCAGCACAGCCATTATGCTGTTAACTGCTGAAGTGCAGCTTGGTGATGTGGGGAAGTACTGCCGAGTGGGTATGTCAAACTAGAAATTATATCGTGCCTCCTATTGCTATGAATATATGTATATTGGCCTACGCCAAGCTGCTAACAAGCTGCTCATAAACTACATGTGAATAAATTCGCATTGCAAGGTCCTGACCTTAGAAACCATGTAAACTGTCATTTTGGGTCAAGCCGCCATTTTAGGTTTTCTTGCTCTATAAAGTCACCATGTGAGCTAAAATGGTAGCCTATGTTATTCAGAACAGAACTCGATTGTCATGACCTCTGTACAGTCAATGTATAACTTGCCTGCAGGCCACTTGTTAGGGTCATGAGCTGAGACCTTGTCCTTCTGCTGACCTGTGTGCAATGGATTACCTGTATCACCGAAACTGATCTATAATTGAATGAGAACACCTGCTTAACTATATTATATAAATTAAGTCCCGCATTGTAATGTTAGGCCTAGAGCATACATTATTACCATTTCTTCTTGTTAATGTATAAACCTAAGATGAACTAGATTTGACCTGGCAAGGGACCCTAGAGCAGTAAATTATTTATGGAATGGTTAACCTGCAGAAAGGCTGGACAACAGGCTGGAGAAATGTATAAAAGCCTGAGTGTTTCAATTAATATTTGCACTCACTGAGCACACCGAACCACGCCGGAGTTCGCTGTGTTGTACTGAGGGTTGATAGCTATCTGAATTTTGTTCTGTTCTTTTGTAACTGGATTCAGTATAAAATAAAGTGCTTTGTATGTTTCTTTGTAACCTCTGTTTGGTGTGTTTCCTTTTTGGTTACCCTGCCTCATATTATTTCCTTGTTTTCACAGGTAAATGTATCCCACAAATAGAACAAGTGGTATCCTTTAAATATCTCGGAATCCACATTGGTACGAGCAAGACCGAAGTTGACAAAATGGCCGCCAACAGAGGACAAGCAGAAATGTTAGTGAATGAAGCGCTCATCATAAAAAAGACATTCTGCAAGTTCTGGACTGGATCCTTACACATGAAGAGGCAAACAACTATAAGTTGTTTAATAATTTAACCCATGAAACTCGAGCTTTGGGTGAAATCCCGGAATACTCGAATACATTTCCCAATCCCTAATACTGAGCACAATTCATGAGGATCATATTAAATCTAAGGAGCACCAAAGAAATGCTATGATCAAGAGCCCCAAATGACCTAAACGACCACACGTGCATGTTCTGTAAGGCAGAGGGATCACTGGAAAGTCTGCAACATATCTTCCTGTTCAATATTGCTCTGACTGCTCTGCAGAAGACAAAGTTCTTCATCCTATTTTTTAGAAAACACAGCTCCGCTGTCAGCTAACGAATGATAGAGAATATTTCTGAGGCAGGAAAAGACACCCTAAAAAATAGCAGCAGTCCAAATATGAAGGAACTTTGGGGCACTCTAAGAACAGCTCAGGAAACCAGGTGATAAGTGTTATGCCTATGTTCGAAGATCTTGGCTGTTAATGTGTCCCAGATTTAGAAACCGCTGAGTATTTGTGTCGGGTTTGTTTCTCTGCTAAAAGTTCGTAATAAACTATAAAGCAAACAATTAATATCAAGGCTGAGTGATGGGGAGGACCATCTGGACTTCAGCCCAGAGGGGAATGAATACTGCATCATTCAACACATGCATACATCAGGGAGCAGTGTTGCTGAAGAGGCTGCGTTCTGAAGGCAACAAGGAATAGTGCAAGGAGCTGGTAGTTTAAAGCTAGTAATGTGGGCAAAGTGACAGTGGCTAGGGTGAAGGTTATGAGGTTTGTCTAAACGGCTAGTAGGCTGACCTGGTAGCTTTCCTACAATACCTTCAGGGAGCCTTGTGCCCATTCTGAGAGGGCTACGCAAGGATAGTCTTAGAAGTTGAAAATGGTCAATGGTGGTACTGCATGGAAGGTTGTCTGGCTAATACTTGGTTGTGCCAGGTGATGTGCTGGGTCTTCCATGAGTGGGTGTAGGTCAACAATGTGATCATCCACAAGGCGAACCAATGGGTTTGGGTGCTAGTTGGTAGTGTCCGGGCAAACTGATATGTGATGGAGGGGTCGATGGAGGGGTCGAATTCACGAGGACTGAATACTGCATGGATGTGATGTGGGGTGGAGGTAATCATTCGAGCAGTAGGAGACAGTGCGGAAAAACATAGACAATGATTGTGGTGGGGATTAGAGAAATGCAAATATAAGTGGATA